>NC_041394.2:93169442-93771942 GCF_900747795.2 Erpetoichthys calabaricus
CAGGCCATCTATCTGGACACATTTGTTCCAATACCATTTTTTCAAAATCATTTTTATATATGTATTGTATAAGTTTTTTAATACATGTGTTTATCCTAATAAGAATTTACATAATAAAAAAGATCTGAATTAAAAGTTACCACTTTCTTTAAAAATATAAAATGTAACAGATTTCCTGGATAGTGGACTGCTATTTTGATCATGACTGCTGCAGCAATTCAGTTCTCAGACTCATCAAGTTAAACAAGTTAAATCAATCCAGAGCTCTCTTCTTCGACTGATTCCTCATGTTTTATGGATGATCTGCATTCTGCAATCTGTATAGTTATTAAAAATCATTCATTATGTTTGCTATTGTAATTTAGAAAAAGGGCTATGATACTTTTATTTGTAATCTATTGGTTAATAATATTACATACAGAGACAGTGAAAGCTTTCTCTTTTAGTTGGACAAGACAAAATAAAACTCAGTGTCAAAACAAAAAGTCAGAGAAATTGATCTGACATACTTCAAGAAACAGAAAATGTTATCAGAAATTTTACTTTTTTTCTTTTATTCAGTATTCAGTCATCAATGGTTACCCCACAAGGCACTGCAAAATGACATAATAATCAATACATTGAAATGTCCATTGAACATTTTTAGCTATTAAATAATGAATCAAATACTGTACATAGTATGTTTCTGCACACAATGAGAGATTTGCCAATTTCTAGCACTCCCTATTTATGGATCTATTCAGCCATTGTTGTCAGGTGACAATGAACATCTTTTTTATAATCCAAACATTTTTTCTTTCATAAAATAATTCCACAATATGAGGGGGAACCCAAAAATAACAAGAATTTTTATCTGGAGGCTGGAGGGGCGTTAATTCTGACATTTGCCACTAAATGCATCATTTGGCCAAGTGGCATCCTTGAGGTGCTCAAGCGATTGCATGATGCAGTGTGGAGAAAACGACCAAAATTGTGGTGATCAGGCAAGTGGCTTCTGCATCATGACAACGCTCCTGCCCTCACAGCATTGCGTGTGCGGCAATTTCTCATGGAAAACGGGATGAAAATGGTTTCCCACCCCCCTCCCACTCCCTGGACCTTGCAGCCTTTGATTTTTTCTTATTTCCAAGAATGAAGAGGGACCTTAAAGGAAAGCATTTTCAGGATGTAGAGGAGTCCAAGAAGCAAACAGAGGCACTGTAGGCTATCACTTTGAAAGAGTTTCAGAACAGTTTTGAACAAAGTGTATTGCATCTCAGGGAAAGTATTTTGTGGGTGATTAAATTTTGGAAATGTTCTGAGAAATATATGATTTTTTTTTATTTTAAATTCTCGTTATTTTTGCCCCCCTCTCGTATAAATATTATATAAATGATGTAATGAATCTGGGTTTTGGTGGTTTATGGTAGTTTGTGTTTTTATTGTTAGTCTGTTAATGCCATTCTGAGTCCTGTTTATTAATTTTTGTATGGCCTCAGCTTTACTGTATTATTATGGTTGCTATGCCCAATGATATTAACACAATGTACTACATCTTCCTGCCCTGCTTATATACTGTAAGATGGCAGCACAAAGCCTCTTGCACCCAAGTTTTCATATTTTCCTAAAAAAAGTATCATTTCAATAATATGTACTTATGGACTAATTATACAAGTTATTTTGAGGATGCTTTTTTGATATTTTGACTCCAAGTCCTAGTTTAGTGTTCTGGCTTTGACATTTGATTAAAATATTTCCATATTTAGATTCACTAGGTTATAGAATGACATATTGGTGACTGAATCTATTGATTTTAGTTTTAGAAATTCAAACACTTTGCTCTTTCAACAAGACCTTTCCTCATCAAGTTTCTATATACAAAGGCCTCACATTACATTTTCTCACTTCCTTCTTAAATACAGCACATAATCAAAAATGTAATAGCCACAATTTCTCTTAATAATCTGAGCAGTCTTAAAATACTTTTTCATTGACACTTAATTTTCCATTATTGCATTTTTTGTTTTCCATGATGGTAAAAGAAATTTAAAAACTGTATCAAGATATATGTGAGCATGTTACAATTTTTATCCTTTGTGATTTTGTTGTCCTTTTCCCATTGTAAAAAATTCTTTGAGATACCAGATGCTATGAAAAAAATCTAGTTCATAATTGTCTATCAATATTCTTTTATCCTTTGAAACTTTGCCTTACTACTGTTAGAAATTGTTATCTAATGAATTTACAACTCAGTTCTGTCTTTATGTTCATATATTGGGCTAGTATTGCAGACATTACCATTAATCATATATTTTAATTTATATGAATAATTATCTTATCTCAAAGCAATTGCTTTAACAGTTTTAGCTTTTTTATTAATCACAGTTAAGTAAAGGACTAGTGCCATACTTAGGCCGTATGCCTATTGCTAATGGGATGGATTCAGCCCATTTTAAAGCAAAACTCTGAATAACTTGGTTCACAAGATAAGTGAACTAATGTTGTGGAAATTTCCTTAAATAACAGCTAAACTCACCATTATAATGTTTCTGAGAAAAATTTCCTTTATTATAACAAGCTTAAGGGAGTCCCACAAAAGAAAAGGTCAGCTCTCTATTCCATTCTGACTAATATAGAAGAGCAACAATCTTAAATAAGCTAGCATAATTTGCATACATATCTGAAAAAGTTAAGATTTTGCTGCAGCCATCATAAAGATTAGTACAGTCCAGTTTATGCCTCTGTATTTGTAGAAATGTAAAGATCCTAAAGTATTTATAAATTAAAAGACTGACAAGCATTTGATTATATATGAACTTCTTATATATGAATTTTACATAAGACAGTAAGAGTTAAATTCATATTTTCTCATCATGCAAATAATGAATGTTCTGGCAAATAGAGTTTTAGTTAGACAGGGAAAAAAAAGAACAGAGAGAATATTTACCTTTGTGAAGGTGCGGGTCGGCTCCACGCTACTAGTTCCTTCCGGGAGACTCTTGAACCCGCCACCATCGATAACAAGCCAGGAAAATGAAACACATACACATAGCAAGGGGTAGGTGCAAAAAAGTGAACAGTGATTTGATTTAAAATAAAGTCAAACCAACAGTGTCCAAAACAGTGCTGTGATCATAATGTCTACCATAAATAAATAAATAATCCAATTAAAATTATTTGCTCAGTGAAGGCTAAAAACAGTTCAATAAATAATCATTTAAAATCGAGGTTAAAATTCCCAGGCAGGAAACTGTCTTTTAAAACTTAAGTCTCTGATGCAATCCTTTTAAAACTGACATCTCCTCTGCTTACTTCTCACGAGGCCTTGCAGCACAGGAGACGCCTCTCTGACAGGCACAGCCTTCCATCTTGTCCAGGTCTTGGTCCCTACTGCTCCTACTGAACCTCATCTCTCCAAGACTTGGGTTGCTGCGACAGGGCACTGCACCAAGCCTCTTTGACTCCCAATGCCTTCACGTGACTTGCGTGTGAAGAACAAGCACCGCATCACTAGAGATCCACTACAGCAGCCCCGAGCATCAGCCTCATGCTCCACAAGGGGCTTTCCTCCCAGCTGTCTGTCTTCTAATAGTCTTCCAATAAACTTCTAATCTAAAAGTCCTTCCATACATTTTCTGAACTAAGTGATTTTGGGTTTGTGTTATGGTGAGTCTACACCTTTTTTTCTGGGGGGACTGAGTTCAAGGCAGGAATCAAAAAGTCACTCATTAGCATGTTAGCACAATGTGTCATAATGAGCTCTTAAGGAAAATCTTCCATGTTACAAAAAGCAAGAGCAAATTCTATATATTGTAGGAAATGTTCAGCAAGAGATTAGAACCCAGTTACGCAACAGGAAATGAAGCCGGTGGGATCCAGCAGTTAACCAGTTTGAACGATAGTAGCAGAGGATATTCCTTTGCTGCATTTTATGTGAATCTGCTGTCAGGTTTCAAATCCGCTCCCTGCCAGTGTGCCAGTGAAGGAAATGAATGGAGTAGGAGAAGGATGTCGTGAATGAGAGGGAATTTTGTGTGCTGTTTAATTGGATATTAAGTCAACTGGCTGCACAGAGTAATAGAGATGGACTCAGTAGATGGACTACAAAAATAACTAGCCAAAGTCAAAATTAGTAAAACAAAATTTAGCAAACACAGCCTAGGACATAAGACAAAAATTGTAAGTACAAAATCACAGCGAGAATATCTGGAAACAAAAATTAAGAACAGAACCAAAGCCAAAATGTTAGATTTAAAACTTAGCTGAGGGGCAGAAAAGAGTTCAAAAGCAGACCATTCTTTAAAATGCTAAGACAAAATCTCAAAGTAATAGATTAAATCCACAAACTTGGACGATAAATGCTCCGTGCTATCAGTTTATGAGTCATTACGCTGATGATGCCGGCCAAAAACATGTGAATGTGTCCCCAACTATGATAAGATAAAGAGAAAAAGATTGTAGCAGAGGAGAACATATTAAGCTTTAAATATCATTAAAATGCATTTAGCTCAAAAGCCAATTTAATGACACAATTTCTTGACTTACAAAACGCACAAAATTAACTTTGCATTATTTGTATTCACACAGGAAAATATGTAATATTATTTAAAATCAATGCCAGTTCATTATTTTAATCTATTTAAAATAAATGCCAGATCATGACAATGATGAATTGGGTGAGCCAACTTGCCTAATAATTAGTGATCAAATGCTGCATGGTAAAGTCTAGTAGGGCAAACTAAAGTTTGTTTTCAAGTTATTTGTTTTGATACTTTATGTTCTCTGAATGTATAATCCTCCCTTGTTGATACTGTTTAATTATCAACCAATATTAAGGATTTTTGTACTACTGTATTTTTTTTGAGTTAGGGTGGCACACAGATGTGCCCCCTTTACACAAGGATACTTGATTATTTTTCACCATGAAGAAAACCATAAGAGAACAAAATAAGCCTCTAATGCCAATTGATTGGATTTTTACAGTCTGCAGTTTTTAAATTTACTGTATAATGTTAATGTATTTTAAAAATGAATGCTTTCTAATGTTGTTATATCTGCTGTTTCAGACCTTCACAAACACTGGTTCAGCTGTATCATGTATGCTAAGAGCTTGCATATGCTCCTCATGTTTTAATTCAGGTACATTGGTGGTTAAGTTATGAGCATTACAACTATAAAAATAACAAATAAAATATGCTGTTGTTGGCCTACTTTTCTGATTACTTTACTGCATTATTCTGACTTATGCTATATGCATTTTGATGAATACATCTATTTTATGCAAATTTCCATATGTATATGTCTGGAGTACTAGATTAAGGCATTTGAGCCAAGCCTGGAATGCAGTTCTTTATAGGACACAGCATGGGACTGAAAGGGATTGTGCCTTGGTCTTTTCCTGAAGTCTGGGACAAAACATACCAATTTTATAGAGTGGATGGCATAATATTAGCTATGAGAGAAGAATGCTTGAAAACTGGGCAGATACTGATAATAATGGAGAATGCTCATAGGGGGAATACTGCGCAGGACAGATACAGTACATCTGCAGTACAACGCTAAACCACCAGAAGGCACCATTATATAAACACTCCCTGTAATTTTCTCAGGACCGATGTCTAGTATCCTCATCTTAAAAGACATGATTGTAAAGAAGGAAAAACAAATATGTCAGTCTGTGGGTCTTCCAGTGGTACTCTATAAAAGTGTGTTAAAGTAGAGCTTCAAGAATATATCTACATTTCCTACCATAAATGGATAGAAAATAATCAGATGCTGTCAAGTGGTGCATCAAATCTGTGTCATGTGATTGAGGTGTGCTCTTTATACAGTGGTGATGATGACACCGTAAAGAACGTAGTGTTCCATGAATTACCATATTAATGGTTTATCCTGCAATCCAGCATAATGGCATTTGCCCAGAACAATAAAGATCTGAAACGCTGAGATGGATGAAGGAAAGGATGTAGGCAATAAAATACAAAAGGCAAACTTAGAATTTCTTTGGCTTCACCCTTATTGTTACAGACATGGGAGTATAAAGCACTAAATAATTCAAACAATACTTCCTAAAACACCCACTAGGTGGAAATTTACAGTCAAAACCCTGCTAAAGTTTAACTCAGATGCAGGATCTTTATTCATAAAAAGCCTCTGTAACACTGTAAAGTACAGAGGAGCACAAAAGGCACATACTGTCTACAAAAGGCAATTCCGAAAGCAACCAAGTCCCAATACAGTAGTCTGGATAATGGTGAAAAAAACAGTGCAGTGTGTGAAAAAATCAAGACAATTACAAAAGCACAAGCACAGCAAAAAAAAAGTAATCTCACCAACTTCCTAGCATATTTGAATAAACCAAAAGGAACTGTGGAAAATCCTTGCCTGCATAGGGCTGAAGGAAGTCCCTGGTGGTGGTGGGCAGGTGACACATGGCACACAACACGGGCATAGAAAACAAAGCAAATGGTCAACAAAAGTAACATTAACATAAATAAGACATAAATGAACAAAAATGACATAAAACAAGTATTTGAAACCTACCCAGGAGAGGAACCCCGGCTGAAATATAACATAACGTTGGATTCCAGAGACCTCAACTCCCTTTTTAAAGTCCAAAAAGTACACCATACCCCTATGGGAATATGAAAAGAAAGAGAATTGAGCCAGGCGTGGCAGATGGGGTGAGAATGCCTCCTCCTGGTGCTTTAAGCAGAGCAAATAACATGGGCAGACCAGCCCCTGGTGATTCCAGAGAGGCAAATGAAAAAGGGAGACCACCTCCTGGTGGTGACTGGGCACTACCTCCTTTTGGTCCCAGTAGGGCAGGAGAGAAATGCAAACCATCTCTTGGTGGTCCCAGCAGGGCAATCAAGACAGGCAAACCACTTCCTGGTGGCACCGGCACGGCAACTGTCAGGTACGACTGAGCAGCAGGTAGCTGGTCAGTTTTCATCAGGGATGACTGGGATAAAATATACAAGCTATATGAGGTATTTTAAAATCACATCCTTAGCAGACTTCAGCTGCTCCTGCATGCTTGTGGTACACTGTTGGTGCTCCTGTGTGCTTGCGGCAGACTTCAGTTGCAGTTCCACACCTTTAGGACCTCCAGAGGCAATTTGGTCGTTTCCACTCCTCTCAAGAGCAGCTTGACATTCTTATTGATTTCCGGAGGCAACTTGGCTTCTTTGGCAACTTTCAGAACACTCTCAGTAACCTCTCTAGTCCTTATTATCATAGCTTCACTGAGATTCAGATGTTTAACACTAGAATCCTACGAAAAAACTCTCAATCCTGGCCCACCTCTCCTTCACCATCTTTTGGTTTGTAAATGTGTCAATCAGCACAAGCATCAAGCAGCCTGCTATCCCATCCCCCCACTGCCAGAGCTCAACTCAGGCAAAAAGTTATCCCAGCTCAAGTGTGTTTATTTGCATGTGAGGTGCCTGGAGTTGCATAGGGTAAATAATATATTGTTATTTGGAACACATGCATTTCATGTGTTTTCCGTGTCTACAATGATCTATGTAAATGTAGGATGACAGGAAATATGAGAAATGCAAGAAATGTTGAACACATATCTAAAATAGAAACTTTTTTCATGTTATAGTACTAATGACAAAATTTTGACATGAAGTGTATAATGTGTGAAGACT
The DNA here is from genome assembly GCF_900747795.2 of Erpetoichthys calabaricus. NCBI lineage: Eukaryota > Metazoa > Chordata > Cladistia > Polypteriformes > Polypteridae > Erpetoichthys > Erpetoichthys calabaricus. The sequence continues at coordinate 93,177,080 of NC_041394.2, forward strand.
GAAGTCTAAATATCAAATAAACACTTTCACAAAAGGTACACGTATAACAAAACAAGTGCAATTTTATTTAAGAATATAACCGAAGAAAAAAAAATCGGGTTAGGGTAGACACTGTTATGATCGCTCGGGTGGTGCAGTGGTAAGAATTGCTGACTCATAATCAAGAGGTCACAGAATCAAATCCAGGCACTCTCCAGAATTACCATTTTGAGTATTGAGCCACTCTTATTGTATTATTGTACTATAAAATCATACATTTAATTTGTGTCTGTAACAGTCGGTGTAAATTTATGGTACTTGCAAAGGTTAGCGTTTTTTTTTTTTTTATTCAGTTTTATTCTCGCTCCTCCCAATCTGACATTGCTGTTTTTAAATAAAGACATGCTATAACAGAGGTGAACTCAGATGAGGATGAGGGTCCTACATCAGAGAAAGAGAACAGAAGCCCTCCCCACAAGAAATGTCCATAACGTCCATAAAATGTCAATAAATATTTGTTGACCTGCATTCCATAATTTCTGAGCACGCTTGGGTACGGCCACACATCCTCAGCGGTCATTGTCTGGTCTGGAGCAGAGTAGTCAGAGTTGGTTTGGGGGTTGTCCGTTCGAAACAAATAGCACAGCAGCTGCTGTCCATCCCGCAATATCGTAGACCAATTCTTCGGAGCGCATCAAAGTGTGGAGAACTTCTGACATCTATGTGTCTGAGAGAACCGGGAGACAACCGATCCAGCTATCAAAAGCTTCTAGGAGCTCAGCTTCATTAGTGTAGTTGGTTGAAGACATCTTGAGGTCGCTTTAGGGAAATGTTAAATCTAAATGCTATGGGGTGGGTGTTTCCCAGTTTTCTTCCTTCTCCTCCTCTGAGCATGAATTACTCATTATACAAATCTCATCCTATGAAAACATTGGTTCCAGTTTTTTTTTAATTCTTTTCATTTGGTCAGATAGTTTTCCTTTATGAACAGCTTCATCAATATTTAGAATAAGAGATGTAAAAAAAGTCCAGTCTTTTATAGAAAAATGAATTTCAGTCACTTGTTCCTTTATATCATTTTTTTGATACTCTCCCCTCTTTTTGTGGCTATCCTCCTTATATTCGGGAAGGATAGGATAGGGAAGGATAGGGTCTTTCTTGGAAATTACCACCGTGACGCGTCCCTGAGCATTTCTTCTTACTTCTGCTTGTCTCAAAGTACAATTAGAATCGTACCAAGCTGAGCTTAATCGAAGATTCTGGAAATCATGCTTGTTTTCATTTTCTTAGAAACATTCACAAGGTCGTCCATTCTGCGTGTTTTGAATGTTGTTGCATTTTTACTAAATGGCTACAGTTTTATACAGAGCCTCTTTCACTTCCTGCCGCAACAGGGTGTAGCGACACACTCCTCCCATAACCCTATAGGCCATTAGAGAGATGAAGGCACACTTCCTGGGTGTGGGAATCGGTAACAGGGCATGTTAAGGGTTTGGTTTACGAAAACCTCTCCCCTAAAAGGAGGTGTTTAGAGATCATCAGTTATGGCAGTTGTCCAGTCCAGCATATTTCCCCTCCCCATCCATAGGGGCAGGGGTACTTTTCATAAATAATATTTTGACATATCCTATTTCATAAATCATATTTTGGGGTTTGGACTTAAGGTCCTCAATCATCCCTTTGACAGTTTCTGTCTTATTTACTACTGACAAAAACTGGCGAGGTGAAAGGGTTGATACGGTGGCAAAAACAGGATACTTGGCTTTGGTGTTGATTGGGGGTTTGTGAACTGTGCAGGAAGCTGGCATCTGGCAGCTCTCAGAAGTGCATGTAGCATATTGTTCAGATATTGAATGTTCATGAGCACTTTATTTCTAAAATAACCCTTGCTAGGAAAGCTATGGCCTCAGACAGTTTGTCTTCTGCATCTCTTAAGTGACATGTGTGCACGTACCATCTGAGACAGGCCGGTTTTCAGGACAATGCAATATTTTCAAATGTAGCCATCAACTATCTCTAAAGAATGTTTTAGAAACTACAGCTCTTTTTGCACAAAAGCAATGGCAAAGCTTACTTTTTTTCACATGGGCAGTTCAATTTGTTATAAACTTAGGGTTCAAAGCACTAAAAAGTTCCAAACACACTTCCAAAAATACTCACTAGCGAGGTATTTACCATAAGTCCCCTTCTAGATATAAGGGCAAATGCAAGATCTTTATAGAATAAAATATTTATTTCACGAAAATGCTCTGTTACACTGTGAAGCTCTGATGAGCACAAAAGGCATACAATGCCTGCAAAAGGCAATTCCAAAATCAACAACACCAAATACAGTAATCCAGAGAATGGTCAAAAACAGAGCAGAAAGTCAAAAAACCCAGAAATACACAAACACAGCCAAAATACAAGTAAACTCATCGACTCCCTAGGGCATTCAAGCGAACCATCACAAACTGTGGGAAACACTTGCCTTTACAGGGCTGAGGACAGTCCCTGGTGGTGATGGTCAGATTGTCCTGTCTCTTGTTGTACCACCCACAAGACAGAAGGCACATAACACAGCCACAGAAAACAAAACAGATGAATAACAAAAGTAGCATTGACATAAATAAATGACACAAAACTAGAAATTGAACCCAGGCTGAAATATAGTTAGGTCCATCTATATTTGTACAGTATCATAATTTTCATAATTTTGGCTCTTTATGCCACCATAATGGATTTCAAATACATAAATAATTACACAATTGAAGTGTGGTCTTTCAGCATTAATTCAAGGGGTTTAATAGAAATATAGTATGAGCCATTTAGGAATGACAGCCATTTTTATACATCAATTGACCTCAACTTAATTGGACATTTCAATGGCTGAAGACAAAACCAATGACAGAAAGTCTAACGAACAAGCAGCAACTAAAGGCAGCTGCAGTAAAGGCCAGGCAAAGTTTAAATAGGGTGAAAACCCAACACTTAGAGATGGCCATGGGATGCCCAAGTTCAGGCAGTCATTGACTGTAAAGGATTTTCAACCAAATATTAAAAATGATTGTTATATTTATGATTATGTTAGTTTGTCCAAATTCTTTTAAACCCTTGAAAATAGGGGCTCCATGTATAAAAACTGCTCTTTTCTAAACAGCTCATACAATATTTTGTTAAACCCCAAGAATTAAATCAAAAAGTCTACACTTCAATCACATCTTGATTACTTTGTTTCAAATCGATTTTGATGATGTTCAGAGCCACAATCATGAAAATTGTGTCTCTGTCCAAATACAATACTTATGGACCAAACTCTATAACACTCATATTTTTCTGATAACAAGTTCAGAGATCATTCCCTTTTTTTTACTGTCTTTTTGAACTTTTTCTAAAGAATACAGCATAAAAAAATAGCAGTTTATTAGAGAAACAGCTATACCATCAAAACAGTACTATAGGCACATCGACATTGTTTTAAAAAAATCACACTGAAAAGTAATTTGTGCACATTTTTTAATACAACTAGTGGTGATTAGTACTAAAATCACTTCATAGCAACTGAAAGAGAAATGTTTGCTACTAGAGTCTAATTAGCTTGGGTGTATTTATCTCTTTTCATCTTACATGTTCATGTCATTGTATGTGCTTTCGATAAGAGGGACAATGTCCTGTGGTAATTATACATTAAGCATTAAAAGAGATAAACTATAATAAACACAAAAATCAAAATAAGACAAAAGGATTTTTTGTTACTGCTTAAGAGTTTTTGACAAAGGGCTAGAATTCATTCTGCTTTAGATTGTAGCATCCTATTAATTAAAGAATTCTACTTGTAAAAGGAGCTCATTATTTTTCATGCTAGACACTATATAGAGTGCAGGTCATAAAAATAGATTGCCTAACTACAGAAGCCACATTTTAAAATTTCTAACTGGTGCCTCAAGCAGTGGAACTTAATTGTCTGCATTATTGTGGTCAGAGTCTCTGTCTGCTAGAACCTATCCAATCAACCTTTTCCTATGAGGGGTCATTTTGTTCCCAGTTTAATTTGAGTGCACAATATCAATGCCTTAAACAATAATTTTAGCACGTTTTGGGGATTGTCGCACATCACTGAGCTTTTTCAGAAATACATTTTCGTCCAAGTATCCAGAAGAATTTTGAATTGAATGCGGAACTTAACTGGAAGCCAGTGAAGCTGCTGCAAGACAGGAGTGATATGGTGAATAGAGGGGGTTATAGTAATGATGCAGGCAGCTGAATTTTGGACCATTTGAAGCTTATAAAGAGATTTGTGAGAAAGACCAAAGAAAAGGGAATTGCAATAATCCAAATGAGAGGTGAAAAGGCTATGAACAAGGATAGCAGTGGTGTGGGGAGTGAGGGAGGGGCAAATACAATTAATATTATGCAGGTGGAAAAATGCAGTCCGGGAGATGTTATTGATGTGGAACTGAAAAGATAGAGTACTGTCAAGAATGACACCCAGACTCTTAACCTGTGGGGAAGTGGACACAGAGGAATTATCAATAACAATGGAAAAATGATCAGTTTTGGATAATGTTGATTTTGTGCCAATGAGGAGAACCTCAGTTTGTCACTATTTAATTTAAGAAAATTTAAAGAAAACCAGGATTTGATTTCTGTTATGCAATCAATAAGCGAGGAGGCTGGAAAGGAAAAAGTAGGTTTGCTAGTAAGGTAGAGCTGGGTGTAATCAACGTAACAGTGGTAGCTGATGTTATATTAATGAAAGATATTGCCAAGGGGAAGGAAGTAAACAATGAAAAGGAAGGGTCCCAGGACAGAGCCCTGGGGCACACCTGAAGTAACAGCGTTGGGTTGGGATGTGAAAGTTTTAAGCTGAATGAACTGATGCTGTTCGTTTTCAAATACTATTGCATTAGTACGACGATGTTTTCTGATTGGTACTATTCAGGTCATAAAATGATTTCTTCAAAATGTCACATATATTTGTCTCTTTCTTTTTTTTCCGGTGCTGCGTTCACATCATGCACCAGAAGGCGTAAGCTTATTCAGTGCGGCAGGAGTATGCATGTGGCTGGCTGCTTGTGCTACAATAAGCTTGACTTGGCGGTGTTCAACGCACATGTACTGTATAAGGCATGCACAGGGGCTACTGAAAAAAGAAAGTGTCCATGGCTCACCTTGCTGAGGAGCTTCTTCGTCACTTCTTACAAGAAAAGGCAATGGATAAAGCAAAAGAGGATGCAACATCGACAAGCTTCTGTTCCAAGACCGGCGCTTCCCAAGCCCCTTCAGTGTAATAGTAACCACAGCACAGAGAGATGTGTGCACATTGCAACACGTACGCATGTTGTAAATGTAAAAAGGACGGTCCTTGGGTGTGTGGGAACTGTTAACATTTGAATCTGATGATTGCATATAGCGCGGAACTGACCTCTCTGTACTATACTTTCCTCTGCATGTCCTGGAGTACAAAAGAAACACCACCATACAGCAACATGTGGGGACTGGCAAGATCAAAAAAAAAAAAAAAACGTGGTCACTGATTACAAGCACAAGAAGGTGTGCGAATGAATATGAATAATATGAATAACTTTGCATCAGTGCCACAATGTTTTCCGAAATGTACTATACAGGTCACAAAATTACTTATTTTAAATATCATATATACTGTACATATGTCTCTGTTTTTTCGGCTTTGATATCATGGACCATAAGGTGGATACTAATTCAGTGTGAGCAGGAACACTCAATAAAACTGAATAAAAAAAAAATTCAAGTGATGGTGAGATACGAAGAAGGCAGATTCACCAGCGTTTGTGTGTTAGCTTTTATCCATCCAGATCAGAGAATTTCCAGTTCCATTGTCTCAAAACACCACTCACATCTACAGCTATTCCCAGTTTCAGATAAAAAGTAACCGCATCAGATCTGGTGTGGGGGGGCAGGGTTGTATCGTGATCATAACTGAGAGAATAAAAGTGAAAAGTACTATAAATTTACACCGGCTGTTACAGACACAAATCAAATGTATGTTTTTATTGTATAATATTAACGATAAGAGCAGCTCACTACTCAAAATGGTAAATTTGCCGGAGAGCTGGTTTCGAACTAACGATCTCCAGATTAGAACTCAGCGGATCTTACCACTACACCACAGAAGCTGGCGTATTGTACTTGCACCTCTTTCTGAAAGTGTTCATTTGATATTTGGCCATCAGCCTTCACACATTATACAGTTCATGTTTACATTTTGTCATTTATTACTAAAACATGAAAAACGTTTCTGTTTTAACGATGTGTTTACATACATTTTTGTAGACACAAAACACACATCAAATTATTTCCCCTTACAATTCTGGGTAGCTCACTCAAAGATAATCAAGGCAGGAACTGGGAGAACTTCTTCCCCTTTCTGATGTGGTGGGGGGGATGGTATAGTAGGCTGCTTGCTGCTTGGGCTTATCGACACATTTAGAAGACAAAAGACGCTGACAGAGAGGTGCAAAGGAATTTAAGGTAGGCCAGATTTGCAAGTTTTTTCATAGGGTCTGGTAATTCTAGTGTTAAATGACTGAAAAATAATACTCAACAAATAAATCTGCCCAAAATGAAAACAGTTACTTAGTCCATTAGATTGTAAGTTAATCATAAAAAAGTTACCGGTCAGCAGCGGTGACCAGTCCCGCCAGCGTCCGTTCAACCGGAACCGGAAAGTTTTGAAATGTGCATGATATGAGAACAAGAATTGATTGATTGATGTTAATCAATCAGTTAATTAATTATTAGTGCTGGCTTTGGCAATGCCAGTAATTAATTTTTAAAAATTGTTTGATACCCACCCAGGGAAGCTAAATTAATGTAGGATGTGTGAAGGATTTTAAATTCTACCCACAGAAGGAATTCTGTTTCTTGTTCCAGCCAGGACACCAGAGATACGAAGAGATCCTTAAAATTTATAAACAAGGATTATAAATTGGCAAAAGTCTACATTAATTACTTTCACTTCCTCTCTTGTGGTCTGGATGTGTGATAGACAATTTTTCAACAAATAAACCACACATGCTTACTGTAATAAATCAAATAATACAATTTATTTATAACACAGAGATAATGTGTGTAGAAATATTATGAAGCATAAAATTAACTTAGCTTAGTTAAAATGTTTCTCCCGTATAGAACAAGGTACATAACTTATGAATTCTATCTCTTGACTAAGATATGTGTCTTTTTCCATTGGTGGGAAATAGATCTTACTGGTGAATTCAGATCTTTCAATTCATGTTGTCAAGACAGGTTAGTTCTTTAGCTAGTTATAAAATAGTGAGTGCACTGGGAAGGTGGCACTGACTTTCTCAAAGCTAGTCTGCAATGGTTAATCCCCCCCAAACACACAGCTGTGTGTGGGCATTTTTGTGTGAGATGATGCTCTGGGAAAAAGTCTGGCAGGATTCACTTGGAAGGAAATCGACTGTCTGAATGTAAAGTTTATCAAACCCCTACTCTCTAAAGTCTTGAAGTGTTTAAAGACTTTGTAGCGGTTCACCTCCAAAGAAGGTATAATTTGCAATTTACATAATTTGTGTTATTCTCATTATGTTGGTTAAAGATGGTTTATAACACCTGTCGCAGGTGGCCAGGATTATTACCTGGCCGGGACGCCAGAAAGGACCGGAAGGTGGCAAGAATAGCTTCCGGGCCACAAGGGCACAATCGCCATGGAGCTGGAGAGGACCACGGGAAAGGAAACAGAACTGTTGGACTTGTTGGGACCCGTGGCCACCGCCTGGAGGCGCTTTACACCTCGTGGGACCCGGATGTTACTTCCGCCACACTCTGCAAGATGGTGGAGGGATCGGCCAGAGACGCCCGGAGTGTTTCCGGGTCAAAGGGCAGCACTTCCGCCACACCAGGAAGTGCTGCAAGATGGACGTCATCAGCCACCTGGAGCACATCCGGGCAGGGATAAACGGGGCCGACACCTTACAGTCATTGAGCCTGAGTCGGGAGTGGGAGTAGGATGAAGCTCCCTGGAGGAGGATAGAGGCAGCAAAGGACTGAAATATTTAAGGGTGATTATTGCTTAGTGCTTTGTGTGGAGTGTGAGAATTGTTTATTTAATGGAAAATAAACGTGCGTGTTTTATAAAGATGTGGTCTCCGGGCAACTATCACACACCTCTTTTTAATTTTTTGTGCTTCTGTGATGGTCTAGCCTGGACTGTTACCATTTTTGTGTCCCTTGCTAGCCTGATAGGCTTCAGCCCCCTTAACCCTAGATTGGATTAAGTGAAATTAATTTTGGCATTATATATTTTTTCTGACTTTTTTCCTATGTTTTGGGCCAATTTCATCAATAATGGGTATTCTCTATCTATTGTTGAATGCACTATAAAAATGGCAAATTATCCAAAGTACCTTTATTGTGCATGAGATGAATGGAAGGTGTAACCAGGTACCTGATTTATATTTTTGCATGCAAGGTATCCCTTAAAACCTGAAAATGTGATAGGAAATTTGTAGAACACAAGTTATTGTATGAAAGGTTGAATTAAAATCACTTAAGTTCAAATGTTTTAGTTCTAGAAGATTTGTAATAATATATTCCAGCTTTAGTTCAAATTGGATTATTGCTCTGTGACAGCACACTGCTTACTTGTCAGAACTAAAATATGTCATTATGAGTGAAAAAGACTGTTTATAAGCAATATACAGGTGTACTGATTCAGCAGAGGGCAATTTGACAAATTGATAAAAAATGCTGTTAAATTCAATATAGCAACTAAATTATGTGAAATTGTCAAGCTCAGCCTGACATAGATCAGGTGCTATACAAAGATCAACATACCTGTAGGTAAAAATTATAATGTGTAAAACCATTAAAAGGAAAAAAATAATAATTTTGCTATACTTTACATACTCCAAGGAAGAAAAAAATAATTAATTTATCCATTATTGCACCTAATTAGTCCAGTGTTTAGTGTTACTGGGTCTGGACCCAATCCCAAAAGATTTAAAGCAAGGCAGGATGAAACACTAAACAGGATGCCAGTCCGCTGTAGGGCACAATCATCCATGTCAAGCCAACTTTGACTCATCAGTTAACCTTAGACTGTAATACCTTGAGAAAGAATCACACCTACACAGTGAGAACAGACTAACTCCTCAAAGAGGTTTGTGAGAAAGCAGCAGCAGTAGCACTAACCATTGCTCCTTCATGATGAGTGGATGAGTGGAATCTAACAAGGTCTAATTAGTGAAAAATTAGTATCAAGTTTGGATTCAATATAACATGAATTTAACGTGTATGTGTATGGCCCTTTAAATCAAACCCACACAAGCTTGGGAACTGTTGCCAAATTGAGTCTGCATGCAGATGAGTTTTTAGGAAAGGCATGCAACCATCTTATAAATGACACCTTTCTATTAATTTTTATATTATGTTATATATAATTATTTAGTGGTTTTGGACAAAAATTAAAAGCAAAAGTACTCAACAATATGATGTTTCTTTGGAAACCTTCGCCATTTGAAGGGGACTAGATAATGGCTCCTTAAATTAAGATCCCATAATGGCAAGGTATTCAAAGCTTAAAAGCTCAAATAAAGCACCGCTAATATGATCTTTTCTAGATAAGACAACACTAGAAAGATTATTAGCTGGATCATGTCTCATTTAATAAGCTCAAGTTACTTTGAAGGGATTATGCAGTATTTACAGTAGATGAAAAAAATCCTAAATAAAACTTAACATGTTTTATTATTCTCTGCATGCTACTTTTAATAAATACCATTGACACTTCATCTATGCAGTTTGTAAATATTCATTTTACAATTCTGTAACAATTATTTTATACATACTGCTCTTGATCTTCCGCCACAAAATAAACTGTGTTTTTCCAGATCAATCAACATATAGAATCAACATATAGTTATATTTTATGTATTCCACTAAGTATAAAAGAAATTACCACTGATTCTGGCAATTTCTTGATCATTTCAAATATAAAAATAAATGCCACTGCTCATCAGTAAAGAATCTGTGTGATAATCATTTGTTTTTACCTCACTATATCCATCGCTGTGTAACTGAGACAGTTTTAAATCTGCACCAGCTGTGAGTGTCAATATCAATTAAATATTTTTACATGCTTACATTTTCATGCATTATTGTATGCTGCATATTATGGTGCGCTGCACTTGACTTGCTACAATGATCTGTGTCTTATGATTGTTCCTGTAACTTTAAAATACTTTATCTTTCAAATCTTACAGTGCCTTATCTATCTATCTATCTATCTATCTATCTATCTATCTATCTATCTATCTATCTATCTATCTATCTATCTATCTATCTATCTATCTATCATATTGTATAGAGTGCTTTTACATCTATCGCTCTATCTATAGAGTGATTTTTTATCTATCTGTGTCTTTTAATGTGTACCTATGGTGGAATTTGGTACAAAAAATACAGAAGAGTTTGTCGCTTAATTCTTTATTGTACATTATAATCAAACAGTGTGACTGTTAGATGTGAGAAGGTTACTTCCCCCTGTTTTAATGTGATCAGTTTAATTGAAGGAAGAATTAACTGTGTAAAAATTGTGTTAATAAGGCAATATGCCCAACTAACTTTTGCATTAATCTTCAGAGCAAAGTTGTCAGCACACAGGTTCACAAATTCAAAAAAAATAATTAATTTCAGAATATTTTTATATTGTGTTTTTCACTGAGTACATACTTTGAGCACTGTAACAAGTTTACAGCTACATTTATATATAACATAAATAAAAAGGCAAACTAGGTTAAACTAGACAGTAAATTATGGAAGCTGACTGCTGTATTGTATTTTAAGGACTTTTGAATGTATTATTGTTTTTTTGTTTTTTTTATTAGATTGTGTTTTGCTATTGCATTTTGTTCTTCAACTAAAAAAGAAAACAACAAAAATTTAGTTTGCATAACATAGCAATCATGACAATCTAATTATATTAAAATTATAACTGTGAAATGGCCAGTTTCAAATTTAAAATTTACAATGAAAAACAGAAAAACAAAAACTTTATTCAGCAGCATTTCCTGGGGAAATCCAGCCCATAGATAGATAGTATTTCTGGTGATTTTCTCAAGGGTAGGAGTAGCCACTTTTCTGTGTATCAGTGACACCAAATGCCACAGCAAAATATCCATAAATGAAACAGACTACAGAAGGGTCAATAACAGTTGATCATTTTTGTTTTTCTAAAAATAGTAATGATGTTTAGGATTATAATACAGTACATATGATAGGAACACTGTAAATACAGGATATCAACAAAGATATCACACATACCGCAGTAGAAAAAAAAGATAGTTCCTCTCTAAAACACAAGCAGTTTTCTGGAATTGACCATTTTCAGTAGCACAGCACACTTTCTAGTTAATTCTTTTCACTTTGCAGTGGAGAAAGAAGAAGAACAGGACAGTAAACAGCACTCTGTAGAAATCAAATGAAGTTTCCACAGAAGCACATAAAAGGAAATCATATTGTTGCTCTTATTGTAGATGTAATTTCACTGTAATTCCTGGTGAATGTAAACGTACTTAAGAAAAAGAGAAGTAATTTAAGAGAAATTGTGTTGAGTAGAAGGAAAGAGTACTTTCAGTGGTGTGATGAATGAAGAGAATGAGAGAGAGAGAAGGTTGGATGATGTGGAGATAGTTAAACAGAACGTGGTAGGAGTGCTGCTGGGGAGTAAAAACTTAATTTCCCAGCAGTCCCTGCAGTGGCTGTGATTGGACGCCTACCATGGGAAGGAGCAGAGAAGTATGTAAGAGTGGTACAGGATATGTATGAAGGAAGTGAGACATTGGTGAGGTCTGTGGTAGGAGTGACAGATGCATTTAAGGTTGAGGTGGGTTAACTTCAAAATTGGATCTGAGCCATTTCTTATTTGCAATGGTGATGGACAGGTTGAGAGACGAGATTAGACAGGAATCCTCATGGACTATGATGTTTGCGGATGACATAGTGATGTGTAACGAGACTAGGGAGCATGTTGAGGAGACCCTGGAGAGGTGGAGATATGCTCTAGATAGAAGTGGAATGAAGGTCAGTAGGACCAAGACAGGGAGGTCAGAGCAATGGTGAGGATGCAAGGAGTAGAGCTGGTGAAGGTGGTGAGTTTAAATACTTAGGATCAACAGCATAGAGTAATGGGGAGTGTGGAAGAGAGGTGCAAAAGAGAGGCAGGGTGGAATGGATGGAGAAGAGTGTCAGGAGTAATTTGTGACAGACGGGTACCTGCAAGAGTGAAAGTGATAGTCTAAAGGTGATATATATATGGGTTGGAGACGGTGGCACTAACAAAAAGATAGGAGACAGAGTAGGAGGTGGCAGAGTTAAAGATGCTAGGATTTGCATTGGGTGTGATGAGTATGGACAGGATTAGAAATTAGTACATTGGATGGTCACCTCAGGTGGGATGTTTTGGAGATAAAGTCAGAGAGGCGAGATTTTTTTGGTTTGGACATATGTGTAGGAGAGATACTGGGTGCACTGGGAGAAGGATGCTAGGGATGGAGCTGCCAGGTAAAAGGAAAAGAGGAAGGCTTAAGAGGAGGTTTATGGATGTTGTGAGAGAGGAAATGTAGATGGTGGGTGTAACAGAGGAAGATTCAGAGAACAGGAAGATATGGAAACAGATGATCCTCTGTGGCAACTACTAACGGGAGCAGCCGAAAAGAAGAAGACTAAAAGAAAAAGAAGAAGATAAGAGAAGCTGTAGAAAAACTAATGATTATGATGATAATGATGAGGTAATTTGTACGATTTCATGGACTCCAGGTTACACTGTTGAACTTGTTTCATTACCTAGATATATGCACATGGAGTTTGTATTATTTTCTATCTGTGTATAAGTGTGGTGTTTAAATTTTATTAGTGTAGTTAATGCTTAAGAAAAGATTCATCATTTTCCACTTAAGGCTGCTTGATTTGTTCATGAAAAAAAAAAGAAATGTGTGTATAGAGTAAATTTAGAAATCTTTTAAAGAAAAAAGTAGTTACACTACAGTAGGTCTGTTTTATATTAGTTGTAAAGGTGTTGTGATATTCTGATATGTAATATTTTGCATTGTAAAAGAATATATACAAGTTCTTAATGATGTATAATTAAGTGAGTAAAATGCTTTATTAGGATGAATTTGTATAAATAACTGAATATAGAATCAACTGTTGGCATTTATACAAACTGTTTTTTTAACCTTCTTAGCATTACATTTTTTTCTCAAAAAACATGTAAAAAGTGTTGCATTTTTTGGCTTGAAAAATTACATTTTTATTAAATCTCATATTTCTACTGTAAAACGTGCAAAACACATAAAGTACAAAGTCAGAAGTGTAGAAAATATAATAATGATACAAGTAAAAATGATAAATAATAATAATGATAATAATAATAATATGAATATGAAAAGCACACTGCACATGTGCGCGTGACGCTAGTATCACTTTTGGATTCCCAGAATCATTTTTGGCTTCACTGACCATTTCAATTTCACTGCCTGAAGACAGATTCACTTTGACATCACTTCTGATGAGAGGCATTTCTTAAGAGAAAATTCGCTTTTTCACATAGCCATTATGAGGATAGGAGAAGACGCAACTATAGTAATGCTCAGCACTAATGCTGTTGGCACTTTTACATCCCAAGTTTACATTGCCCGAGTGACACTCAGGTAATGCTTTTATCACTGTTTTTACAGCCCGAGTGATGCTCGGGTCTAACACTAAGGAAGTTAATACTATCTTAAAGTTGAGAACCTGGGGCCTCATGTATAAATGGTGCGTACGCACAGAAATGTTGCGTATGAACATTTCCACACTCAAATCGCGATGTATAAAACGTAAACTTGGCGTAAAGCCATGCACTTTTCCACGGTACCTCATGCCCTGGCGTACGCAATTTCTCCGCTCGGTTTTGCAGACTGGCGGCACCCAGCGTCAAAGCAATGCTATTGTTCCTGTGTGGTCACCCTTTCTTTCTTAGATCCACATACCTGACACGGCTTTATATATACACTGAAACTAACTGCATATTGTTTATTAGTGTAATGCATCTGATTGTAATTAACCTGCAGCAATATAATGGTCCAGGGAATAGCCATAGTATTCCAAATACCATAACTGCTTTAGCGTTGTTACTCTCAATGCATCTTGTTCTTCTTTCAGCTGCTCCCGTTAAGGGTTGCCACAGCAGATTATCTTTTTCCATATTACTCTCACTGCACCACTCAGAGTATTTATATCACTGTATCTGAGTGGGGAATCACAGCAGCAGCTGATCGGAAAGAGAATTATCGGTATACAGCATGAAGCAGACGCTGCCCGAGCCACGGCAAAACGTTTCAGAGACTTTCCTGTACGAACTTCGCGGTTTAGAAAAAAGTTTCATCCTAAGAACTATAAATGCACTAAATCAGTCCATCAAGTGCTCCTTGTAGAACTGTTTGGACTTATAAGTACAATCACCTCACTGTAAACTTGGGATACAGTTATAATAATACACAACCTGCGCCACTTTATAAAGCGTGTATTTACATATTGATGACGATATCATTTTTAAGATGAAATGCAGCAAAATATGTTGATTATATTATACTGATAAAACTTTGGTAACTTCATTTAAATAATCTGTATTGTTAATAATTAAACATGTGAGGACATGGTGCCGCAGCGCTAGCTAGTTCATGGATTGTTCCTGCATTGCGTTGTATTCTTGCTCGGGCTGACGCGACACTGGAAGGATAGACGGATAGAATAATTAAACATGTACTACGAAGATATTTCAATGTTCCTTAAAAGTTTTGAAGAATCGACGTTCTAAGCTTACAGATGGCTTAACGTCTATTACAGAGCTGATTATGTGGCGATTGGGTATTTGGAGAAAGAAAAGTAAGGACAGGAATTGGGGGTTAGTACGTTTGAAAGAGACAGTACTGCTGCAATAAATTATTTCATCGAAGGTCGCACATGCAAACCTCTTGCGTGAGACATGAACAAGCACTGCGCCACCGTGTTCCCATGTTTAATAACATGCTTTCATTCCTATCATCATGAAAAAGATATCACGTATACATCTCAGTATTTTAATTATTCAGAGAGCTGTAATATCACGAATGTAATGGATTATGTGTCCTGTCGGAGAAAAAGAAAGCCCGTTTAAGAAGCAGGTAGTGATTCAAACACATAGAAGATCAAATACAGAACAAAACATTTAATGTGCTACTTTAGTTACAATTGGATTTGAGAAACTAGTAAATTAAACGATTTTAAGATGAAGTTTATGATGTTCTACTTTAATGGCAAAATAAACTACGTGATTAAAGTGGAAATTTCGAGATTAAAGATGACATTTCGTGCTTTTTTCCCACTGTGTGCCTATTTTTTTTTGTCTGTACCCTAATAAGCTTTCATATGACACTCAGACGGTGGGCTACGACTTGCCTTTTCACAGCGACTTTGATATGTGATTTCTTTTTTATTTCGGGCACTGTGCGACTTTGTGAACTTGAGCTTTCGAGTTTCTCCGACACTCTGTCACTCGATCAGCTTTCTTTTGTTGATTATACCACTGTTTAAACCAACAAATAGTATGTTTTTCCTTTGCCTCCACTTGGTATTCGCTGAAATTCTTATATTTTCCCCTGTGCTTTTCTCATTGTCTTTTCACAGAAGGCTATTTATATTGATTTGCATATTCAAAGAGCCGTAACTCTGGGAGGAGTTGGGGCGGGACAAAGGTGTGTGCACGTGCATTACTTTTCACGCTGATCGGGATTTATGTAGTGGAAGAACGTGGAAGTTTGCATGCGCACAGATTCCTGCATCTGGATTTTTCTGTGCGTACGCACATTCCCGCTTTTGTGCTTACGCCATGTTATAGTGTGAGTTCTACGCACGCCGTTATACACGAGGCCCCTGGATACTTTATGATTCTGGATGTTGATGTGATTTCAGGCATTTACAACAGTGAGAATATTTCTCTGGGATGCTGGCCAAAGGGTTTCAAAGCAGCAGAGTTAAAAGGAAAAAAAGCATATCTGAAATTGGCAAATAAAAAGAGAAGATTAAAACAGATCACAAAACACAGACTTTGGATGGAAGACGACTGGAAAAGCATATTGTGGTCAGTATACTGAAGTCATCTTTTCTCTTTTGAAAATGACACTGGTTTTTGGCATATATAGAGGTCCCTCTTGAGGTATCAATTGAACTCTGCAAAGCACCAACTCATTTAACAGTGAGCGGTTCCCCCATGGAGTTTTCAGGAGCACAGCTGTATGACACTTCCAAACTGCAGCGTGGGAGGATGAGGGAGATGCATGATAACAGCTGAACGGCATTTCAAAAGTGCTGCGTGACACTCTGAAAAAAGACCACTGAGACTCAAATATTGGTTTATGCTAATTCAGCTAAAAATAAATAAACCCACAAAGCTTTAGTTGCAATGACCTGTACATTTTGTGACCAGCATATGGCAAAACCAGTGTATGACTAGGTATGACTAGGTGTGTATAAATATTGTAAAGGATGGCCCAAGAAATGGAAGGATTGGGGAAGGCAGATTCTTTAGGTCACTGCCTTTCCCTGAACACTAGATGGCATCTCCCCTGGGCTGCAGTGGCACCCTGGATTCCCACAGGGCATCATGGGACTTGGAGTTCTTTGCTCAGCACTGTTGGGTACAATGGGTTCCACCTGGGGTTGCCACAAGGACTGAGGAGCCATATAGCATGGGATTTCCACCTTACCTGGAAGTGCTTACAGACCATGTGGGCGGAACAGCAGAAGCACTTCTGGGTGGGCCAACATAAAAGAAGTTGCAGCCTCATAGAGATGAGCCAGACTTGGGGGGAAGGTGGACAAAGCCTGCTGGGAGGAGCAGATGAGGCAAATACCAAGAGACAGAGAGAGAGGAAGAAAGAAGTATAACTGTGCGCTGTGCCATTCATACATTTGTGGCTGTGGTGCTTGGAAACACTGTTGTGAAGAGTTTTCCAAGCAATAAAAAGATTCTTTGTGCTTTTAACTTGTGCTCTGTGTTTGTTGTGTTGGGTTTGGGAAGCTGGAGCGCCCCCTACTGTTCACAATACAGTATACTGTATATAACTATATACACATATTGACCACTTTAATGAATGCATCTTGTCCCCCTCTTCAAACTTCAGGCACAACTATGCAGACGACAGTCGCATATTCAAATCGGTACTTCATTATACAAAACAGCTTTACATTCTCTTTCTCCACAACACTGTCACAGTCACAATTCTTATGGTTTTTTTTTCTCCTCCTCCTCTCCTCTCCAGCAAGCACTGTCCACCAACTCCTAGATTGAGGTGAGGCGGCTTCTTTTATTCTGGCAATACTTCCAGTGCCACAGCATTTCATGACAAAAGCAATTCTGGGTCATGTGAAAGCTTCACAAAACAGGGAGGTATTCTCCTGGAAGCTCCCTCTCACAGCACCCAAAGACTCCAACAGTAACATGCAACCCTGCAGGTGTCCAAACTGGAACCATGCGAGTGGAGCATTTACATTTACTTATTTGGCTTACATCTGTATCCAAGTCAACTTACGACATTTATGATACAATTGGTTACATTTCTTTTGGTTTTCCAGTTGAAGCATAGGCAGGCCAACTGACTTGCTTAGGGTCACACAATGTCAGTATCGGGATTTGAACCCACAACCTCAAGAAAACCTCCAAAGTCTTAACCACTACACCATACTACCACCTATGATACTGGGGGATGAAAAGTTCCTGGTGGGCAGCTTCCCTCATTCTTTTCTTTATTCTTCCTGGCTATAAAAGAGAATAGGATCCTTTCCAGCCAGGATACACATTCATAAAGACTGTTCTTCCATAGTAGCCTCCAGGATCCATCTGGTATCCCAGCTGTGACATCAAATCATCCATTATGTGGGTGTGTACATATACAGTATATATATATATATATATATATATATATATATATATATATATATATATATATATATATATATATATATACAGTATATAGTCAAGCTTGGGTTACAAAGTTGCACAGGAGAGTTCAGCAAGTTTTCCAAGGATTACAAACTTTATTGCTGTTCTACCTATTACAAATGCAAGTCTCTTACAGGGGACAGAGGCCTCACAAGGAACAGCTGTAAAACTTGACGCATTACCCCCAACTCCTGCTCAAAAGAACACAAAGTCTTCTTCATCAAGGGGATCCATTGGGCCAGTAGCAGCAGCAGCTGGAGTAGAAGGAGTCTGGGGGAAGAGACAGGAGAGTGAGAGATCTTAGGATGGCTGTGGCTCAATCTTCTAAATGTTCGTAGCCCCGAGCGACATGCCCTGTGAAAGAGTGTGTTTGTTTTCCATTGAAAAACTGTTTAAGAGAGGGTTTCTGAAGGGCCGCTGCATCCCCCTGCAGCAGCGGTCACACTCCCACCCTTAGCTTTGTTCACTCCTTCATGAACCAATTGATCCACAAAACCAGGCGAGCGAGGACCTCGGCATTAACGTGCAGAGCTGGGATGATGACGGACAGTAAAATTAAATGGCTGCAAGCTTAAGAACCACCGCGTAAGATGAGAGGTTGCATCTTTCTTTCTGTAGAGCCATTGAAGGGGAACGTGATTGGTCACCGTATGCCCCCACAAATAATAATGGAGTGCTTCCACGCCCCATTTGATCACCAAACACTCCTTTTCTATTGTCGAGTAATTATGCTCCCTGGGAAGCAGCTTTTTTCTCAAAAACATGATAGGGTGCTCTTCATTCTCAAAAACCTGAGACAGGACAGCGGCTAAACTGAACGTACTAGAGTCCGTCTTTTGGACGAACTCCAGACAGAAGTCTGCGTTTCTCAAAACTGTTGCAATAGGGCTATAGTTATTGTATGCAGGGTCACTCCAATGTCTGTCACTGTAGCTTTTAACTCCTTCAGATTTATTATAGGTCTCTTGGTGGCCCCACTAGTCTTCTTTTTGCATGGTCACTAAATTGTTTTTGGGCAGGTGGCTTGGTCTAGCCAGATTTGTCATATTCTTTCCATTGTTTAATGACTGTTTTAACTGTACTCCTTTAACTGTATTTAATGAGTTGAATCTTTTCTTTACTCCACCCCATGATTTCAGCTTTTCAATCAAACTTTCACTGAGTTGCTTGGGGTGTTCTTTTGTCTTCGTTGTCCATGATACTGACCTTCCAGATAAGTACAATTAATTGAGAGCCCTTGAATGTACCCAGGTGATCTCCATTTAACTAATTATGGGACTATCTGCATCACTGATGATTTAGGTGGGTCCTATTAATTCACTTTGACATTAAAAAATCTCCTCCTGTTGGTCAAGGTCAAAAAAGCCAAATTAAATGAACAATGATTTAATGTTGTATAACATAAAATGTGACAACTTTGGTGGGATGTGTGTTGGGGGATGGGGGCGGTTGTGGGTGGTGAATGCTTTTTAATTTAGCATGTAAAAAGTCAAAAGTGCATTTTCAGGAAATGTTATACCATCCATCTTAGAGCTGATGCTGAAACACAGCTGTGTCAAAACAATGGCTTGAAACGTTCAAAGTCCGACCTTAAATGCCACCAACATGTCGTGTCAGGACCTGAAGCACTCATGGTTGAGTAACAATAAACGTTGCTGAGTTCATACTCTTCTGAAAATTTGAGTGGTTCATACTTTCCTCGCACTTTTGTGAAAATCTGAAATATAACTACAGGAATCTTTTAATTACAGTTAACTGCTGTTTTAGGTGTTGTAGTAAGTTATTGACTATAAGGAGGGCAAATACCTTTTCACGATGGGAATTAGCTGTTGTAAAACGTTTATCAATAAATCAATTATATATGTTTCAAATTGATGTTATTTCTTTATGATCACTTTAACCTAGTACATCTGATATACAGATTTGTAGTTGATTAAAGTTGATTAACAAAATCGTTTATTTATGAATGCAATAATACCAAAAAACTAATTTAAGGATAAAATGATTTGCACATTCTGTTACGGGCAATTTTTTGTACTAATATAAAAATAAGCTGGAGCTACATTTATAATACTATTAGCAGTAAATGGTAAAAGAATACATTGTATAAGCAAGTAAATGTCATTGTTTATTAGTGTTCATCATAAACATGTAGGTAATGAATAAGTAAGAACATTTATAAGCAAATGCACAATTCACCTATTTTTATGCAGCATTCATAAATAAGGGAATTGGTGAATTTTTTGACTAAGAAGTTGTTTTTCAGAATGTTCAAATTTTAAGGCTCTGCAACACACATTTTGTACACTAATGGAAAAGATGATTTACTGTATTGTCATCTTACATTAAATTCAAATAATTCATAAACTGTACCCTTTGCAAAATAAATGTAATATTACTTAAATATTTCAATTATGTGACAAAAATGATGATGGTAATATAGTGAATGTGACTGCCAAGAGAGAGCACATGTCTATCCTAGATATTTTGGATAAAGGGACATTCCAATAAGAAAGCCTACCATAAGCCATACATTTTCAGTCATCCTAAAAGGCATTAACCAACTACTGTCAAAATATATTCATATTTCATATATGATGTGCAAAGAGAAAGAAACCAAGCAAACTTTACTGGGCTGCCAAACAGCAATTTAGTTAACGACTCTATAAATGTTTGCACCTTCCTATAAAGTGTCTAGATACATTAACCTTGCTAAACAGCTTATTTATGATGCCAGATACCACTTGGGAAATGTTTCCCACTTTCTAGCTGGCACAATGCAGTTTGATTCTTTGACTAATGTTGTTTATAACCTCATAGGTAGGATAAAGCCATTGAATGCATTAGGGCAGGGGTTCTTAACCTCTTAACCCCTAGGGGGTCCATGGATTAGTTTCAGGGGTTCCGTGATGGTCAGATAAAAATTAACATTTATATTCACTATACAGCCCGGTACTGTTGATATAGAGTAGATGTACAGTACTGTGCAAATGTTTTAGACAGGTGTGAAAAAATACTGTAAACAAAGAATGCTTTCCAAAATGGAAGTGTTAATCATTTATTTTCATCAATCAACAAAATGCAGTGAATGAACAAAAGAGAAATCTAAATCAAATCAATATTTGGTGTGACCACCCTTTGCCTTCAAAACTGTATTAATTCTTCTAGGTACACTTGCACACAGCTTTTGAAGGAACTCGGCTGGTAGGTTGTTCCAAACATCTTGGAGAACTAACCACAGATCCTCTGTGGATGTAGGCTTCCTCACATCCTTCTGTCTCTTCATGTAATCCCAGAGACACTCGATGTTGAGATCAGGGCTCTTTGGGGGCCATACCATCACTTCCAGGACTTCTTGTTCTTCTTTACGCTGAAGATAGTTCTTAATGACTTTGGCTGTATGTTTGGGGTCGTTGTCCTGCTGCAGAATAAATTTGGGGCCAATCACACGCCTCCCTGAAGGTATTTAATGATGGATAAGTATCTGCCTGTATTTCTCAGCATTGAGAACACCATTAATCCTGACCAAATCTCCAACTCCATTTGCAGAAATGCAGCCCCAAACGTTCAAGGAACCTCCACCATGCTTCACTGTTGCCTGCAGACACTCATTATTGTACCGCTCTCCAGCCCTTCGACGAACAAACTGCCTTCTGCTACAGCCAAATATTTCAAATTTTGACTCATCAGTCCAGAGCACTTGCTGCCATTTTTCTGCACCCCAGTTCCTATGTTTTCGTGCATACTTGAGTCGCTTGGCCTTGTTTCCACGTCGGAGGTATGGCTTTTTGGCTGCAACTCTTCCATGAAGACCACTTCTGGCCAGGCTTCTCCGGACAGTAGATGGGTGTACCTGGGTCCCACTGGTTTCTGCCAGTTCTGAGCTGATGGCACTGCTGGACATCTTCCGATTTCGAAGGGTAATAAGCTTGATGTGTCTCTCATCTGCTGCACTAAGTTTCCTTGGCCGACCACTGCGTCTACGATCCTCAACGTTGTCGGTTTCTTTGTGCTTCTTCAAAAGAGCTTGAACAGCACATCTTGAAACCCCAGTCTGCTTTGAAATATTTGTCTGGGAGAGACCTTGCGGATGCAGTATAACTACCTTGTGTCTTGTTGCTGTGCTTAATCTTGCCATGACATGAAACTGTTTTCCACAACCTCACCTTGATAGCAGAGTTTGGTTGTTCCTCACCCAGTTTTAAGCCTCCTACACAGCTGTTTCTGTTTCAGTTAATGACTGTGTTTCAACCTACGTGTGACATTGATGATCATTAGCACCATCCATCCATCCATTTTCCAACCCGCTGAATCCGAACACAGGGTCACGGGGGTCTGCTGGAGCCAATCCCAGCCAACACAGGGCACAAGGCAGGAACCAATCCCGGGCAGGGTGCCAACCCACCGCAGATCATTAGCACCTGTTTGGTATAATTGGTTGATCATACACCTGACTATTATCCTACAGTACAAAATCCTTGACTTTGTGCAAGTGTACCTATAAGAATTGATGCTGGTTTGAAGGCAAAAGGTAGTAACACCAAATATTGATTTGATTTAGATTTTTCTTTTGTTCGCTCACTTTGCATTTTGTAAATTGATAACAATAAACAATCATTATTTATATTTCTGAAAGCATTCTTTGTTTACAGCATTTTTTCACACCTGCCTAAAACTTTTGCACAGTACAGTAGTAGTAGTAGTAGTAGTAGTAGTAGTAGTAGTAGTAGTAGTAGTAGTAGTAGAAAACGTAGGAGTAGTAGATCTGTTTTAATTTGCACAAGAGGATTCTATTTCAGAATTATAATGAGTGGCAATTACTTTTTGCATAAAAAAGGAGTGTTTTTTTAGATTGTTTACTTTAAAGTTTAATAATAGTTTACCTCATACAAATATGACATACATAATCAAATTTCAATAATAAAGTACATTATATTCATTGCGTGCAAAGTTGTGTGTATGTGAATATTTCTGGGGAAGGGGGTCCATAGCTTTCATCAGATTCTTAAAGGGGTCCGTGACTCAAAAAAAGTTAAGAATCACTGCATTAGGGTATATTTATCTGATTTGCTGGTGTTACTTAATCTCAGAGTAATAATGTTGGTATTGGGTAGATCTCTGGTTTTTAAAAGTTTCTCTTTCCAAATTTAATAGAAAGCTAACAACTGAGAGCATGAGCTACTCCTGTTAATCTCACATCTTTGCAACACCTTCAAACTGTGTGTGTGTTCTTCACACACACACACACATAGCTGCACACACACACACACACACATTTCTTAGCACTTGAGCTGTTATACGAAAAACCAGTACAGTGAAGTATGCAGGCATGGAGAAGCTTGTAAACCAAAGCAAGACTCACTCATCTAACAGGCAAATAGAGTTGAAATCTTACAAAAGTGTTTAAAAGAATCCAAAACCAATTTTGTTTCCTTGGGAAATACTTTTAAAATAATAATATATTATTCATATTTTGTGCCATCTTTCCAAGAGAAAAGAGGGCAAGTTAACTTAGATTTATATTTAATGTTGTTTATTATCTTGTGTCCATTTATACTGTACTTGCATTTATCTATATTTCTCTTCTATAATTCTTATGTTATGAGTGAATTGTATCATTTTGTTTATTTGTCCAGACCACAAAACAAAAAAAGTAAAGGGGTTTGTTATGTACCTTTGTCAACTAATGAACTTTGTTCAGTTACTGTAATTCATCTCTCTCTCTACATTTTAATTGTGTGGATTTGAATATGGAGCCCCACAGTATTTTTCAAAAACAAATAAAATAGGAATGGAATCTGTTTATATAATGTAACTATCTTCTGTACATATAGTTTAGTATTATTCATCAGTATGTTGTATGTTTTTCAGACATATTCTTCTAATCAATCACATTTTATCAACTTTTCCATAAATCTCAGTTTCCTCTTTACGTCATGCCACAGTTACATTTCTGCCTGGTTGGTTTTTCATTTTTTATATTTTAATGATGATTTTAAAAGACTTAATTGATAAGAAATAACATATTAAATGTTGAAAGTATACAACTTTAAGAAGAGCAACCTTATTGACACAATACCTTCTGTGTAAGCCCATTTGTGCATTTTCAAAGCTGCTTAATCTACATCAGGGTTTCTCTGATGCGGAGGAAAGAGACAAAACCATTAATGACTGTGCCCCCTCTCATGCTGGATATTTTTTGCATGCCTTAACTGAACCATTAAGGTCATCACCAACTTGCTATTCATTGGCACACATCCAGGTCAGCCCCAAAGTGGTAGACAGACCTTACCAAGATGTTGCAGACCAGCATTGGTGTAGAGCATTTCCCACCTATTTTAATTGTGAAGTTGGAGGACTACAGGCTTAGGAACCACTGGGTGACTTGGGGGTTGGAGTCTTTGTGTGAATACAACCACAGAAGGGCGGTGTAGTCGGTCACCATAGTGAACTCCCATCTCAAAGGGTACTATTGGAGTTGGGAGATCACCCATTTGATGGCCAGGGCATCATGCTAAATTGCTGCATAACTTATCTGCCAGTCCAGCAGTTTCCAGCTGAGGTAAGTCATGGGGTGTTTGGCTCCATCAGTGACCTGGCCTATTATGGCCCCAAAGCTGTTATCTGATGCATCGGTCTGGAGAAGAAACGGTAGACTGAAGTTAGGGAAAATTAGAAAAGGAGCAGACATTAGGGCTATTTTCAAGTCACAGATTGCTGCCTCTGTCACTGAGTTCCATGCCACCTTGTTTGGGGCCGGCTTCCGAGTAACATCAGTTAAAGGTGCTGCTATCTTGAAGAATCAAGGTACAAACCTCCGGTAGTACCTGGCAAGACCCTGGAAGGCTTGTACCTTCTTTCTTGCTTATGGCACAGGCCAGTCACAAATGGCTGCAAGTTCAGACCACTGTGGCTTGAACAATTGACCTCTCACCACGTAGCCCAAATACATAGCCTCAGTCAATCTGAAGTAGCATTTTTTTGGGCTTGATCCACAGGTCAGAATCATGGATGGTGCGGAGAATGGCCAAGACATGCTGTATATATTCCTCCAAGGCACTGAAATAGATGACCATGTAATTAATGTAGGCAGCACTGTAGGCATTGTGGGGCCAGAGCAGTCTATCCACCAGATGTTGGAAGGTCGCTGGTGCCCATGCAGCCCAAAGTGTAGGGTGCAGTACTGCCACTGGTCACTAGGGTGCGCTTTCACCAAGTCAGTCAGGGGGATCTGCTAAATAGCCCTCCATTATGTTGTGAGTGGACAGGAACCTGGCACCTAGGTGTCAAAAGTGGAGACATGGTTGAGCCGACAAATGTTATTACAAAGCATCAATTCCCATTGGGCTTGGAGACCAAAACAATAGGGCTGGACCACAGGCTGTGCCTCCCTTCAATAACACACAGTATCTGCATATGCTTTATTTTCAGTTGCAATTCTGCCTTTTTGGATTCCAGGAGCAGATATTGGCATTCTCTCACTATGACCCTCGGTTGCGTAACAATGTTGCAGGCAATCCGCATCTTCTTGGTTTGGGGTCAACAACCCCAGTAATGGAGATGATTGCATCTCCCATCTGTCTTATCCACCAGAGGGGCTAAGGCTTTTGCCAAAGTTGAGGTCATCAGCATTTGCGAAGAGTACCTTCATAGGTGCTGCTGCAGGATGGCTTTCCTCACGGTCACACCAAGACTTAAGAAGGTTGACATGATAGACATGCTCCTACAGATGCAGTTTGGGAAAGTAGACCAGGTAATCCATCAGCCCCTTTGGTTTCTGACCTACAAAACCCCTGCTAGTGTGCTAGGAGCTTTGAATGAGAGTTGGGCATAAGAACCAACATCCAGTCCCTGAGCAGAACTCATGAATGCTGGAGCTCTGGTTATACAGCCTGGCCTGTGCTCGCTGAACATCCTGCATGTGCTACATTATGAGGGACCACAGTCTTCTGAATTGGTCACGTATGTCCATGAGGTATTCTACAAAATTACAGAAGAAAGGCATGGTTTCCTCTTCCCAACTGTCTGGACTAGATTGAACAGGTTGCAGGGCTGCACCAACCTCCTCAAAATCTGCTTGAGTGTAAAACACTCAACCAGTCCGTCCATTTGGGGTTGGTAGATGGACATTTTGATGAGCAACAGACTGCTGATGACCGTCCTGGTCATGAAAGGTGTCCTCTGTTGCATAAGGG
This sequence comes from Erpetoichthys calabaricus, assembly GCF_900747795.2. Lineage (NCBI taxonomy): Eukaryota > Metazoa > Chordata > Cladistia > Polypteriformes > Polypteridae > Erpetoichthys > Erpetoichthys calabaricus. The sequence goes on from NC_041394.2 coordinate 93,203,255, forward strand.
AATGTCATTGGGAATGTCGACCTAACCAAAGACTCCCACTAACTCCCAGGCAATGGTTCTTTGGTTTCCTCCATCCCCAGATTGGCTCTGAGAAGGTGGGCATGAGCTAGGTCGCAGAACTTGGTAAGACCATATGACAAGGATCTGACTACTCAAGTTACCTTGATAATATACAACCTAAAACACCAGATTATTGTCAAGCATGAAGTAGGGTTTGGGTGGCATGGAACAGTTGACAGAGAAAATAGCATTTCTTGCAAACATCAGGATCTCTCTTCTACCCTGGTGCAAACTATCCATGCTGCCTCTGCTTTGTGGTCAGTTCTGGTGTACTATAACGGCAGATGGAGGTTGCTGCAATACCACCACTCCAGTACACGGAGCAGTCCCTTTGCATATAATTAGCAGACCAAGGTAGGATTCTCCTAGACCATGCCGTGTATACAGGTAAGACTTGCCTGTTTACTATCATACTTCTGTCACTAAATAGATTGGCCTGTAACAATGGTGGCATTGTTGCCAGGGTCGTTCAGGGCATGCATGGGGTATCCATTCAGCTGGAATATGCCTGAAAAAGGAACAGTGACAGGAGTACCTGTCTCTGTGAGCCAATCTACAGTCCATGGCATCTTCAAGCCTGGGGCAGTTGGTCATGATATGCCTTGGATCTCTGCACCAATAGCAACAAATAGGAACCTGAGACCAGTCCCTTCTTTGTGTTGAAGATTCTCCCTCCTTTGGCTCTGTTTTTTGCACTTGGATCATTTGGGAGAGCCTTCTCTCTTCAGGCTTCTCGGTTTGTAGCTCTATCTGGTGGTGCTCTATTATTTCCATTAGTCCCTCCATAGTCACCCATGACTGCCTTTGGACAGGGTGGACCAGAGACTCAGTGTGGACCAAAAAGTCAAATGATGCCATTTCCACTACCCATTCGATTGGGTTCTCTTGGGGGTGGAGCAGGACAGCAAGCTTCCCCCAAAACCTAAAGTTTGTGCTGTTCGCTCTGAGTGAAAGTGACACTCATGGCATTGCTGGGCTTGGTAATTAGGAGTTAGTCCATACTGAGCCAGTATTTCTTTTCTAAGAGTTTGCTAATCCTTGCCAACACACTCTTCCATGTCATAATACATATGCTGCACTACCCCCAATAAAAAGGGGCCAACAGGTGGACCAATTCTCAGAGAGGCCAGCTTTGTCTGGTTGTAGTGAACTTGTATATGAGAAAATATGTCTCTACATCATCCCTAGGACACATTGGTACAAACAACTCTGCGGGACCTTGGCCTCTGCCCAGTTGCTGTGTGTCAACTGCTTTGCAGCACATCTCCGCCAGCTCTTTTTGTTGAGCCACGACTTGTACATGCAGCTGTTTTACCAGGTCTGCCAGTGTCTTGTCTCATCTAGCATTCCTCCCACTGCTGGGGTTCATATTCTTGGGTTATATCTGTTTTGTTCATTTTTGATTTATTTATTTTTAATGTTACTTTTGCTAATTATGCACATTATTCTTTGTTTTAGATTTTGACTATAAGTAGGAAACCTGTGTTATGTTCCATGTGTTTTGTTGGTGGTCCTCCAAGAGAAGCAGCCACCTGCCAATCACTGCCAGGAACTGTCGTCTTTCCTATAAATCTGGAGGGTCTCCCTCAGTTCCTGGTGACTCATTTTCAAATGCTCTGAGGAGTGGTCAGTTCTTGTGCTTTTGTGAATTTGTAGGATTTGCAATCCTTTGGATTTTTGACCTTCACTTTTTTGACTATTCAGAGCTTCATCATGATTGGTAAAAACAATTTTTTATTTTATGAGGAATCTGTGCTTGCTCTTAACAGGAATTGATGGTGGTATCTTCTTCTAGTATGCATTAATGAAAGTGTTTGAATCTACATGCTTTGGAATTCTTTAGTGCTTTGGGCTACTAGTTAACGACAGCCAGCTCCTGTATCATCTCTGCCAGGTCTGTCGGGTTACTCATTCTTCTTGTACCAGCACAAATGCTACTGACTATGCCAAATGTCATCGCCTCAGAAAGATGGAAGAATCCAGTGGAATAGTTGGGGTGACACGATACAAGATCCTTACGCATTATTGATTATGATGTAAAAGTTTATTTTTTAAGTAATACAAAGGTGGACTCAAATCCTGATTGTTTTTATATACAGTATTACAGATATTTTTACATTAGTAGAGGCAGTATTATATTTTGTGTAAATTAAGCGAGCATAGGCAATAATTGGTGCTAAAACACAAAAGCATCACTGCTGCAGATGGCTGCATAGCCATAAATTGTAAACTTTTGATTTAACATGCCTTGCTTTAGTTGACTTTGGATGCAATTTGCAAAATCTGCTCCATTCCATCTTTGCAATAATATTAATTAACAGTGGACTTCTGCTCAGACAACAGATATAATCTGTTGGATCTCATTTCAGTCCAAAAAAAGTTTTTGCATTACTTTCTAATTCTTTGAACTCTCAGTGCCCTGTTAGCGTTTCTTAACCTTATTTGAGTAGGAAAAGAAAGTGTGATTACACAGGGCCTGGCACAGAAAGTGAATACTTTATAAAAAAGGAAATGGGTGTAAGTTCTGATTTTCCGGAGAACACTAATAAATTGATTACCAAAACCTGACACATCTCAGAATGCAATCTTAATGTTAGTACATTTAAAAGAAGCATATTTATTCTGTAAATGGTTGAATTGCTTCTTTGTTTCAGATGTTCTAATACTAACACAGTTCACTTTCTTTGTGAGAACAGGATTTAGTATAAACTGTTGAAATTGTAAACAAATCTTACACAATAATTTGGAAACCGTATAAACCTTTAACCTCACTAAAGTTGGAAATGGCTAATTATGAACTGAATTAATGTGAGCTGATTTCATCTATAACCCATTTTGTGAAATGTGGAATCCTTGGAAAATAAGCGAAGAAACATTAAATTAGCATTCAATTTATTTCGTTAAAAGGAAGAGGACTTATTTAATAGGAATAATATGTCATCTCATCTTATTCTCAAATCCACTTAATACAATTCAGGATCGTTGGGGAATACTAATAGTGTGATCTTTAACATTGACAAAATCAATATTGTCTTCAGAATATACTGTAAAACCATGCAAATAGCAAAGATTTCATGGAAAATGAAATTAAGAAAAGGCTGAAATACTGTAGGATTTTAACCCAGTCTCCAATAGTTTCCTGTGACATCCATGCGTATCAGGTTTATTGGCAACTCTAAACATGCCTGTTATCACTGAATGAGTATATGTGCATTAGTGCATCTGGAGATGGACTAATGAACTACCCACGCGTGACCCTGAAGCTTTGAGAATTGAACCTAACTCTCCACAGCAGTGAAGAGAAATGAAAATGGTTGATGAATAGGTGAAGTACAGAGCGGACATTAAATTAAAAGGGTATCACTAGATAGTTAACTATCTAGAAACAATATTAAAGACTCTGTTCTATCAATTATCGTATTTTTGTCATTAATATTCTATATCTCAAACGCAATTTATATCTTGCCTGAAGAAGGGGCCTGAGTTGCCTCAAAAGCTTGCATATTGTAATCTTTTTAGTTAGCCAATAAAAGGTGTCATTTTGCTTGACTTCTCATTACTGTTTTCATGAATTGCATACCTAGTCAAGGAAAGGTGTCTTATCTTGTGTCTTATTTCCTCAAATACCCTATAGCCAATGCAACATTAAAGAAAATAATCTCTTTTCTTAAGGGAGAAGTCAGCTCCCGCTAACAAATTACAAAATCAACAAAAACAGGAACAAACAAAAAAACTGGATAATCTTTTAGGAAGAGAAGCACCAGGTAATTATTTAGACAATCTTATTTGTCATGCTAATAGTGTATGGCTTATTAATACGTCACCAAAATCTAAACAGTAAAACATAAAGACCATGTCACATTACTTCTCCAGTGATTTTCAGTTATAGCCCTTATTTATATCATCTTAGCAAGTCAGAGGCATCCCATAAAGCCAGTCGTGTAATGAGACACACCCAGCAACTCACTCCAACTAGTCCATGACTTGCTTTGAAAAAATGAAGACTGAATTTGTCTTTAGTTATAATGGCAGGCTTGTGTACATGACAGCTGACAAACAATGAATGATCATTACAGAATAAAGTGTGTATAATAAAGTGACAAGGAATGGGGAAATTGGGGGCTTGGGATCTCACAAACAGAAGAGAAGTGCATCTTGTCTGATGTTTTGCATTTTATGTACCATGACAGAATGGAAAACAGTGAAAGGGTCCAGATTTTGTCTGAAGTTAACCAGTTATCCAGTTATACAGCATGGGCTTTGTCAGATGCCATGCTGTTAGCTATCAGAAAAAAGAGCAAGCACAATGGTGCTGAAAGGCTTGACCACAATCAGTAAATGTTTATCTGTGTGAACTGACACGGTCCAACAAGATCAGCAACTGCAGTTGGTAAATCTGACATACCCGCCAACTAGAAGTTGTATAAAGTGATTTAAGACCACCTGGGACACATGGAGCTTTGTAAATCATAAATGTGATTTTGTGATCAGTATATTCAAGTATATTCAAGTAAAAAAGCAAGTACAGAAATAAATTAAAAGATATGTAAGAAATGCTGGGGCGGAACGTTGGCGCAGTGGTAGTGCTGCTGCCTCGCAGTAAGGAGACCTGGGTTCGCTTCCCAGGTCCTCCCTATATGGAGTTTGCATGTTCTCCCCGTGTCTGTGTGGGTTTTCTCCGGGTGCTATAGTTTCCTTCCACAGTCCAAAGACATGCAGGTTAGGTGTGCTTGGTGTGTGTGTGTGCCCTGCGGTGGGCTGGCACCCTGCCTGGGATTTGTTCCTACCTTACACCCTGTGCTGGCTGGGATTGACTCCAGCAGACCCCCATGAACCTGTGTTAGGATATAGCGGGTTGGGGAATGACTGACTGACTGACTGTAAGAAATGCTACTGTCTCATGCAACAAAACAGAACCAAACCACTTGTTTTCTGCCTTTGACAATACTTGAGTGAACCAGGAAACTGCCTGATGTTTACCAAATTACTCATAAAGTCCATAATCATCCATCCATCCATTTTCCAACCCGCTGAATCCGAACACAGGGTCACGGGGGTCTGCTGGAGCCAATCCCAGCCAACACAGGGCACAAGGCAGGGAACCAATCCTGGGCAGGGTGCCAACACACCGCAGGACACACACAAACACACCCACACACCAAGCACACACTAGGGCCAATTGAGAATCGCCAATCCACCTAACCTGCATGTCTTTGGACTGTGGGAGGAAACCGGAGCGCCCGGAGGAAACCCATGCAGACACGGGGAGAACATGCAAACTCCACGCAGGGAGGACCCGGGAAGCGAACCCAGGTCCCCAGATCTCCCAACTGCGAGGCAGCAGCGCTACCCACTGCGCCACCGTGCCGCCCAGTCCATAATCATAAAATAAAAAAAAGACTTAAACAAAGGAGTTGACTGCCGTCACAAAGAGCAGTCCCGGTTAAAGCCCACTTGGAGCTCTAGGTTGGGCGGGTGATACAGCACCCCTTGGTGCCCCCTTTATTTACATAAATGGTGCTCCCTTGTGTATATACCATGGAATTTACTGAGCATGCACCCCTTAGCTTTAACTTTGGGTGATGGTGCAAAAACAGTGTCATTAGACTTTGATGATTGGGTAGGGGCATCAGGAGTGCATGCCCATTCAGCTACATAATCCAAAAATCCAAATTGTATTATGTAATATCATCTACTCTTGAATTCTGCTCTGTACTTGTTTTCTATTGCACTATTGTATTGTATTGAGGATTACTTGTGTTTTGTTCTGTGTATTGTATTTATTTACCCCTTTCTCTTTGACACCCACTGCATGCCCAACCTACCTGGAAAGGGGTCTCTCTTTGAACTGCCTTTCCCAAGGATACTTCAATGTTTTCCCTACTAGGGATTTTTTGGGAGTTTTTCCTTGTCTTCTTAGATAGTAAAGGCTGGGTGGCTGTCAAGAGGCAGGGCCTGTTAAAGCCCATGCGGCACTCCTTGTGTGATCTTGGGCTATACAAAAATAAATTGTATTTTATTGTATAATTGGCACTCACAGACTTTACAGAGCCCCCTCAACTTTCATAAACAGCATCACTAATGGATTTACTGACTCAGGCTGTAATCACCATTTCTAATTGGTTGGTGAGGGTGCTCTGTACCACCCCTGGCAAGATGCTGCCCTGAGCAGCTGCCCATGTTGCCCATGTCTAAATCTGCCACAAGAGTGATAGGAAATCACTGACAACAGGGAAAATGGAAAATTGAATCTTAATACTAGTTATCTAATAACACTCAATGCATTATAGTTAATTATATTTTTTTCTTTGCCTTACACCAAAAAACATCTTGTTGCATGACGAGAAGTGCAGGATAAATATGTTAGGGCTCACTGTTAACTTTCCACATCTGAGACACATAAGTGTAGCTCCATTTGGTGAGAAGTGTTTCTTAAGTCATTTGGGTGTTTAGATTACATTTACATAACAACAAATATCAGGAAAGGCCAACTTAAAGACAATGAAATACTCTGTCATTAATAAGCCTACCTGGAGTTAGCAAAGGACGGCATCAGCGTGCTCCTGCAAAGGAAAAAAAGGTTAAAGTTTTTTTCCATGCTGAAAAGATAACAAGGTAAATGAAAAGCAGTTTCTATGCAGTCGAAACATTTTGACTTTTGTAGTCTTTATTTTCAGCATTAAAATAATTTATAACATTTTATTTTGTGAAGAAACAAAAGGCCTTTTAAACAGTGTAGTTTTTACTGTATACTAAAAAAATCCTATTGCTTCCCAAACTGCTATAACAATAAATAACTTGCATCATTAAGTATTTAATGAAGCCTCTCTCAAAGAAGGTCTGCATGTAGATTTTCCACAGACTTTGGTTCAATCCCATTATCTCTGCTTGCTGATTTAATCAGGCATCACATTTTAACTTTAACTTGAGCATGCGTATATATATCCATAAACACAAATCATACCAAAGAACATTTCACAACATTTAGACAACCTAGTATTTGAAGCTGAAGATGGTTTGTATATGTAAGGAAATCCATCTCTGCATGAATATTTTTGTCTGCATGTACAGTATTTATAAATAAAATATATGTTACTGACTCACTCACCAATTTTCTCTTCAGGTCTATCAATATATTTTTTTGTTTTCTTCCCATTTACCTCAACTAAGAAATCAGAGAACTACTCAGTAAAATGTGATGCCTTATTAGTAAAACTTACCTGAGATTTAAAAATAAACAACAAATGATGTATCAGGATCAGCTCAGAATAAGATGAACCTTATTGTGATCTTGGCGCAGTGGTAGAACTGCTGCCTCGCTGTAAGGAGACCAGTGTTCACTTCCCAGGTCCTCCCTGCGTGTAGTTTGCATGTTCTCCCCATGTCTGCGTGGGTTTCCTCTGGGTTCTCCAGTTTCCTCCCATTGTCCAAAGACATGCAGGTTAGGTGCATTGGCAATCCAAAATTGTCCCTAGTGTGTGCTTGGTGTGTGGGTGTGTGTGCCCTGTGGTGGGCTGGCGCTCTGCCCGAGGTATGTTCCTGCCTTGCGCCCTGTGTTGTGCTGGGATTGTCTCCAGTGGAACCCCATGACCCTGTGTTAGGATTCAGCGGGTTGGAAAATGGATGGATGGATGGAAAATGGTATGGTATGGCATATTGTGATCTGTGCTGCAGAGATTTGGTAAGACTGATCAAGACAGGCTTCTTTGTGGCTGCGGTGCTTGACATATTACATGCAGTTTTGCAGATAGTTCTCCATAAATTGATTAAAGTCTGTCAGAATTAACGTGACTACATTCAGTCTGAGGCATTGGTTATGAACAGTAGTAGTGGGAGCATAATACTTTAATATAAACAACAAAAAGTCAGATTTGATGCATCTTTTGTGTCTGTTGATTACAAGGAAACATGTATAATCCCATTAAGATCAATGACACAAGATAAGTTGATTAAATTATATTTTACAAAGACAGGAAACAGAACTATATGAAACAGTCCCACAAATATTAAAGATAAAGAGAAAATACAAACAATTACTCTAATAATAAACCAAAGAAAAAAAGAAATTTCGGGAACTCAAAAGGCAACAAGAGACTCCAAGTTTCTTTTCTAATTTAGTAACTAAATAATTATCTCAATGAAAATCCAAATTGAAAGCAAAATGCAAAGCCAAAAAAAGGAATTAATGTCTAAATCATAAGGCACAATTCTTCCAATAACAAAGTAACTAGTTGATCTCAGTCTCTTTCCTGGTGATCACATTCAGCTACTGTGATGAATCATGTTTTTAATTTTAAATAATTCTGAACATTTTTTGGAATATATACATGATTAATAATTTTGATGTTTTGAAAGTGGTATCATAAAATCATATCAGCACTATTTCTAATAATTCCTTGTAGCATTCACCACCATTCTGGGGGTGTTTTTTGCATAGCAGAGACCATTTTGTTTACTGGTTGCTATGCTGCTAGCTGGTCACATGATGTAGAAGTCACATTACAGTGTGTGTCATCTTTAATCCACCTATAAAAGATGGTGACATGTAAGTCCTGGTTATGCTACTGTTGGATCAGTTTCTCCAAGAACAAAATATTTTTAAAAAATTACTTAGGGTCAAGAACTCTTAATTTGTGACTTTTCTATATTTATTTCTGTCTTCTTTGGCTTGTGTTTTGGATTTGGTGTTTGATTTAAACTAAATCTAGTTTCTTTGTTGTTTCAGACCTTTGCTAGATGCTGACTGCCTTTCTGTTGCTACCCTTTTGGTTTATTTCATCTACAGGTTATTATTTTGCTCTAAATGAAATCAAATAACACGATCACCTGCAGGATTTTGTTCCAATAAACTTCTGCTTTTAATTGACTTGAAGCCTAACTTTGCAAGCTGTGATTTCCCAGTTTCTGTGTTTTGGGGTCAGTGTAGAAATTACAAAACTAAGCCTGGTAAATTTTTACTAAAACATACCAGGCATTTATGTATTTAAATTAGAATAATCTAGTGTTTTTTTAACATGGGCTTTAGGATTTTCATCATGCTCATGATTTTCATTCTTTTAACAAATAAGTACATTAACAAACAATGACAAGTAAGCAAAAAAACTAAAGTCAGAAGCAAAGACCATCACAACACTGGCAGTGGAAAATACAGCTGTCACTGAATAAATACTTATTGTCATGTTCGTATTTTTGTTTTGTAATTTTTTGCAGCTACTCCTTGGTATCTAAAAATACTTAAGACATCATTTTGGGTTTTAGGTTTTACTCTTTTATGCTTGTTTTAATTGCTGATAAATGAATTACATTTTCCCACTTGTTTAATTTTGTTTTTATGGGCACTGCCATTTTGAGAGATTTGTTTCTATGTCATTGCTAGGCCAGATGACTGGGAGTGGATAATGCATGATGTCATTACCACAAGAGTATAAAGGTCAACATAATGTACTTCCTGCTCATCCAAGCTTGTTTATATTCTCTAAAAAGTCTCTTTTTAATTTTTTAAATTAAGGTGAATAATTTTATATGCATTTGTTTTGTGTTTTGGATTATGTTTTGGTTCTTTTTCCATTGGCATGACTCCTGCCTGCCCTTTCTCTTTAATCTTTGTTATTTTCCCTCTCTCAGTCCTTATCATTCAGTTATTAAAGTCAGTTTTGCTAATAAGTACTCTGAAAGTGCTTTTGTACAGTTTTTGTGCTTTCCTCTAACAGTAGATGTGATGCACTATTTCTAAGTGAAAAAATCAATATGGAATTGTCCATACAGTACTTTCATGTAAATATCACTTTAGAGATACTGCAGGAAATCACAGAGTGGAAGATTTTACAATACAATTCAACCAATTGTGCTATGCAATAATATACAATTATGTACATTCATTTTTATAATATTTTTTATATACACAATTAAATTAGTCAGTCAGTCATCGTCCAACCTGCTATATCCCAACACAGGGTCACAGGGGTCTGTTGGAGCCAATCCCAGCCAACACAGGGCACAAGGCAGTTACAAATCCCGGGCAGAGCGTCAGCCCACCGTAGGACTTCATTATCCAGCATATGATCTGAAAGAAAAAAACAAACAATTACCTTCCTATCTTATATCTCTTCTATCTCTTATATCTTCACTAATACTGTACATTTCTTTCACTGTGTGTATGTGCGGAAATGCAAATTATGTATCTCAAAAACTACTCACGCAAAACTTTTGGATCTCAATAGGCCTCGGCCCATGGCTAAATGGAGCAGAATGCAAAAATCCTGGTTCAATTAAACAATTTCAACTGCAGTTATCGTTGGACCCTTTTCAAACCGTTTTTGAAGGATACTGATATAGGTAGTGGATTATAACCAATAGGCCTTAAGCCTGTAACAGGCAAACATAATGCAACTTGTTTGAAGAAGATAGGACAATTTTTTCAAAAGTTATCATTGCACATAGGTTACCACAGATACACATTCAGACATCATACTAAAACTCAATTTTGACATTTTGAATATCATACAATAAGAACTTAATTCAATAGCAAATTTTTTAATCCATCACCAAATTTTCATTTACATGGAAGTAAAATGCATATACAGCATGTGTGCCAATGAATAAAACATTTCTTACCTTTCTTGTTTTCGCTGGTAACACTGGGTATGGCTTTTAGATCTTATAGCAGAGATTCAACAAAATATGGCACATAAGACGGGGAAAATCAAGTATATAGTCTGAGACATACTGTATATAGGAGTTCCTCTTTGTAAACCCTCCAGATCATGGGAAAGGCACTATATAAATAAAATCAATTATTATTATTATTATTATTATTATCAACAACTGAAGCAGGGTTAATTCCTATTTGCCTTGCCACCAAAAGGCTAATCAAATAGGGCTGATGAAACTATGAAAGATATTGATTCCGGGCCCTGTTTATTTCCACTTATTGCCAGTTATTCTATCTGTGTGGCATTCTACTGGTAAAGTATGTCAAAAATATGGCCACTTGAATATGGCTGGGGGGAGCTTCTGAATAAAAACAGAGACATGTGCTAGGCATAACCCAAGGATTAAGAGCTTAAAGATCAATTTTGAAAAGATTTTCACTTCATACAGTATAAACCAGGGTGATGAAAGGCTGAAGAGACAGATAAGGGTGGTGAGGACCATAAGGAAAGAATAAGCCAGAATCTCTCAGAAAACTATTTAGAACATGGGAGGCAAAAGCTTTTGAAGGTTTTCTTTCACTGAAGACACAACTGTTATGTCCTATTGTCAAATTAAAAGCAAGATTTTAAATTGTTTTTAAATGAGGATCATGCATAAAGATTTAAACACGAGCTCCAGAGTGGACAATTAGCCACTGATTTAGAAAACAATGGAGGCCTTGACAACATGCACTAGATCATAACTACAAGTAAATGACTGCTTGTTGGCCTATTGCCATTTTCTACAGCATCATTGAAGTTAGTGTCCATCATCCATTTGTTGTATGGACTGTGTAATTGTGGAAAAGTAAATTGACTATGGATTTTGCTAGAACAGCAGTATAATGCCTTCGAAAAACTAAACATTAAAAGAAGAAAGTGTTTTCAATAACATCAAAGTCTATAATTACAAGAATGGACATTTGTGTCAGAAGGGGACATTTTTTGTACACTGGGTGGTTTCGTTTCTCTCTTTGGCAAAGGAACATGTAAATATTACACAGTAGATGAAGAGGCAATAGATATCCATTGTTGGGACTGGGGTGAGAAGTTAAAAGGCAAATTTCCTGGGTAATCCTGTTACTTATTATTGTGATGGCTGTCTACAAGATATAGGTATTTTCTGTAATTGCAAAAGAGTCACTGCTTTGAAGTTTTAACTGGTTAAATATACAAACAATACAAAATTGTGATAAAAGAACTGCTCCTTCCTTGGAAAATATTTGTATTTATCTGACTTGGAAATTAACATGTCTGATAATATTGGTTTCTAATCAGCATATGTGTACACATTGATAGTTCTAAGCTGCGTGGAGTGGATTTTAATGTTTTGTGTTCTGTACAGAGATTTACTTCACAGTCATTGGTTAAATTTGAACTGTTTAATTCTCAGTCCATCAGCAATAAATCCACACTGATTGAAGAACACATCAGGGAGAAAGGACTTGACTTCATGTGTCTGACAGAAACCTGGCACCAGTCAGAGGTTTACTCTGCCTTAAATGAAGCCTGTCCACTTGGCTACAGTTACTTGGAGGCAGCTCGCAGCACTGGGCATGGTGGTGGACTAGCTATTATCCACCGTCAGGACCTGGGGTTGTCCCCTATCTCGATATCTGCAATAACTTCTTGCGAGTGCCTTGCATTTAAATGTAAGCCCTCGTTTCCCATGACTGTTCTCCTTATTTATCGACCTCCAAAACCCAACTCTGCCTTTATTCCGGAAATGACTGATCTTCTCACAACACTCTGTGCTACTTCTGCCAACATCATAATCTTAGGAGATATAAATATTCATGTTGACAATCCCACAGGTTATCTTACTGTTGATTTCCTTGAGCTGCTAGATTCTCTCAACCTACAAAAACATGTTGATGTTCCCACACATTCTAGGGGTCACACTCTTGACTTGGTCATTTCAAACTGTGCCCCAATCAGTAATCTACAGGTATATGATCTTGGTATTTCAGACCACAAAGTAGTGTCAATGGAGCTGCCCTTTTTCTCCCCCCGTATCAAACCAAAATGACAGATCCATTTCAGAAATCTGAAGAATATCAATGTGGATGCCTTGGCCTTGGACCTTAAACTTCTCTCCTCTGACCCTACCAGCTCCCTCTCTGTTGCTGACCTCGTGGATTTTTACAACCAGTCCCTGAGCAGTCTCCTGGACTTCCACGCCCCTTTAACATCCAGGTCCGTCTCATTCTCGTGCTCAGCACCTTGGTACACCTGCGAGCTGTGAAAAATGAAGGTGGCTGGGCGTGTCGCTCAAGGCCTCTGGGTTGATGTCCATAAACAGGCTTACAGGGAACACATGAGGGCGTATGCAGAAGCTCTGAAGGTTGCACGGTCCAAGTTTTATTCCACCATCATCAGAAATGGCTCCAGGAACCCTAAAAGCTTTTTTCAACTATAAATCATCTTCTCAAACCTCTTCACCTGCCCATTCTGAGACCATTGATGAGAGGTGCAACATGTATATCAACTTTTTTAAACAAAAAGTTGATAATATCCGTTTACACCTCTCTACCAAGGATATCTTGTCCTTCCCAACTGTTGACTCATTGTCTGAGACTGTCCAGCCCCTTTGCTTTTTCTCTGTTGCCACACGGGAAGAGGTGGAGGACGTCATCAGGAAAATGAAACTGTCTACTAGTTCCCTGGACCCTTTCCCCTCACCCTTGTTGAGGGCCAACATTTCTGCCGTCTCTCCACTTATCACCAGAATCATAAATCAGTCCCTCCTGGCTGGCCATATTCCTTCTGCACTAAAAACTGCTGTCATCAGACCTCTACTGAAAAAATCCACCTTGGATCCTGAAGTTCTCTCTAACTATAGGCCCATCTCCAATCTTCCATTTCTCTCTAAAATTCTGGAAAAAATAGTTGCAGCACAACTTCATGATCATCTCAAACTGAATAACCTGTTTGAAAAGTTTCAGTCTGGTTTTCGCCCTGGCCATAGCACCGAAACAGCCCTGGTCAGGGTCACCAATGATCTTCTGATGACGGCAGATACTGGTTCTCCTTCACTACTTATCCTCCTTGACCTGACAGCTGCTTTTGACACAATAGACCATAACATCCTTCTTCACTGCCTGCAATACACTATTGGACTCTCAGGAAATGTTCTAAATTGGTTTACATCATACCTGACTGGCAGAACTGAGCATATCGCCCTTGGCAGCTCAAAGTTCCACACCCACAACATCACCTGTGGTGTTCCACAGGGCTCTGTGCTGGGCCCTATCCTTTTTAACATCTACATGCTCCCCCTTGGAATTGTCATTGGCAGACATGGTTTATCTTTCCATTGCTATGCCGATGACACTCAGCTTTATCTCAGGACTACTCCCACCTCCTCTACTGCTCCTCTGCCAACATCTACATTGACCACCTGCCTGGAGGAGATAGAGGCATGGATGAGGCTCAATTTTCTTCAGTTGAATAGATCCAAAACAGAAGCCATCTTAGTTGGTACATCACATCATCTCCGCTCTTCTACCATCACCAGTATTACTTTCTCTGGCCAAAATAATCCTCTTTCCACATCTGTTACTAATTTGGGTGTTAGAATGGACTCCCAACTTACTTTTGACACCCACATCAAATATCTCTGTAAGTCATCTTTTTACAATCTCAAGAACATCGCCAAACTCCATCCATTACTCACCCTGGCAGATGCAGAGAACCTCGTCCATGCCTTTCTCTTTTCCAGGCTGGATTACTGTAATGCGCTCCTCATCGGGATTCCTGCCAAGAGAATCCAAAGACTCCAGTATATTCAGAACAGCGCCGCCAGGATCCTGATGAGGGTGCGAAAGCATGATCACATTACCCCCATTCTGAAAACCCTTCACTGGCTCCCTGTTTCATCCAGAATAGAGTATAAGGTCTCCCTTCTTACCCATCAGTGCATTTATGGACATGCCCCTCTTTATTTACAGGAACTCCTTACCCCTCATACCTCCTTACGCTCCCTCCGCTCTGTACACACTAACACCCTTCAAGTCCCCAGAACTAAGCTCAGCAGCATGGGTGACAGGGCGTTTTCATCTGTGGCGCCGAGGCTGTGGAATGCCCTCCATGATTACCTGAGAGCCCCACAGTCGACTGAGGCCTTTAAGCGAAACCTAAAAACTCATCTCTTTAGAAAGACATTTTGTTAAATTATTTTATAGATTCTTCTGTTTTTATTTTCTATTTTTACTCTGTAGCACTTTGGGATTGCTAAAATATAAAGTGCAATATAAATAAAATTTATTTATTTTATTTATTTAGTTGGTAACAATACATTTTGTTAACTTGTGTTTACACTATTTTTAAAACCAAGGAAATTTGGATGTGCCGTTGTTTAATCCATCGTCCTGTTGATCTAGGCAGGGACTGAAGGACATTTAAAATTCTGGGCAGGAGAAGACAGAGAGAGGGACGGTCCACTGAGAACACTGTCAAAACACTCGCATAGAGCACAGGGGCTCGCAGGCAGACGGTAACACTTACCTCCAGGGAGGAAAAGAGAGCTCCACAAGAAGACGGTTGTGGGCCCAGCGAAAGAGGGAAGCCGCATGAAAGGAGCAAGCAAAGCTGGCAGACAAGAAGTGAGGCGTGCCTAGGTCGTAGCAACACAAGGAGCCCAGAATGGAAAAAAAGAATGATGAAGAAATGCTGACGGGAATTCAACAATTTGACAAAACTTCTGTTGGGAAACGAGTGTTCGGTGAACAGAGTGCATCCGGGGACAGTTGGACAATTAATTGTTGGGGTAACACAGTGCACAAACTGGACTCTGCACCACTAAAGGTTGTATCCTCCACTTCATGTTTTTAACAGACGTTTAGAGTGTGGACTGTGTGCTTCCCTTTTAAAAAAGGGAATTTTGTTCCTGATATTGTTAGATTTTTTTTAGGTTTGTTTATCTTTTTAATGTACTTTATATTGTCTTAGGTAATAGAAGTTACTGTTGCTTTTCCTGAAATTACTGTTGTGTCTTTCATTGTGTGTTTACTCAGCGCCCAATTTAAAGAAACCTGTGTGCTATTATCGGTAAATTTCAATAATAAAACTGGGTAGCGTAGTCGGATATTTTAACGTTGTCTAGGGTTAGAATACCTGTAAATGTGACCAGACACCTGTCACATTTGAGCTTAGGCTCTATGGCACAACCACCAGTCAACAAAAAACATTCTAGGTGCCAGGTCTGCCCCTGTCAAGCTGCCTTAAGACAAACACAACATTCTCGAAGCCACTGAGCAGGTCGTTGCTGAGCTTATTGCAGCAGCACTGAGGAAAGGGGAGTAGCCCTCAATGGAGAGCTCCCTCGTGCACAGACCCTCATTCACACTGGGCTAGTATAGAATTGCCTAACACACACGTCTTTGGGATGTGGAAGGAAAACCGGAATACCCAAGACATCAACTAGTGCAAGATTTGAACCTACAATTCAGGTTTGTGGTGAGGAAGCAGCGCTAACCACATTGACATTCCCAAGAGACAAGAATGCAGTTAAATGTAAGTAGTATAAATATACCAAGCACACACTCACTCTTCATCATAAGCTTGGTCATTTTGATAATCTCATGTTGTTTATCACTGAAAATGATTTAATTGATTTTTCTGTTCATGTTTCTCTGTTATCCCTGCGAAAAACTTTTGCTATTTATCAAACATCTAAAGTGTTTTTAAAACAAGAAGATAGTAAAAATGTTATTATTTTTGACCAGCATCAGTCAGTTTGACTCAAACCCAATAAATATTATGCCTCTTAATAATTTAAAAGCATTCATTACAGGCAGCATGCACAAATCAACCTGAAATAAAGATTATACTTTTTGTATTTTATTTTTTTATTCTATTTTGATTTTCAGTTCCAATTAAATTTCTAATTCAGACGATATTATAGTTGAACAAAATGAAACTCTTGATTCAGAGCAGGGCTTTTAAATGTCTTAGAAAAAGATCAATGTTAGAAAAATGTTTAATTTATCAATAGTAAAGCAATAATGTTACACACAGTCATGCATTCTTTAATTGCAGTCATAATCATTTTATATATTGTACTAATTCTGTTTATTGCTAAAACATTATTTATAAAAACTGAAAATTAAAAAATAATTTGTACTGATTTTCCTTACCATTCTAATGTAATAATATCAGGTGCAAAATCTTTTGCAGTTCTGGCATTTAAATGTTACAATATAATTTAAAATAAGTTACAAATGATTTTTATTTTACATTTTTACAGTTACATTTTTACATATTTACAGAAAACACAAAAAAAAACATTTTTTTTACAACAAAGTGCTAATTAAAAAATCATACCAGTTAAGTGCCAACATCTAGCAATAAATTTCACAGGATGTATTACATTTTCAGTTATGCCAGCAGGGTTGAGCAGTTGTTAGCGCTTTTCCCTCACAGGTTCTGATCTGTTGGTGGAAATCCTGGGTCTCAACTGTATCTGTGTACATGACTGTGTTTTTAATTTCACATCATAACCACGCTCCAGGTAGGTTGACTGAAATCGCTAAAATTGGCTCAATGTGAGTGAGTATAGATGTATGACTCTATGTGCCTTGTGATGGATGGTTCAGCAGGCCATAGATGCATCCTGTCCTGTACCCAAAGTTGTTAGGATCATAAGCTGGATTAAATATGTTTGAAATATGTTGGGTTAGTCTGGTTCTACATATCGCAAAACCAAATGTATCTGCCATATCGGCACTGAAGTGGAAAATGTCTGCACAGCCTTAGAAGTTTATGTTGAATAGCCGAGGCCCTAATATTTGTGTGACAAATTGAAACCGAGCCTCTTACACATGGGTGTGGGCGCTGCCACAATGCCTGAAGTGCATCAGACTCTTCCATTTTAAAATCCTTAATAGTGAGTAGATTTTGGTTATTGAAGAATTGAACTGTTCATGAGAAGCCACAGGAGCATGATTGGTAAAACTGAGACTCTCAATCTTAGTATTAGGAAGAGGCCAGAGGAAAGTGCTGTTTTTAACGATTATTGTAGAACGTGAGTGTAAAAATCATTTTTACAGTTTGCATTACATTACAGTTTCTCTTCAGTTTCTTTTTTTAATGAAAATAAAAAAAAATTCTCTCAGTAAGTATTGTTAGCTATTCACAGATAAGCTGCCTGTTGTTGGTAGCCTGTTATAGAACTTAGACGTAGGAAAGAATCACAAGAATATGTTTACTTGCTTGTTACGGTGTAGGACAATCTCAAGAATCACTAAAAGATAATCTAACAACCACATTTGTATAGAAAGAGGGGAAATTCAGGTATAACATTTCCTTTTGATATCTTTTGAGAATTTTCTGAAACAGACACCAGAAAATTACCAAAATCTATATAGAAACTAGACAAAACTCTCATGAGTTGTGTGTTGTAGCTTAGTCCCGGGATGCAACTCATTTCTGTTACTGTTACTGTATTGACTGCCAGAAATGTGACTTTGTTAATGAACACACCACGCAAGCCTACTGCAGCAGTTTTTCAGTTTCCTTAATCCTTCAGATCAGTGCTTCTCCAACTGTGGGCCTGCAGCATCTTGATTTGAAGATTCTAGCAGATGAAGGATATGAGGACCTGGAATTCCTAGAAGACAAGAACACGCTACCTTTTAATCCCCTCTCCTCATGGTGCCCCTGTTTGTCTATCTGTGCTTTCCTCACTTTTCCGTACAGGAAAGTGCCAACTAGTTTTTCACTTTTCTAAAAGCTGAGCTTACTCTCAATACAAAGGTGAATCAATGTGTTTAATGTTCTATTCGAAGAGAATTATTTGTACCAAAGGCTGACAGCCACTCCCCAGGAAATTTTATTATAATTTTGCTTTCTTACATTCCTTAAGTTTAACTTATTGGGAGGGCAAGGGGGCCATAAGGGTGTTTGTTTTAGCTTAGGGGGCCTTGAAAGAAAATACTTTGAGAAGCACTCCTTTAGATTGTGGCAGAAGAGTCAAATCCCTTGAAGAAAACATTTACCTGAAGCTTTTAAAGTAATACATTTGAGTTTACAATAAATACATATTTTCCACTCATGGCATGAAAATGTTTCATTGCTCAATATGGGATTTGATTCCTTTATTCTGGCACAGAACCATGTAAGATCTACAACTGTGTGATTATCCTTTGATCCCTTGAGCAGCCCCTAGCTCTATGGCCTTGACTCAATCGAGCATATCATATCATATTTGTTATGGTTTCAGCACACTTTTTGGTCTACTGGTATGCTGCATTGGCTCACTAGAAATCATTAGAGCTGGAACTCAGCATGCAGTTCTTATCTTCAAAACTTCACAAAATGTGATATGGTCACCCTGACCAATACCGTGCAAATATTTTATTTGTAAACTGAGAAATATCTAATTTACTTAAGAGAACAGCAGCTGTGTTTTCTTAATATTTCAAGGATCAGTAAACATTTTATAGTATAAAAAAGACTCAATACAAAAGAAGTAATATTGTTCAAGGAATTATTCAAAACAAGCACAATAACCCAGATGTTATCTTTTAAAATTGCATTATGACTTTTTAATTCACGTTTCCCATGAGCTGTAGGTGTACTAGCAGTAGTTGAAATGAATTTTGTGTGTAATGCTGTCGGTATAGACACCAGTTCCCCATGGCTCTAAACTGGATAAGCGGATTAGAAGATAATAGAATGGATACTTACATAAGGAATTTCTTTTAAAAAATGCAGAAAAGTTACTGCAAAAATGATAGCATTGATATTTTTGTTTATTTTGTGTCTATACATATGCAAGAATGTCCATTTCCACGCCACCTCCATAGAACTGATCACAGCAGCTTGTGCTGTCACCACACACTGCCAGCAGACAGTCAGCAGTGAATCACTGTCCCTCCAGACTGTGATTTCGGCCAATTGCCTGCTACTGAATAAGCACAAAATATGCTGTGTATTGCAGGAAAAAGCAGAAAGCAAACATAGCCAGCAATCACACAGAGCCATGCCAGTCTGAAAGGTATCATCTTGATAGTAGAAAACCCTAATGATAGCATGCAAAGCCAAAGAATGATATTTGATACATTTCTATCTTCCAGAATACAGATCACAGTATTACCAACACCCAGATAGTTAGATGTACAATTAAATACAGTGGTGCCTTGGTTTGCGAGCATAATTCGTTCCGGAAACGTGCTTGTAATCAAAAGCACTTCTGAATCAATAAGAACTAATGGAAACTCAGATGATTCGTTCCACAACCCAAAACTGTTTATATAAAAATGATTAATACAAAATATAAAGTAAAAATACATCAAACAAATTAACCTGCACTCTACCTTTGAAAAGAATCGTGGCTGGTGTGTGAGAGACGAGAGAGAGGAGGGTTATTGTGTAGGACGACTTTCACTCTAACTAACGGAATCACTTCTATCTGTTGGCTCACTGGAATCTTTTGAATTTTTTTGCAACTTTAACAAGGAACCTCTCTAATAGCAGTTGCTTTTGCCTGAAGAGTCACTACACCATCCATCCATCCATTTTACAACCCGCTGAATCCAAACACAGGGTCACGGGGGTCTGCTGGAGCCAATCCCGGCCAACACAGGGCACAAGGCAGGAACCAATCCCGGGCAGGGCGCCAACCCACCACAGGACACACACAAACACACCCACACACCAAGCACACACTAGGGCCAATTTAGAATCGCCAATCCACCTAACCTGCATGTCTTTGGACTGTGGGAGGAAACCGGAGCGCCCGGAGGAAACCCATGCAGACACGGAGAGAACATGCAAACTCCACGCAGGGAGGACCCGGGAAGCGAACCCGGGTCTCCTAACTGCACGCCACCGTGCCGCCTGAGTCACTACACTTGGATACAAAATAAAAAAAAATGCTTTATGCACTATAAGGTTTCTAAACTCTTTTGGGATTCCACCCAACGGGACAACACGTGGAAGAGCGTCCCGAAGCAACTGCAGGCTCCCAGCACTGTAGCAATTGTAGCAATTCGCCGCAAAAGCAAATCCGAGCTGATTGCGGATTCATTATAGCTGAATGCTATAAGCGCCTGCCGTTGATGGGTAATACAAGGAACATTATAAATGCAGGGCACAGTATTACTGGGCCATTAACCTGGCCATGACCCTGCCAGACTGTAGTGTCAGTGTATAGGAGTGTGGCAGATCCCCATTAATAAATAACCGTGCTGTTCCTGTTTCAAGCTGAATAAAGCTGGTGTTGCTAAAGTACTGGGACTCAGCTTTGTGTTTTGGGGTGTAAGACAGGGGACTCACACATTACAAGACACACATGGTCACAATGCTATAGTAAACAGTATACGCTTGTACGGATGTTGACTATACACGTGAGGCACGGTGACTGAGACCGAGCACGGGAGACGACTACCCACAATCCCGCAGCGAGAGACAGAGAAGAACCATTGGCTCAGCTGTGATCACGCGACGCTTGGCAGACAAAGGGTATACGTACTACTCGTATTGCAAGACCTCACTCGTTTATGAAGTTAAAATGTATTAAAAATTTTAGCTCGTCTTGCAAAACACTTGCAGACCAAGTTACTCGCAATCCAAGGTTTTACTTTTCTTTTGAAGACTTTCTATATTTAAAACAGAATGTTTATATAACACAAAAGCACACACTTTTAGAACAATCCTTTTCCAGTTCCTAGGCAGTCACATTGCAATTCCATCCAAGATTGAGTTGTTCTGTTGCCATCTAGGAGGTTTGACCAAAAGTGATGAGTATTTACACGCATTGCTAGTGTTCATAAAAATGTCTAATTTCTGGTAATAGGAATTTTATATGTACTGTCATAAACTGAATTAATTTGGACAGGCCTTAGTGTCTCACCCACCCACACTATTTCTACAACTTTTATGAGTGTGGCATGCCAAGACTTGAGAGTAAACAAAGCAGAAATGCCCTTTGAAAGATCCAGCTTCAGATCCAATGTGCTGTCCCTATTGTTTCAGATTCAGATCTTTCTAAACCCCTGTATGCTTGCTGAGCCACCTAACCTTGGCAACTTAGCTGATTCTCTAGTACACAAAAGTTACTGGGGCGTCTTTTTTATCATTAAAGTCTTTAGAATTAGTTTGTGGAATTCTACCCTAACCAAACTCTACACCACAAGGAGAATTAGGAATTGAGCCTTGATTGATCTTTCCTCAACTTAGTTTCCCAGAAGGCAAAGATAATGGATCAAATTAAAATAAATTGTTACTTTACAATGCAGTTTAATCAGTACTCCTTGAGACACTCATTTATAATGATTACAAAAAATAACATGCACTGAAGTAGCAGGAGATTCAGGCTTAGATGGTGTTATTTGTGGTACTCCACTCTTACATAGCTACAGAAAAATGTAGGTAATGGTCAAAGCATGTTAACTTTTTACAATGGTTTTAGACCATAACATATATTCTGTAATAGGATCTAAAGCAAAAAACACAAAAAACATATGCTAACAGTGAACATTCTCCTGTATGCATGGATGTCATTAAAATTATGTAAAGTATTAATTGATTTTTTGTGTTTTTAAATGTCTACAGTGTAAACGCTTAATTCATCCATCAGGCCACAGTCCATCCCAGCTGTATTATCACAGGGCATACACTTACACACCCCAGCTTTCACATTGTCATGCACACTAATGCCTTACAATGACAGATTTAATGGGACACCATTTAGTGGGTGGCACTTTCTATAACACAGGTTTCTGTTCCACTTCATGTCATGTCTGGTTCACTTCATCCCTCCCCTTCTGATGAAGACAGGATCAAAGAAGCCAAACACAGGAAGTCATTGCTAGTTGACTACTAACACTCCTGAGGATCTCATCATTCCACTCGATGGCATATGAGACACACAAAACATCTCTGCTTACTTACAAGCCTACTTATTAAATGGAATTTTATCCTGGCTGAGAGTCTTTTGCTTCTTCTTTTGTCTTTATTATAACATACACTGATGCAGTTTACAGTCACTAGTGAAGTTAATATGTATGCCCTTTTTATGTTGAAGGAAAACAAGAGTATGATGATAAAAATCCTTCTGCACATTATCAGAACATGCAAACACCACACATAAATTGATTAGGCCTGAAATTCAAACCCAGTATCCTGAAGTTCTAAGGCCCAAGGGCTAACCACAGAGCCATCATGTCACTGTCAAGGGTGATGGACAGGTAGAGAGGTGTAAGGGTTAGTAGGGGGTTGAAGACAGTGAGTTGACAGGACTCAGGCTAAGAATGGTCTGTACTTTATTAGGATGACCTATTCTTACAGTAATGTAGGCCAACAATTGGGAGAGGTGTGTCAGACTCCTGGATGTGTAATCAGAGTGGCCGAGGACAGCATCTCAAAGATTGGTGGAGTGTCCCAGAAGAAATTAGTCCTTCCATCCATCCATCCATCCTCTTCCGCTTATCCGAGGTCGGATCGCAGTGACAGCAGCTTGAGCAGAGATACCCAGACTTCCCTCTCCCCAGCCACTTCTTCTAGCTCTTCTGGGAAAATCCCGAGGCGTTCCCAGGCCAGCTGGGAGACATAGTCCCTCCAGCGTGTCCTGGGTCTTCCCCGGGGCCTCCTCCCGGTTGGACGTGCCCGGAACACCTCACCAGGGAGGCGTCCATTAGTCCATGGACGCAAAATTATTTGAAAGTTTCTTTTGGGAGCTAAGTGGCAGTTTTGAAGGACAGACGGTTCTTGTGCCTCTAAGATGGAATATGTTCTATAAAAGAATATGTTCTTTTGATACTAGGTCTCTTAACTTCCATAGGGTGGTCCTAACCCCAGCAGTGTTTCATAAAAGCAGGATGGGGTTTAAAGTTTGCTCCCTGTTAACAACTCAGTAGGCTTGGACTTGGAAAGGGAGTTAGTAAAAAGTATTGACTGGCAAAAACCAGAGTGCAACCAGAGTGTGGACAGAATAGGCTAGATGCTGTTATGTTTAATCCAGGGCCCTAAGGATTTATGTTTAAAATCATTTTTATGATTTTTTTTTCATGTTTTATTCTTTACAGAGTATCATTTATATTATTTATGTTTATTATTTGTATAATTATGTATTATCTGTCAATTATTTACTATTTTGTTTTTATGTATGAAAGTGTGTTCTGTCTTGTGTTTTGTGGGTGGTTCTCCATGAGGTGAGGCCATGTGTAAATATCTGTTGAGGGACTGCTCCCAGCCCTATAAAAGCTCAATGGAATTGCAGTCCCTCTGTAGTACATTGTAAGCTCTTGGTAGTTGATGAGTGTCTCCTTTTTTGCTATTCTTAAAATGTTGCATTTACTGGCGTTTTGTTTATTTACTTCTGTTTTTTTTTTTTATTCTGATTTTTAGTCAGTGTTTTGGGACTTCTTTGCTTAGGACTACTTGTTGGCAACTTGTTTTGCCTCTTTTTTGCTCTTTTAATACTGGAATTACCAGAGCCAAGGAAAAAGGTAAATCCGTCCCACCTTAAATCCCTTCGCATCTCTCCGTCAGCCTCTTTTGTCTTCTAAATGTATCGATAAGCCCAATCAGCTTGCTATACCATCCCCCCCACCGCCTCAGAATGGGCAAGAAGTTCTCCCAGTTCCTGCCTTGATTGATTATCTGGGAGTGAGCTACCCAGAATTGTAAGGGGAAATAATTTGATTTATGTTTTGTGTCTACACAAATCTGTATAAACACATCATTAAAACAGAAACATTTTTCATGTTTTAGTAATAAATAACAAAATGTAGACATGAACTGTATAATGTGTGAAGACTGATGGACAAATATTAAATAAACACTTTCACAAAAGGTGCAAGTACAATACACCAGCTTCTGTGGTGTAGCGGTAAGATCCGCTGATTTATAATCTGGAGATTGTGAGTTTGAAACCGGCTCCCCAGCAAATTTACCATTTTGAGTAGTGAGCTGCTCTTATTGTTAATATTATACAATAAAAACATACATTTTATTTGTCTCTGTAACAGCCGGTGTAAATTTATAGTATTTCTAAAAGTTAGCACTTTTTTTCACTTTTATTCTCTCAGCCATGATCACGATACAACACCCACCCTGCTCCAAATCTAACGTGGTTAATTTTTATCTGAAACTGGGAATAACTGTAGATGTGAGTGGTGTTTTGAGACAATGGAACTTGAAATTCTCTGATCTGGAGGGATAAAAGCTGACACACAAACACTGGTGAATCTGCCTTCTTCGTATCTCACCATCACTTGAATTTTTTTTATTCAGTTTTATTGAGTGTTCCTACTCACGCTGAATTAGTATGCACCTTATGGTCCATGATGTCAAAGCCGCACTGACATATGATATTTAGAATAACTCATTTTATGACCTGTATAGTACATTTCGGAAAACATTGTGGCACTGATGCAACATTATTCATATTATTCATATTCATTCGCACGCCTTCTTGCGCTTGTAAACAGTGACCGGGTTTTTTTTTTTCAATCTTCCCAGTGCCCACATTTTTATTTTTGTAATATAAATCTCCTCTTACAAAGATTATTTGTTTCTCCATTCAACCATAAGTTGGAGGTTTATGGTTATCCGCCCTCAAGTAGGTGTTTTGTGAACTTTACTTATTTTGAACTTTTAAGGCTAAGCACATTTTGGTTAAAGTGCAGGCAAAAGAAGACCATTTGCACGGAAGTCCAGGCTGTCTTCTGGGCAGTCACATGGGAATTCTGGCCTGCTGTTGTTGGAGGTCTTACTCCACTCATTGCCATTTTCGGTCAGTTGATCACTACAGAGGTGAATAGGAATAGTTTTGGTGCTTTGGTACTGTAGTGTTGATTAGCAGGCAAGTGAATAAGGCATTTAAACTGATAAAAAGGGACTTAGACTTGTTTAGTTGTGCCCGGTGAGTGTTTTCTATTTGTTAATTTGATACTTTTTAATCATACCTCATGGTGTTTTTTGAACTAAAAGATCGTTTTCTGAAAAAGTTTATATTTTGGCATTTCTTATTCTTGGAAAGGAGGACAGTCAGGTCCCCTTTTTCACAATAGATATGTGTTTTTCTACAGTGTTATTTTTTTCTCTAATAGTGAAAACAATAGAAATTTACATATCTATAAGCACAACTTTATTTCTGATCTTACAGTCTTAACAGCTGAACATTTGATGTATTTATCATTACTATTATTAGTGTTCCTTTATGTATAAAAGCATCATATCCATTGATAATGATGAAAAAGTGGCAACCAAAGCAAATATAATACAAAATGTGCTGAGAAAACTAAAAGTACACACTACTAAATTTTAAATGTGCTAAGGTCTCAGCAGCACTTTTGGCTAAAAATGGAATTGAAGTTGCATCTTAGATTACATTTTCAATTTACACCTGTATTTGAATTTTTAAAAATTATTTTTTATTTTGCACACAGCATTTGCATCATATAAAGAAAATAGGTTTTTTTTAATGCAGGATTTTGTTTTTACAGATTGAAAAAGAAACACATCTAAATGTAAAATTAAACCAGCACCACAGAAACAACCTGCCATCTGCAGCAGCACTACAAGTCTGTTTCATAATATTCCATTACCACCTTGATGCTCAGTTTTTGATTGTATCACACAAGCATTTAATATGAAGATATCACAGGATTACCTTTATTTTAATTGTAACACATTTAACATATATTTTTTGTACTTTTATATTTGTAATCTGATTTGGATAGCCATCTGATGTTATCTCTGTGTTCCAATGAAAAGCACATCCTGAGTTTCATTCATAAGATATTTATATATATATATATGCTGAAGCTGAAGTGATCATGGAAAAGCTGTCATGCAGCCATCTACAGGAAGCAGACAGATTTACAGAACAAAGTAACAAAATAGATTTTGGCTTGGTTTTAGTAATTGACAACACCAACTTTGAATGCTTAATGAATTAATAAAATAAACTACAGAAAGGGAAAAAAAGTGTATCAGGCAGCAGTCCTGCTATTTGGAAAGCAGAAATGAATGGAGAAGAACTTGCAGGTCTGGTTAGGGAAACTAATGAAATGTTTGGGGAAAGACTAAAGAAAATATCCGAGAGAGAAATGTATAAAAGATCTGGAGTCCCAGATCTTGTTTATTCCTTCAAATGGTCAAGGCTTGAGAGTATGCTAGCACTCCACTAGCAATGGTCATTACAAGTGTAGCAACTGAAGTCACAAAAGATGTTGCAATCCAGTCTAGAGATACAATGGAATGATCTTAGGGAGATTTAATGTTGGAGGACAGGCAGGAGAGCTAGTGGGTGGGTTCATTTTTTCATCTGTGTTTATAACTTCTAAACTGTGGTGGGAACAAATAAATACATTACACTTCTTCAACAGCCTACCTCGGTCTCATTTAATATATCCTTCCATAGAAGCTAAGCCAAATCATCACTCCCATGACACTATGTAGCAATGTAGAGAAAGAGATATAGAGATGCAGCTTTTTTGAAAAACAGTAAATGGCTTGTTTGTATATCTTTATGGGTTTTCCAGCATTTTATAAAGCAATTTTACTTAGCTTCGGGGAATTGTGCTCACATCTAGTAAGCCCTTCTGTTCAATGGAAATGTTTAATTAGGACATTTCTTGCATGGCTTACCATCGATTTCCTTTTTCTCTTTCCCTAAGACAGAAAAGGAATGCAGGAAGCAGCAATCTATCCTGGCTGCAATGGGTGCAAGGCAGAATCTAAGCCTTGAACAGGTTTCAATCATATATTAAATTCAGGCCAGTTCAGTTCAGTCAGATTTACAAATACCAAAGCATAAAATAAATAACCATGTAAAATTTATATTTTTCTGTAGTACTAGGGTGTTGTACCGTGTTAGCCATTATGAATGTAGAGAAAAGCCAAGCAAAATGACACCTTTTATTGGCTAACTAATTTTAGTTAGCCAATAAAAGGTGTAATTTTGCTTGGCTTTTCTCTATTTTTCTGTATATATGTTGACATATGGGCGGCACGGTGGCGCAGTGGTAGCGCTGCTGCCTTGCAGTTAAGAGACCCAGGTTCGCTTCCCGGGTCCTCCCTGCGTGGAGTTTGCATGTTCTCCCCGTGTCTGCGTGGGTTTCCTCCGGGTGCTCCGGTTTCCTCCCACAGTCCAAAGACATGCAGGTTAGGTGGACTGGCGATTCTAAATTGGCCCAAAAGTGTGCTGTGTGTGTGTGTATCCTGCGGTGGGTTGGCACCCTCCCTGGGATTGGTTCCTGCCTTGTGCCCTATGTTGGCTGGGATTGGCTCCAGCAGACCCCCGTGACCCTGTGTTCGGATTCAGCAGGTTGGAAAATGGATGGATGGATGTTGACATATGCTTTGTTTTCACTTTTAATTGCAGTATTTTCTATCAGAAGGTTCCATTGTTTTTCACTTAATTATAGTTGATTACAATATGATAACAGAGGTTACAAAACAGAAGTGACTTGATTTCATCCTTTATTTCAACAAAGCCTGGAATTTTAAAAAGTTCACTTGTTGCAACTGATTCAATCTTTTCATAAAAGAAAACAATTAAAGCTTGATTATTTGTTCTGTGAGAGACGCAAGCATTACTTTTGAAGGACAAGGACAAAGTACTTTGGGCAGAGTTGGTTCAACAAGGATGGAGATTGCTACCAAATCAAAAAAAGGCAAAATAGGCTTGTTGTCAAGAACAATAGAAAAAGAAAAAAGAAAAAAAAAACAGAATCTTCAAAAGAAATTGACTGAAAAACAAGTTTTCTTATGTTAGAAAATGGGTCTTACCTTTTCTTCAAATAAAGTACAGATGCTTTTTGAGGACTCAGCTTACTCCTGTAAACATGGCTTTCATGATCATGTAACCATGCCACCTGGTCACCACACACACTCGTATCTTACACCCACGACAACCCATTCCAAAATGCTGGCATTGACAACAAGACAATCAAATAAGAAAAACTGTGTAAAAATAAACAGTTATTATGGCACAATTTTTCCAGCTATTTTCAGCGGCACACTTAATTTACATAATCTTAGTTGGGTTGGTCATGTCATGCTCCATTGACTACCCCTTGTGTTGTCTGACATCCTCAGTGACTCAGTCCAACTCGCCCCGAATTTGTCTTAAGGTATAGTGGTGGGCTCTGTGTATGGGAGAGCTGACAAACAATGAGAAATGAAGTAAACAGGGGAAGCACGTGTTCTGGACGTTGCAAACAGAAGAGATGCATGTCTGATGTTTTGTGTTCTATTTACCACAGCAGAATTGAAAAAAGTGCAGAGATTGAAGCTGAACTTGACATGCCTGGAAAGTGTTGGAACTGCATTGGATTGGCCAGCAACATTTTATTGGCCGACTGTTAGAAAAATGAGCAAGCATGTGATACTTTGGAAACGTGATACTGTATTGGAAAGCTGTCATGGACATTTGTAGTTTGCCATACATTGTGATTTGGAGTCGTGTAATCTTACAACCTCAGGTTGACATCCCCTCTGACTAAAAGTCACACTGGCTTAACAAAGCATTAGTACTGTAATCATGAGAAAACTACCGATGAAAATGCTATAACTTACTCTTGACAGAGCAGACTTCATATTATTATGAACTAGCAGTTCCATGACACTCATGTCCCAAGAACAACTTCCAATAATGCCCACTAGAGTGGGATGTACTGCCAAACCATGGTTACATAAATGGGCAAACCCAAAATCTTTATAAAATAAAAGATTTATTTTTCACAACAATGCTCTGTAGCACTAAAAGAAATTGCCTGAGAAGACAATGCTATCCAAGGCAAACACAGTCCATCACAAAATTTAAAAAGAAGTCAAAAACGGAGCACAAGTTCAAAAATGTAGTAATCACAAAATGTACCAAGCACACCAAAACACAAGTAAACAGTCCACTCCCTAACACTTTCAAAATGAACCACCAGTTACTATGGGAGTCCTTCCATATTTATAGGGAAGAGGGCAGTTCCTGGCAGGGATTGGCGGAAGGCCCCACCTCTTGGGGAACCACCCATAAAACATAAAGAACATAATCCAGGCAGTTTATATGCACAGACACAAATTGAAATAAAAAATAATAATGCAAAGAATTAAAAAAGTAATGGTGTCATAAATAAAAAATTAACAAAACAGACCTAAAACTTGAAATTGAACCCCCCAGAGATGCCCCTCAGATCTTTAATGACTTTTTATTTATTAGCTCCAGATTTGTAACTGTTGCTTGCTGTAATCTTCAGATCTATGATTTGTGTCATCCAAAATACTCCACTGTGATACAGCACATTCTCAGATGTGGTGTCACCCTGCAGACTAAAGACATAAATCAACAGGAGGTTGGAGTAAACTGCTTGCCTGGAGACATTCTGGCCTGTATATTTTTACCTGACTGGCATGCAATATGACTCAGCCTTCAGTACTGTACCTCCCTAGCCCAATAGTTGTCAGCAGTATTGCTCTGCTACCATTGATCAGGTTTTTGGCAGTGGCTCCTGGGATATGTAGCTTTTTAAAGAAGTCTCAATGGAGACAAGAGTGATTTGTAAAAGCTTTCCTGGAGGTTGAAGTCATAGTGGAAGTACTTCCAGGAAACTTCTTATAAGGGCCTCTACCTCCTTAGTCAGATGAGCTTTAAGTAGGGGGAGATAACAACAACAACATTTATTTATATAGCACATTTTCATACAAAAAAGTAGCTCAAAGTGCTTTACATAATGAAGAAAAGGAAATAAAAATAAAAGACAAAATAAGAAATTAAAATAAGACAACATTAGTTAACATAGAAAAAGAGTAAGGTCCGATGGCCAGGGGGGACAGAAAAAACAAAAACTCCAGACGGCTGGAGAAAAAAATAAAATCTGCAGGGTTTCCAGGCCACGAGACCACCCAGTCCCCTCTGGGCATTCTACCTAACATAAATGAAATAATCCTCTTTGTATTTAGAGTTCTCACGGAAGGACTTGATGATGATGGTCATGCAGACTTCTGGCTTTTAATCCTGTCACAGATAGGCTGGTGCTGACAAAGAGGAAGCCAGTGAAATGTGGGAAAGGATAAAGTTCTTTGATTCTGTGGATTGATAGTTTAGATAAAGTCACATTTTCAATTGTAGCCTTCATTCACATAATCATAGTGAGTCAGGGACGGTTCATTGTGCACTCCCATGAATCTGGTCTGAATCATTCCAACAAATCTGCGTCTTGCTCTAATAATATAAAACAAGTTTAATTTTGTCCTTAGTCATAGGGGTCAGCTCTGTGTTCATGAGAGCTGACACCCAATGAATGCTCATCTGGAAGTACAATGCTTAACATTTTGTGAGGAGGAATAAGGAAAATGTATATTTTGGAACTCACTGAAGAGAAGCTTGTGTTTTACATAATGTAACAGAGTGAAAATTAGAAAAAAGGGCCAAGATTGTGGCTGAACTTGCTGTGCCTGTAAACCTGTCATACAGCACCAGCTCCGTAAGGCAGTACATTATTGGCTGACACAATAAGGGGCAAGCATGACTGTAAAGTAGACACAGGCAGCAATTTTCAGTCGCTTAAACTGACATTGCCTGGTGACAAGATCAGCAACTGCAGTAGGCAAATCTGACATACATGATAACTAGAAATCACGTAGTGTAATATCGGCATTAGTTATGGACAGCCTTGAGGGACATACATAGCTTTTTTGAATTTTGTGTACTCCTTTACTTTATCCTCTCTCATATAATTTTATTGTTCAATTAATTACCATAATCTGGACTACACTAGTGTTTTCCTGGATTGCGGTCCACTTCAGATTGCCCCTATTTTGCTGCACAACATGTACGTTAAATAATTCCACACACAAAATTCTGATTTCTGATAACTGAATGCAATTTATTAGACACTGCTCTTCATATTTTTTAGATCAATTTGCCCTACAAACTTGAAATGCGCAATATAATCTGCACTAATCTTACCTTTTTTTTCTTTAATTTTTGTTCACTCAATTATACCAGGTGGAACATCCCATAATTCTACCTCTGCTTGTTTTACAGCACCACCCATGTATTTTAAGTCATATACGGCAGCATGGATGTGACCTTCAGTCTTTACCAACAGACATCTGACAGCCAGATTAATTCAAACTTGACACAGTCATTTATTAAAAATGACTCCTGACAGTCACGTTCGGGTTCTTCCCAATGTATTTCTAAACTGCTGAGCAGACCAAATTGTTTACCAAAAGAATTGTGCAAAATGTAATTTTTCAGAACTTGGGAAGACTCTTTTGCATTATAGATTTCCTGAAGCAACACCCAGCAAAGCATAATCACATTTACAGTGCAAGATAAAATCTTGAAGCCGAGAGTAATATTTAACGTGGCGTACATGACCAGCATTTGATCTATTAAGAGCATTGAAACCTATTGTTATGCATTCCATTTTTTTCTTCTGTTCCATTGCAAAGTTAAAGATAAAGATTTCAGACTTCATCATAAATTCAAGCAAAATACCAGTGCTTGATTTTAAAATGATAATTTGAGCCATTCATGGATTATTAGAATTTCCCATTTAAATAATCTTATGTTTCCTCGTAAATTTCCAAAATTATTCTATTTGGACTCTTTAGTCTCATCTTTTATCAATGTAATCCTTTTGAACCTGTCACATTTACATGTCTACTTACTGTGTGTACCACAATGTCCATTACAGTGTTATGGACTTGTGCTGTACTGTACTGACATTTTAACTTTGTGATAATATGGTGCATCTCTTAACGTGTTTCATATGTATCACGATCTGTAGTACTTTGATTGATTGCGGTCCGTCCATGGATATGAAGTCTCTTGATTCAGATGATGTCACTAACATCCAATGTGTATGATGCATAGCTCCTTTTTTTAATTATGTTTGGAAGGCCTAAAAACAGATGAAAATCTAACTAAAGCTGTGCTGCTGGTAACATATTCCCATATCTCTGGTTCTATATTTAATAATAGTTATGTTGAAAATAATTATATTCCTTCATTACCTTAATCTAAACAATAGAAAAATACCAACAAAGGTCACTTTAACAATAATTGCACAATATGAGTAGCTGTGTCAAGACGAAAATCACACATTTGAAATAATGCAAATTACACTTACTGTATACTGTACCATACATTTAAATTATATATAAATTCATCAACATTTCTTAAAGTTTTACTTGCAATTTTCGATTTTTAATTTGACTTTAAATATTTGTATTATTATTTGCTTTTTGGTAGATACCTAACTTAGATTATACTGCAGAAATTTACGTACATTTTTGTACACTGAGCATTAGCAAGATCAACTAATGTGTGAGATGTGGAGTTTGAACAGACAACCATGAGGCTTAAAATGGCACTATGCCACAACATATTTACATCACTATTTCTTCTGTACTGTAGTGCTATTAGCTCTGCCAATTGGTTTTCTAAATCATTTCCTGCATTTTCTATATCATTCAGATATTGTTTTGGAAATATACCATTGGCCACATGGCACAAATAGCATTGCTTATCTGCCCAGTTGTAAAGCCAGACTCGAATAGCAGCCCAGCAATAACATAGCTGCATCCTTTGAGATATCCCCTTTCCAAGATATGGACTTTGCACATTCATGCTTTGGCGCGGACTATCTCAATTAATATGATAGAATAATCTGACAATTTATATCCAGTTGGACAATCTTATGGCAGACATTTCAATTCCCCATTATCACTCCCTGCTTTTTCTCACAGTCAATAAGCAGAAATACCAGCTATTTTGGTCTTCATGCCAGGCCTTTACAATGTACAACATACTGCCTGCACCTCAGCACCTCACACACTACCTCTCATTTGGCATTGGGGTCGGGGATAGAGTCACTGTGAGAAGCAACAATCATTCACATTTGATTTGCCACGTTTCACAGTAAGCACCATCACGAGGCACTTTTCAAATCAAACAATATTACGACAGAAGGCTAATCAAGAAAATAATACTAATTAAACCCAATTTAAATAATTTAAACAAAAAAGGCAATGCTAAGACTCTAAGAGCCTGCAAGTGTCCGGAAATCAGGCTGCAGTTTAAATACAATGTATCAAGTGTGCACAGACTGAAAATATACTGGTCACACAAAATTCATAACACTCAGTATGTACCATTCACTTACTTACTTGATACATTTCAGGGGCATGGGAGGTAGTGGCCTGTCCTGGCAGCACTGAATGCAAGGTGCAACCATCTATAACAGTGTACACGCACACACACCTATTTTGCCAGTTTAGACACAGAAGAAAAAAAACACAAAGTAAATAACCTGGCAGAATGTATGATCTCATGATGGTAGATTTGTGAGACAGCAGTTCTAGCCATTAGCCACTGAACCAACCACACAAGCTCCATTTTTGATTAAATACTAGAATTATAAAATACTCAAAAGGTTCTTCTTGTTTTCTTTTGGACAAGTAAAATAAATAGTTATCCTCATTTAAGTCAAAGCAGCCTACAATCATCTTGCTTAAGAATACTAATTCTCTAGAATGGATCTACATTGTGCTAAAAACAAAATGGAAATCAAAATTTGCCAACTCCAGAATTTCCTAAAATTCAGACTTTTTCTGAAGCTGTTATTTTCATCATAGAGCTGTACAGAGATGAAGCATTTCCTGGCAAAAGTAGGTTCAAGTTGTTTCAGGGCAGGCAGAAGTATGGAACATGCCAGTGATATTGTTCTAATCTAGCATTTTGACTGAGGCTTTAGTTTCTTGTTAGAATGTCATTTGTTCATTCTTTATCAGCATTTGTGGACTACCAAGGGGCCAACCAGCCACCCTACCCGACACAGACAGACGCGAGACACAAGCTCTGTCCAGCACACACGTTTTATTCCAAGTGGGGCAGCGCTTTTTCTTCATTTCCCACTACAGGACAGAGTACACAAAGTACCAAAACACAGTTTTTTCTTCCTTCTCTCTTTCTCTGCCGCCTCCATTCCTCTCCCACCAAGCTTTGTCCACATCCCGACTCTGGCTCCTTGAATGGAGTGGTGGCCCCTTTTATAGGACTCCCGGAAATGCTCCAGGTGCTCCCAGACCTTCTTCTAGGTGTGGCAGAACTGCTGCAATCCAGGGCTCAGAAACTGTCCAAGCGCCCCCTGGAGGTGGCCACAGGCCCCAGCAGGGTTGAGCTTCTACGCTCCAAACCCATGGCCTCACTGTGAGCCAGAGGAGTTGCCCTCTCATGTTCCGGGGGAGATATTGCCTTGAATATGCCCTCTCTCCCAGTCCTTCCATCACAGGGGTGTCCAGGCCAGGGGCCCACCAGACATTAAATTGTATAACACCTCATCTCTAGCCACTAAACTACTGTAATGTCTAAATGTGTTGAATATAGCATTGTAAGTTGAGTCAAGGATTTTCTTATAAACATACCTCAGATGTTAAATGTTAAACTTAAAGGAAGGCTCTTTCAAATGGTTTTGTAAAGAATGTGCACTTAGCATCTTGCTCTGTTATATTTATATGGATATTTATTCCTAGTATGTTTTGGGCTTTTGAGATACATAAAAAGACAGCAAGGTGAGTGCTTGCGGACAGAATTTACCCTTAAACTTAAAAGAACAATATAAGAGTCTCTTAAAAGCAGATTGCAAATGTGATTAACTCCAGTTTTCTCTTCTTGCACGCGACCGCTCACAATATACAGAATATATATAAAAATAACACCGAGAATTTTTTACTCTATCCATTTATGCATTTTTGGACTTATTTAATCCAGTTCAGTATTTCAGGGGTCTGAAGGCTATCCAAAAAACAGTAGGAATAAAGCAGGAACCAATCCATCCATCCATCCATTGTTCAACCCGCTGAATCCGAACATAGGGTCACGGGGGTCTGCTGGAGCCAATCCCAGCCAACACAGGGCGCAAGGCAGGAGATTGACAGGCATCAGCCTATCACAGGGCGCTCAATGTAAGCAATTACATTTGTAGACATCCTTGTTAGTTTAGCGTAAGAAGAGGAAGCCAGTTTCTAGTGTTAGGTCATTTTGCAGCTTGTTGTGACAAATTATGCTAAAGTACATCGAGTGTATGGCCATTGATTTAATGAAAAATTGTTACAACTCCTACTGAAAAGTGCACCAGGGTGACATACTGGACAAATATTATGTAAATAACAAAACATCACATAACACTGCCAAACATGCTTAATCCAGTTCTGTAAGTGTCTGGATAATATTCTGTACTGCAAATTGAACATTAATTATGTTTTTAAAAAGAGTGGCAGTATTGTTTTGTGCTGACTGCATAGGATAGTAGAAGAATTTATTTAGTAAAGGAATTGAAAAATGAATAATAACCAAAATAACAAGTGGTGGGTCATAACTGGGAAGTCAGAAAACAATTAACCAAGGTTCAATATGTATGACAAAAATCATAATAAAATAAGCAGAGCCTGAAATCCAAAACCATAAGTCACCCACATAACCACAGCCAAAACATGTAAATCATTGTCAAAAAAGCACAATGAGAATTGGCAAAACGGAAATATTTCAAAACAACAAAGGAATTAAAGTGTAAAAATTTAGGTTGAATCCAATTAAAGATAAGCAGAAAGTGCTTTCAGCCTTAATACTCTTTGAATAGGATATGTTATGTGCCACACACTTACAATTGGCACTGCCTAGAAATGACATAGCAACCATCCACAAAATAGCAGCACCTTGGTGCTGCAAGAGAACACTATTTATTTTCATTATCACTAAATCATACTAAACATTCTAAAAGTAATGTGACTATGAGATTATTTGACTGCTAAAACACTTTAAAAAAGTTCTAAATAATTTTTAGATGTCTAAGCTTCTTCTTGCACAGTAAAGTCTGGTCTGCCTGCTACTATAAGAGATGCCCCTTCGGTCTCAGCTTTTAAATCCCGGCTGAAGACTCACTACTTCAGTTTAGCATATCCTGACTAGAGCTGCTGATTAACTGTACAGACTGCATCTCTGTTGTTAGTCATTAGCACTAAAACATAAGTAACATGATAGTTATAACTTGTTACTAACCCTCACCTATTCTGTTTCTCTTCTTGGTATTCAAATATGGCACTTGGTTCCACGGCCCACCTGCCAAGTTGTTTTGCCTGCCTAAGGTAAAGTCATCCCAGATGGAGGATCGCAGGAATCGTGGGAAAGTGGGGTCCTTTCATCGGATTGGCTGGCCCAACACTGTTTCAGCCATGGAATGGCCAAATGGGGGAGGCAGCTTGATGGATGAGGTCTCCAGGACTCTAAAAATATCCAAATCTTATTATGTGATATCATCTACTGTTAAATTCTGCTCCATACCTCTAAAAATTTTTTATTTTTTTTTTACTTCTAAAAATTTTTTTTATTTTTTATTGAGGATTTGTTCTGTTCTGTGTATTGTATTGTTGACCCCCTTCTTTTGACACCCACTGCACACCCATCCTACCTGGAAAGGGGTCCCTCTTTGATCTGCCTTTCCCAAGGTTTCTTCCATTTTTTCCTTACAAGGGTTTTTTTGGGAGTTTTTTCTTGTCTTCTTAGAGAGTCAAGGCTGGGGGGCTGTCAAAAGGCAGGGCCTGTTAAAGCCCATTGCGGCACTTCCTGTGTGATTTTGGGCTTTACAATAATAAACTGTATTGTATTGTATTAAAGATTTAAGTGGCATTTGCTGACTGTAACTCTGCTTTGTAGTGCTTGATAAAGGTTTGCCAAAGTAATACCTTGCTCATGTAGTTAAATCAGCTATTGATGTGTGACGATTCTTGATGCAGTGCCCTGTGAGGGATTGGAGATCATGGGTGTTCAGCTTAGGCTGCCACCCTTTCTCTTTACACACTAAAATTCCTCCTGATTCCTTGAAATTGATAATTGATGATGCACAAACTTTTGTTGAGAATCATTGTTTTTAAACATTTAAATACATTTGTCATGCATTTGTTGACACAGTTTTGCTCCTCAAAAACTCAGCCTTTCATGGATACTGCTTATGCACCAAATCATAATTACATTCACCTGTTTGAAATCACATCATTATTTAATTATTTTACCTCATTACTCACCCTAATTTGTGTCCATCCCTACTTTTTTTGGAATGTGTTGCAGGCCTGAAATGCAGGAATGGATGTATATTAAGAAATGAAATGACCAGACAAAACATGGAATATCTTGGATTCATACTGTTTGCAATGAAATAAAAGTCAAAGTAAATTTGAAAATCATTGCTTTTTTTAATTTGCATTTTCCATACCGTCCCAACTTTTTCTCACTTGGGGTTGTATGCACAAATCAGCACAAATTGGAGACAATGGAACATAAACCATTTTTTAGAATACTGAAGTATTGCAATCGAAATCAAAATCCATTAGCCCTAAACCATAAACGAAGTCAAAACAAGAAGTGGCAGGCGTCATTACCAAATCTACAAGAAAGTCACCGGAATCAAAATGCTAAGTCTATAAAGTGAATCGAGAAGTGGAAAGCTATGCTTTGTTAACTATAATATCTAATGCTATGTATTAAAGAGTTAACAATGTTCGAAGGTTTAAATCCGTAATCTTGGACAGGAAGATGAAGTTTCATGCTGCGTTTTATGTCACAGCCTTTGTAACTTATTGTGCGTCTTAGGAGGAATTGATTAGCAACATTGTAGTGCTTTCTCACAGCTCAACAACAAAATGCTGACACTCAAAAATGGCACTGGATGCACTTTAAATCACACAAAAAATATTAATATATTTGTCAAAGATTTAAACCAACCTGAGCTCATGTCACTATGAAATAATAATAATAATAATAATACTACATTGTATTTATATAGCACCTTTCCCATGCTTAAAGCACTTCACAAATATTCAAAGGAATACAATTGAAAAAAAAGCAGAGCTAACCAGCGAAATTACTAGAATAGATCAAGAACATGCCAGGTGTCCAAGTGAGGCTTTTTATAGGAAAAGGCAGGCTCTGCAATCAGAACTCAACCTCTAAACAAAAGAACTAAAGAAACAGAACAACTCATATTTAAATCAAGACATCATTACTATGAACATGGAGAGAAAGCTAATAATCTTAGCTCAACAAATCCACAAGCAAGAAGTTCGCAATGCAATCCCAGCAATTACCAACACAAACAGAGACAAAATCATTGACCATAAAAATATAATGCACACATTTAGAGACTACTATAAGTCCTTATATTCTACTGAGTTTAAAGAAGACAAGACACAATCTAATGCATTTCTGGATGCATTAGCAGATAGAACAAATAGATACTCTCAGTGCAGAGGAATTGGATAAACCTTTGGCACTATCAGAATTACTAGATGCTATAAAGTCACTTCACAGTGGGAAAGCTGCAAGCCCTGATGGCTACCCTGCCGATTTTTATAAGAAATTCTCCACTCAGCTAGCTCCCCTTTTATTAGCAACATTTACAGAAGCTAGAGACAATAAAATTCTACCTCAAACCTTTCGGCAAACATTAATCACCGTCTTTCCTAAACAAAATAAGGACTTATTACAATGTGCATCATACAGACCAATTTCACTTCTGAATAATGATGTTAAGATACTCTCCAAAGTCCTAGCTAGAAGGATGGGGAAAGTGCTGCCTTCGGTAATATCACAAGATCAAACTGGATTTATTAAAGGTCGACACTTAGCTTCCAATCTTCGATGCCTGTTTAATGTAATATATTCACCTGCAAAGTCAAACACCCCAGAATATTATTGTCGTTGGATGCAGAAAAAGCATTTGATATGATTGAATGGAAGTACCTTTTCACTACAGTGGAGAAATTTGGGTTTGGCCCGAACATTTGTGAATGGCTCAAACTACTGTATACCAATCCAGAAGCTTCAGTTTGGATTAACAACATTAATTCAGACTACTTTAAACTATAACGTGGTACCAGACAAGGATGACCCTGGTTACTACTGCTTTTCACAATCGCCATTGAGCCACTGGAAGTTCACTGTCGAAATGATTATGAGATAAAGGTGATTATCACAGAATGACTTGAACAGAAAATTTCTCTATATGCAGATGATATGGTACTGTATATATCAGATCCACAAATACTGTGCCTGCAGTCCTAACAGCACTAACAAGATTTCAAAAGATTTCTGGTCTCAGAATTACTTTGAATAAAAGTGTGCTCTTTCCAGTGAATTCTCAAGCACACAATATTAGATTGGACACCTTCCCTTTTATCATCGCAGATCAGTTTAAATATCTAGGGGTAAACATCACAAGTAAACATAAAGCTCTCTATCAACAAAATTTTGCCATCTGTATGGAACAAATTAAGCAAGGCTTGCATAGATGGTCAACCCTTCATCTCACTTTAGCTGGAAGAATTAACATTAAGATGAATATCCTTCCTAAGCTTCTCTTTTTATTTCAAAACATTCCAATACACATCAATGAATCATTTTTTAAGAAATTAGATTCAACCATAACCTCATTTAATTGGAATTCAAAACATCCACGTATCCAAAGAGCGACCCTACGAAGACCTAATGCAGAAGATGGCATGGCCCTACCTAACTTTCAATTTTATTACTGGGCAGCAAACATACAAACTATAAAAACCTGGGCATGGACACAAATAGATGAACATTCACAGGCTTGATCCGCAATACAAATAAAATCCTGCAGTACTTCTTTATTTGCCTTGCTTTGTACCCCAATAAATGCAAGTTATTGCCAATATACTAACAACCCAATTGTGCTTCACTCAATCAGAATATGGAACCAATGTAGGATATATTTTAAGATAGAGAAGCTGTTATCTGTGGCACCTCTGCACGAGAACCACTTTTTTCACCCTCACAAACAAATGCAGTTTTAACGTCTGGAAAACATTTGGGATTTAATCACTTAGAGATCTGTACATAGACAACGTCTTTGCATCCTATGAACAATTACACCCCAAATTTAACTTTCCAGCAACACATTTCTTTCACTACCTTCAAATTAGAAACTTTGTTAAACAGAACCTGCCCAATTTTCCTCACCTCCCACCTCCCTCTATGCTGGAAAAAATATTTCTCAGTCTAAAGGACTCAGACAACATTTCTGCAGTATATAAAACCATTTTACAGTCCCTCCCTTTCAAAGATCCAAGAGGACAATGGGAAAAGGATCTCTCACTCAATATCTCAGAAAATGAGTAGCAATGCAGAGAATTCACTCAAGCTCCATATGTGCAAAGCATACAATTATTCAACTCAAAATTAAATATTTAGCACATCTAACTCATTTAAAATTGTCCAAAATGTTTCCAGGGCAAGATCCAACCTGCAAACGTTGCAATCAAGTTCCAGCCTTACTGGGTCACATGTTTTGGGCCTGCACCAAATTAACTTCATTTTGGACCAAAATTTTTAAAAGTCTATTAGACAGCCTTGGAGTCATAATCCCTCCTAGCCCATTAACTGTTGTGTTTGATGTACTCCCAGATGGGCTTAAAGTGGAGAAGGACGAACAAACTGTGATTGCCTTTACTACACTATTGGCACGGAGACTTATCTTGCTCAACTGGAAGAATCCTAACTCTCCTCTTTTAAGTCAGTGGGTAACTGATGTTTTATATTATTTGAAATTGAAAAAAATCAAATTCTCACTTAGAGGATCTGTGCAGAACTTTTTCAAAATCTGGCAGGATCTAATCAATAACACTTTAGAATAAGCTTTTAAAGCACTGAGGAAGCAGATTCTCTCCCCTTTTCTTTTTCTTCTCCATTTATCTGTGTTCACTTATTAATTAATCTGTTTACTTATTTTTACTAGCTTTAAGTTTTACTCTGCTGGCCATGCTCTCTTTCTCGGGGTGGGGGTTGATTTGTTTTCGATCCTATTTTTGTAAAAATTGATCTATTTGTATGGAATGTTGTGTGATTTCAATAAAATCAATAAAATAAAAAAAAAGAAAAAAGAAAATATTACATTAATAACACAGCGTACAAACTAAACTCAAATATTAGACATCAAATAATAGATTAATATTTGAAAGTCAACGTTCTGAATTAGATTAAGAAACAAGCTGGAAGAACAGAGGAAAACAATTAACAAAGGAATAATGACTACGAAAAGAGCAGATTTCATTATCAGCCTTTTAAACAAAGTCTGGAAGAACAATGACAGTTCAGTGGCTATTTGTTTGCTCTTCAATACAGATCTAACAATCTCAGCATACCACTACAAAGTAAATAATGGCCTTATTTAGGGATTCAAACTCCTTTTTTTTTCTTTTTTCATTTTTTTTTTTGCAGGACATATCAAGATTGCAGTCTGCAAAGAATTGGGTAGTTCTAGTACTTTACCACTGACAAGACATGCTGTATGTTAAGCAGGGCAATGCTAGATAAAGAAAGTTCATTGCACAATGATTCCTTAACTGAATTTATTTCAACATAAAGTAGATTTGGTACATTGCTCTTGTTAAAATAAACCTTGAGCAGAATGATGCACTTCAGAATTAAAGAGTGCTGATGAGCATCCAAGCACAGCCTAGTGGCTTCACAATCCTGTTAAAAACTTTGCAATACTGTAGCATTCTAAATATATTAAGATTATTTCAGTCCAACCATTTGCTATTGATGCAGAATTTAACATAGAGAAGTTTATCACGATAGAGTGACAGGAACAACTGCCAACATTTCTACCTTCTTTGGTGTATAAAGATAACATTTCTTTTCCAGTCTAAATACTATTCGAGCTTGACATAGTTCCACTTTTCAAACTTCTCGGCTGTGTCTCCCAAAGTAACAT
Organism: Erpetoichthys calabaricus; assembly: GCF_900747795.2. Classification (NCBI taxonomy): domain Eukaryota; kingdom Metazoa; phylum Chordata; class Cladistia; order Polypteriformes; family Polypteridae; genus Erpetoichthys; species Erpetoichthys calabaricus. Next base: position 93,245,757 of record NC_041394.2, read on the forward strand.
GTGGCAGGTTTTAAGCACCTTTTCCTTACAGTTAACTGAAAGCTTGCTGACAATGTGTCATCTGTGACTAATGCTTAATTACGGCCAATGAAATCCACAGAATCAATCATTGGTGAATGATGAGGTTTTGGCATACGCTCTCAGTTCTAGAAGGGAAATAATGGCTGAGGTGACCATTGAAATCCACAGATTCCGACATTAGCAGAGACAGGTACATGCATATGAGCACAAATCAATTCTCGTCTCTATACTAATTTTGTAAATGCATAGTTTTAAATTAGATTTAACAAATATAGTCCATGTGTCGATGCGGGTTCGTGCATGCTCCCATCTTCTGTCTGGGAGCCCTTGAACCCGACACCGTCAGTAATTCTACCGATGAGCTAGGCAGTGAGGCAACAACATAGCAAGGGGATGGTGCAAAAGTGTCAAGTGCTTTTATTTAAAATCCAACAAAACAAGAACAGTGCTCAAATTAAATAAAGTGCAGTGCTTCATAAAGAGTCATTAAATAAATAATCCATACAAATAGATGTGCAACGTGGAGGTTAAAAACAATAGAAAAAAGTCTTCTTAAGAACAACGAGGTTAAAATAATGTAGAAAGCTGTCCTTTTAAAAATCCGGTGTTTCCTTCTACTACTGCTGGCGGCTCCCCTGCTTCCCATTTGGGCTTCACAATAGAGGAGTCGCCCTACATGCAGCTGGCCTTCTCTCCACTGTCCTACTGTTCGGTTTGCCTTATCCCTGGCTCTGGTAGGCCCCGCCAAACAGTGACTTGGGATTCCCTAACGACCAGGGCTCTCACGCTGGGGACACCACGTCCCAAGTCCTGACTCCCGCTGCCTTCCGCAGCCTTATGCGGAGAGTCATCCGCCTTCCGGTCACTCCAGCTCTATGATCACTCAGCGGGAGCGACCACTACTACTGCTCCCTGGGTGTCGGCCCAACACCCAGGCTACCTGCTCAGCTGCACACGAGCCTGCACTCACTCGCTCGCTCACTCAATTGATCGCTCTCCTGCACCGGCTTTCTTTCTCTCTCTCCCCTGCGTCCTGCTTTCTCCTGTAACCTCCATTTCTTCTCTCTCCTTTCTTTTTTCCCTCTTAGCCAACTCGCGCTTCTATTTATCAAGAGGGCATGGCAGCTCTGGCAAATAAGCAGGAACAATCACGTTCCTGTGCACTTAGGTGAGAAACGCCAACACTGCGAATCGCCCTGAGAACCGCGAATCGCCCTGAGAACCGCTTCAGCCACACAACTACCACGCCCCCTCATTAAGCCGCAAGCGCGGTGATTATTTATTTTAAAGTTGGCCTTAGAACGGGAGCTGTGGACCCACTATACCACAGTCCACACTTGCATGTACATTATGCACAAAGACTAGTGTGGTAAAAATCATAATAAAAAAAATGTTTGGTGAACATTTAGAAATACCTCAAAATGCAATTTAAGACATCCCAGTGTCATTTACAGTGTATGTGTATGATACTAAACAATCAAGATAAAAATAAAATAACCCAAATGTAACTCTGATGGGCTCTCAAAGAAAAAGATTGTATGTATGGGTGAAATTCAGACCATCTCAGTATAATCCCAAAGTGTGTATATGAAATAACACAAAAACAACGTAATTGAAAAATGTTTGTCCACGGCTAGGTATTCTTTCTTATACACATCAATAAACTGTATTCCATTAAATAGAATTTCATTCTGTCAGCGGATGAGGCAGTATGAGGGTGGATAATAGATGAAAATTTCCTTTAATCCAATTTAAACTATTCACACCTTTAAAAAGATGATTAAATCCTCCAGAGTCTCTTTTTCTGTAGTTTATATGCAATATTTGATTTGTAATGTAATAACAGTAAAAATAGGCCTCTGTAACTGAAAAAAGCTACTTCAAAAATAGGACAGCAGGAATTATTTGATTTTGCTTAATGAGCACAAATGTGGGCTTCATCAAATCCTTGCCTTGATGTTAAGGCAGAACTTTAGAATTCATACTGCTAGTTGTATTGGTGAAAATAAATTTGCTCAGTGTGTAATCCAAGGTGGAATGATGTCTCATTCAGTTATGTTTTTTCATTTGTTTGCTTTGCTATATGGAGATAAATTTAACAACTTGAATTTGGAATTATGCAAGTAACTTATCACTCTATAAGCACCCTTATCCAAACTACACTCATAATAGATAGATAGATAGACAGATAGATATGATGGGTCAAAAGAATGCACGTATATTTTTAAATAATTTACCTATGCCAACAAATTCACTAACATTTATCAAAATGAGGTGTAAATTTTCCTAAATTGTTAATTGATTAACTAGCACACATTTACCTGTATTTATCTCCTTTGCCAACCACCATCCCCACCAGACGAGCTGCTTGACTGAAATATTTTTTGAGTTTTAATAATAACTCAATCAAATGAAATAAAGGGCAAAGATATTGTTGTCATTTTTGTTCCTGAAAAACTAAAAAGAATGCCTGAAAACTCCCTTAAAAAGGATAAGACCTATATGTCTCTAAATTAAGAGGGGAGCAGTTAACCCCTATCCCCAAAGGCTATAATTATTTTATAAGGAAATTTTTAAATAGCATAAAGCTGAAAAAATCTAAAATTTGCACAATTTAAAAAGCAGCAAGAATGAATGTTAAATGAAAATTTAAAATAAAGGCCAAAACCTTAATTCTTTATCTGAGAAACCAAAAACCAGAAACCAAGTAAAATTCCAAAACAAATAATCCATAAAAATACTTATCCAAATACTTATCCAATAAAGGACACTTCATACAAGCATCAGCTAATGTTCCTGCACCTCTGCCTTCAGTTGGGTCCAATATATAAATAACAAGGAAATTCATTAAAAGAGTTAACGTAAAGAGAAATATGATTAGTAAATAAGAAAATGCCAATTAAAGAAACCCAGGGAAGAAAACAAACCTTTAGAAGCATCAAAAAACAAAATAAAAAAATTATAGAAAGAAATTAAAGTAAAAACCAGGTATAAAGCCCTGTTACGTTATAACAGTCTAACTGTGAAAAGAAATACATAAAATATCAATATGAGTGAATACAAAATGTAAAGAATGCACACAATCCAGTTCTCGATTACAATTGCCATACTGCAGCTTAATGACATCTGAATATTACTAAAACTCGCCAACATAAATAAAATGAGATGGTTCCCATGATAAGTGGGACTGGCAATTTATAAGAAAAACTATCATACAAAGGGTTAGCCACAGATTTGCTAAAGACACCAAGAATACAAAAGTGTTTCTAAATTAATGTTTACCAAACGTTTTTTTTCTTCTAAAATAAAAATGTATTTTGTTCAATCTGCCAATGCATTTTCAAATATAAATGTTGATAGTAATAGAAATACATACCATGTGCTATGTACAGTATATATATGTTCTACAGTGTATCTATATATCTATCGATATATACAAGGTCTGTCTATTAAATAACATGACTGACACAATAACTCACTTTTATTTATATAACAATTCTAATGCTTGTACCCTTCAATATACTCCCCATTCTCAATTATGCACCGATGCAGTCTTGGTTTCCACTGGTTGAAAGCGTGGAGTAGATCAGTTTCTGTCAGCTGTTTCAAGACATCTGATGTTTTTTTCTTTACTTATTTACTGCCTCCATTGACTCAAAACATGTTCCTTTAAGCACTGATTTCAATTTAGGAAAAACACACATGCACGAGACATGCAGTCTTCCCTGTAAGCCTCAGAAAGCATTTGAAAAGATTCCATTGCTGTTTTGTGCAATTTCACTAAAAATTTCAAATTGACACGTTGCTCAACATTTACTCTTTGCATGATTCTGGCACACAAGGGGAAACACATCTGTATTAAATAGTGACTGACAATCAACTAAATGGCAGAGATTGTTGTTGTCTGTCGTGCAGGTTTGGACAGGTTTAAATCACGTGGCAAGTGCTCATCATCAGAATTCACTGCCTTGTTTAAGAGATGGAAACAGTCTCGTTATTTAATAGACAGACTTCGTATATTCATATATCTATATATGAATATTACCGTGTGGTGTTCAGATAAGATTGATGTTGGTTTGGACATGTGCAGAGGAGAGATGCTGGGTATATACATACCTAAGGCCTAAGCGAAGCTTTATGGATGTGGTGAGAGAGGACATGCATATGATAGGTGTAACAGAGCAAGATGCAGAGGACAGAAAGATATGGAAGAAGATGATCCTCTGTGGCAACCCCTAATGGGAGCAGCCTAAACCTTCTCTTAGGCCTTTCTCTTTTCCTCTTGCCTGGCAGCTCTATCTTTAACATCCTTTTCCCAATATACCCAGCATCTCTCGTCTGCACATGTCCAAACCAACGCAATCTTGCCTCTCTGACTTTGTCTCCCAACCGTCCAACTTGAGCTGACCCTCTAATATACTCATTTCTAATCCTGTCCATCCTCATCACACCCAATGCAAATCTTAGCATCTTTAACTCTGCCACCTCCAGCTCTGTTTCCTGCTTTTTGGTCTGTGCCATTGTCTCCAACCCATATAACATAGCTGGTCTCACTACTGTCCTGCAAACCTTCCCTTTCACTGTTGCTAATACCCACCTGACACTCTTCTCCACCCATTCCACCCTGCCTGCACTCTCTTTTTCTCCTCTCTTCCACAATCCCCGTTACTCTGTATTGATGATCCCAAGTATTTAAACTCATCCACCTTCGCCAACTGTACTCCTTGCATCCTCACCATTCAACTGACCTCCCTCTCATTTACACACATGTGTTCTGTCTTGTTCCTACTGACCTTCATTCATTTCCTCTCTAGAGCATATCTCCACCTCTCCAGGGTCTCTTCAACCTGCTCCCTACTATTTCTACAGATCACAATGTCATCAGCAAACATCATAGTCCATGGGGACTCCTATCTAATCTCATCTGTCAACCTGTCCATCACCATTGCAAATAAGAAAGGGCTCAGAGCTGATCCCTGATGTAATCCCACCTCCACGTTGAATGCATCCATCACTCCTACCATACACTTTTCTCGTACATATCCTGTACCACTCTTACATACTTCTCTCCCACTCCCAACTTCCTCATACAATACCACAACTCCTCTTGAGGCAGCCTGACATATGCTTTCTTCAGGGCCACAAAGACACAATGCAACTCCTTCTGGCCTTCTCTATAATTCTCCATCAACACCCTCAGAGCAAACATTGCATCTGTTGTGCTCTTTCTTGGCATGAAATCATACTCATGCTCAACATCACCTCTCTTCTTAACTGAGCTTCCACTTCTCTTTCCCATAACTTCATGCTGTGGCTCATCAATTTTATAGCCCTGTAGTTATTACAGGTCTGCACATTCCCCTTATTCTTAAAATCTGTACCAGTACACTTCTTCTCCACTCCTCAGACATCTTCTCATTTTCCAAGATTCCATTAAACAATCTGCTTAAAAACTCCACTGCCATCTCTCCTAAACACATCCATGCTTCCACAGGTATGTCATCTGGACCAACGGCCTTTCCATTCTTCATCCTCTTAATAGCTGTCCTTAACTTCCTCCTTGCTAATCCGTTGCACTTCCCGATTCACTATCTCCACATCATCCAACCTCTTCTCTCTCTCATTCTCTTCATTCATCAGGCTCTCAAAGTATTCTTTCCATCTTCTCAACACAACCTCCTTGCTTGTGAGTACATTTCCATCTTTATCCTTCATCACCCTAACCTGCTGCATATCTTTCCCAGCTCAGTCCCTCTGTCCAGCCAATCGGTACAGGTCCTTCACTTCCATTCACCACAGCAATGCCCATCCTTTTTGCAAAATCCTCTATCATCTGACCTTCTTCATTCCTAACCTTGATACCATACCTATCCTTCACCAACATGTCCATTGAAATCCGCTCCAATCACCACTTTCTGTCCCTTGGGTACACTGTTCATGATTTCATTCACCTCACTCCAGAAATCTTCTATCTCATCCATCGTACACCCAACTTGTGGGGCATATGCACTAACAACATTCATCATCACACCTCCAATTTCCAGCTTCATAATCATTACTCTGTCTGACACTCTTTTCACTTCCAAAACACTCTTGACATACTGTTCCTTCACAATAACCCCTACTCCATTTCTCCTCCCTTCCACACCATGATAGAACAATTTGAATCCACCTCCGATCCACCTGGCCTTACTCCCCTTCCATTTAGTCTCTTGCACGCACAATATATCAGCCTTCCTTCTCTCCATCATATCGGCTAACTCTCCTACCTTACCAGTCAAACCGCCAGCATTCAAAATTCCTACTCTAAGTTGCACTGCCTTTACCTTCCTCCTCGCCTCTTTCCTGAGGTACTTACTACAATGTTTTTAATTTTTTTATTATTATTACTACTATTATTATTCTTATTACTAAGAACATTTTGTTTGTGTTATTTTATAGTTTTTCTTGATTTTAAGATTTAAATATTTTCACTTCCACTTTGAAAACGGCACAGACATTAATTCAAAAAGTGCCAACGCCTGAAGTCTTAACACCACCAGTATAAAAAATGGCCGTGCTGTAACATCAGCATTTTCAGGCACAGTGTTTGCTTGGTGTGCATCCATGTGCGTTATGTGCATCTTTGGTGCCATCTTTATTGCCCCATTTCTGAGACCAGATGCTCAGAATTAATTGGTGCAAACATATTTAAAATAAATCTGCAGGAATAGTGTGAGTGATTAGACACCACAACATAAATTACCCTTTTGTTTTATCAGTGTAAAATACCAAAATATATATATATAACAAATACAAGGAAATCTGTACTAAATATGACCATTTAGTTTTCTCAGCCATTTCTTGATGTATTTTTGTTTTTTGGTGTGTTTTATCTTCTAGTGCCATCAAGATATATTTGTATCAAAGCATCAGTCTCTAAGCATAATTCTAAAATATGTACAGAAAGTGACAATTTCAAATTATGCAAATTGTAAATCAAAATAAACTTGTGTGTAATTGATAAGACTTGAGTGAGTATTTTGTTCTATATGTCTTTTCTGCTAAAGGTAAGAGGCAATACATTTGAAGCCTGCTTGGGTGTGCCATGTGGTGTATTGGCACATCCAATGCAGCACCATCAAAAGTACCCATTATAAAATAAAAAAGACATTCCCCAAACCCCCACCAAAATTCGAACAACAGTTGGTGGTTAATAGTTGCTGTAGATATGTGATTGGTAAAGGAATACATGGGAATACATGTGATACAACAATGGCATGACAGAGCCAGTACCTGAAATCCTCATGGAGGAGGCCTGTACAGCTCTTTGCAGCAGTTCTGGGGGCATCTTGCAACTACTAGCCCTCAAGAAATGTCATGACAGTTGACAAAGCTTATGAAAACTCTCAGCAAAAAAGGTAATGATTAGCAGGATATCATCTTGGTGAAGTGACTGTGTGTGGGCAGGCAGATCTGCATCATTGTCTGGCACATGGAATGTTCACAGTCTGTACCAGCCAGGCAAATTAGCAAACATGACTGAGGAAATTAACAGTTTAGAATTCAACGTCTTGGGGGGCTCTGAAACCTTCAGGGCCAGAGAATGGATATCTTACCACAACACTACCAAACAGTGACAAACAATGATTTATTCTGGCAGTTCAAAAAGAAGAAAGGGAGTTGAAACTAGGGAATCCATTCCCGGGAATTCAGAAATCCCGCATTTCATTCCCGGGAATCCCGGGCTCCCGGGGATGACACAATAACTCTGTTATTTCTTGATTGATTTTTACACTTTTACACACTATATATGCGAGCTTGGCCGGGAATGCGGGAATCAAAAATGTCCGGGAATCCCAGGAATGGATTCCCTAGTTGAAACAATAGTAAACAGCAGGGCAAATAGGTTAAGAACAGGGTATGAAGTGGTTTCAGAGAAAGTAATGTATTTAAATACAAACCCTAAACTTGTATCTTTGTTGATGATTCAAATATATACAGCTGCTGGGGATGTTGATGAGATTATAAAAGAAAGCTTCTACAATGAACTTAGCTCAGTGATAAAATCACATAAGTCGAGTAACAATTGCCTACTGATTATGGGTGTTTTCAGTTGCTAAGTTTGGTAGCAATCATGTGGGTCTTAGAGAAAGACAGGACTAAGAGAAAGACAGGAGAAAACCTGGTAGACATTAACTGGCACCTCAGTCTTACTCTGGCCAACATCTGGATTCAACAGAGAGTGGAAGCCAAACATGCCTGGTGATCACTAGATAATCAGATCAAATAGATTTTATACTGATAATCTGCACCTAGAACAGAAAATCAAGACTGGATGCAGACTGTAGATCAGATCATAAACAAGTATTAGCCATTGTGAAAAATACATTAAAGAAATTAAGGAATAGAGCAACAGAATACATTGAGAAAGAATGGTTCTGAGAGAACAAGTGGTTAAGAACAAAGTAGATAGATAGATAGATAGATAGATAGATAGATAGATAGATAGATAGATAGATAGATAGATAGATAGATAGATACTTTATTAATCCCAATGGGAAATTCACATTTGACTCTGGAGGAAAAACTGACTGAAGATGAAAGTCCCCAAGAGCTATCTATGGACACAGCTTAAGAGCTTTATATCAGAAGTGGCTGACATGCTGTTCACAAACAGAAGAATGGGAACCAAACAAGAGTGGATAACACAGGAAATTCTGGAGTAATGAGAGAAAGTAAGAAATATGAAATCTCTGAGAAGGAGGAACAAAAGTATAAAGAGTTACACCAACAGTTTCAGAAGAAATGTAGGGAGGCCAAACCTGAATACTTTCTGTCAAAACGCTGGAACTGGATGAGCTACACAGAAAATCTAGTCCTCTTTTCTACAAAAAAAGTCAAAGAATTAACACAAACAAAAAAGAACAGCACACATGGAATTAAGGACCAAGGGAGCAAGTTATTAACAGATGATGAAGAAATACTTGATAGATGGGTAGAGTATGTGGAGAATCTGTACAAGGACTCTAGAGGCAAAGAGTCTATATGAAATATTATGATGCACAAAAATTCTAAAGATATAGATAAAATACCAGCTGAATTTCCAGAACAACATGGACCAAAGGGATTAGAGATTATGATAAAATTGATCAATTCAATATACATAACTGAGAAGACACCAGAAGACTTCTTTAAATGTACCACTGCCACAGACTGCCGACCAAGGAGAAGCTGGATTGATGACATCACCAAATGGTGTAACACAGTCAAATACAGTCACATGAAGCATCTGGCAGAGCAAAGAGAGCAATGAAGACACATGACCGTGATCCCTCAATACCTGAAGAAGATTCACCAAAACTGAGAGTGTTTATTGCCTGAGCTTCCATGAAGGATTCCTACAATATTTTGACAAAAATGTCAATAACATGGCTGTCTTTCTTGAGTCAGAGAGGATAACATGATAATAGCAGTTGCCAGAGACATTGCTTTGCTTTACAGATCAGGAATCTGTCTGTAAATTAAAAGCAGCTAGTGTGAACAAACACTAATTAAAAAATGTTGATTGACATTTATTAAAGGTGTGTAGTAAACTAAAACATATTTATGTACTGAAGAACCAACAATATTAGCCATAATTTGAGTCAAAAGGCCTGATTCACTCTTTGCGCTTGTACCATGAGGAGCAGCCATGTTTTAAAGATAAATAAAAATATGCATCTCAGTCACTTCTTTGGTCATGTCTCAAGTCCCTTTTTAAGATTTTCCATTCATTATTGCAGTTTTCTTATTTGAAACAAAAAGTATTTAGCACTGATACATCAATATCAGTTTAAAGTACCTCAAAGCTGACCCACCTTAAAAATCTTTCTTTCTGATTTTTTTTTTTTTTTTTTTTTACAAATCTGTTGATTTCCCAAAACAGAGCATGTCTCACACTCCGGCTTTTCCTGCATACAGATTGCTGCTTAAAATCAGTGTGATCACCTTTTTGATGATAAACCTAGAGACATAATCAAAACTCTGCACGCCTTTTGATTTTTTTTTTATTTGACCTAAACTTAGACTTTCATCCTGTTTCTAGACAAAGCTGGCCTTATCTTCTGATTAGCAAGCATCTTCATTTTAACTCTCCTAATGAGAAGTCAGAAATCTTATGTTTTAATAGCTCCCCTGTGGGACTACATTTTTAAATTCTCATAAGAAAAATAAAGCTTCATACTTCATGATAGCCAAACTGACCTCCCCCTTTGAGACACTATCTGCAGAGACTAATCAAGCGGCTAATCCAATTCACTTAAAATTCAGTAGTAAAAGCTGAAACTCAATACCCTATAAATGAAACATTTAACAGAATTTTTAAAAGTCTGATCTCTCAGATCCCAGTGTCTTGTGTTGCCCCTTTTTTCATATTCCATATCTATCTAGTTTTACAGGTTTACGGCTATATGCTTAGTGAATATTTTATTGGCAACACATACATTGAACCACCTAAACGTACCATATGTTCCATTATAACAGTCAAAATTCATTGGGACATCAAGTCAACTAAGTGTGAAAAGTATGGCACAACAGTGGTGACCTGGATTCCAGCAATCTAGTTGTGTTATATCTTCTTATCTTCTGTTATACTTCTAAATACAACCAATCCCACAGGGTGATGAACAACAGGAAAATGTTATTTAACAAATCTGAAACAACCACAAATGCTTTCTCACACACTTGTCTCCTTATCTCTTGTTCCATACACACCATTTGATCTAAACTTCGCACCCCCTTTCTTTTTTACACGTGCACATAACCATACCCATCACAATATAAGAAATAACAGGATACACACTGACATTTTACTCAATCAAGCTTAATACATAACACTACATAACACTCCTTCTCTTAAGTTGAACAGTCATTTTTTTTTAAATAAGATATTGTAATGCATGTGCGCATGGGAGGCAGCTAAAAGGCTCAAAAGACAGTAATTCCTTGCCAAAGCAGGGGATGGCAGAGTGCATTAATCCTTGCTCTTTTCCATTAGCAGACCGATCATGGGAAATTCCACTTGGGCCCGATAATGTCACTTTCTTGTTCCGGTATCAAGACCCCACTTCCGTTTCCGACTACAAGGATGTCACTTCCGGTTCCAGCTACAAGGACGCCACTTCCGGTTCCAGCCACGTCACTTCCGGTCCCGAGGACATCACTTCCAATTCCTGCCTGACATCATTTCCCATCTGCCATATATATATGGGCCATGTTTTCATATACTGATTGTTCTTTGTTATGGACTGATCTGTACCAATCTTGAACCACATCTTCGCTACGACTTGGCAGCCAATTGCAAGTATACAGGGAGCTGCCCTCAAACCTCTTTCTTGTGTTGTCTGGATCATTTTACAGTGGCATAGTCGACAGGATGGATGACTCCATGAAGAATCAGGAGCCGGACCTGAAAAAAGAATTCCGCTCCTTTAAGACCCAGGTGGAAAAATACCAAACCCAAGTGGCTGGGCATTGGGTGCAGGTTGCGGGTCAAGGGGACAAGGTGCAAGCTCCATCTCAGGGGTCAGTATATAATAAAGTCCACAGGGAGAGGAGGTGAGGAATTACTATCTTTTGAGCCTTTTAGCTGCCTCCCATGCGCACATGCATTACAATATATTCTATAATCTATCTCTATTCTATCGCTCTATCTATATAGGATGAAAGTAGACTGCTCCAATCCTTAACACACAGTTCAAAGAATTATTTTGCCTTTATCTTGAGAAATGGTTTTCTATCATAACCTTAATGTATTAGTCAGCTTGTTAATAACTTAGACTTTGTGGAGAACTGTTCTCCCTAAATGGATAGCGCTTCTCTTTTAAAATACAGCTGCACCTACTTCTTCCATTTCAGGAATTGGTGCATTCTCTTCCTCCAAGTGAACATCATCCAGAGAGGGTTTCTCAGCTATACCTAGGAAGTTCCTATCATAACTGAGTTGCTTTGGCTATCTTGAATTTCTGAGGTAACTGCTTTTGGTCCATCCAAAGTGGTGAACTGAAAATTGCGGGTTCCACGTTTCCAGTATTTGCCACACTGGCTTCAGCTTTCTGTAGATAATCCAAATGGACTCACCTAAGTTCTCTATTAATTTTGACCATAAAACTCCTTGGCCATCCTTTTCTGCAAACATTTTCTCTAATCCATTTTTTCTTTTCCCCGCTCCAGTTTTTCACCTAAATTGCATACTTGTCTGGGATGTGATGTTCCACACATCCGGATTTGTCATGAATGTGTTTTGACTGTTTTGCTTTTCTGTCATTATTTGTACCATGTTTTGTTTTAGCAAGAAGAGTCTGGTTCTAATTTCTCTTTTTAAAAACAATTCTGCGGGTATGTGACCTGTAACTGAATGAGGAGCACTTCTAAACATTATGAGAAAATGCGTTAAATGGTGTAATACAGATAAACATCTATGTGTCTTGACACCTTTCACCACATCCTTTTCGAGAGCTCTTTTCAAAATTTGTTCAGTTCATTCAGCTGCACCATTTGTAGTTGCACGGTATGGAGGAATCAAAGTGTGTTTAATGCCATTTAATTGTATAAATCTCCTAAATTGTTCTGACACAAACTGCAATCCATTATCCAATACCAGCTCCTCTGGAATTTTGTATGGTGCAAATAACATTCTCAAAGTTTCAATTGTCAGGGTTGTCGTTAGCCTAGTCAGAGGAAAAACCTCAAGCCACTTAGAATGACTATCAATAAGGACTAGAAAATACTGGTGGTCTTTCTCAGCAAAGTCAACATAAATTCTCTGCCATATTCTAGTCAGGCATTTCCAATAGTGCAAAGGCTCAAATGGTGGCTGGTTGCTGTCGTACATGGCTGGGGGTCAGACCCGGCCAGGACGCCTGGAGGGACCGAGAGGTGGCATATTTGTCCTTCGGGCCACGAGGTGGTAACCGCCATGGAGCAGAAGAGGGCCACGGAAGGGGAGCAGGGAGGCTCAAGTCCGTGGAGGCCCTTATCCACCGCCAGGGGGCACCCCGAGCCTCATGGAGCCCGGGACTTATTTACTTCCGCCACAACCATGGAGGACGATCCTTCCAGGGTCACCCGGAGTGCTTCCGGGTGCTCTCCTGATGCTTCCGCCACACCAGGACGTGACGTCAGGTAGAGCACCTTGTGCTCATCCGGGTGAGGATAAGAGTGGCCGCCTCCCTCCAATCACCGAGCTGGAGTCGGGAGCAGGACCAGGATGAAGCTCCTGGAGAGAGAGAGGACAGGTGGCCCAGGAACGAGGAGAGAGAAGGCCCAGGAGAAGCGTGACTGGGGCTGGAGGCACTGTGTTGTTGTGCGGGACTGTGAGTTGTGTTGTGGAGAAGAAAATAAAGAAGAGATTTGTATAAAGATGTGGTCTCCGACTGGTGGTGTCCGGGCAAATATCACATTACATACAGCAGAATGTGCATCACACTGATTTTTTAAATTTCATTGTCCATACTTGGCCACCATAAATAGCTTTGAGTCAAAGCTTTTACTCTACACATTCCAGGGTGTGATTCATGCAATTCTTCAAGTAATCGCTAATGATAGTAAGGTGGTATAATCACTCTGTGGCCCCAAAGTATACATGCTTCCTCAATTGAGAGTTGATGCCTCTGAATAAAAAAGTGTTGAAACTGCAAATTTTACACCTTGTCTCATCACCCATGTAAAGTTAAATCAAGCACTCTAGATAATGTTGGATCATATTTGGTTTCTTTCGCAATATCAATAGCTTTTATATGAAGCTCATTTGTGCTAGACAACACCCAAATGTCCCCTGTTTCTGAGACCAAGATTTCCCTTTGATGACGAAGTAATCACAAGCATTGCCCTGTTTGTTAGATTTTCTATACTGAATTATATGCAGAAAGAATGACAGACCACCTCTTCATTCTAGCAGCAGCTAAGGTAGGTAATGTTGTTTTAGGACCCAGAGTGGACAGCGTGAACCTCCAGCCATACAAATATTAGTGATTTTTTTTTTTAACTGAAAAAACAAAGCTAATGCCTCTTTTTCCAATCTGGGTGTAGTTTTTTCTCACTAGAGCTTAATGTTCTCGATGCATAGGCTATAGTCCCCTCTTCACCATTTTTTTTTTATATTTAATTTTTTTTAAATCAAAAAACATTCCATACATGCAAGTCAACTTTAACAAAACTGGTTTGAAACAAATCGACCCCCACCCATGAGAAAGAGAGCTAGGTCAGCAAAGTAGCACTTTAATAATAGTAAAAATATGTAAGTAAATAAGTAAATAAAAATATATAGAATAGAAAAAGAGGGAAGAGAATCCACTTCCCCAATTTAAATGCTTATTTTAAAATGTTATTTATCAGATCCTGCCAGGTTTGGAAAAAATTTCGTACAGAATTTGAATTTTTCCAATTTTAGATAATATATAACATCAGTTATCCACTGACTTAAAAGAGGTGAGTTAGGATTCTTCCAGTTGAATAAGACAAGTCTATGTGCCAATAGTGTAGTTAAAGGCAATTGCAATTTGTTTGTCCTTCTCTACTTTAGGCTCATCTGGAAGTACACTAAACACAGCTATTAATGGATTAGGAGGGATTGTGGGATTTGAAGGGGGTGAAAGAAATGTGCTACTGGACAGTTAAATTTGGCGTGTAGTTGTTTGTAGGATGTGAAGACATTGTCTATGTACAGATCACTAAGTGATTTAATCCCAAATGTTTTCCAGGCATTAAACACTGCATACGTTTGAGAGGGTATAAAAAGGTGGTTATTGTGCAGAGGTGCCACAGATAGAAGTTTCTCTATCTTAAAATTCTTCCTACATTGGTTCCATATTCTGAGTGAGTGAAGCACTATTGGGTTGTTTAGTATATTGGTGATGACTTGTGCCATTTTCTACATGTGATATCACAGCCCCTACTCCATATGGTGAGGCATTACGTGCTAAACATAAAGGTTTTTGGGTATCATAGTGGGCCATTACTCGACTAGTGGCCAGCAGTTCTTTACATTGATTGAAAGCTTTTCTGCACTTTGAAGACAAGTTCAATGTATTATCATTCTGTAACAACTCATGGAGTGGCTGTAATACTGTAGATAATCTAGCCAGAAACCTTCTGTAATAATTGAGTAGGCCTAAAAAATATCTTAGTTCTCCCACATTTTTAGGTTTAGGAGCTTCCATGACGGCACTTGCCTTTTCTTTCATGGGATGCAAGCCGTCATTGTCAATTCTGTGTCCCAAACACTCAGCACTTTCTTGCATAAAACTACACTTTGCCTGTTTCACTCTGATTCCATATCATTTCAGCCTTGACAACACTACATCCAAAATCTGTAAATGCTGCTGCTCTGTTTCATCCAGAAAACATGTGACATGTTCTAATTCTTGTAAAATCTGGTCCACCACCAACTGAAAAATGGCAGACGTGCTGGAAACTCCATATGACAATCTGTTATAGCAGTATAAACCCTTATGGGTGTTGACATCCAGATCTAACTGTTGGTGAACATGTGACAAGTCTAATTTGGTTAACAATTTACTCCTAGCAAGAGTAGCAAACACATCTTCTGCTGTAGGCAGTGGGTACTGCTTCTCTGCTATTCCTTGATTTACCGTAACTTTATAGTCACCCCATATTCTTAGTGACTGATCACTTTTTGGTACTAGTATGATTGGAGCAACTGAGTTGCTTCTTTCAAGTTTTGAAATTATTCCAGCTTTCTCTAATCTATCTAGTTCAACAGCTTGCTTATGTGCATGTGGCACTGGCCTTACCTTGTGGGACTTTGGATTAACCTCCAGCTTCATTTTAATTTGTGCTTTGACATTTTTGATTGTTCCTAGCCCTACTTCAAATATCTTTGTGTGTTTTTCCAAGTCATTCTCTAGTGACATCAGCTCTTAATTTGAAAAAGATTGGCCCAGTCTAATTTAAGAACTTTCACCAAATTTTGGCCCATCAAGGCTGCCTTACTTCCTTTAGCTACAACCACCAGAAGCATTGCTGACTGCTCTTGGTATTTTACTACCACATCTGTCTTACCTATCAACTCAATTTTCTCTCCTGAAAATGCTCTTAATCCATAAAAGTTTCTTCCAGTTGCTTATGTGCCATAAATGTTTTTTACCAAGTCTTTGATGTTATAGGATCACTGCTATAAGTATCCACTTGCAATGCTATGCTTTTTCCTTCCAGAATAACTTCTACTTGTATTTCTTCCACTTTTTCACTAGCTTTGAACACAGTGCAGACTCCTAAGTCTGAGATATAATTCAGATAGAATTAATTCAGGTAGATCCATTTCAGTGAAGAAAAGCATGCTGGGGTTCAATACAATTAACTTTGGGGGTTATACTATATTATTTCAAATATCATTTATTTTGTGTTTAAAAAATATAGCAAAAGCCTCACAAGTTTAACTAGTAGATTTTAGGAGGCACTCCATATAGTGAGCTGGATTTAGAAGACGATCAACAGTTGAGAATAAAACTCTTGGGTTTCCAGCATTATCATTTAAAATTTTAGAGAAGTAGGGATGCCTCTCAAGGCGGACTGCTTTGTTTTATTCAGTTATTTTTGCTGTCAATATTTCATAGTGGGCTATCACTTTAGTTTTTCTCCATTTATGCTCAGCTCCCTGGCATGTTCTCTTTAAATCAGACATTCTTTGGGTCTTCCAAGGTATAATAGTGCTAAAGGATTTCTTAACCGTCTTTTCAGTGTCTGCTATGTTAGCTTTAGCTCTCACCTTAGCATTAAAATTTTCCGCCTTCTTGTGTACATAATAATATTTCTAATAATATATGATAATATTTTTCTCGTTAGTTGTAGTTATGTGTATTTCTACGTTAAATAATATGCAAAAGATGTCTAATATACCAATAACCACGACATGCCTCACATCAACTTTGAATCCTTTTGAAATTACTAAATCCAGCCTGTGTCCTTCCTTATATGCGGGCTGGCTGATGTGCTGACTAAGATCAAAAGATCACACAGGCAGTACCCTAATCTCCTGGAGCTGTAATAACAGCAAACCAAAGAGACCCTGTGTAAACCCTTGTTTCTATAAAACATGCAACTTACCATAACATTCTCAAACCAAGTCAGAATCCAAATCTGGATGGAGAGTCAGTTCTTTGTAATGCCTATTCGCAAAAACACATGGAAACCCATAATCACTCAGAGCTTTAGATCCACCAGCTAACCTAACCACAACTTTAGGATTTGGGAGAAAAACTGGAATACAGAGAGAAAAACTCATGCAGTTGGAATGTAAAATCAGTCTCCTGGAACCATGAGGGAGCAGAGCTAGCCAATAAGCCTCTGTGGCCTAAATAAATAATTCTAAAATCCTCTTAAACCATGACACTGTGATGCCAGGGTTTGACAAATCTGAAACAGAAAACCTTCAATACCCAGTACCTCACAACGTAAGAGGTATTTTTATCATTGCGACAGCATTCCTACAAATGGTAAACGTTACAAGACATATGTGACTGGATGGGTGACAGTTACAACAGAGAAACGAAAACCTGATGTTCTGCCACAAAACTGACAAGGTAGATCAAAAAAGTAATTTGCACTAAGACCAAGAAATAGGAAAATATCCTCAAAGGCATAGAGAAGCAGGAGTCTAAACTCGGAAACCCAAGAATCAAAGTTAAATAAACATACAAAAACCCAATTCCCTGAAAATATTTGTAACTAACTAATTGCACAGCAGTTTATTTTAAAATTCAAACACTTGGATGCCACTGACAGTACACAGACTGATAACATCATGTGTCACGTACTTTGGCTGCCACTGCAATGCCTGGATAGCCTGTAAGCTGGCACACTCATTCTTCACCAGGGTATTGATAGTTATAAAGCAAGATTGACCAGTTAGACAAGGGTTAAGGTGCAAAAAGTGAAAAAAATGTTTATTAAATCCAAAACAAGAATTAAATTGTCAATAGTACATTAATAAATACATTTTGTCAATGAAAAAATAAATTCATTAATAGTTCTTTGTTTGAAACACAAGAGCTTTCTAAAAACATAGTTATATTGAGAGAGAGTTCTGATAAAATCAGTGCATTAAAACAAATACAACTAAGGATCCTTCAGTCCCCTTGGAAACATCTTTTGGATTTTGACCCATAGCATCACACACAGTTCAGCCACCTCCTGGAAGATGTGATCAAATTCCCCAGAAACTTGCCTACGGCCTCTGTGTCCCAGCACTATAAACAGCAGCAGCTCTTCTCGGTTTCACACACAGTTCTGCCCGTCAAGGCCCGCACACAGCAGCAACTCACCCGGCTTCACACTCAGTTTCATTGCCTTCCGTTCCATCTGGACTGTTCCTTACTGTCACCAGCATTATCCTCCCCTCACTGCTCCTTGAAGTTGATCAGCAAGTCCAGACCTCTCCTTAATGCTGGATTGCACACTCTCTGTCTCTCACTTCACTATGGAGCCCCTTTTGTCCTGGTTCTGCTCTTGCCTTGCTCCCTTTCTCTTTGTTTCCAATTCTCCTCCCTACTTTGCCCTGTGTTTTCTTTTTAAATTGCCCGCTGACACCCTCATCTGATGCTGTACACTCACCCATCACTAAACAGCAATTGCCTCATTAAAAGTGCATGTGCATTCCAGTGCCGATTAAAGTAAACCCTTTAAAAAAAACACACCCAGACATGCCCACCACAGTCACATAGAAATAATGGGTGTTGTAATCAATGCACAAAAAGATGGAGTCCTCATACAAATACAAAATTCAACTGATTTAACAACACAAAAATACAAATAAAATCATAATAAAATATAATCATTACATCAAAATAAACATTTATAAATCTGCATATTTCAAAACCTCAGAATCCTTATACCAGGAAAATACAGGAAAAAAACACAATGTGGCTGTGTTTCAAAAAAAAATGTCACCCTAAAAGCTGTGTTCAGGACAACTGTTGATCACTTCTGGAGGATGGTCAGTAGGAGTCAGCTGCAGTGTGCTATGAGCTGGTCGTGGCAAATATTTATGGTAACAAGTTAAAATTTCGGGTTTAGCATTGTTGCAGTGTGCCAAAGAGCTGCAGCCTAGCAGCAGACCAAAACCAAGTCTAACTGCATTTACAGTCTGATTTTGGAGTAAGAGAAGTGGGACAAATTGTATACTAACTTAGACCACCATTTAGGTGGTTTAATGGACTTAGTATGTTGGGTAATGTAGAAGAATACTGCACACATCAGACAGCCTGTTAAGGACATGAAAAAGCACTTGGAATGGAAGCCATATATCTTATACTAGCTGTCCCCCGTCACATATCACTAGCTAAGCGGAGGTAAGGTACGCTCCAAAACGTGGCCAGAGGTAGATCGATTTGAACGGAGGTTGGCGAATGAGTGAGGAGGGCCCCACCCGGCTCCCCACTCCTGACATCACGCTTCCCCCTTCCCTATGCCCATAGCTTCTGTCTCGGATTAGCGCAAATATATCACTCCTGCAAGCGATCTATGATACTTAGTGCGATGTGAGAAGCCGCAAAATCAACAGGAATGTTCAAGCAAATTATAGAAAAAAAACCGCTCTAAATCCATTAAGTAGTTCTCTCATTCACTAGCTAAGCGGAGGCAACGTATGCTCCAAGGCTGGCACGTGAGTGAGGAGGGCACCACCCGGCTCCTCACTCCTGACATCACGCTTCCCCCTCCCGTAGGCCTGCAGCCTCTATCTTGGATTAGCACAAATCACTCCTGCAAGCGAACTATGATACTTAGTGCGATGACAGAAGTCGCAAAATTAACCGGAATGTTCAAGCAAATTATAGAAAAACACCTGATCTAAATCCGTTAAGTAGTTCTCTCGTGAAAAGCAGAGAGACATACAGACAGACAGACACACGCTGGATTTTATATATAAAGAGATTTATGTTTGGCCTGAAGTATAACATGATACTGAATTAAATATATTTAGCTCAATGCCATAGTAAAAGACAAGCCATATATGAAAATATTTATATTGCGGAATATATCAAACAGAAAAACACATTCAACCATTAATCTTTAGTAAACAGACGCAGTGTCCCAAATTAAGAAATCTCTTTACCACCAGATTTAAAAGTGTGCATTGAAAGATGCCTCTAGTTTCTTCCATACTGTATTCCTTCAGAGTGGATATACTGTATCAGACCAAATATAATTGTCATATACAGTTATACACATAGTTTGGCTGCAGTGAGACGTTCCTTATAAATACCGTCCAGCCTATGACTAAATATTTTATAAGCATTGCTGACTGATTGAGTAATTTGGTTATTTGGAAAAGCTGTGCAAATAACAAATGAGAAGCATTGATTCTTCTGTATTATCTATGTAATTAGGAAATAAGTTACAGAAAGACAATTTTGCTTCAGATACAATTCTACTAAAGTGTAACTCACCCTCATTACTTTCTGTATAGGAATTTCAGAGCCAATTCAAACAGTCATAGTGAATAACATTTACAATAACAACAGTGACACTCATTTTGATCTAATGTAGCTTAACAATTGCAATTATTTTTATTTAGTTTACATGAGGATAATTTTTTCTCTTTGCCCTTTCCCTTTAAATTGAGAGGAGTGTGTTGTGGTGCATCATTTATGTAGAGCAGAAAACATGTTAATTGTTTGTTTGCTGCCATTACTGGGCAATCAGACAGACAAATGAACAAACATGAGGCCAAAACAAGACTAGCTGCAGATTAGTTAAACCTGGGAGTGATCTTATTCTGCTATTCACTGAGACAGCACTTAGACCTGAGGATCATCTCCTCTTAGTACCATACTATTGGGTATGGTCTTGAGCTGCTGCTATTCCACAACTATCTCAGGTACACTACAACTGACCCTAGCAGTCCTTTTTTTGGTAATAACTGAAGAAGGAGAGTAAAAATAAGAATTTTAACTGAACAGGGAACTAAATCAAAGCAAAGGTAGAAACCGAGAAAACCAAAAATACCAAAATAACTAAGCAAAAACTTTAAAACAAACTCATAATAATTCATAATAACCCGAGAAACAAACATAAAAAGATCTCACAAAGCTGAGATTTTAGTTTTTAAATATTGAATTTAATCACAGATAATGGGAGCTGTGTCATGCCAAGATTTAATGTGTCACACTAATGATGGTCATACGTCACATCATATATAATCGCACCCTTAGCAACTGGAAGATGCATCCTAGCAATGGACTACAAAATGGTGGCACAATAAATGGCATAGTAATCATAAAATAAAACTTTTCCCAGCACTCAAAAAATATTAGAAAACCCAACCTCAATGACCCTTCATAAGAAAAAAACATCATTTCATAAAAGATCATACATTTCATTTCAGGCATGATAAAGACAAAGCATAGAAACAGACATTCATGTAAACCATCTAATGAGAATTGTCAAAAGAGTCTACAAATCCAAATTGCGACTGTCAAGCAGGTGCATGCATGCTCTCATATGTTGCCATCAAGGAATGTCTGCTTCAGTTTTTCACCGCTAATTGAGCTTGCTACACTATATTCTAGTGAAAATGCAGCATATAGGTCAAACATTGTGTAGTCTGAGAAAACAAAAGCTGTCACATTTTCTAAATCTTTGTTTAAGTTAATTTGTGGTTTGAGACTCACAATTTCATTGTGTGGCTCCTTTAACACAAAACTATGTGGTTCAGTGGGGTAGCTGGATCCAGCATCAAAGATCATCCAAAAATGAAGTTAATTTGGAATAGGGCCTCTTTATGCTAACTAACTGTAGCTGGTTACTTGTAGATTTTTGTAATGTACTGCAGATGGAAAGAACGAAGGTTAAAAGAAGTGGTTAATTAGCATGGAACGTAAAAGCCTATGTCCCTTAATGATGTCAAATTGTACTTGTATACTGTAGTGTACATTTTATTATGTTTAACATTTGTTAGAATTTACATTCATTACAAGTAATCTGTTGGAGAAAGATAAATGTTTCTCAGGCTGGATGCTAATAATTTGGTCTTCTGCATTCATTTTGGTTAAGCCTGCAAATGTGAGGAACATGAAGTCTTGCAATGGAATCAATTGACTTTGGGCCAGTGTGCTTATGTGAAAGTGAAGCACGCCAAGCTCAGAAACATTTTCTGTCATTCAATGAAATGGAGGTCATGCTGTTTATTGAACAGTGAAGTTCTCAATTTCCAAAGCCTAAGCTTTCCTCTTTAAGTCATAACCAAAGAAGGCACCTTAGGTTTTATGTTTAATGTCAGCTATGACACTTAACACTAAAGTCACAGCTCCTCTACATTCTGACAGTTAATATTTGCACCACCCTAGCTTAAAAAGTAATAGACAAAGATACAATTGCTTATTTTCTGGGATAATATAAATGGAGAGCCAAGTATAACAAAAAGTAATAAAAAGGAAGGGGTTGAGGCTGTGCAGGCATTCTAAGATTTATGACAAGGATATTTCATAAAGTGAAGCAGTTTATCTTGACTATAGCACCATGGAAATCACATAGGCGAGCAACATTATTCTTGAATGTGACAGAAAAAAATAAATAAGTTTGTTCAGTTAGCATTCATGGTTTAGAGTTCCATAAACATGTAGTTTTGAGTCAGAGAGCTGAATGTGATCTGCATCTCTTGTAAGATGGAGACCAAAGACAAGAACAGTGGAGATTGTGAGCTGCCAGGTGAAGCTGTAAGAGATCCTTTTGATAATGTACATTCCCTAATGTACATTCAAAGTATCCTTCACTCAGCCCCAGCCTGCTGCGATACAAAACACATAGAATAAATATTAGAAAAAGAGCAAAATGGCAAAGATAAAAATTGATACGTGTTTTGATATATCTTAAACTCAAACAAAATGGAGGTAACATGCCTCAGAATTTACAGGTTTGACAAATACTCTTCTTCTTTGAGGATCATATTTTTCTGCAAAGACATTGTGCAATTCTACTTTTCATAAGAGATTAATGTATTCCTTTCAAACACTCAATGTCTTTAAATGTTGTAGTGTCACAGAAAAACATATGTGCACAGGTCAATTTTCACATAGTACAGTTCAGAGTAATTCTTTGTCTCCTGTCACCCAAAACACTTTTGGCAAAGACCCCAGATTTAAACAGATTATCCCTGATATTGGTTTCTCTTTTGTTTAAAATTCTCAAAATAAGATTAGAGATAGAACGTGTTGAAACTATTTTTTGCACAGATTTCATAATTTTCTTTTTTAGTATTTTGTGGGCATTGCTATTTTGTGTGTCTGTTTTTATGGCTACATCTATGTTGTTGACAGTTGTTTGGGCCACCGATTGGAAGATGGCAGCCTGCTATGGGTAGTATTCAAGCTTCTGGATTCTGTAAAAAAATCTTCATGTGCTAGATAAAAAAGTCTTATTTGGGGAGTTAGGACTTTTGCGTAAGTTTGAGTGTTTGAGTTTTAGTTTGTCCCGCTGTTCGTTTCCTGATTCTTGCAAAAAATAATCTATCTCCCACTACCTTGTTGTAGCAGAAAAGCAGTGGAGTGGATTGTACATAAAGGAAGTCAATACTCATATCTAAATCATAAAATTTTAGGAGTGTCTTGTGAATGTGAAGTCTCAGGAATGTTCATATGTTCAGACTGGAAGGAATCCACATTGCATCAGAAATTTCCTGTTTTCAAGATGATCCCCAGATGTGATACTTACTCTTAATTCCCAATTGCAAGTAAAAATAACAGTAAAAAGAAATAAATTGATTCTGGGAAATCATTAAGTTGAAACATCTGTGATACAAAAACCTGTTAGTTCTTGTGTAGTCAGTAAATTTGTTAAAGGAATAAAGTTTGTTACCTTTAAAAAAAACCCTATTGACTACCAATTAGATATTGGCAAAACCATGAAAAGACAATGAGTCTGTTAAAAAATCTATAGAAATTTCCTCCCGTGGACAGTTACAAGGAAGTAAACATTACAATTATAGGATTTACTAGTACATTTTGCACAATTGCATGGTTTAACATAATATTGTATATATTCTTGAATTAAAGGCTATCAAAACCATCTTAAAATGAAGTCAGTAGTTGTAGATATACCTGGATATACAGTAATAAGAAAACCATGACCCCAATGAAGGGCTTGACTATTTCTTGATTCCTTCCACTACATTCACTGAAGATTTTTAACCAATTTTATAACTAGTATTTTTAACAAAAATTTTTGCTAAAATAAGTTCAGCTGGTAGGATTGGATCTGGTTTGTGGACAAAGTCCGAGTTTTTGAAATGTTCCAACAGAACTAGTGCTTTTAAAATATTACAAGAAAAAGAAGAGGGAAATGGCTGAAAAATCAGGCTTGGTGGACAATTAAGATTAGCTACGGTACGTCTGTACTGTACTGGCAAACTGCACATAAAAACAGAAACTGATTTGAATTCTCTTTTTGTTTGGTGCCTCTAGTTTTCATTTTGTTGAATGATTGCTCTGGCCTTGGTGCCTTATAAGTAATACTTCTCTGTCTGATCAATGTGAGGATTGTGCTTTCTTAGTGAAGGAGTACCCAGAACTGAGTTTGGAATGGATCTGCTAAACATGAGGAGGGTGAGTTTCTCCATATGAAAGCTTCCCACCCTTAACCACAATGATGTAATTGTATCTACAATCGGACTATCATCAGTGAGACAAGTATTAATTTCATACTTTATTCCTATGAGAAATAAAGTTTTCTGTAGCAGCTGAATCCAGGAGTAAATTCCAACGCCTTAATTCCGACTGGTAAACATAAAGCATTCGCCCCTAAAATTGAACTAGAGTCTCCAATGTTTATCTCTAGTTTAGGACAGACTCCATAAACAGTTCAGATCTCCCACAATTACAATATAATCCCTCCCGAACTCATCTTTCTCTTTCTAATACATATTGTATCATTTAGATACATACTGTATAATTTAGTTTAATTATTTAAACCTTGAAAATTGGAGAATTGCTCTAACCTGTTAATATTGTATGTTTTCAATAATTCATTTCAGGGCCATGGAGAATGTTCTGAGTATTTATAAACAGAAAAAGAGAGTAACTTGAAAATGAAGAGACCAGAGTAAAATATGCAAATAATAACCAAGGAATAGGAAAATAAATCAAAACCAGAAAAGCAAGGGAAGATGAAAACAAAGCAAAGGAACATAACTACCTAAAGTCCTTGTTCAAAACAACTAGGAATCTCTCATTTGCAAAAAATTTAATCCAGATACTTGGACAATGAAGGGACAGCAGCACCACTTTTAACAGCTATGCCACACACATTTAACATTTGCTGTCATGTGACAGCAACCAGCACTGTTGCTAACGAAAGTGGGAAGGCATGAGATAAAAGAGAATGCAATGCAAACATACCACAAAATACCAGCATGATGACAACATAAACAAAATAATAATCATGATAAATAAAAAATACTCAAAGTAAAAGAAGATAAAATGAAAGAGCAAAAAAATGAGGAATAATTGGAAAAAATGTAATTTACAGGACTGGTCATGACACTCGCCTAAAACATAAGAACATCTTATGTACGATGGCAACTATAATGTCATGGACCACATACACGGAAAGGCAGCACCCATGAAATCAAGAAATACAAAATGTTGGGTCTCCTAAGAAATCAAATAAATAAAAGGACAGGCAGTGACATTACAAAAATACAAATAATTTTTAAAACAAAAAAGAAAATAACATTATGGAAATTTAACAAAATAAAGCAGGCAAGATTTAATGTGATTTTAATGTTTAAAATTGCTCACAAGTCTTTAATTTTGCATTGTGCCATTTTTGTTTTTTACTTGCTATGATACTGCAGCACAAAATATCAAAAATGATGAACAGACCTTAAAATAAATGTAAACTTCACAAGAAATTCACTGGTCATCCACATACACAGACCTCATATAAAGTAGTAAGGCCCCAGACTCAAAAAGAAGGCCTCCAGGCTTGCCCAGACCCAAAATGTAAAATATTTTGAAATACTTTTAAATGCCCCAAATACACAAAAATGCCCTTCCATGGCGATGATGACCATACAATTGTGGCTTGTGAAGACAAAGGCAAATGAAGAATCCTTATAAATGAAGAATTTATATAAACAACAATATCACTAAATATTGCAAGGCAAAGGAAAAGGAAAAATCTTGTGCCTAAAAAGGTAAGCCAATTCAGAAACTAAATATAAAGACAGGAAAGCAAAAATTCACAAAGCCAGGAGATCCAAACAGTACTTACAGTACATTATGCTTTAGCATCCACAAACCACGACTCGCAGTGATACTACAGCAGATCAATCTCTTAACCCTCAATTTGGAGACTAAGGATGATCCCTTAGTAGTGATGTGAGGGTGAATGAATTTGCCTTTTAGCACAGACCCACAGAACACAAAGAACATAGGCAAAGTATACGTAAAAGCCATATTTACAAAATAAATCCTTAAAACATTGCAATATTAAAGAAAAGCATAAAATAATACAGATAGAAACAAACCAAAAACGGAACTAATAACAAATGATGAAAACCTCTTCTTCTTCTTTTTCATCTTTGTGTTATCTGGCTGGTGCGGGGTCCGCTTTTTGGATTGCAGTATTCCTTTTTGTGTGATCAAGTGAATGGCTTGGGTATAGTTGAGCCATTTTCATGTCTGCTCTGATCATGTCCTTCCATTTTTGCTTTGGCCGTTCTAGTCGGCGTTGGCCATCAACTGTGAAGTGGTAGGTAATGTCAGGAATAGTTCCCGTTGCTAGCTGTAGGACGTGTCCATACCACACAAGTCTTCTTTTTCGCATTTTCTCCATGATAGGTACAACCAATGATGAATGATGAAAACTTATTTTAAAGATCAAAACTTATTTTTAATCAAAAATATTAAAAAAAACAAAAAATAAACTTAAGCCAAGGCAATAACCCTGGCTGAATCACAAGCAAAAAGTAAACATTGCTCATTTTTGAAAACAATAAGTCTGGTAGAAGTTTTGTAATCCTACTTTCCTCTTAATGTTAATACTTAAAATTATAAAAAGATCCATTTCACCAAACCTGCATCTGAGCAGTTGTAGAACAATGAGGAAAAGAAAGAAAAAACAAAGGTGGATTATGTGGTAAAATGCTTGGCTTTTTTGTGAGCATGCAGGGGCTCTACTTTCCTCGTCAAACCCTTCAAGGTCTTTTTGTGTGCCCGGCTTGAGCATCTATCCCCTAGTGAGCACAGGATACAAAATAGCAAAGCACTGAACAAAAGTAAGTGAATGAAAATAAGAGTGAAAACAGTAACATTAGGAAAAGCAAGGTAGAAAAGTGAATTAGACTCTCAGCCTATCGGGAAGTTTAAAATAGCTGACAATTCACTTTGATTTCTAAAATCCCTTTTAATAGAAAAATAAATATTGTAATGTCACACATTACGCGATAGCATGCATGGGCATGGTGATCACCATTAAGGTGCCACAATCAAGAGCCTGAGAAAAAACAAGTGATCTTGAACCAGACAAACAGTGAGAAAAACAAAAATGTTATAAACGTTATACAAAGATACGTTCAACTGGCTGTTGATCCTGACACTCAATGCTATATCACTCACTATAATCACTGACACAAATTTGCTAGACATGCTTATTTTTTTTGTCAAAATCAGTTGATTATACAATTACTGTTTTTATTTCTTGTATATTAAAAGTGATGTATGTGTCAAAACACTTTTATATAAAACCTTTTAAGATCCCAGATATGTTAGCCTGGTAGGATCCATAAAATTCCTTTATGAAGCAATCAACCATCATTTACTCTTACTTTTCACAGTACCATGATACATTTTGGAAAAATGTCCATCTAAAATATCCGGGCAATTACAAAATTAATAAACCCCTAACTAGAAAAACTGTTTATATTCAGCCAGGTCAGGTTACTTCCCTATCTGTTTAAGGCCACACTGATAACCTGGTGACCACAAATAAAGTTAGCACATGGCTTTGGCTCTTGAAGCATGGAGTTTCTGATTGCATGTAATAAGAAATCAGATGGCTCATTGAACTGATGTATTTTCACCCGTTTTGAAAAGAAATGGCTATTTGCTCCCATGAAGGAACAGTTACCAAGTGATTTGTCTCATGAGCTGGCTGTATACATCCCAAAGGAAGGAATTTCCGATTTTCTGTGTTCAAGTGTGCAGTTCTGTACAGACTGTAAGTGCACATCTTACTGTGTTTAATAAACTGACGTTTAAAAGCCCAGCTCTGATCTACTATCCTTGATTTTTTATAAAATACTGATTTTTTTTGTGGTTTTCCAAAATCAGAACAGAATATACACTGATGCTTTCACCACAGGGCTGAGCAAATGGAACAATACCTTGACGAATTGAGAAGCTGAGATGTTTGTACCCTGAGACCATAGAAAAAACCACTGCCCATTGTTAAAAGGTGATACATTAAAATGATGCTCATTACAAACCATTTAACTATTTGTAATAATGCAAAAATGGAAGATGTGTTTACTTTAGATGTGCAATATTGCCTCTCTCTGATCCACCCTCCAGTATGTTGGACACTAATCAATTACTATTGCTTGTGTGGTGTAGAGGCTAAAGAACTGGGCCTAATGTGTAAAGATTTAATTCTGAAATTTTACTTACATTGAGCAGTCAAAAATGGTGTGCACACAAAAAATTGGATTTACAAAATCATATGTATGCCACATACCAATGCAAGTTAATTTATAAATCACAAATCAACTTAATACTGTGCGTTCATGCATGCACTTTTAACCACTCATCATCATATCCGGCCATTAAACCATGTATGGCTTAAAAAATGCCTTTTTTGAGTATTCATGATCTAATCATCATATAGATTTGGCCTTGTTCCTGAGTGATGTTTTTACTGCCAACTATGGGAGAACACAGGAAATGAAACTTCTGGGAATGTGAACTTGAAGTATTGTTCACTGGAGTGGAAAACTACAAATACGTTCTCTTTTCTGGTCTCTCTATGAAAGTTACAAATAAAATAAAACAAGAGTGGAAACAAGTGACAGCAGATAAGTGGCAACAGCAATAGCAGTATGCCATAATGAAGCAGACAGAAAAGGGGACATAGCACGAGTCGATGCAAGTTGTATGTGTGCAACTGTGTGACAGTAAGAATATTCTTGTTGAACTTGTAAAAAAATAAATCATTTGCCAAGTATATGACAATGTTTCAAAACATACAGATCTCTTCAAATTTGACTTACAACATCCAGACATCTTTGAATTGCAATTGCATTGTTATCTTGAGGGACAGGTCTTGGTCATTCATGCAGACAGTACATGTTTCTGTGCTAACCATCACAGTATGGCAAACCTGAACTGGCCTGTATAGCAGTGCCCAAACAACGCCATCAAACTTTTAATGAACGAATGGTCTGTTCTATCATTGACCGTGTGAGAAAGTGCTTTTCATTTTATCCTTTCTTTTGTGGTGTTTGTGGGTTGGTGAGTTGTATAAGAAGTCAGGCTTTGAGGGGCTACCCACAATCACCTGAAAAGTACATTATACAAGTTATGCGTTGTGCTGTATGACATAACTGGCAATGGCATCGTTGGCTTTTTTAAAGGATATGGCCAATGGCAGTCTGTTCAAGGAGCAAGTTTTTGGGGGTTGCAATGATTTTTTTGGTTCATAATGATGACTGGCTTATAAGTCGATTATGAAGTTTTCATACCTAGTTCATTTGGAGCATTTTTTTCAAACTCTAGAGAGATTGTTCTCAGATGAGCTCATTTTGGTAGATGTGAACACTCTAATCGCACTCTGGTGGTAGCCAAAACAACTGTACTAAGTGAACACTTGATTGGTTCATATGAGGTATGAATCTGATCCAAAACAAGACTAATTTATCTACAGGAAATACTTTGCATCAAGGGGAACATTTCTACTGTTAGTTTGTCAATCTTAGAAAAATGAATCCAAACATCCATAGAAGCTTACAATAAACAGTTGACACAAGTACCAGTCAATCAGTTCTATACTAGCTCCTGATTCTGCCACAGAGCCTCTTTTTCTCTCTGTCATGGTCAGATTGAATAGACGTTGACCATGTTAACAAAAAAAAAGGCTTCAGATTCAGTTGCTATTAGGTAGATTAAACCAATCACAAACAGAGTTGGTGAGACGCAAATGCTCTTTGTGGCTGATTATCAAACCCCAGAAACTTAAACTGCAAGAGTGATGCACACAGATGGGGTGTCTTCCCAATGCAATTGCACTTCTGGCATAAAACAGACACAAGTGGCTCATTAACTTTCATACTGTTTACTAAATGAGAATCAAATGTTCCCAAGTGAACATTATTATAAAAAAATGTAAAGACTTAAAGAAAGTAGACATATGTGTGATGATGCCAGTCCCCTCTAGACTCCCACTTCCATATGGGTGCCTCTAGAAACCAACACTGTCGATAGTTATGGCCGAGATGAGCTGACAAAAGGGGACAAATCTCAGATGAAGCAAAGGGATGGTGGAAAGTGCTCAGGTGCTTTTATTAAAAACAGTCAAAAACAAAACAAAAAGTATCCACAGTGCTGTGTTCTAAAAAACAGTACATAAATAAATCCATAAAAACCAAGTAAAAAGTGGGGATAAAAATCCATAATAAATAAATCTGTTAAAAATCAGAGGTTAAAATGCAGTCTCTAACTCCTCCTGATCTCAGGACATCTCCTTTGTCTCCCCGGCTCACCCATCACTCGTGTAGACTCAGCAGCCACGAAATCCTTTCTGCCGACCCCCGCCTTGGCTGCCTCCAAACTGTGCAGCCAGACTGTCCAATGTCAGCTCTCCTCCCATCTTCCTTCGTGCTCACTCAGTCATGCCTTGGATGCCTAGGGAGGTCATCTGCCTTGTTCGTCCCACTCCATCGAAATATTCAGTGGGGCGAACTAGCCCCTAGAGCGCCATGGCCTTCGCGGGGATCCAACTCGTACTGCTTTCTCCTTCCCCGTAGCTAGATCATCTTAACAAAACTGCCTTTCACGTCCTTCTCCTTCTCCCAATCTTTTTTTTTCCTTTTCTCCTCCCAATCTTCCTGTGCCGGCCCGTACTTATATGGATCCATGGGCGCACACCTTAAAGACACGCTGCAGGAAGCCAATGAAGCAATTGAGGACGACCACACCCGCATGTGCAAGTGCATCTCGCTCCCGATTACCTCATTAATTCCCCGCGGTTTGTGCAATCACGCCCACGGAGACTGACACAGCTACCTAGATTTAAAACTGGCCATATTTTTGAATTAGCTGACCAACTATACCACAATGTGATTTGAGATAATCTAAATAGAGTTGAAATTTAGGCTGTTCGAGAGTAAATATGCAACATCATGTGGTAAAAACAAATTCACCTGATATTGTCTAAATGAAATTGAGGGACATCACTGTATGCCCCAGCAGAGATTACCAAAGATTTGCCAGAAAAATTATTTTCCTAGCATGCAATATAATGCATTTTCATGTTACCAGATAAACAACATTCTGCTCACAAAACCCTGAATGGTAAACAAACCACACAGTCTTTGCAAATGTGCCAGTGTGCAAATGCAACTCAAATTTTCATTGCAATTTTTCCCAGACACAAAACTGTTTCTGCCCAATAAGTGAAGTCCAGGACACACCTGTGGGTTTTTATTGTTATGTCTGGTACAAATTAAACTTTGATGTGTGAAATGCAATTTGAGCTAAATAGAATTTGACAATAACTAGTCATCTTCTGATTCGAAGCAAAGCAAATAGAAGTGTGAACAAATCTTTTAGACTTCCTAGAGCCATTCTCCATTAAGTGTGGAATTGGAACTTAAATTATAGAGACCGTTGCACAGAAATCATGCAATCTCTGTTCCTTATAGGTTTTAACAACTGTAGGGTATTTAGTGAAAGCCACTTTTTAACGTAAACTGGGTGACTGGTCAGGAATCTCACAGTCATCGCTGAGCTGTGTCATGCCATCTGAATGAGATGATATAATTAAGACAGCACCCAAATAAGTCCTGTTTCTTTACCGTCAGGTAAGCAAGTTGAGATAAAAAGACAGTTTGTAGCAAATACTGGTTTTCCTAACATAATCAATGCAAATGACTGCATACATGTTTTAATAAAGCCATCATCACAGAATGAATTTGCTTTTGTAAACAGAAAGCTCTTTCATTCAATTAATATACAAATATTATGTGATGCTCAGATGTGTCAGACTAATGTTGTTGCAAGGTTCACTCCATGATTCCTTTATTTTATCAAATAGTAGCGTGGAAAGCAGATTTCAGGGTCATTCTGTGTGTGGTGATTGGCTTCTTGGTAACACTGTCATTGCCAAATATGGCATACAACACACAGCATATCCTGTTTATAGACAAAATAGATACACTCTAAGGCAATTTACATTAAATGGATGCATTAGGCGTTATTACCAACATTGAAGACAACTTTACTGAGAGAACATGTTGACTAACTGTAATATGACACTGCTTAGGATAAAGTGGGTTTAGAAAATGGATGGATGGATAATTAGTTGTGCGGTGGGTTGGCACCCTGCCCGGGATTGGTTCCTGCCTTGTGCCCTGTGTTGGCTGGGATTGGCTCCAGCAGACCCCCGTGACCCTGTGTTCGGATTCAGCGGGTTGGAAAATGGATGGATGGATAATTAGTTCAAGATCATAGGAATGGGACTGATGCATCATTGAAATTAATTTCATTCATTGAAGTTCATTTCATTGTCCTGCTGTGACTGGAGTTGATAAAATGGCAACACCAAAATGTCTACATAGGACTTACATTGTCAAACATTTCTGTAATATAAACCAATCTTCACGCCAAGTTCATGTTTAATAAATCATGGTGTTTGCATAACAGTTGGCTTATGCATGTTTCAGAGAATAAGGAAGTTTTATACATAAATCCCCTGCACTCTAAACCGGAAGACTGCCAGTTCCATTCTCATCTCTAACCAGTTGTGTGAATCTGAGTATGTCACTTTAGCTGCCCGACCTCTAGCTATAAAAGGTATATGCAAACATTTTCCAGTGTATCTGAATGTATAGATTGTCCCGGGATGGTCATTGCTGTAGAAAAGTGTTATTATAGATAAATGTTGCATGTGAAAGTGAATAAGAGCAACGGCCATAAGCCAGATGATCATCTAACTTGCAATGAAGCGCTTGCTCCCATCACATATCATGCTATAAGCAGTATATTTATTAGAGTCACTTTTGCATTACAGTACATTTTTTAAGTATTGAGTATGGGACCTTACTGATTGTGTGGTCCTGATGAGGAGGACAGCCTAATTAGAATATACACTTCAAAAAAAGAAAAAAAAAACTGCAAATCTATGAGGGCAGCTTCTCTAATCTTTAATTAAAACATTCTCTTTAAACAACTCCCTTTCATTAGAAGCTGTCCTCCTGCCTCCTCTTGCTGTAATTACATTGCCTCCATCCGGCCAACTTCAAAATCAATTAACTGTAGCCATTGATGATCATTTATATCTGGGGATAAAAAAGGTACATGTTACTCTTGGGCTGAAAAAAGATGGTTTCAACTGCATAGCCATCAACAGTTATATGAATTGAAGGGAAAAAAAACAGATTACATATAAAAAAGGTGGAAATTGGGAAAAATATCAGGGAAGATTAAAGAAGCAAAAGACAAGGTTAGGTGTGAGAATCTACTATTAATGATGACAAAGGGAGAGATTACAAAGTTAGTCAGTCATTATGACCTGAAGAAATTTGAGGTCTTTGGCTGAAAATGAGCTCTTCTCATTCTGTTTTTCTTTGAAAGATGTCTTTGAAACCCTGTGAAAGAACACAAACTGGGAGATTAGTGTGGCTATAATCAAGGGATTTGAAGTACTTTACAACAGACTCTGTAAAGGTTGTTTGGTCTTAACAGATCAAATATGCTCTTTTTAAGAATCTTCTAGCCATGTCCCTGTATTACTAACATACCTTTCTTGAAGAGTCACTTTCTGGCCCGGGGTGTTGTGATTTTATATAATTGCATAATTTGTAAATAAATGTTTAGTTATTTTAAATAACACTTTAAAGTGAAACTGTTGTATGGTTGTTTATGCAACATAAAAACATAAGCATGTACGTGAGAAGAAAAACTACATTACCCAGAATTCATAGTTGAAGTAGTAATATGGTGATTGTTTCACCTTTGTTCTCACAAAAAGTTTTTGATCCCTGTGCATCTCTGGTTTACAGCTTCCTCCTGGTTCTTTACCAAATATATCTCCTAACTGCCTTTAGGAAAAAACATATACATGGTTCATTATTAAAGTTACATTTGTATTATGAGGTTTAGCAGAAAAGGGTATGCTGCTTTTGGACAATGCTGCCACCATGCAGCATCAGTGTTTGTTGCAAAATCACCCCTATCCATTAGTTATCCCGAGTTTTCATGTAGATCCTTGATGACACCATTAATTGGATTACTGTGTTTTTGAAAGAAAACCAGAATCCTACTCTAGAGTAAGCCCACAGCACAACCTCCTGCACCTGGTACATTATTCCGTTTAACTTTCATTGTGTATAACTACAATGGTTTCTGATGATTTTTTCACCCAACCACTCATTTTTTCACACAAACGTTTTCTATCCTTTCTGTAGTGTTCTGCCCTTTTTATGCCTGTTTACTCTCTAGATGTACAGTATATAGCCAGTCCAGAATTCTCTAATGCTTTTGATTTTTCCACACAGCTCCTGAAGATTCTTGTTCCAGAGCTGCCATTGACCTGCCACCCTCTCCATTCAAACAATGCATCTATCTAAGGGCTGCATAAGTAAGTGCTTTGTTTGTGTCACCAAAATAACAATGATTTTATCAGGATTAATGAAGGGAAGCAAACAATAAAAACCCTCTTT
Organism: Erpetoichthys calabaricus; assembly: GCF_900747795.2. NCBI lineage: Eukaryota > Metazoa > Chordata > Cladistia > Polypteriformes > Polypteridae > Erpetoichthys > Erpetoichthys calabaricus. The sequence continues at coordinate 93,280,687 of NC_041394.2, forward strand.
TGATTTAATTTTATCACTTGGCTGTAACAAAAGATAAATCTTAATAACTCTTGTGTTCATATTTGAGATCATCCAGTTGAAATATGAACTTTATCTTGCAACTTGAAATAAATTACAACAAAGACATTTAAAACTTTTGGATAAGCCTGTATTAACCTTCTGTCTTGATTCAATCGACTAAATCCTGAATCACACCTACGATAAGAAAAGTTAGACAGCACAGAAAGTGAAGTTCAAGTGGAAAAGCATGTGAAGAGAGCTGATTTAAAGCACACCGTCCCTGTCGGTATTTAGACAATAGTATTGGCAAGGAGACTCACGTTTATTGGGAGGCATCACACTGGACACATCCTATTCTTTGTAAATCACACTTTGTACGTGTGATTAACAATAGTACAAAAATTAACATTGATTGATTTATTGGCACATTGAATGATTGATACAACTAGAGCCACCAATTAATTGGATGCCTGTGAACCACATGGTGTTTTTGGTCATATGGTTCAAGAATGTTTCACAGAGAAGAGAGAATAAGAACCCACAATGGGGCATTCTGGTTCCTAACGAAAGGGAAAGCTTTCCACAAAGACACAGTAACAACATTTAGTGAATGAAACCACTGCATGCTTCCTTTCTGGATGAACATGTGAAAGTGCAATGGGGTACAATTTTGTCAATCGAAAGAAAGCTTCTTGACTTTGTTATCCTTAAGATTAAAGTTGCTTTGCCTGAGGTAGTTTTGTTTAGAGATTGGAAAGCACCAGAGAATTAAGTCTGGAGTTCCCTTTATCTGTAACATTAGGGCATCCAGTGATTTTACTCTTTGCCAATTCTGGCAGTTTGAGACTTCCTGTTGACAAAAGATGTCAAGTATGTTGCTGACAAATGGCTTTCTTTCACGGTGGAAGAGTGTTTAGAAACTATTAAAGAAGTTATATGAATTAAAGAGTAAAGACAAAAATATTTGGTATGGAAGAAAGGTAATCTCTCCCTGTCTCAGATTAAAGGCTCCCTCATTTGTGTAGGATGGCCAATGTAGACCACATATTGTAGATGTCTGGGACTTGTGTCTCTTTTTATGAAAGATTTCTCACTTCTCTGTACTCAATTCAACATTCAAAGGGAAACCACTCTGTTTGAACCATCATGGGTGTGGTAAATCTGGATTTCAAGATCTATATAATCAGTTTGATTCTTTGCCAGAATTACTTAAATTGTTTTACTTCTTTGTAAATGGATGTTTAATGATTCGGTCAAAAATTTGCTATCAAATTAAGTTTAGATTTTGATTCTGTGATGGTCAAAACATTGAGAAAAGTTGATTTTAGCATGCTGGCTCACTGTGTGTGAGTCGGAGGAAATATCTTATATATAACTGTCTACATGTGGAAGTATGTGTGTCTGTCTGTCTGGCACGGAAGTGCAAAGGTGGCCCAGAAGTGCAAGGTAGCCCGAAAGTGTGAGGCTACAGTATGAACTCACTTAGCCGCTAATAAATAAGTGACGCAAGCACATCGGCAAAACAAAACCGCCGAAGAAAGAGAAACTTACTTAGCTGCTGATAGACAACGAAGGCGAGCATGTAGGCAAAACGAAACCACAGAGGAAAGAGAACCTCGCTTAGCTGCTAATGCACAACCAATGCGATTGATTGATTGAAGTGCCAGAATCCATGGTTTCTAGTAGCCCAGGCTTTTTACAGCACAGGCTTACACAGATAGTGTGTAATAATAACTTTAAAAAAATGGATCTTTTTCAAACAGGTTGCATTATGTTTGTCTTGTTACATGCCCACGTTCTACTGCTTTTGGTCCAGACTGGTCCAGTACTTCTCCCAACCTCCTTCAAAAATGGTATGACTTATGTCAAACACTAAATGCTGTAACTGTCTCATTTAAACCGGATTTTTACAGTCCGTTTCATTTTGTTATCGGATAATTTTTGAGATGCATTATTTATTTAAATATGCATGTATGCACACGCACAATCTAAGAAATGTCTGTGAAAACAAGAACTACAAATCTAGGTGTGACTAAAATGTTGAGGCTGAAGTGATCAACAGTGTGATTGATATTAACCACAGGAGAATTATATAAAAAATCCTTAAGGTGGAAGCTTATGCTTTCAAATCAATATGTGCACTGTATATGCTTTAGCTTTTTAAATTGTTTCAGTGAATCCCTGGAAGTCATTTGTGGACACAAATAAAATCATTTTCATACGTTGCCCTATAAAGCGTTCTTTTACATGTCTTTCTATTTTTGCATTAATTATAGTAAATGTTAATTATCAGGAGTCAAGAGCACACATTGCTCATCCACAGTAAGTCCTTTTAGTCCTGATTTTTTAACTTCAACATCAATTTTTGAAATATGTATTGCTATAGTAATTATTCAATACTATAATGTTTTTTGAGGTGTTGTTTAAAAAGCTAGTATATCCAGGAAAAAGGCAGCTGTTAATAACTTGTGATTGCATGCAAAAAAGAGAAAAAAGATGTGAGAAAAGGAACCATCCTACTGTTCTTTAATCCATCTACCTTCCCATTCATCTATATTCACATTCATCCACCTTTCTATCAAACATCTCCTCTATCTGTTGTCACAGGTGGCTGGGGGTGGTACCCTGCCGGGACACCCTGGAGGACCGGAGGAGGGATTACGCCACCCCCAGACCACGTGGGGGCAACTGCCCTGGTGGCTTTGGGGACCACAGGTACAGAGCTTTGAAGCTCAGCCCTGTAGGGGCCCGTGGTCACCGCCAGGGGGTGCCCCGATGCCTGAGGAGCCCTGGGCCTCGGTGCTTCCGCCAAACCCAGAAGTGCTGGGGGGAAGAGGACCAGGGACACCCGGAGTGCTTCTAGGTGCAGAGACGGTACTTACACCACACTGGGGAGTGCCGGAGGAAGCTTATCAGAGCACATCCGGGTGATCATAAAAGGGGCCGCTTCCCTTCATTCGGGAGCTGGAGTCGGGTGAGGAGAAGGACAGAGCTCGGGTGGAGAGGAGAAGAGGCGGTCTGAAGAGAGTGAGGCATTGTATGAGGGCCTGGACTTTTGGGGAGATTGGTGGTTGTGTGTTGCACCTTATATATAGAAACTTGTATAATAAACATGATGTGGGTGATTATACGATGTCTGCCTGTCTGTGTCCGGGCTGTCGTCCACACTGTCTATCTATAAATTTGACTTTTTTTCTCCCCTTTGGCCACAGCTGCTTCAGTGTTCTTCAATATATAATGTAATTCAATAGCCAAATACAGTTATGATTCTGTTTTGCAAGCTACAATAAATGGCACCTCTTGAAAGCTTAGTACAGTATAACAAAAATGTACAGAGTCAACATTTAAAAAATAACACTTAAGGTCCATCACTCAGGTCAGCCAATGATTGATTCCACATTACCAAACACGCTGCTCTGATTCCATCTCTTGTCTAAGAGCTTTGCAAGATTTCATCTGTGAAGGCTCTCACACGGTATCTAGAACGTGTCCAGCAAGCCAAAAGTTCACCCAGCAAAAAAGAGGCGCAATGCCTGGTGATGTATTACCCTTCACAGGACGCAAACATTTAGTGGGCTAGTGCCAGGGAGCTGTACACTTTCATAAGGCGGCTGCAATAATGCTGGGAGCTTTTGCAATTTTACGTGTGAATGGTACATGAGTCTGATGTATTTACCTTTGAAAAATGATGGCCTGCTTCCGAGTCAGCTCACACACTGGAATCAATTCTCCAAGAAGTAGTCACCGCCCAGACTCATTATTCAAATTCCTTGCAGGTCATTTTACTCCATTAATTTTTCTTATATGGCATTGTGGGATGTGATTACAGAAAACAAAAATGTTAGTTTTCATTTAAAAAAATAAATCAAATTAGATGTACACCCTTATATGTTTTAGGTTAATTGCCTTCCCAGCTGTACTGCTTTGACAGTTTATGTGCTTTATTCCTCAAAGCAGCTGCACCCAATTGCCTGATAGGAAGATAGATAAACAGGAATTTAGTGATGAAAACTAAAACCCAGAATCAATTAGCTATCATCACACAGAAAAATTAATACTGCACACTTTATAAGCGGACATAGAAAACATGGAATTGAATTTATTTAGAAAAATATGCCATCAATGTGTGGTTATTTCTGGGAAAACTCTGGCTTTCATTCCATGTCCCAAAGGCATGTAGACTAGCGAGATTTCTGCATAGGACTGGTAGCTCAACTAGGATTTCGGCTACAGATTTTGGCTACAGTTCCTGTAAACCTACAGTTGGATTAACTGGTCCCAAAAAAGGAATGACTGGAAAAATATTCTTGCTTATAATAATTAAACAACATTTTTTAGAATTATGGAAAAGGAAATCATACAAGTGTTAGACTTCAACAAAAGAGTAAGACAAGGATTATCAAGGTGTTCTTCACAGTTCTGCTAGAGTATGTTTTTAGCACCTATATTGTACAAAAAAATCCCTATACATTGTCCTTTTCATTTGCTTTTCATTTGGTCCCTTCTAGTTGTGCCTTGTTTTCACAAAGAAGTCCAACCCTAGGAGTTTTATTCCCAATCTCATTCCTTTGATATTCCACCACCTCAGATGTAAAATTTCTAGTTTTCCCAGACAATATCACTTTTGCACTGGCAGGGATATTTATTGTCAAGGTTTACATCTTGGAGGCATCACTGATTTAGGAGATAATTTGACCATTTTTGTCTTAACTCTTTCATCTCCATTTTTCACTTTAGACATCTAGATTATCTGGCTCCAAGAGGTGTAACCCATAGTAAATGTCCTTGAAGATAATAGAACCATGCCAACAAAGAGTGGTGAAATATTTAAAGAACAATAATTAACAATCGAAATAACAATCATCAGCATAAATATCCCAAAATGGTAGTGCCCAAAAGGTGATTTTTCCATCGCAGAAACTGAGTTCCTGTACGTTGTAGACCCTGGGCCACGTGTGTTCCCTGGTCACTTTTGTGTATTGTCTTCTCACCCTACAACAGGGACTGTAACATTTATGCAAAAAGTGTGATGTGCAAAGATGAGTGATATTGTGCGAAGTGTGATGCGATCTGGAGTTCACCAGAAGCTCTCGCACCTTATTGCTTCAAAGTGATCACAACTTAAAGGGGGAAGATTATTGCTTTAATGCAGTGCATGGCATGGCACACCAGGGAAGTGGCTATGATGTGATGTGAGGTGTGGTGCTACATCTTCACTGATAACTCTCAAAAGTTCAAACTGCTAACAGATTTGTAAGATGGTGCCAGTGCTACCAATCAGCACAATTCATTGCCCAAGTCCCAATCACAAAGGTTCCTTGTTGAATGAAAAGCACATACCCTGGAGTAGGAGCTAAGAAGGTTACCAGGAACTACCTACCAGGAACTACAAATGGCCTGAGTTCCTGCAGTTGGAATGCCAAAAATGTTCCTGAGTTTCTAAAAAGTCCCTGGTTCTTGAAAAAAGGTCCTGTGGTGGAAAAGCACTTGTAGAAAAAAGCAAAATAGTGCTGCAGGATAAAACAAAAAATAATTAACATAAGAAAAGATGCACTGAAGTAAACAATAAATGTGACCATTGGATTCTCGTATCTCCAAAACTCCCCAAGCAATGTAAATTTTTTTCAGAAACCCTAGGAACTATTGAGAAGTAACTTCAACATACAGTCTGCATTTCCCACCTGAAGAAACACTTGGTGACCAAGTAAGTCTAAGATCATATTGTACAAAAGAATTGTACAAACCATACAAATTGTAAACATAATCAAATATGTAAAACAATATTCTCTACATACTATTCTATCTATATTAACTATGTATTGGCATGTCTTCTGCACTTGTCTAGGTTCTACTTATGAAATGCATTTTAGGCCATAGGTTAACTATGTCAGTGTTTCTCAGTATCAATACCAGAGGGTCACATTAGTCAGAGCTTTTTAAATCTTAATTAAAATTCAAGTACTATGTTGATGGAGAAACACCAGCTCTGGAGATGTGAATCATCTAAATAAATTGATCAGAAAGGCCAGCTTCATAAGTGGAGTGACCCTGGATTCATTGGTGATGATGGCAAAATTAGAAGCCATTACAACTTAACTCTGCCCATCCTGCCCATGATATCTTCTCCTAGATCAACTTTATCCACTAAATCCTCCCACCTATGTCTGTTAAATGGTGCTACTGGGGTTCTCATTTGTCAACAGCTATATGACTGTATAATTATGCCAGTCTTCACATTTCCCACTTATAATAAACGTATTGGTATAAGAGTAATATATTATTTGTAAAGTTATGGGTCTTGAATTTGTGAAGAGTTTGCAATTTTTTTACTGCTTCACACACTGGTTTTATGTGGCTGCTGGAGCAAGTAAAGATCTACCCTATCTATCTATCTATCTATCTATCTATCTATCTATCTATCTATCTATCTATCTATCTATCTATCTATCTATCTATCTATCTATCTATCTATCTATCTATAATAGTAGTAGTAATAATAATAAACAAATTAAAAACATTGTAGTAAGTACCTCAGGAAAGAGGTGAGGAGGAAGGTAAAGGCAGTGGAACTTAGAGTAGGAACTTTGAATATTGGCAGTTTGACTGGTAAGGGGGGATAGTTAGCCGATATGATGGAGAGAAGGAAGGTTGGTATATTGTGCGTGCAAGAAGGGGAGGGGAAGGGGAGTAAGGCCAGGTGGATTGGAGGTGGATTCAAATTGTTCAATCATGGTGTGGATGGGAAGAGAAATGGAGTAGGGGTTATTCTGAAGGAACAGTATGTCAAGAGTGTTTTGGAACTGAAAAGAGTGTCAGACAGAGTAATGATTATGAAGCTGGAAATTGGAGGTGTGATGATAAATGTTGTCTAATCTAATGAAGACTATTATTTAATTGTATGAAATTTAAGGCTCTTAAGCTATCTAACTGACTGCTATTAAAACATACTATAACCATCCTAGACAAGGAATGAGAACATCTTATTAAAAGCTAGAATTTCCTGCCTTACATTTTCTTCATATTTTCTCCTCCTGGCTATGTTTACATTGGCATCACTTTTTTAACTTCTCTCTCTGCAATAATCTTAGAAACCTCTCTGGAATAGCAGGTAACACAGATATTTGTCTTCATCTGTTAATCTCTTGTTGGAAACATTCATACACCATAAAAAAGTACCCAAGTTTTAAAAGTTACTGGGGTTCAAGTTCTGAGTAATACCTCCAATAGCAGTGTTCCCTAGAACAAATGAATATTTAAACAGAAACAGATTCAGCTCTTAAAAATAACAAAATAAATGCATTACTCTATACAGTAATATTAAATATAGATTTGAATGTTGTCACAAAAAAAGAGTCATGAATAAAATATAAATTTTCATAACAATAACACTACCATCAATCCATTCATTTACATAGCTTGCTTAAATATTAAAAATTCATATAAGAAAATTTATATCTAGAGTCCTGGATATAAATCCTGGTCTATGCAGAATTTGCACAGACACACATATGGTTTTCCTTCCACAACCCAAAGACTTGTTAGGTTAGTCAAAAGCTCTAAATTGGCTCAGTGTCAGGGTGTATGCATAAGATTTCCCAGTAATGGACTGGCGTTCTCTTCAGGTTTGATTTCTGTCCCTGTCCTTGATGCTGACAGAATGTACTCTGTCGCCCACAATCCTGGTTTGATAATTAATGAATACATTAAATTACATATAAATACAAATTAGTGTATTCACATTGTGAAAAATACTACCAAGATATAGTTGTGGAAGTATAAAGAAAATAATATAAAGAAGCGAAAGTAATGAAAAGAATAAAAAAATAAGCATGAAGCAGAGCAATTATTATAAAGTGATCCACCTGTCATTTTATTCCGTGCTTAGCTGTTACCTCTCAGGCTCAAATGTACACTGAGAAGTAGAAAAGTGAATATTCCAAACTTTGGTTAAGACAAAGTGAGACATTCATCTGGGTCTTCCATGTCTTGAGCTGAGCTGTTTGGCTACATGTTGCTAGTACTAAGCTTACAATAAAATCATTTTTTTAATATGGCAAATCAAATTGTGTCACTGTTTCAGGATGGTTGCCAGACCTCCAATATCGACAGCACACTGAACTGTCACCAGCAATCTCTCCTGCAGTTTTTACACAGTGATGATTTATTTCCAACAGCATGGCCCTCAGCATAGAAATGACCAATTAATGACCAGCTTCAAGATGAATTACATTTATTCTAATAAAAGGTCCTTGAAAAAAGGTCAGAGCTCAGGGAGGTATCAATCAATGGAACCCTAGCTACATCATGCCTGCAGCTCTCATAGGCCAGATGAATCTTAATTCATACAATGAAGGGGTAAGGTTACAGGTTAGGACTGAGCCTGCAGGATAGAGGCAAGGGCATGACAAGGTGCAGTAATCTCTCTGACATGAAGTGATGTTGATTGTTCCCTGAGGCTTGGGGAAGCAGACACTTTATTTTTTAATGTTGATTTAAAGATACTAGATTTAATTCCCTGGGGCATTCCCCTAAGGTACAATCAGCAAAAATTAAACAAACGGACCCAGGATAACTGGAAAAAAAATTAAATGGGCATAGAAAAATATTACTGTTTGTTTACAAGCCTGTCAAGCCTTACACTTCAATGCTGAACTCCTAGAAGTACTAATTTTACTGTTGCCATATTATATTTATAAATCTGTGTAAGTGCCCAGAGCCAGTGCACTATGCAAGAAGAAAATGAATCAAATTCATTAAAGGATAAAATGCTGTCTTGAAAATTCAATTTAAAATTTCCTGCTAATCTAATGTATATAATGAGAATTCACTTTTCAAAAATGCTCAATAAATAGGAAATAAACACATTAAAATGCACAGAAGAACAGAATTTTGATTAAACATTGCAACAGGGAAATTTCCACTGCTTTCATATTTAGTGATACAATAGAGAAAGATTCATCACAAAGTGGCCCTGACTTGAATAGAAATGTATGGGGTGTTCAACGATGGAGAGGGGGAACTTTTAAACACAGCACTGTGTGTTAAGACAGTCAAAGGCCTTATTGTTTCCATCCTAACATGATTAAAATTACCTTGGCTGTGTGAAATAAATAGACCATGACACCAAAAGAGGTTTGGGGCAGCCATCCATATGCTTGATTCAGGGTGCAAAAATGAGGTTTTGCTTGCACAGAGGTGTACAGATTGAGTCCACAACAGAACTGATTGCAAAGAGGTGGTTGGGTTACTTTTATGGCTGGTCGGCGGAAGTGATGTCATCTGGAGCAGGAACCGGAAGTGACATTCTTTGGGGGTCGGAAACCGGAAGTGATGTTCTTGGGGGCCGGAACTAGAAGTGACGCCATCAGAATCAGGCAGAGTTTTCTGTGTCTGGTCTGCAGAGATAAAAGAGAAAGGTTTACTACACCCTGCCACCCCCTGGCCTGATATGGAATTACCTTCTTTTAGCTGCCTCCCATGCGCACATGTGTGACAGCTGTTTAAACTTTAGAAACCAGCAGGCTAAGAACTATGGCAGAATGGAATTGCACAAAGGCCTAGAATGGAAACATCCTCCATGAATGTGGTAAGCGTGCCCCAGAGTCCTACTATAACTTTGTGTAGAAGGTACTAAGCAGCCCTAGGTTGGACAGAAACATTTTCATTTTATGTGTCATCTTTTATAATTTATATTATCCTAACAGCTATATACTAAAATATATCTGGATGTGATACCAATTTAGAGAGTTCAGTACAAAGATATACAGTATATAAAATAAAGTGTAGGTATTGCATAATTTCTGAAAAGTGAAGATTCATGAAAGATTCTGTATGAAACTTATACTTATTCCAGGCTTTAATAGCATACTAAAACAGAAACAATCTTAGGGAATGTAAGTCTAAAATGGTGCAGACTGAGAAATGATTTTAAAAATAGATGCTTGTGAATGTGGATGAATACTAGCATGCTTTTACACCTAAATACAAAGAAACTGGCTATACAGATAGCTTACTCAATGCATTCCTCCCTCCTATAATACAGTAAAATCAATCATTCTTATAATGCAAAACTGACAAAAGCTGAAACCAGAAAGGAGATCTCAGTATTTTGAAGCACCTCTGAAATAAACAAAGATGCACTCTAATTGGATCACACTACTTGCTTACTACCTACAACAGTTTAATGCATCCTTTAATTTGCTGTTTCCTGCTATGGCCCAGTTAAATATATGAAATCATACATGGACTAAGACTCCTCCTGACTAAGCCACTGTACACAAAAGTATACAAAGCACATAAAGGGTTGAGGTCCTGAATGATGGACTATTTAATGTTTAATAATCTGTGCATATTCCAGCCAGGGTTTAATGAGTGCTGCACTGAAGTCTGAAATGAAAGCCGACTTCAGATCAGAGAGTGATTGAAATACTGTCAGTGGAGGAAGAAGCGGGGCTTGTGATGTCATAGTGGAAGTGATGTTAGGTGTCTTCAAGTTGCTTCTCCTCCATTGTAAGGGCATAAACAAAAGAGTGTTTAGAAATTGTGTCACCAGCTTGATCCTCCCACTCGCTTTACCCACACATGTTCTTATTATATGTGATTGTTTTTTATTAGTATTATCATTATATTTTTATTATATATTACAAATATGTAATATATTGTGACCAGTCGGGGGCAATAGCAACCCCCCAAACCCCAGACACAGACAACCCAACACAACTCTGGGTTCAAATAAATAATTCTTTAATCCACACAGCTCAAAATAACAATTAATCCAGCCAATACAAAGACTTTAAGTTCCTGCTTGCTTATTTTCTGTCTTTCTCTCTCTCTCCTTCTCTCCACCTCTGACTCTGACTCCCTGAACTATGGCAGAGGGCTCCTTTTAAGGTAGACCCTGGAGCACTTCTGATGATGTGATATTACTTCCGGAATATAAGAAAGCCAGGGAGGTCTTCCACCAGCAGCACCCTCTATCATCCCTCAGGGATCCCTACAGGGTTGCACTTCCGAACTCTAACTGCCATACAGCCCTGTGGGTGTCCAGGCTGGGACTCTATATTAGGGACACTGCCTCCTTGTATAATGGGGGATGAACTACTCCTTTTCGTCCTCTCTTGACGGTTCCAGTAGACTTCAGGCATCCCATTCAGGATGGGAATCATAAGCCGACCCCTCTGGGTATTGGGCTCATTTATTCCATCCTTCTGTTATGGCATCCAGGCCAGGTAAGGAATTCACCTTTGTCCTGGGTGGGATGCAAATCTGCCTTCTGGGGCATTTACAATATATATAGTAAATGTACTAGCCTAAGCTAGAAAATGTGTGTACATGAGGGAATGCCAAAATCAAAAAGTTCTTCATTACTATATGATCTAAAAAAGCTAATTATATGCTCAACATGGTATGAGAATGCAATATCATAAATCACCACAGAAACGCATTGCTTTGGAAACAAAACCAACATAAGTATACATATACAGTATTTACAGAACATTATTTTATTTTTATATTATAAGGACTTCCTTGATATATTACTAGGTGAAAGTGCAATTCTGCTTTAATATATTGCTTTATACATTTGTGTTTTAGGCAATATTTTTCACTACTACTGTTTACAATGTGATGATGGTGTCATGTGTTATTTAATTGTATTTACCTTGATATGTGTATGAATGTAAGAACAAGAGAAATTCCTAGCAACTGTGTTGCCAGGCTATAAAAGTTCACATTGATATATACACATAAAGTGCAATCTGTATATCAGAGTTAAGGGTCACCACAAATTAAACTGGTGTAAAATACTCTGGTACTAGATACACTTTTATGGAACATTATGTTTGAGCATGATGTTAGTTGTGAAAAATAAATCAGTAGCATAGCAATCCAATATTAATATACCACTCACATTGAGATCAGGCTGACCTTTTCTCCCAGTTAAGCCCCTCCAGATATCTCTGTTGCTGTCTGCTTGTCCATTAAACTTACTACAGAGTTCTTAGGCAGCACACTTTTGCTTAAGAAAAGGCAGACGATACATCTGTCAGGCTGTTCTCAGCAAGGATGAGGTAACATTTAACTTCATCAGGAGGAGGAAGAATTTATGAAGAACATTTAAACCAGATAGATATGTCCTGTTTGGAGATGGAATTGTCAGGATTGTACACTTTGGTTGCTGAGGCTACTGCGCTGGTTAAAAGGGCCTGTAGTTTCAAAGCTACAGATGATGATAGCATCTAATTTTGGAAGCACTGTATACTAGGAGGCTGTCTTGGTTAGCACTCTTAATTTTTCATGGAGTCTTGACACAGTCTCAGTATTTGCAGACAGAGGTACAGCCCCAGTCTTTAAAAACGGGAATGTGAAGTTGTGTTACAATTTCCAAGAAACAAACTCCTCATCCTTCCTGGGGTACTGGAATGGACAGACCATAGTTGAATTAAGGTTCTGCCAGGGGTCCTTCTCGCTTCCTTCACTGTTTGTGATTTTAATAGACCTGCTATTGTGGTGTAGTTTAAGCCTGAAGAATTAGAGGATCTTAAGGTCACATCACATCTCTACTCTCTGTGGATATTGTTTTTGGCTTCATCTGACTGTAAATCTTCAAGTTACACCAAAGTTCACAGCTAAGTATAATGAGGAATAGCTGAGAACGTGAGGTCATGGTTATGGCTTGCTCTCTGAAGCTGCCACAAGTGAAAAAGTACAAGTACCTCAGGCCCTTATTTAGAAGTAAGGGTAGATGCATTTGTGAGAATGCTAAACATATCAATGCAGCTCCAGCAGTTTTGTGATGTTATATCAGACTGTGGTAGAAAAACATTAATTAAGTCTTTGTGTACTGTTTTTGATTACTAGTCATCCAACATCCCCATTCTCAATTACATTGCCCTAAAAAATTAAGACAACACTTAATCATCACAGTCTAACGCAAAGTCGGTTAATCTTCATGGACATCCATCTGTCCAGTTAGGAGGCATAAACGATTGCGAATCAACTTCACCTGCTTTGGTACAAATGAAAGTGACCACAGGTGCACCAGACACAACCAACAGCAAAATAACCCCAAAAAAGGGAATGGTTTTACAATTGATGGCACAAACAATTGCTCTCTCCTTATCCTCCCTGACTGATTATTCTCTAGTTTTGTGTTTTACTTGTGTTCTTGTCACTACTGGTAGCATGAGACAGTACCTACAGCCAATTCAGGTTGCACCAGTACTCTGGCTCCTCCAGGATGGAACACCCAAATGTGCCGTTACAAGAAGTCTCCCAATACAGTCTCATGAGCATAGAGGAGATACAAGGAGACAGACTGTTACACAAGGATAGCTGGACGGGGCTGTAGATGAGCATCAAACCAGCAGAAGGACCGGTATCTGCTCCTTTACACGAGGAGGAACAGGAAGAACACTACCAGAGCCCTTCAAAATGACCTCCAGCTGGCTATTTTTGTGCATGTTTCTGACCAAATTGTCAGAAACAGACTGAAGATGGTGTAGAAGGGTACAGCCCAGACACAGACTGGCAGACACATTGCAAGCCATCACCACACGTTTATTGACACAGTACTACTATTATATACAAAGTCTTAAGTGCACCACACAAACCCCCACCGACTCCCAAAGTCCAGGCTTCCAGCAGCCACTTTCTTCTCTCTCTTCTAACACAACACTCAGGGCCTCTCCTGCCGCCTCCTCTGACCTCGTCCACCTCCTCACCCGACTCCAGCCTTGATTGTAGGGCGGCGGCTCCTTATATAGGCGGCTGATTGAGGGCCGCACCCGGCCACCTGCCACAGTACACCCCCGCTAGCTGAGACCTCCTGGGACCAGCGAACCATTCCGGGAGGACGGGAACCCCTCGGCGGCAAGCCGACACACTGTAGCCTAGGGCCCGATCCTGTCAAAACAAAAGAAAAACAAGGGCGGAGGCGTGGCCCTGACGCAGCCCCTCGGCTCGTCCTCAGCTGGGCCAACACTCTCGGCCCCCCGATGCTCCCTTTCTCGGCTTCCCAGCCGTTCAACGTTCAACAATGTTTTGTTTACAGTAGAGCATCAGGGTCCATGGTTCAAAAGGAGGGTCAGTTTAGGTGGTGGCTGACACAAGCTGCATTGCACAGAAGGTGCACTAGGTATTGCCCAATAGGAGAAATCCCTGACAGAATGTACATTTAATTATTTTCCTTTGCTGCTTTTTCTGTTATAGGGCTATATTTGAGACATTAGTCAGGACATCTCAGAGATACAGAACTATAAGGTGCTCCCTCTATTGACTCACTTTCCTCATGTTTCACTGAGAAGTACTTTTTCTGAAGGAAGATATTTTATGTTATACCATTGGTGTGCTCTTTAGCATTAAGACAAAATTGTTCAAAGTGTTAGCCACAATATTTCTTATCATATACTGCCATACACACAGCTTAAGGGACATCTTTAAGGCTCTTGCAAAGTAAATGATTCCACTCAGACAGTGCCCTGCTGCTAACTTCTTCTTTCTTTCCATCTTCAGATCTAAAGGGAAAGTCCAGGGAGATGCCTGATCTCATTTCCCCTCAAGTTCCAGGAGTCCAGCCCCTTCCAGGAGAACCATTGTATACACTGAATACTCCCAGGAAGTAGCCATTCATTTGGGGCCTGCATCTCTTAGTGTCTGAGTTCCTGCTTAGTAAACTGGTCCAGGTACACTCTGAGCCATGGCTTTGACCACTTGTTTTGCTTTATTAAACTTCATTTTGTTGAAACATTAAATGGGGGTTACCGGGATGGTACCCCAACTCTCGACAACTCTTGAGAACTCTGCCATTCTCTCATCTTAACAATACATATATGTGCTATTGCTTTACTGATCTAGCATCCTGGAAAAAAATCCTGAGCACTGTTAGTGTTGAGTGTGCACATTTTAAGCATGTTCAGGTGGTCTTTCTTTCAGGTATTTTGTTTTTTCTGCTCATATCTTCATAGGCATGCAGGTCAAGTTAACTTGAGACACTAAATTGTGATTGTAAGTGTGGGTATGTGCATGAGTAGACCCTGGTACCTGTTTCTTGTCTTGCATCTAGTACTGCTTTGATAGGCTCTGGCCCCCTGTGATCCTGAATTAGACATGTTTGAGAATGACATGTATGGGTTTAGCCATATAAGTATTTTCTCATCTGTTCAAATTTTTAAGGCACCATGAGCATATATATATATATATATATATATATATATATATATATATATATATATATATATATATATATATATATATATATATATATATATACACACATATATATATATATATATATATATATATATATATATATATATACATACTCATATTGATACAGTATGTTCATATTGCCTAAACTGATTTACAGTATATCTTGTCTATAATAATTTTCACCTAAATATATAAATGAGCTTCTCAATGACTGAAGGAAATGGGTCAGCCTGAATGTCACAGTAGGAAATATTAGCTGAGAAAGCTCTTTTACAATTAACACAAACTTTCAGAAGCCTGAGTAACATGATTAATTCCTCTGTAAATTTCATTGCAGACATCAATCAGCCAGTTGGTAAAAAATTTATAGTGAAATAAAAATAAATGAACTTTTGCTGTAGTGAAATTCTAGCAGATTCAATGAGAACATTTATGCTTTAAAATCACATGCCATACATGAGAGAGTAATGAGTTTAAGGACATTCTTAAGTCTTTTCCTGTTTATTTGCCGAAATTGACATGTCTTTAAATTGCTGGGCTAATCACTTTGGTCTTTTGCTCTACTGCTTATCATTATGAAACATTTAATGAAGGCATGAATGCAAATGTTAGAATAAAGATAATTTACACAAAGATTATTAGAATAAGAGTTTTAGTGCCTTGCTATAGTACATCTACTGCATTAGCCTTCTATGCGGAGTATTTCGAAACATCTATCTAGCCAGTTACTGATGTGTAACAAGATCTTAACAAATGCTTTGTTCGATTTTAATAAGATATGAAATCACCAATGGCAACACTTTAAAAAGGGCTACTTATTGTACACTTATTAGTCACTTACTGCTATATAGCAAGACCTTAGCAAATACTTTGTTTTGTATGTAGGAATAAGAGGAACACTTTAAAATAGAGGCTTTAATGGCTTGCTATAATCATTTAGAAGGTACCTATTCCTATATATAGAAAAATGTTTTTCCAAAGATAATTTACTTACCAAGTATTTAGGAAAAGTCATGCAATATATGAAGCATTATTTAAATCCGTACAATTTATTTTTTTTTGAATAAAAAATATATTCAAAAACCAGTTAAATTAAGTTAGCATATGATTATATATGCAGATAGAAATGTTAATAATAAATTAGTTAAACGGACTTTATGTAGAGAGAGAAAAAACTCAGTAGCCTTATTCAGTACAGTGCAGGGAAAGACAAATCAAAACAGAGATAAATGTGAACGAAACACACTCTGTTACTACTAAGGGAAACATTTCAGATTTTTTCATTGGTTATATGGGGTTAAATGAAAATGTGAAGGCAATTTGAAAATTATGTATTAAACGCAATGGATAGAAGCTGATGGAATGCAGCGCGTTCGTGATGGCTTATGGATAGTTTGAATACGCACAGTTCAGCACTTTGCCGTTAATCCAGTTGAAGCTAAAGTCAAATGAACATGGATGCTTCACTCTAGAATTGCACCATTGTTAAACAACTCATCATAGTGAGATTTCATAGGGAGTTAAACCTGCTGAAATTCATGTTGGCTTGTGCACATCAGTAAGGTTCTTGCACAAAATTTACAGTACCCAAAGTCATTATGCACTATGGCACGTGCAGATCCATAGCTGATATCCAAATGTGCAGCAACAACAGACAAAGTAATCTGTCTGTCTTCTCTAATGAAGGCATTTGCCATGTTGATGTGGGCTTGTGTGCGCAATGTTGATGATGGAACAGATTGAGGTTTGTCAGTTACGTACACTTGTTCTTCCTGCGTTAAACCTTTCTACCTATTCATAATCCTTTCACTGAGTCATGCTCTTTTCACTTCTGTACTAAAACAATATCCTTTGTTGAATTTTCAGTCCTTCTGCCCAAAGAGATCTACTGTAAGTACGGTACCTTGTTCAACAATAGTGCAATCCCACAGTTAAGTATCAATGTTCATCTGATTCTCATTTGATTCGACTAGACTAACGGCAGAGCGCTGCACTGTGCATGTTCAAACTACCCATAAGCCATTGCAAAAGTGATGCAAAATAGACTGGGTTTTACCAGATGTATTTCCCCATCCTTAATCTAACTCATTCTGGATTGATATTTTTGCGCTCAGCTTCAATTGCCCGGTGTTTTGTACATTCCTTGAAAAGAAAAGAAAATAGTCCAGGAAATAAGTGTGAAGGTATGAATGTAGAGCTCAGAACATGCATTGAAAAAAAGCCATAAAGACTGAAAGGTAAACTTAATAAGTGGAAAAATCCACCTTGTTAATTGCTGAAGAAGATAAATTCCATGTGAGCAATACAGAGCTTTATATGTGAACGAGGAAAGACAAGGCAAGGCATATTTATTTATATAGCGCCTTCTATAACTAAAAGTTATTCAAGGCAGTTTTACAGATAAACACAAACAAAACAAGTTCCAATAATAATAATAATAATACATTTTATTTAAATAGCACCTTTCCTGTGCTCAAGGCACTTAAGTTCAATATAAAATTGAAAGCAATTAAGTAATATAAGAGAACATAGTTAAAAATAAAATGTGATATCATAAGTAATTTCCAAAAAATGAGATTAGGAGCGGCACGGTGGCACACTGGTAGTGCTGCTGCCTCGCAGTTAGGAGACCCATGTTAGTTTCCTGGGTCCTCCCTGCATGGAGTTTGCATGTTCTCCCCGTGTCTGCATGGGTTTCCTCCGGGTGCTCCGGTTTCCTCCCACAGTCCAAAGACATGCAGGTAAAGGGGCATTGGCGATCCTAAATTGTCCCTAGTGTGTGTGTGTGTGTGTGTGTGTGCCCTGCAGTGGGCTGGTGCCCCTCCCCGGGGTTTGTTTCCTGCCTTGCGCCCTGTGTTGTCTGGGATTGGCTCCAGCAGATCCCCGTGACCCTGTAGTTAGGATATAGTGGGATGGATAATGGATGGATGGATGGATGAAATTAGGAGTAAAAAATAAAACATTAACAGCAGAAGAAATCAATAAAATATGCCTGAAATCAAAGTCAATGAAACAAGTATGACCTGTAAAATAATCATAACAAAATGTTCAGAAATAAAAACTAACAGCCAAACTAAAAAGATAAGTCTTAAATTGAGATTGAAAATCTCCAAAAGCCTTAGCATTATGAACCGTACTCCAGGGGCCCTATGTATGCCAATCTCTTCATGTGCTCGTTCACCTGCTGAGATTTTTCTCACTCGAGTCACATATAACAGGTCAGCATCCAGTAATCTTAATGGTCGAGAAGCATTATAAAAACGTAATAAATGCATTAAATGTCCATGGGCCAGAAAATGAATTAACTTATAGTAGTAAATTTTTATAGTCTGTACGAACTTTGACTGGTAACCAATGCAAGGCAGCTATAAAAGGACAAATATGTTCCCTTTCCTTAGTCCTCATAAGAACTCCGGCAGCGGCATTTTGCCCAAGCTAAGATTATTAAGCACTTCAGCAGAACACCAGCTCAGCAGTGCATTACAATAATCAAGTGTGGACAAAATAAAAACATGCAGTAGTTTCTCAGCATCTTGACTTAGAGCATATTCTTGATCTTAGTAATATTTCATAGATAAAAAAGTCAGTTTTACAGACCTGAAGTACACAGGGCTTAAAAGATAGGTTTGAATCGAAGACAACACATAGGTTTTTAACAGAGTTATTTAAAACAACTGTACAGCAATCAAGACAAACGGTGGAACAGCTTAGCTTACTTCAAACATTCTTGGATCCAAACAATGAAATCTCATTTCATCAACATTGAGAAAGAGAAAGTTAGTTAACATCCAGGTTTTAATATCGATTTTACAATTGCTAATTCTTGAAAATCAAGAATGTTCATCAGACTTAACTTTCTGATAATGTTGTGCGTCATCCACATAGCAATGGAATTGTACACCATGCTTACAGATGATATTGTAGCAACCTCCCCATTACAGGTTCGGAAAGAAGAATCAGCAGGACAAACAAGTGATTGCAGAACAGTTTACTCTTAACAGTGCAAGAACAATACACAAATATAAAACAACAATGAAGGAAATTGAACAGGAACTCTTTATTATTATATTGTTGTGGCCCTGAGAGATGCCCTAAAATAAAACTCCAGTTGCCTACAGAGAATCCT
Organism: Erpetoichthys calabaricus; assembly: GCF_900747795.2. NCBI lineage: Eukaryota > Metazoa > Chordata > Cladistia > Polypteriformes > Polypteridae > Erpetoichthys > Erpetoichthys calabaricus. The sequence continues at coordinate 93,300,020 of NC_041394.2, forward strand.
TCTCCTTACGAGCTCGTACCTCACCCTTATATACCACAAATTCATGTCATCCCCCAAACCATCTAGAAACCCCCACCTCCATTTTTATCTCCTCCATTCAGGGTACCACCTATTTTTTTTTCTTTCTAGCATCAATCATTTCCCTAACATCAGTCCTTCGCACCTCTCTTCATCCTCCACGCTAGACTCAATAGTCCCTCAGCCACAAGCCCTTATCCCATCTGGGATGCTGCAATATTTTTCAAGGGTTGTATATAAAGAGAAAAAAGAAAAGGTTCCTGTACCAACCCTTGAGGAATACCATAATGGACTTTAATCTTCTCAACAGCTATTATTATTATTAGTAGTAGTATTAGTAACAGAAAACAAATTATAACCTGTCCTTCAAATGTTATCTAATCAAGATCTCAAAAACTAATGCCTGCTAAATTCTCCTTTCCATTCAGCAAAATGTTACAATTTACAGTGTCAAGGCTGCACTTGAATGTGATGAAACTAACAGGGTCAGTATTTTTAGCTGATAGTAAGTCAGTTGCCACCTTGACTAATGCTGTCTCAGTGCCATGATATGACCAGTGTCATGTGCATCTGTGGATCATCCTCTGGGCTCCTCTAAGGTATGTGGTACCACCTTGGGGCTAACCATGTACTTTCCTTTTCCTCCAGCAACTCCGAGAAATAACCCCTGGGGGCACCTGACCCCGCCCCTTCCGGGTTTTTCCATGATATATTGCAAGCTGGCAGAAGGAGGTGTTGCTCTGAAAGAAGAGCAGGACAGAGATCCAGTAATCTGACATGACCTGAACTTGACCTTGTACAAAAGGCCCGACTGTGGCTAATTAGCAATTAATATTTTGTTGCCTTTGCACCTGTATTTTCAGTATAATTTTGAAGAGGCAAACTGGGATGACAATATGGTGCCCCAACATTCCTTTGCTTGGGACTTGCAATTCTTCACTCTTCCACACCAGACTGAAAAATAGTATATGTATTATTTTAAAAATGCATTCAGCTGGTGTGCAACCTTTTCTAAAATCACTGTAGCCATTTAGTAAGACGGAGATGCTGATCCTAATGCACAGAAGAACGGAATGAAAAAAAGCAGGAGACTTATGGATAATTGACAAAGGATTACAGGTTTTGAATCCATGCCTTGCACCTTCTTTTGGGTGAGTTTTTGCTTCTGACCTCTGTCATCTTTTACAGTTGTTGTGCAGCACTAATCACATTGCGACCATACAATGAGAACAGCAAAGGAAATGAAAGGGTGTGCTGCAATTTTTGTGTTTGCTTGAGCTTTGTGCCTGTGTTATTTTGGAGTGTTTAATTTTTTAACAAAGTATTCAGGCTATGTGAAGCCCAGGGTGGGTACAGCTGCCCTAACCCTGACACATCAGGTAGAACGCAGGTTTAGTACACAACACACGGTTTATTTACAGTTTGCCTTAAACAGTACACATTGCAGGCACCAACATAGTCCCTTTGCTCCCAGTCCTTCTGCCTCCACTCCTCCTTAAGCTTCATTCACTTCCTCCTGACTCAGGCTGTCGACCTCTGGCGACCATCCCCTTTTTATAGGGCACCCAGAAGGACTCCAGGTGCCAAATGAGCTTCTTCCGACCTGTACTTCTGGTGTGGCAGAAGTGTGCCCAAATAGGGCCCTGAAAATGTCCATGCGCCCCCTAGCAGCAGCCACAGGCCCCAGCAGGGTTGAGCTCCCATGCTCATGATCCATGGCCCTGCTGGAAACCAAGGAGGCTGGCCTCTGTCGGTCTGGTGGAGAAATAGTCTTAAAAATACACTGTCCCCCAGTCCTTCCATGCTGAGTACCCGGCCATCCACCACAGCTACTTTTGCCTACCTTGAGTGTTTTGACCCCTGTCTGCTTGAACATGTTCTTAGATTATGCACTCTGAAGGTTGGTAGGGGAGTAGCGTTTGAGGCATCTGAAAATCTTATTACACGTGTGGAGCAATGAGATGTGACTATGAAGGCTCATGTCCTCATTAACTGTTAAAATGACATTTAAAAGGAGTAATACAATGAGGGAAAATAACATTATCACTCATATTGATTCCATCCTATTTGTTTCATTGCTCAAGTTGTTTTGTACCTTTTGCATTAGCATTACAAAAGAACTTACCAAAAAATAATAATAATAAAATAGTGCTGATACTCTAAAAAAATTCTGAATTGGATATTTAACTCCAATTGGTCTGGACTGATTTCAACATACAATTATCCTCAAAAGTCAGAAATTACAAACAAACAGATATAGCCATTATCTTTACTGGGGCATCTCATAAAATAATGTCAAGGGAACTTTGCCCTTTTTCGAAGGCCAGGTGAGTGAATCTTGTTTTTCTTTTCCCCAATCTGTGCTCTGCACCCTTTCATTTAATGTGGGTCGATGGAACTCCAATTTTACACATTTAACTAGCTGTAATAATGAGACTGCCAGAAGAAGATTTTTTTGCAGTTTGCTGCTACTTCTGGGAAAATTAGAAGGACATATCTCTTTTTTTATTCCTTCTTCTTCTTTTTCTGTGGTAATTAGGGTCAGAATATAGAATTTCCTTTTTGGCTGACAATCAATAGCAGCCCCATAAAATAAACTGTCTGACATGTCTTCTAATAAGGCTAGAACGAGAAGTGTGTGAAATACAGAAAATCTATCATTATGTAAAACAATAAAACAAAGCCCTTGCGTGAAAGCCCTGAAGGCAGCCACCAATAGGGGAACCAGGCGCACTCTGAGATAAAGATCATTAGCAATCATCAGGCGTCCTTAGCTTGCTCATGGCTGCAGATGAGTAGGAAGAAAGTGTCAGTTGAACTCAGATGGGGTATTTCCATTTCTGGGAGATAAAACAAAAACAAAAGCTTTTAGAATTTATTTTTAAATGTTTACATCAGTAGAATGAGATATTAAGCCTGTAGGTTTTTTTTTTTACAGAGGACATGAGAGATGATATTTATTTGAATTTATTTCAATGATTACTTACCTATTTGGTTTTATTAAACAAAAATGTAAGCAATGTCAATGTTAATAATAATATTGGAATAACTGTTTTGTTTCCTTGCAGACTCTATCCCTTTATTTACCAAATACCATTCCGGCCATTATCTGATGTTGAGAACTGTAGCACCCATTGTTACTGTTAATGGCAGGGTTGGGAGAGTGAGCCCACTAATCCTTTGTGATTTTTCAGCTCTTCTGCCACTTAAGTTTAATTATTACAGCAATGCATTGTGGTCATCCAAAGAAATAACAGGCTTGCAAAACAAGAATTTTTGGAGTGCCAAACCGACCATCCCTGTTTACTTTAAGTTCAATACAAAACTCACAATGTCATAAAATGGAAACTAAAATAGTTACCATACAAAGTAAGTGGCTGCTGTTAATCAGGCTCTCTAGTCTGCTTTATTGAATTTGTGGTGCTCCTTAGTTCTGGCCAACTTGTGAAGAAGTGACGTCTCCTTCCAGGCGGTCGCCTTTTTATAGCCCAGGGACCAGAAGAGGCAGAGGCAGAATCAGTTACCCTCACTGGGAAGTTTCTGGGAAATGTTAGACAGCGGCAGTGCACTCTCTTAGCCCTGGGTGGTCTCACATTACCGGGGATGAACTTTAAGGGTGATATACATTGTATATTCAGATTTTTTCACACTTATATTATCCATCGATACCATATTGTTCTTCTTGGGTTAAAGGAAAGGTAAGCATCATGCAGTTTTTCATGCATCCCTTTATTTTCTGTTCCTATTTTTTTTTACATTGACAGTTTATTTAAAAAGCAGTAGCTGTTATGAAAAAAAAGAGAAAAACTTCAATGACAAATTGCTTAGTTACAAGCATAACAGTAGCAGGTTAAATTAGAGCTGCAAATTAACCTAATAAGGTAAAATTTGAATTTGGGGAAAAATCCAGAACTAAGGAACCAGGCTACACTACTATGACACCCAATTTAAAATTAACACTTTTTTGTTTTATGTTGCAAATTTCAGCATGAATATTGCTCAGATAGCTGCACTTTGGCAAAACAGAATCTTCTCTGCCTGGGATGCCAGTTCTACTTTCATGCCAATTTATTTCCAAGGATCAGTGAATTCTCCACCAGTCTCTAGTGTACTGTATATACAGTAGGCACAGAGTAATAAAAAAACAACAAGTGACGCATGTTAAATGATTCCATTTTGAAAAAAACAACTACAAAAACAATTTGTAGGAGAATCTGATCACAGAGCGTGTTACCACATTTCAACTTTAATGACTTTGTCTGAAAGCTGCTGGCATAATCATTTTGCAAATTAGATCATAACATATTAGGATTATGGCCAGATATCTGATTAGAGCCATATAAAAAATGTAACATGACATATCACAGCTATGCATCCTGATTTTGAAAGTTTAAGCGATGATCAGTAGCGGATAGGCATAATTAAGCGGCGATTCAAACAGCAGATATTCATTTGCGGGTGCACGGCTGCAGACATAGCCTGGCATTTCCCAAGGTAATGGTTTAGTCTGAGGCACAGTATGTGTTAATTAAATGGAAATAAACAGGCTAACGTCTTCTGTGACCTTGAAAGTTAAGTTATAATGAGATTTCTATCATGTGTGCCTGTGTGTGTGTTTCTTATAAAAGGAACTAATCTAATAATAAATGATATATTTAATGAAATAAACCCTGCAATGCAATATGCCAGAAAGATGAAGGACATCATCTATTGCTTCCAATAAACCCAGAGATTGTAACCTTTCTATTAAATAAGACAATTATGTTGGTGTTTTGGGACACCTTTGCAAATCAAAGGCCCGTCTATTAACCAAACGTAACAAGATCATAATTACTTAGTGAAACTTTCAAAAAGTTGATTTTGTTTCATGTGTGGTAAAGTTTTGCTTCATTTATGTATATATGTATGTACACATCTGTAACGTGGAACCACGACTACCTTCAAAAAGATGTAAAAGCCTGTCAAGGTCTAAATGTCATCATCATACCAGTCTACAGTAAAGACTGCACTTTCGGCACAGTTTTAAAGGAGGGATGACTTGACTGACTGAGAGGTGTAGGAAAGAAAAAATGCAGCAAAACATCCTAGCAAGTCTTTGGAGTTTAATAAATATTTAAACCTGTTTAAATCTCTTGCACAAACCTTCCTTTTCTGAATTTATGGTATGTGAACTGAAAGAAAGGTTCAAAGCTCTCTTTTCTATAGAGTAATAAACAGATTTCTTATTCAATAAATGTGTGGCCCTTGGATAGCAATGCCCGATAAAGAGGTACATCTCTAAGGGGCCAATACTCCATCTTAACTTTAACTTTTTGGTTTTAACAAGGATTATTGCTGGTACACCAGGGGTGTCAAACTTTTTATTGAGAGCCAAAAATAACAGTGTACTGTATATGCCCAAAATAGGTTAGAATATATCAACAAACAATTACTGCCACATTTTCTTTACAAACAAGACACACAGGTATCACTTACTCGTCACAATTTTATGTTGTGCTTTATGTCTCTCTTGGAACTTTCATTCCTTTTTATCAACTTTTGTTTTCTTGGACATTGTAAATTGGGAAAGCATAAAGTCAAGAGAGAGCAGCAGTCCAGAGACAGGTGAAATTCTGTAACTAAGGCAAAGTACATGTGTTTATATATGAATTAACGTCACAATCGGATGGCACTTGACCACGTTAAAAAAAAAACTGGGTGTAAATGTCCTTGTGACGAAATCACACAGACCACATTCAAAATTGGTAAGAAATGGATTGCGATCACATTTAACACTCTTGGAAATTTAATTGCATTTTATATACACATACAACAAACAAGTCAGTGGAAAAGACAAAAGAATCCTGGTGGGATAAGTCAAGTAAGCCACAAAAAGGTGGCCATTCCTACCGCCTGCGCAGCCTTAATTAGTGAAGGGAATGATAGCAGCGACGTGTGTGAAGTCAAACTGCCATCTCCTTCATGAGGCTGTCACATATTTGGCATCTTGCTAAAACACTACAGTTCTTTATGGCAGTGTGGCTTCTCATCTTCTTTTCACTTGTACTTGTGGCCTTGACGAGCGGTCAGTCGCCATTTTAAGTCCAGGTTAGTAGCTGTGGTGTGCCATGCTGCGTCGATAAACAAGAGTGGACACTGGAAATGCATTTTAGTGTCAGGTGTAAATGTAATTCAGCTAAATTACATCAGGATACTATCTAAATATGAAACACACATCAAAGGGGGTGGGGGGGGAGACTTTGAAGTTTAATAAATATTTAAGCCTATCTACATCAATTGCACAAACCTTCCTTTTTTAAATTTACTGTATGTGAACTGAAAGAAAGGTTCAACGCTCTCATTGCTTTAGAGAAATATATAGATTCTTATCCTATAAATGTGTGGCCCTTGGACAGCAATGCCCGATAAAGTGGTTCACCTATAAGAGGCCAAGACTCCATCTTAACTTTATCTTCAGGGATTATTGCTGTACACCAGGGGTGTCAAACTGGGCTGTACATAGTGGGCTGTACATAACCTGTTCTGAATATTAACAAAGCTGGCCTCTTTAAAAAGTTCCAAGGGTTGGATTCAGCCCATAGGCCGTGACTTTGACACCCATGTCCTAGACTAAGCATGGTGGCTTAATACACTGGCGGCAAAAACTAAAATATTAGTAGGCGTCAAGACTAAATCACTTTCTATACAATGCAAAATATGTTATTACAATGACCTCATTTTGTTAGGCAACAAGCCTAGTAGAAAATAGTAAATAAATGGAGCTTCAAGGTACGTAGAGAAAAGTTGCAAGCTGTGCAGAATATAATGAATTTCACAAAGTAGAGGAAGATGGAAAGAGATTTAAGCCAAATGACGGTGTTTGTCATGCAGTCTTCATCTCTAATTAGGGATGGGAATTGATAAGATTTTCACGATTCCGATTCCATTTTCGATTCTGTTTAACAATTCGATTCTTTATCGATTCTCCTATCGATTCTTATTTTTAAAAAAGGAGAAAAAAATGTGTAAATGTAAAATAATAATAAAATAAATATTCTTCTATAGCAATAACAAAGTATAACATAAATTATTCTGTGGCAATTACACAAGAATGTCCAGTAACATTTACATTCTCCTTTTTAAAAGTATATATGAGCTGAGCACTCAAAAATAAAACTACATCAGCCAGCAACAAATACAATCAACTCAAGTCCAATGGAACTGTGCACAGTGCAATTCTGCAACCATCAACTATTTTGGCAGCTACATCCATGTTGGCCGCATTATCAACAGTGGCTGCCACAACCTTGTCTTTGATACCATACTCCTCCAAGATCTCATCAGTCTCCTCTGCTACAGCTGTCCCTGTCTGTGCCTGGTACACTGGTTTGGTTTTGAGGACTTTTTCTTGAGCCTGGCCATTCCTGACATAATGCAGCGTTACTGTGAGGTAATGATCTTGACTAAAACTTGCCCATCCATCTGCAGTGACGGCTGCCTTCAACACATGTTTCAGCTCAGAAATGGAAACGGATGAAACATCTGGTAAGAGGAGAACACGCAAATTTGACATTCCCTGACTTAGCATACAATTAAACACATTCACTTACCGAAAATCGGGGGCATCTACTGTGGCAAATGGGTGCAAGCCTTTTACCACAAACTTAGTCACTGCTTGGTGACATTCGTCTATCCTGGCCTGTGTCATTTTACTTTTCCCCGCCTCTGTGAAAGGAGAAGCTACCGGTAGACTGCAGCGAGAACTGCCAGCATCTGAGACAGCCAGACTCTGTCTGTCTCTCTCGTCATGGTCATCTAAATGCAATGCACAATAATAGCAGGTTTTGCAATAAGGCAAATCGCGCTAACATAATATGCAATGTTAGTTGATTAGTTACCTGCCGTATTAACGGGAGAGGACCTGCAAACGTTACCGCTGCTGCTGGGTTGAGATTCACTAGTCTGGAGCGGATCAAAAACACAACATTCATTTAAGGTTATCGCGTGTTTTGTGTGCAAATGCTTTTGCATATTCGTAGTGTTTCCTCCCTTTGATTAAATATCTACTTTGCAAGTATTGCAAGTTGCCCTGTTGTCATCCTTTCTCGTAAAGTATAACCAAACTTTTGAGCATTTGTGCCGCTTAGGCGCCATGTTTCCGGCTGGGTAAATGACGCTACGCAACGCGGTGACGTCATTCGAGGCGACTGGAATCGATAGGGGAATCGTTTGCAAAAATGGCAAGCAATTCCAAGGAATTGAAACAGTGGGAACCGGTTCTCAACAAGAACCGGTTTTCGATGCCCATCCCTATCTCTAATCCCACCTTTTCTTCCTTTTTCACATTCTCCTCATTTCATAATGTATAAGAGGAAGTATTGTTTTCTTGAAAAAAAAGGATTCAGGTTTTATGCAGAAAATTTTATTTTGACATCTGTATAACATGTTTTGAGAATTTTTATAAAAATATGTGACCGTGTGTCTTTGTGTTTGTGTGTATGTGGTAATAATTGTGTGGACGATCTAACTCAAGGCCACTTTCTTGTGAAATGTTTTTGGATAACTAGTACTTGTCAGTCTTAAGAGTTGATCAGGTTTTGAGTGAATTCCAACTTTTCTACTTTAAGCTTTTAAAGTTTTTAAGTTTTGAAAGCCAATTCGAACAGCAGCCAAGCCGTTGCTCAGAAGTTCACAAAATTCAGCTTACTCATATGGGACTTTGAATGAAAGACTTTTGTGAATATTGACTTTTATTGAAAGCTTGAGCTTTTAAACTTCCAAATTTCAAATGCAGTTATTACAAGCAGCTAAATGTTAATTGCAAAAAAAAACACTGATTACGTTTATGCCATTATTTAACTGTCCTATAGAGTTGCCTTCAAAGCAGTCAAAATGATAAAAGTTAACTTCACAGTAATTGCATCTTGCTCATATTTTTGATAAATTCATAGCATATGCTCATATTGTAAATATGAAGAAAGTTACGATTTGGCAACATTAGAGTTTTGTTGTGATCCTTCTTCATTTACCCTTAATATCCTGTTAATATTATATATACTGTACTTTTAGAACTTGAATTCACTTTACAGAATTTTAAGCTAAATTATTCTAATTTGTCACTCTTCGGGTTTTGATCTTTAGTTGTGTATTACAGAATTTTAAGTTCAACAATCCATTTATCTCCCAAAATATAATGTAACATTACAGATAGATCAGATCTCAAATTCAGGGTCACATGGGCTTAGAAGTTTATGTTGGAAATGTTAGGTAGAAACTGCGGTGGGTTGGCACCCTGCCCAGGATTGGTTCCTGCCTTGTGCCCCGTGTTGGCTGGGACTGGCTCCAGCAGACCCCCGTGACCCTGTGTTCGGATTCAGCAGGTTGGAAAATGGATGGATGTTAGGTAGAAATCAGTAACCAGATCTGAACTGGGTGCTAGTTCACAGCAGAGCATACTCACACACACACATCCAAAGTGGGGCGATTTGGACTTGCCAATTTACCTAACATGCACATCTTTGGGGTTTAAGAGAAAAAATAAAGTACATGGAAAGATCATGCAAAATCTACACTGACATTGACCAGGTATGAAATCTGACACACTGAATCCAAGAGGCACCGATGTTAATCACCCTCCACTAACTTGCCTAATCCAAATTCAAAGTTGTCAATATGCTCATAGCAGGAAGCAGCCGTGAAAATGTTACACATGTAGATGAAATACTAGCATGTCCTAAAAAGAACAGTTTTAAAAACCTTAATCAGGAAATAAAATGTAAAACAAAACAATGGTTAAAAACAAAGTATAAGATCTGAGCCAAAAAGTCGAAAAAAACAAAATAAATGGCAAAAATACAGTAATAGTCAAAAAAATCAAAATATCAGGAGAAGCACTAGCAACAGTTGTTTTGTTTTTTTTTTTTTTTTTTACTTATCTCAAAACTAGGATGAAAACAGTACTGCACCACCATCTTTTAGAAGTTGATGGTGTGATGGACGGCCGGCAGCTCAACCCAGCCGGGACGCCCAAAGATTGGAAGAATGGGAGAAGGCAGCTAATTTGGGACACTGCCTCCCCCAGGATGCTAGATGGCGGTTTCCCTGCAGCTTAGCTGTGCTCCAGATTCCCTCAGTGCACCATGGGATCTGGAGTTTGGCTTCACAGCCTTGCTGAGTACTGTGGGTGCCGCCAGGAAACGCTGCTAGGAGACTGGGGGATTTTTACTTTCCGTATAAGAAAACTCAAGCCCTCCATTTGACCCGGGTCAAAGACTATATAAAGGACTGTTGGAAACCCAGCAAGCGAGCCTGAGTTGGGAAGTAGATGACAGAGCTTGCTGGGAGGTGTGGAGGAAAGAATTGAGTGTGGTTATTATATTATTAGTATTACTTGCCTGTGTATGGTGGTTGGGGTACTTAGAGGCACTATTACAGAAAAGGAAAGAATTAAAAAACCTTTTTTGTGCTTTTACCTGGTGTCCTGGACGTTTGTCTGTTGGGTTAGGGGAGCGACAGTGCCCTCTAGTGTCACAGTGGTCATGTGATCATTAGTGACTATAGTAAGGGTAAAATAATATGACCACACCTGTGCAAAAAATGGTATCAAAAAAGCACAAATGACAACATATGCCAGAAAATGCACTGAAAATCATGGCTGAAACAATTGCCACACTGTGACCCTGCACATCACAGTGTGGCCAGACCATAATTTAAACTCAGTCCCTTGGAGGTGACCACTCCTCCTGTATCGTGTCCTTCATAGTAAATAGAACTAAACATAAGACCAGAAAATTTAAAATTGTCAGTTTTATGAAAAGCTTCAGTTTTGATGGATTAAGTGGAATGTTTAGTGTTACCCATTCATTTCTTGAATTAAAGTGAAAACATCTGGTTTATTTTTAGGAGACAAGACAAGCCTAAACATTCTCTTTGATAGTTTAAGACTTTCACATTGTCCTTAAGTTCAAATAAATTGCAGAGTCGATGTCATGTCATGTGATGGATGCTCAGTTTAAAAAATGAGGTGCATCTTTTCTGAGGGAGAAAAAAGGAAACCATGAAAAGAGAAAGAGGTAGTTGGCTAATAATGTTACTAGGAGCCTGATCAGGTAAGTTCCACCAACGCAATCCACAGAGTAAAGGTAGAGCTCAGTTGTGAGACCGTATACCAGGAGGACTCAACTCCAGTCCTGGAGGTCCACAGTGGTTGCGGGTTTTTGGTTTAACCAAATTTTTAATGAGAACCCATTTATTTCCTACTAAAGCAATGTGTTTTTTCTTGACTTAGTTTTAATTAACATGTTTGTTAGAGTTCAGAACCCTTAATTTCCTATTTTAGTTTTAAACAGCTGTATTAAGGTTTTAATTGTTGCCTGTTTTCTTAAACTGTCATCAGTTAATAATGAGGTGCAATTGATAAAAGAGCCAACTTGCTTCCTTTTAAAAGAACGAACGTGTTTCCATTTAAACTTGTGTACATGCATCATGAAGTATCTGTGTTAATACAATGTTTTGAAAAAAATGAGAGAGAAGGGAAGGACCGAGAGATACAAATCTGTTCAGGACCGCAAAACATATGGATATGGATGAAAGCCATATAATTAAATATTATATAATTAAATCCTAAGTTTCATTATCTTCAAGGCCTGGCTTCTAATTACAAAACTGGTTGGAATGAAAATGCAGCCACTGTGGACCTCCAGAACCAGAAATGAGGACCCCTGAGCTAAACTGACTATTTGGAGAGTAGAAATTGACAATTTTATATATATGTGGGAATAGAAAGAAAATTTCTGCTTTTGTGAAGAGAAGTACAAGAACTGATGCAACCTGATTATTGACTTTTTGAATATTTATGTTATCTGATTTTTATGAAGGTTTTAAAATTATGAATTACATTGAGTACACCATGGTTATGAAATTATTCTACTACTGCTGTCCTTGAATATGTAAAATAAAGCAGTGCTGTCTATGTGTGTGTGCGTGTCTGTCCAGTCTTCTAATTGGAAAATTTGGCTTTGGTTGATCAGTTAAAGGGAATAGAGACAGGAATACACAAGGATACAAAGGAAAACCCCAGGAGGAACACTGAGAGTCACCTTCAAACACAAGAAGTATTTGCAAGAATATAAATGATGTTTTCACAGCAGGTATTGAATGGTAGCTGGTCTATCACTGGTGGTAGTCAAAAAGCAGACAAGAGATGAGCAACGCACCTTGAAATCTGAGCCTGAGATGCAGGCTTTACAGGAACACAATCAAGAGAGGAAGTGATGGCCAAGAGAGGTTAAGGCATCTGAGAATACCAAAGAAAGGCATAGGAGGAACGCTGATGGTGCATGTAATGCATGAGATATCAAATATGTTTTCTTTTAATCTGTTACCTGTCCTTGACAGGTAACATAGCTAGTTGTTTAATAAATACATTTATAAATGGAACAGTCCCTTCTTGTGTCGGTTTTTACTCTGACTTACTGATCCTCAATTACAACTATTAGATGACAGTTATTCTTGAGAAATGGTTGTAGATACCTGTTCATCACACGTGGTTAAAAGGAATGGGTCAGGAAACCAATCGATTAGCAAACAGTAACCAAAAGACAAATGCAAATATCTGGCCGCAAAAACACAGACATAAACCCATTAACCAAGTACAATTCAACTAAAAAACCCAGCAAGAGGTCAAAATCCAGAAGAAAAATGCTGGATCCAAAACATCATAAATTCAATGACTAAGGAATGTGGTAAATGGCATTAAGAGCTTCTTAAAGCATGACAAGTACTTCTGATGACCACCAGAAAAGCGGAAGATGTGGGTCCAAAGACAAAAAAGCATGTAGAAGATGCAGGCAGAGTTATTAACATGAACAAATGAAAAGCGAGTACAACAAAATAGGAAACGAAGAGCAAAACAAAAAGTCAGAAACCTATTGATAAGTTGAGAGCATAAGATCTAGAGAGCAAAAGAAATGAGAGGATAAAGATTATAAACTTTAAAACTGAGCACTGCACGTTAGCCAAGATCAGGCTTAAATAGCCCGACTAAAGAGAGATGGATTATCAGTTGATTACTTATGGCATTGGAGGCAAAGGTGGAAGTTTGTTTAACCAAGGAAGTGGATGGATGGCTGGTATGACACCAGAACCGTATACCTACTATTGTGGGATACACTTTACCAAAAATCTGGCTGAAAGGTCAATTGTTTTAAGCAAAGAAAAGTTTAAATAGTCTTAAAAAATTAAAGTACAAACTGCGGCCTAAAGAGACTAATTAGAGTAAAGAATAAATACTTCATCACATCTTATGCATTTTTCTCTTAATTGTATAAATTTAATTCCAGCTGTTATTCAATAACCATAATTAAAAAATGAATTATAATTCAAATGAAAAGAAAATTGATTTAAGGAAGAATGAAAATGTAATAATTCCTATTGAAATTAAATAAAGTCAGCTCAACATGAACTCATTATGGAATAATAACTGACTTTAAAGGAATACAAGTATTGAATTGAAATATTGTGCAGCCATTATGTTCCTTTTAAAATATGAGAATGCTAGATGTCAGTCTATCTAGCACTCTTTTATATAGCATCTATCTATCTATCTATCTATCTATCTATCTATCTATCTATCTATCTATCTATCTATCTATCTATCTATCTATCTATCTATCTATCTATCTATCTATCTATCTATCTATCTATCTATCTAATGGTACCTTTTCTATCTATTTTATTCCAAAGCTATAAATATTCAAATGGAAATGAAAAGAGAGGAAAAAGTCAGTCCCTTATTAATGAAAGAGTGCAAGTTGCAGCTATGCATTTGGAACAAAGAGGCACCTTGAAATGTTACAAAAAGAGAAAACATTTAATGATTTGCATCAGCAGAGCAAGTCTGTGGTAAAGATAAAATCAAATGGAGATGGATTTCTCAACATTAGATTGAATAGATAGATGTGTGCAATTGAATATTCGGCGCCCCCAGAGCAGGTCTGCAGGTGGATCGTATGTCTCTATTTGCGCTCAGAAATGTCATTTTCATCACAAATGTCAGATAACCTTATGATGTCAATATGCCGCTTCCATTCCACTTAGCATTGAGGCTAAATGTAAGCCGACCTCCGGATGTGATTAAGAGGAGCAGGTGTCCATGCGAGTGTCTGCTCTATGTAACTGTAGAGTTCTGCAGCTCTTGCTTTGACCTTGACTTGCAGATCCATGGTTCTCAGAATGAAGGCTGACCCTGTCTGTGGCTTTCTCTGCCCTGCACTCTGTAATCTAACACGCCCTGTATTAGCCTTTCGTTCAGAGCAGTATGATTAGACTAATTAACGTCATTCTCAACACTGAACTTGAAACTGTGACTTATTGATTTCAAATTGTTTCATTTACACTGAGGAAACATGTCGCGCCTGCGGTCTCTTTTTCTATTTTGTACCGTCAAAACCCTCCATCTTTGATGCTCTTGATGGGCCAGCCTAGAGGTTAGCAGGCTAGAACATCACAGACATCACATCACAATACATACACTGTAGCCTTTTTGAAAATGGCAGTCTTTGCGTCAACCAAAGTTCTTCTCTTTAAAAATGTACCCCTCAATCACCAAATTATTCTAAAATATTAATAGTAGATTTCTCAGCCCTGAAATCCCCAGTAGCTATAGACCAGGAGATTTTAGCTTAGCTGGTTAGCCCACTGGTCAGTTTTAGTCAGTATACCTGTGTTCCAAAAAAGTTTACTGTAAAAGACAATACACTCTCATTAAATATTTCAGTTCATTTAAATAAAATGACAGTTGACTTATCTCGCAATGCCTCTCTCTACTGTTTTGAAAAAGGTTGAAAGCTTTTGGTCAATCAAAGCCAATATGGAGCTATTGGACTGGGTCTGGAATACGGGACCCCTCATTGTTCATAGCGGCTAGTCTGTACAATTGGGCTTAAACTACGGGGGGTTTACCCTCAGTGTCTGTACCGTGCACCCCTTCAACAACATAAACAGCACCCCTCTCTATACACGCAACAGATTTTATGAACACATTGCCCTTTGTTTTCATAAACAGCACCCCTCGGGATACAGAGCACAGACAGTTTTATCATACTTTGATGATGTTGGCAGGATACCCCTCAGTGTCCAGAGTGCACTGCACTTAATTTACAACTAATCCACCTTTTAACTTTACTTTTTCTTCTTTAGTTCGAGAGGTGCGCACCACCCTGGGCCACTGCCCATGTCGCCCATATACTGATTGAATACTGATCAAGTGACCCTCAAAAAACTATTTTAATTTATTGTTCTTTAGGGTTATTGTCAATATCAGCATATTTGGTTTTATATGCTAAATATCACTTTTGATTTTCCTCTATGAACCTGAAGTTATTTTTTATGCTAAAGATGCAATAATCTGAAGTAAAAATAATTTGCATGTATTTAAAATTTACCTTTGTGACCCAAGATTTACTGATATTTTGTCTGTTCTTCCCTCAGACTCTCTGATATGAGCTTGGCTAAAGTTACATTACTAGCATCTTCTCATTGATGCTCCATTCTGAAGTTGAAATAAATTGTTTCTAATTCTTTTTCATTAGATATTGCAGATGTAAATAGAAATTATTTATGTCTGCCCATACAGCAATTCTTCATTGTTTTTACATTCAGAATTGTAATATAACTTCCATCCATCAATCCATTTTTCAAATTTTCTTTGTCAGTTTCAGAGATGCAGAGAGCCAGAACTTATTCCAGCTGTATGAGATACAGGATGGGAACCAACTCTGGACTGGAGAACCACCAGACACCTTGATACTGAGTCAGTTTTAAGTTGTTGGTATACTTGTTGCATGGGATATGGGTTAAGCTGGAACAGAAAAGGAGGAGGAGAAAATGAACAAAAACACCAGGACAGCATGGAAAATTAATAGAGACAATCACGAGGCAGATAATTAGACTCAAATTCCTGAAAATCTGAATTATCCAGACTATATGTTACAGTATGTTAGTCATTTCCTTTAGAATCAGTTTATAGGATTTTTAAGTCTCTATGATTTTTCAGTAGGTTTTCCAGCCTCAGATGAACATAAGTATTTTTCTGCATTCACCAGTGGACATGGCCCACTGAATACAAATGTATTTTACCTTGCTCCATAGATTTTCATGTCTATTATATCTTTGTGTCTCTTACCTTGGCACAAAGACTTCCCAATCTGAAATGGACACAAATTACATTTCTATTATTTCCATTTAGACTTCCCAGTATGTACTGTTCATCTCTGAATTCAGTTACTACTCATTTCCAAGTAATCTTCTAGTTCTGACGTATATATATCATTTATGTCTGATGGTATTGCTTCATGGATAACCCACACTGAGCTCTTCACCTTTTGCATCTGCTACTTCCTATCTACTGCCCAGTGTGAACTGGGAATCTTTTATGTTTCCTTGTAATTTTCTGCAGACTTCTAACTTTGAACTAGATGTATCTTTCATTAAGTTTTTATTGATGACCTACCCAGTCTAAACAGTGCACAGCATAGCTCTTCAATCAGATGTATTTCCATATAGCTTTGGTATTTTCAAATTGCACCACATATTTATCTGGTAATATTTCCGCAATGAGGAACATATAACATAATACAGCATTCCGAAACCTACTTACTTTGATTTAGGGTCACATGAAGTGTGAATGTCTGCATGTGTATGTAAAGCTGATGGTTGTCCTTTCAATTTACTGAGTCAATGATTGTCACACAGTTTGGATATGTCAGTAAGGTATGTGATGTGTGTGTGTGTGGTTTACAACATATGTGCAATTAGTGCTGATAATTATGAGTGGACACACAAATTTAGAAGAGCAAACATAGCTGTCTGGATGAGTATTTTTCTCTACATGCACAACTCTTCTTCTTTATCTAAATCTTTTCTCACTTATCTGTGGTGTTGATGTGCTTGATCAGCCTTCTCCACACAGCTCGGTCCTGCACCTTCTCCTCAATCAAATCCTTTTCCTTCAGATGTTCTTTTACTTTATCTATCCACCTCCACTTTATCCTCTCTAACTTTCACTTCCCCTGTATTTCCATACCCTTCATTCTTTTCCCCACATATTCATTGTCGTTTCATCACAGGTCCATACTACTTCAACCTACTTTCCTGTACTTTCTTAGATATCTCAACTTCTTTTGTTTTACCTCTGATTGTCTCATTTCTTATTCTGTCCTTTTTTGAAACGCCACACTGCCATCTCAGTATTTTTATTTCTGTCACAACTAACCTCTTCTCCTTTGCTCCATTTACTACCCCATGTCTCAGCTTCATATATTATTGCTGGTCTTATGACTGTCTTAAAAATCTTACCTTTAACCTTTGCCTTAATTCTTTAACCACACAATACTTCTGATACCTTCTTCCAACTGTTTCGTTCATACTGCACTCTATGTGTTATCGTTGCATTTAATTTTCCATCTTGGGCTAACACTAATTCTAAATATTTAAATGTATCCACTCTTTTCAGTAGCTCTCCTTGCAGGCTAACTTCTGAATCCTAATCAACATTAATCCTCATATGTCTTCTTCCTATTTTTCTTCAATCTTCCATTCTTCGAATGCCATCTCCACTTACTCTTTTTTGTTGCCACACAATACAATGCCATCAGCAACAAACAAGCACCTGGTGGATTGGTCTTTAATCCCATGACTCAACACATCCATGACCGGATCAATGAGATAAGGTCTTAATGAAGATCCCTCATGCAGACCTACTCTAACTGGGATCTTGTCTGTTACCCAAGTACTGCCCTCAATTCTACCCTTACTCTTTCCCACGGGCCCATTTAGATCCCAGCCAACAATCACATTTTTTCCCTCTTCTACCACCCTAGGATCTTCATCCATTTGTGCCCTGAAAATGTCCTTCTCCTCTTCATTAGAGCCCACATGAGGAGCATATGTGCAAATGACATTATCTTCATTCTCACCAAGACCCAGTTTGACATTCATAACCTGCACATTATTTATCATTTGCTCCACTGTAAAACAACTTAAAGCATCCTCCTGATGTCCTTGCCTTGTTCCCCTTCTATCTAGTTTCCTACACAAACAAAACTTCCACTTTTCCATTTTCCATCAAATCTGCCAACTCTCTTCCTTTCCCAGTAATTCTCCCACTATTCAGTGTTTACTCCTACCTTTAACTTACCCCTTTCTTTCACCTCCCCTGTGTTTTTCTTCTTCTGTTTCTTCTGGAATACCTTCTTTAGCCAAGTCCACCCATGACCCACAGGAGGCAGGCGAGGCCCCTGCGTGTTGCTATGGGGTATGACCTAGCATTTTATGAAGTTGACTGAATTGATTCCATCAATAAAATTTTGGCTAAGATTTACAGCCCAATGCCATTCCTGACACTAACCCTGTCTTATCAGGGCTTGGGACCATCACCAGTAACAATTCATTAATCACTGACCATTGATTAATTGATCAAACATGTCAATTCATAAAAAGTTCTAATATGAATTGGATTTAACCTAGAAAGGTAGCATCAACCCTGGATGTGGCACCAGTTTACCACAGGGTCCACTCACTGATATATCCATTCAGGGCCTATTTAGAACTGCCAATCAACCTATGCTACTTGAACAAGATAACATCAGTTTTGAAAGAGAATTAAATCAGAAAATAGTATGGAATGGTCTGAATTAATGCATTGATTTTGACTGGGAAGATTGTAATTAAATAAACAAATCTCAGAACATGTAGTGAGAGGATCATAGTCAATGACCAGAGCAGTAAGTCATATGCCTAAAAAGGCTACACCCAATGATAGCCAAAAAAAATGAGAGATGTGATGCATCTTGAGGGGGCAGAAAGGCTTTCATAACC
The DNA here is from genome assembly GCF_900747795.2 of Erpetoichthys calabaricus. Taxonomy (NCBI): domain Eukaryota; kingdom Metazoa; phylum Chordata; class Cladistia; order Polypteriformes; family Polypteridae; genus Erpetoichthys; species Erpetoichthys calabaricus. The sequence continues at coordinate 93,318,893 of NC_041394.2, forward strand.
AGTAAATTCAAAATTAATAATAAGTAAAGGTTTTTTGCTCTCTAACCTTTAAACTTTTGTGGTCATGATGTCATGCATTGCACATTCCCTGTTGTCTGGTTTAATAACAAGCATAACAACTGTCAACAAAGTGACAAAGTGTCAACAAAGTGTTAATCATTGTTTGGTCTTGGTAGAGTAATATTTTACTCTACTTTCCCCTTTTGTATTATTAATAAGTAGCCTTTGTCAGAATGCCTCAAATCTCACAGATTTACCACTGTTTATAAGGTATTGTACCATATAACTTCTCCCCACCTTTCCTTCTACATGTATAACCTCAGGCAATTATGTGTAGTAAAAGACAAGCAGGAGTTAAGTAACAATTTAAATAATGTATTATCGATAATATTCATAAATAACAACAATATGCAAAGTACATTTGAATGTTGGCAACCATACAACCTGATAAATGGTGATGTGTAGTTTCAGGCAGCACACAGGCTTGTTAGTTACTTAAAATGTCTCTAGTTAAGGCATCATTTGTGGTCAGCTTTCTTCAGAACAGGCCGCATGCCTGTCTCAATATGGCTGCCGAGCTGTGCTCTTCATTGTGTTGTCCATTTTCAGTTCATGGTGTGAGATGGTGTTTCATCAGTTTGGTAAGATAGAGAGGGTGAGGTAAAGAAAGCAAATTTATAAGTTTTCTCTCCATCCTCTAGAGGCAATAGGGCGTTGTGGTACTTAAAGACTTTTGATGGAAGCCAGCTCCAAACAGCCATACTTCAGACCAATGGGGGGATAGAACACATTCACACCTACCCCCAAAACCATTTGTTGAGGTGAAGCTTGCCAGCTAGGCAGTCTGGCTTTCCTGTGGGGGCTGACTGAGAGAGTCCTTCAAAGTAACACTTGACAAACTTGTTTGAGGCACTTCCTCTAACCCTGTCATAAAATTACAAAGAGACTCAGTCCTAAAGGGGGGAAGAGGTTCTTAAACCATTGCTGTTATTATCTATAATGTAACACTAGTATTACATTGTTTGTCTAAGTTACAAATAAAGACATGCAAAATATTTATCAACTTGTATGCAAAAGTTCACATCACAACACTTTAGCAATGCAAATATCACATGAGAACAAAATAAATATTATCAACTGATTTATTTCATTCAATACTTCAGAACCTAGAATTAAATAGTTTTTAAAGGTCAAGGAAACATTTGAAAAAATGTAATTCAAAAGCCTGACTATAGCACAACCTAACATACATGTCCTTGGAATGTGGAATGAAGTTAAAGATAAATCCACACAAACATGGGAAGTATGTGTGAACTCAACAGAGACAGTGATGTTGTGTGATATCCAACCCCAGGATGTTAAATTTGTGAAGCAGCAGAGCAATCCACTTCACTGCTATGCTGTTTGGGCATGTTACATAAACTGGTACATGAAAAAGTAGACACACAAACAGTAGGGATGTGAAGCTTCCAGCAAATATCTTTGACCAGCATTTAATTTTGTTAGGTCTGTTACGTCTGGGTTTGATGGGAAGAAGTGTAACCGTTTGGGTTTGCAGAAGCTGCCAAGTACTTTTTGAACCCAAAACATCAATAGTCGTAAACGGAAATGAGCCAGTGCAATGAGAATACTTACACAATGGGTCTTCCCAGTTGGCAGAGATGCTGACAGCTGTGGTCACTCTCTACTGATTCCCATCTTGTAAACATCCACTATCATCTTCCAAAGCGCATGGAGCTGGACCTCTATCATCTTATACACTCCCTCAGCACTTTTTGGATCTGTGAAAGTCTTTAATCCTGGTCACTGGTCCATCATAATTGCTCTTCAGGGACACTCCGTGTCTTCACTACTGCACATGGGCCCGAACACACTATACATCTGTATTTGTTCGCTCGCATGCTTATCCTTGCCTCTGGTTTCCTTCCAAAGCGTTCCCCCTCTTCACTTCCTACACAAATTCTTTTTAAACTGCATTTGTGGGCTCAGATGGGGTAATCACAAACCCCACCCTACTAATGAGGCAACTGACTGCCGCACACCTCCGCACATGAATACCTAGCCATTACCTACATCCTGAAGCTGTAGCTCTTTGCTACCGCACAGATATGCCACACCCCGAGTATAACTGCACTGTATTATCATAAAACTTGGACTGAACTCTTCTTATTACATGAAGACATGCCATAATTTGATTGTGGAGTAATATGTTCATACAGTCTTCTTTAAGTTGACACAATTGATTTGTAGAACAACATCCTGAAGATCACCCATGATCTTCAGCTCTCTCTAGATCGGTTTGCAGCTGAGTGTGAAGCGGCTAGGATGGGAATCAGCACCTCCAAATCCGAGACCATGGTCCTCAGCCAAAAAAGGGTGGAATGCCCTATCAGGGTTGGGAGTGAGATCCTGCCCCAAGTGGAGGAGTTCAAGTATCTCGGGATCTTGTTCACGAGTGAGGGAAGAATAGAGCATGAGATTGACAGGCGGATCGGCGTGGCATCCACAGTGATGCAGACCCTGCATCGATCTGTTGTGATGAAAAAGGAGCTGAGCCGCAAGGCAAAGCTCTCAATTTACCAGTCGATCTACGTTCCTACCCTCACCTATGGTCATGAGCTATGGGTAGTGACCGAAAGAACAAGATTGCGAATACAAGCGGCTGAAATGAGTTTCCTCCGTAGGGTGTCTGGGCTTTCCCTTAAAGATAGGGTGAGAAGCTCAGTCATCTGGGAGGGGCTCAGAGTAGAGCCGCTGCTCCTCCGCATCGAGAGGAGTCAGATGAGGTGGCTCGGGCATCTGATCAGGATGCCTCCAGGACGCCTCCCTGGTGAGGTGTTCCGGGCATGTCTAACCGGGAGGAGGCCCCGGGGAAGACCCAGAATACGCTGGAGGGACTATGTCTCTCGGCTGGCCTGGGAACGCCTTGGGATTCTCCCGGAAGAGCTAGAAGAAGTGACCGGGGAGAGGGAAGTCTGGGCATCTCTGCTCAAGCTGCTGCCCCCGCAACCCGATCTCCAATAAGCAGAACGAGGATGGATGGATGGACAACATCCTATTGCGATTACTCCTGCAGAGTGTATAATTCACCAACATTGTGGAACATGTGGAAAAAAGAGAACTCATAAGTTGATGAGGCAGATATTGCAAGAAATTGCTGAACCACGAAAGTCATGTCAGTATGAACTTGGAATTTTATATCACTACCATGCTCAACATAGAATAATAATAATAATAAAATAACAACAGTAATATACAGTGCTCACCATAATTTTTGGGACAAAGACACATTTTCCCTTGATTTACCCCTCTACTCCACAGTTTAAAATTACAAATCAAACAATTGAGATGTGATGAAAGTGCATACTGCAGACTTTCATTTAAGGGTATTTGCTTACATTTCAGTCACAACATTTAGAAATGACCATACTTTTTATACATGGCCCCCCATTTAGATAGATAGATAGATAGATAGATAGATAGATAGATAGATAGATAGATAGATAGATAGATAGATAGATAGATAGATAGATAGTGTGAGCTGCGAAGCTGATCGCACCCCCAGAAGATACAGACGCTCCTGGGAAAACCCCTACGAAACATAGACAGACTACCTTCACATTCCTCCTTTCCCTTCTGGCCAGCTCTGTCGCGTAATATGCCTCTCGCGCGGTGCTCCGCCTTCTTAAAAAGCCTGCACGGGCTTCTTTCAGTTTGTTAAATTGATTGTGTGCTTCTCCTTATCTCTCTCTCAGACATTCTCTGCTCCTAGCGGAACTGTCATCTCTGACTTGTCGTGGAGCACGTTTAAACTTTCGAAAAAAGACAAATGTTTGTTTGCAGTGCTTTGAATAAAGTTCCTTTTTTTCTACAACCTCCTGTGTCTCTGTGCAAATCTGTGACCCAAGCGTGGCAATAGATAGATAGATAGATAGATAGATAGATAGATAGATAGATAGATAGATAGATAGATAGATAGATAGATAGATAGATAGATAGATGCTTTATTAATCCCAAGGGGAAAATTCATATTTCAGGGCACCATAATGTCTAGATCAATCTCCACATGTGTCTTTGTCCCAAACATTATGGAGGGCACTTTAAATACCCTTGACTATTCTTTATTTGCTACGGTGGGTTGGCATCCTGCCCGGGATTGGTTCCTGCCTTGTGCCCTGTGTTGGCTGTGATTGGCTCCAGCAGACCCCCGTGACCCTGTGTTCGGATTCAGCGGGTTGGAAAATGGATGGATGGATATTCTTTATTTGCTAATAAAACTCAGTGAGCCTAATAAGATCAGGCCACTTTTTCACATGCCACCTTTTTGTTGATATGCTTGCATTTGTAGAATTACAGTATTTTGTCATTATCCAGTGGTGAAAACCCGAAGTGGGTGTAATTTCTGTGTGCTAGTATTACCTAAAGAAAACCTAATGTGAGCTGCACACCTAGTATATTTGCTGATATTTTGCCACTGTCTTCTAAGTCTGAAGTGGACATATTTCACTGCACACTGCTAATGGTTTCCCTTAGAGTACCCTATCTATACTGTCAGTCACATTTCCACATTGAATTCACAATCTAAACTGAACATAAGTTATATGTAATAAAATTTCCCAAGAGACTTTTCAATCTTCATTTCAAATTTAGAACTGGGTATTTCTTACATTTGTAATCTTTCCCCTTGAGCAGCCTATGTTATATTTCCACTCTTATTTGGCTTCTTACTCAAAGCTTCTAAACTGACTTTCTGTTCACTCTCAAAAATAAAGCTGCAATCATTTAGGCAGGAAGCTTTTTATCTCTTTCACTGCTCCAAGGAAAACCTCCCAGGTTGTGTGGACCCTTGACCATACTGCTCAGGAACTCACTGCAGACCAATAAGAGCACGTGGGGCTCATGCTTTTGCCACCACAGAGCTAATTTCAACCCACAGAAAGCAGTTGACGTCTCTCCATTGACCCGATTACTCTGTGTCTCTGAATAGTGAGATGAAGCATTCGCCTGTGTGGCTTGATTGATGCTCTTGGTTACAAGAATCCTCAGGAATTTAATCCCTGTGCGGGACCAATTAAACTTGGAATTACAGAATGATGCCGCATCAGTTGTATCAGTGAGCAATTTATCTTGGGTGTCTCTAACTGTGGAGTCCATTTCAATGAAGCAGTACACTCTCAGTTGGAAAACATGCTTGATCAACAGCTTCATAGCAGCACCACAGTTTATAAACGCAGTTCCCAAGGGCAGGAAAGGACAAGCTTAGCTCTTGCTATTGTCAGATTAGTATGCCTCCCAACACTGTTCTTCTGCATGTGTGTCCTCACATACAATGGATTGTCATATCCTTCGGGACCAGTTTCATTTTTAATTAATAGGAAAAAAAAAGGTCAGATTGCTAACATTACAAGCAAACCTAGTGCTACTACGCTAAGGCCCACATGAGCATTATGGTCCCAGACTTCAATGTCTGCATTTCACACTAAGTTTAAAGCACATGGCTTGAAATTATGAGTAATCTTTTGTGCCAGACAGGAGTGATAAACTTGACTAGCCACAGATGATCTTCTTAAAAGAGGTCGGTAGAATTAAATTTATTGAACTAGAGGATGAACAGGAGAACTAGAGAAGAACAGATGTGTTTGACATATAGCTCTGAACACTTTTTTAGGATTTATGGACACATATTTGGGGTTACATGCAACATTAAGGTAGACATTCAGCTTATAACTGAATATTTACATTTATGTGATCCATTCAGTAATCCATCTGTTTTCATTACAGTGTAATGGAGTGAAGATACTTGTCCCAGCCATATCAGGTTCAAGGCTAACCCTACATAAAAAATTTGGGCCATTGCAGAGTATTATGATGTACACAACCACATTCATTCATATTAGCGGAATTAAAAGTTTCAGTTAACCTAACATGTATGTCTTTTGGAATGTGAGACAAAACCAGGGTATCTCAAGAAAACCGGCAGACAGAATGTGCACAGATTGAGGTAACCTATGGAGGTAAAACCAAGAAGCAAACTCAGGTTCCTAGAAAAGTAAGGCAGTAGAACTAAGCAGTATATATCCCATGACATAACCTCTATTTACATTTTTTCCTATAGATTTCCTATTCTGTAGATAGATAGATAGATAGATAGATAGATAGATAGATAGATAGATAGATAGATAGATAGATAGATAGATAGATAGATAGATAGATAGATAGATAGATAGATACTTTATTAATCCCAGGGGGAAATTCACATACTCCAGCAGCAAAAAATATTAAATTAAAGAGTAATAAAAAATGCAGGTAAAAAACAGACAATAACTTGAATAATGTTCAAAGTTTACCCCCTCTGGTGGAATTGAAGAGTCGCATAGTTTGGGGGAGGAATGATCTTCTCAGTCTGTCAGTGGAGCAGGACAGTGACAGCAGTCTGTCGCTGAAACTGCTCCTCTGTCTGGAGATGACACTGTTTAATGGATGTAGTGGATTCTCCATAATTGATAGGAGCCTGCTGAGTGCCCGTTGCTCTGCTACGGATGTCAAACCGTCCAGCTCTATGCCAACAATAGAGCCTGCCTTCCTCACCAGTTTGTCCAGGCGTGAGGCATCCTTCTTCTTAATGCTGCCTCCCCAGCACACCACTGCGTAGAAGAGGGTGCTCGCCACAACTGTCTGATAGAACATCTGCAGCATCTTACTGCAGATGTTGAAGGATGCCAGTCTTCTAAGGAAGTACAGGCGGCTCTGTCCTTTCTTGCACAGAGAATCAGTATTGGCAGTCCAGTCCAATTTATCGTCCAGCTGCACTCCCAGGTATTTATAGGTTTGCACCCTCTGCACACAGTCACCTCTGATGATCATGGGGTCCATGAGGGGCCTGGGTCTCCTAAAATCCACCACCAGTTCCTTGGTTTTGCTGGTGTTCAGTTGTAGGTGGTTTAAGTCGCACCATTTAACAAAGTCCTTGATGAGGTTTCTATACTCCTCCTCCTGCCCACTCCTGATGCAGCCCACGATAGCAGTGTCGTCAGCAAACTTTTGCACGTGGCAGGACTCCGAGTTATATTGGAAGTCCAATGTATATAGGCTGAACAGGACCGGAGAAAGTATAGTCCCCTGCAGCACTCCTGTGTTGCTGACCACAATGTCAGATCTGCAATTCCCGAGACGCACATACTGAGGTCTGTTTGTAAGATAGTCCACGATCCATGCCACCAGGTATGAATCTACTCCCATCTCTGTCAGCTTGTCCCTAAGGAGCAGAGGTTGGATGGTGTTGAAGGCGCTAGAGAAGTCTGTATGAGATATGCCAAACATACATTATAAAATAAGAAAACAAAAGAAAAAAAAGCATTGGGGTCCCAGGTAGGAAAACCCCATTTAATCCAAATAAGTGAAATCAATGTTACAACAGGCTGAGCCATCATTGCCAAGGATATACTAAAGACTAAATGAGTCTCCTTCCACTCATAGAAACAACTTGAGAAATCATCCAAACCTTCTTTAAAGTTAAATGATGCAGCAGAGGTGGACAGGTTGGCAGAGTTAGCTGGGTAATAGATCTTGTCTGGGGAGAAGGCAGACAAATCGCTTGTGATCATCTGAGTGCCTCTACCTTCATTCCTTTCTTTTAGTTGCTCCAGGCTCATATGGATAAATCAAATTTTTGACAACATACGAATATAATGAGAAATCAAGATCAAAATAAAATTTAAAAAATTTTTTATTCCTTTAGAATAATAAAATATATTTTTTCCCCCTTGATAACTGAATGGGTAATATTTTTAAGAAAGACAGTATTTTAAGAAAAGTGAAAATGCACTTTTAGATTTAGCCCAAAATAAAAGGCAAAGTCTGTTCCAGTTTAATCCAGTGGAATTAAGTAACTATTTCAAAAATAAACTGCCTTTTCCATTGTCATTCTTTTACATCCAAGACCTATTACTGGGAAGTGGCTGGTCCACTGACTTCACTCTGGACCTCCATGTTTGTCTGTGAGCTTCTGACCAATCTTCAGAGGTGTATTTACTGCAACCTTTGTGTTTCCTCCAAAGGAAGCAATGAAAACTTTAAGGCATTCGGAGTTCTCAGTTCCCCTAAAGATGGGATCTATATATACTTTGTATGCTTTTTCTAAAAATGAAGAGTAAACTGTGGATGTATGATACAAGATTTTTGAATAGACTGTCAAGCATGAACAAGCTGGACAAGTTTTGCACAGTCTGATGTGGGCACAAATAAATATTTCTCAGGTGTATAATGTTCCTCCATAAGCTTGTCTGTGAATTAGACCCAAGTCACTGTGTTATTTTTATTACAACCATTGTTGTATTATTATTATTAAAGACAGCCATTTCATAATATTTTCTGTTGTGTCTTTCACAATGAGCTTGATCACAATTTACTGTTAATAAGACTGCTATGGCAGTTGACCAAAAATTACATCAAAATATTTTAAATTGTTAAACAAGTAAAGTTAATTGTACTATATATCAAACCATAAAAGCACACATTTACATTCTGCTTCATGTCATAAACATTTAAACAGTCCTAATTTTCACTGCAAAGTTACAGCAGCCTGAGTATAAATGTGTTTCCTCATTTGCATCTTAACCTCTGCGAAGGTGAAGGAACAAAAGACACAGAATTACTGCCCTGCACAACCTGCAACTCAGCATCAACAAGAAAAAAGAGCTGGTAGTGGACTTCCAGCATGCCAAGAAGCTTCTGTGACCAGTCACCATTCAGGGGGAGAACGTGGAAGTGGTTCAGAGCTACAAGTACCTGGGACTACATAGTGTAGCTGTATAAGCAGGGCCAGAGCAAACTGTACTTGCTGCAGAAACTCAGATCTTTTGATGTGTGTAGCAAGCTGCTGGAAATGTTCTACCAGTCCATAGTAGCCAGTGTGGTGTTCTATGCTGTGGTCTCCTGGGGAAGCAACCTGAGCTCAAAAGAAGTACAATGCCTGAACAAATATATCAGGAAAGCCAGCTCCATCATAGGATGCATCCTGGACACACTGGAAGTTGTTGTGGAAAATGAGGAAGAGAGCAAAACTGGATGCCATCATGAAAAATCTCTTTATCTCTGTATCTCTTTTCTAATTTTATGACTACTCAGTTGTATGTTTTGTGTGGTGGAACATTTCAGACAAAATTAAATAAATAAATACACAAATACATAAAAGTACTGTGAAATAGGACAATAAATAAAAAAAAGCTTTAAATGTAAGCATTAATAAATAAATGCGTCACAGAATTTGTTTTTTGTGGGTTTTTATTTATTTCATTTCATCTGTAATTTTCCTCTAAATGCAACATGGAATACAACTTGAATTTAAAACTCTCACTTTCACCTGTCAAAGCTGAGAGGGTAGGCTCTAATGAATGGGCTCTATTGTTTCTGGTTTGGTGAATTGTCCACAGAGTGGATGTATGTGCTCTGCTTGACTTGGGCGCATACTCAAAGTTATGACTGTGCCCATCAACTACAAGTGCATGAAAATGTTGCTCAGAATTAATGCGTGACATGGCTACTTTAATTCTATAAACTCTGAATTCGTCATTGGGAGCCTGCATCTGATGTGCCTGCTGTATACAGTATGTGGCACTTGATGGCAGAAGGTTTGGCATACCAATGATTCACCAATTAAAATACAGCTCTTGCTACTGCCTGCCCTCTCAGCATTGATGAGTGAAAGTGATAGTTTTATATTAAAGAAAGAAAGAAAGAAAGAAAGAAAGAAAGAAAGAAAGAAAGAAAGAAAGAAAGAAAGAAAGAAAGAAAGAAAGAAAGAAAGAAGTCACACACATGCACAAAGAGGACAGCTGAAGGGCTCTGGCAACTATAATTCTACCACACCGTGCTTCAAGGGTTGACGCTGTGTCCTAATGCCTGTATCTCTTTCTCCCACTGCTAACTAACTGCATACTGAGCTCGTTTTACTTCTGAAAGAGACATGTTTGTTTGAAGTGTTTGAATAAAGTTCCTGTCTCTACAATCTCCTGTGATTCTGTGCAATTCTTTGACCCAAGCGTGACATCCTGCAGCACTGCAGCCTCACTGTCCCTGTATTTTACATTCTAGCACTGGGGGAGACATAGCAGTACAGTACTGTGCAGTATACAGGTTTACCTTTACATTCTTTTCTTTAGGTAATGTATTAAGCTGAGTTTGAAATTAAATTAAAGTGTTTTGGGGCATATTTAGGGTTTAAACTATAAAAATAGGCATTTATTTTAACCACATCCAAAATTCACGGTTCTTCACAATTCGCGGGTGCTCTAGGAACGTAACCCCCGTGAATTTTGGGGGTGTACTGTACTTTATAAAATCTAACTTGTTTTACAATTTCTCTCAATTCTTGTGCTCTTTATCATAGTAAAAAAGGCATACTTTCTACAAACCAAATAATAGGTGTGAGATTTGCCCGGACACCACCAGTCGGAAACCACTCCTTTATAAATTGCACACGTTAATTAATCATAAATAAATCCAGTCCCAACACTACACACAATGCACACAGCAATAATCACCCCAATATCTCTCTGTCTCAGTCCTTGGCCGCCTCTGTTCTCCTCCTGGGAGCTTCGTCTTGCTCCCACTCCCAACTCTGGCTCCCATACTGTAGGAAGGCGGCGCCTTTTATCCCTGCCCGGATGTGCTCCAGGTGTCTGATGATGTCCATCCGGCAGCACTTCCTGGTGTGGCGGAAGTGCTGCCCTTTGCCCCGGAAGCACTCCGGGCGTCCCTGGCAGGTTCCTCTGCCATCTTGCTGAGTGTGGCGGAAGTAACTATTTTTGAGTCCTACGAGGCTTGAGGCCTTTTGTTCTTCTCCCGTGGTCCTCTCCTGCTCCAGGGCGGTTGCCCCCTCGTGGCCCGGAAGCTATTCCTGCCACCTTCCGGTCCTTTTAGGCATCCCAGCCAGGTAATGACCCCGGCAATCTGCCACAGTGCCCAATCACCAGCGAAGAACAGTCCTTCGTAGTGGCCTGTCCCGCGAGTGGTTAATTCCGACGAAGCGGGTATCATTGGTTTTCTCCCATGGCCTGGTCCTATAAAATATAAAATATGTCTAGGGGCGGAGACGTTGCCCTGATGCCACTGTCTGGCTTTTTTCCTTCTGAAATAGGGCCAACGCTCCCCCCTTTGACTAACACCCTGGTCGTCAAAACTTCGGCACCCACTTCCGTATTGTCCACCCCCCTTCATCGGGTTACATTTTAGGATTGCCCTTGCTGACTTCGGGGTTTCCCTCTGCCCACGCAGAGGACGACCTATCACGCTACGTGAGCTCACGGGCTCACGTCTCCCTTTGTAGGAAGAACCGGCTTTCCTCCTTCGATTCTTCCTATTCCTCTGGGGCATTCTGACGGCTTGGGTCTTCCTGCAGAATGACATAAGACTGATGCTGGCTCTGGCAGTAGAGCACTAGGACCCACAGCACTCGTCAGCCGGCGTCCTGGCTCCACCCCTTCCAAGCAATCAGCGCTTCGCGTCACTTCCACTGTCGGAGATGCAGCTACTAAGTCCCTGGAACCACGTGATCCTGGAACGAATTCGCTCGCACCTCCCTTTTTATTTACGGTATCGGTTTTACTCACCTTTACCGCCACAAAGCCCCGGCCAAAGTTTCCAGCGTTGCGCTCTTCCGCCCTGTGACATCCCGTCTGACGTGGCGCGACCGCTGTCTCCTTCAGCTCGTCCATGCAGACTCGGAGGTCGTGTTCTACCTGCTCAACCATCTGCCTTAAACGAAGTATCTTCCCCGGTAGGTCCAGATCTGCCAGCCGGTATAAATACAGCGTTAGACAGTGGAGGACTCACCTTAAACTCTGTCCTACTCACTGGCTGTATGCACTGGAGCTTTCTTCCGGGTTCCACCAGACCCTCCCCTCGCTCAAGATGGACGTTCGCCTGTCCCGTCTTCAACCAATTACCGACGGGCACACGGCACACACCGTCCAATCCCTTGACTGTCACGGGGTGGGACTTCCGGTCTTCGGCCATCTTCTCCATTCTCCTGAGGGGCCTGTGAGACTCCTCGCAGCCACTCTGCCTCGGCTTCTGGAGATGTGGCGGATCCTCCCCTTCCTCTAGCGACGCCGTCCCATCTTCGCGGACAGGATAGGCACACCCCTGCCACTGACACGGTTCCAGGATTACTCTTCTGGACGCGTCAGTGGTTGTGCCAACTGCAGTCCCTCCGGCGACGACGAACGCTGGGTAATCCCCTTCTCCTCTGCCTTGGCTGGCATATCTCAGCCCCCTTGGGTGGAAGACAGCACTCTGGAGAATCTCTGACGGCCTCAGGGCGATTCGCGGAACGTCTCCTTGCAGGACGTGTGTGTGGTCGACTGAGGCACCAGGCAGCTCACAAAAATGAGAGATTTGCCCGGACACCACCAGTCGGAAGCCACTTCTTTATAAATTTCACACGTTTATTAATCATAAATAAATCCAGTCTCAACACTGCACACAATGCACACAGCAATAATCACCTCAATATCTCTCTGTTTCAGTCCTTGGCCGCCTCTAGTCTCATCCTGGGAAGTTATTAATTAAAAATCATTAGCAAATAGAATTTGAAAGAGTGATTTGAATCTGCGACTTGCATGAGGAAGTGATTTCCGGGAGGACCTTTTAATCAGTTGTGGCATGTCACAACTTCGTTTGCCCTAATGACGGGAGCTCCAAAATTGCAGTGAGCATTAAAACCAAAATGGTAAACAAAACGGTTACAAAAATTATTAGCCAACAAAACAAAAGACATCAGAAACAAACTCAGTGATTCAAAACCCCCCAAATAAGTGTCAGATTATCAGGATCAATACAGTAAGACACATGCAATAAGCTACCAAGTGCTGTGCTTGACCGTAGAACTTTAGGGACTTTCAAAATTCGACTTGATGTTATTTTGGAAGAATTAAGTGGATAGGACTGGCAAGCTGTGTTGGGATGAATTCTCTTCTAGATTGTTCTAATGTTCTAGTACAACATATAAAAAAATCAGAAAAAGGAACCCAATCCCGGCACAGCGGTACTGTAAGTCACTGGATTACAGACTTTTGTTTATGAAGAGGATGAAATTTCATCACATACATTTTCATGGACTATTTATCTAAAGTGTTACCACCATCTACAGTTATTTATTTTAGGGTATTATTATGTAATGTGCCCTTGAACATCTTAAAATATATATGTATATGAAATATATTAGGCTTAGGTTTTATTTATTTATATAGCACCTTTAAAACAACTAAAAGTTGACCAAAGGGCTTTACATAGAATAAAGGCTAACAGAAATAAAAGAGATAAATAATTATTATAAAGAAAAATATATACATACATGAACACACATATACCAACATATAAACATAGTTTATGTAAAATTATTTAAAATTCAATTATTTATAAAATGAACACAGTATTAAATAATATAAATAGAAAGAATTAACACTCAAGCTCATAAGCTAAAATAAAAGTGAATAAATGTGCTTTTTAGTACAAACTTGAAACTATGAAATGTGGGAGCCAACCTTATTACAAGGGGCAAACCGTTCTACAATTTAGGAACAGCCACCGCAAAGGCAGCTTCAACTGAGCATGTGGGACAGTAAGCAATAGCTGATTTGAAGACCTCAGCTGCCTGGCTGACGAATATGGAACAAGAATATCAGCTACGCAAGGTGAAGCTGACCCAAAGAACTTTAAAAACAAGCACTAAAATATTAAAAATTCACCCTGTAACAGGGAGCCAACGAAAAGAGGCCAACACCAGAGCGATGTGATCCTTTTTTCTGCTGCTGGTAAAAACTCTAGCAGCGGCCTTCTGCTCCAGCTGAAGGTGTGACAGTGTCGTACGGGATACCCCAATATACAGGGCATTGCAATAACCCAAATGAGACATGACAAAAACATGAGTGAGTTTTCGTAGGTCTTTAAATGACAAAAACAGCTTGACTTACTGGGGTATAAAAAACTACTTTTTACCACAGTATTGTTTTGTTTGTCAAATTGAAAACCTGAATTTAGGTTACCCCAAGAATTTTAGCACATGGGTTATTGTTATTATTATTACTGTTTTTAATTTTCTACAACTAAACTTAACTTTGTATTTTTTCTATGTAGTTGTAAGCCTGAAAAACAAACATCACATTTACATGTTATAGCATAATCACACTCTAATAATCAATAGAAAGATTGTCAAACCCTTGACCAGGATTTGAACGCAAGTTTTTTCTGGTAGCAGCTTAAGTGCCCCACATGCCTTTTCAAGCTTTCACTACTCCACCTACTGGTTTTTTTAGGCTAATGTAGTCATTTTACTCGAATTGTTTGAAATAGTACAATCTCATGCTGTCTGCTGGTGGTAAGACAGCGCAAAATAATGTTGTTATGATATGTGGCCATTTCTCAGCAGATCCATTTTTATAGCAGACTGGGGATTTTTTATTTATTTCTGACTTCATCTCCAGTTTAGTGATTTTCTTTTAGTGCTTGTTCATTTCAGTTCCCAGCTCTGACCCTTGCATACCATTTGACTCCACTCATCTCCTGGCATGAGCATTTTTTGTAACCATAAAGTCTGCCTTATTTTTCATTTTTGTAACCATAAAGTCTGCCGTATTTTTCAACCCTTACAGAAAAAACATACAGTTAATTGGTTGTTCTGAATAGCTACATCTGTATATGAAATTTATGCCATTGTAACTATCTTTAGAACTACAGTAAATTGTGTATTGAGTTAAACCAACAACAGCAAGAATCCTCAGACTTCCATATCACTTAGTTCTATTTGTATATAGTGCCTTTTTTGCGACCCCTATCAAAAATTATATTCCAGAACAGTGATGACCAACATGGCAAAAAAAAAAAAAAAAAACAATTCAGTGCATTTACTCAATGCTAAATAGATCAGCACTCATATTCTCACCTTTCATTTTTTGTCCTCTTATTTTTTTAAGCATTAGCCCTAGACATCATATCTGTATCTCTATCTACAGGGCTAAGTGGTTGACATGAATTTTGTTTTGTGCTGTGCAGCTGTACGTTCAATCAGATTATTCAAGTATCTGGTCAAGAGCGTGATCTGAAATCCTCTTCATGGCTCTAGCTTGTCTGATTTTCTTTTTTCTTGCTTCTGAGAGGAAATATGTGCATTAACTGTT
Organism: Erpetoichthys calabaricus; assembly: GCF_900747795.2. NCBI lineage: Eukaryota > Metazoa > Chordata > Cladistia > Polypteriformes > Polypteridae > Erpetoichthys > Erpetoichthys calabaricus. Next base: position 93,334,069 of record NC_041394.2, read on the forward strand.
TAAATACTGAGTTGAGAATAAATAGATTTCTTGAATTTAAAAAAAAAAATCAACCTTCTTTCTTTTTGAAAGATGTCTGCTCATGATAATATCACTCAAATGCAAAAATATTGCTTTTCTATTTTATAATTATTTGAAATATCTAACTTTGTAAAACAACACACGTGTCAGTCCCATGCTATTGAAGAATTAATGCCAAGAATGAAAGCTGCAACACCATACAGAAAGCCCACATGTTACATTGTTGATGGTCATTATTACTTTCTTTTCAGTTTCTGTTCATTTGAAATTGGTTTTATAACATTGCATGATTTCAAAGCACAAGGTAAGCAGTAGTAGCTCCATCCACCTCTTTCCTACTCAGCGTCAACCCGGCTACTGCACTAATACACCACCTGCACTGTAGAATCTCTTAAGAGTGGCCAATTACAATTTTACAATTTTACTAGGTCATAATATAATGTTCTGCATGTGAGCCAATCACAGTGCAGTGAAGACTCCATTCTATAAATAACATTAGGCTATATTAGTGAACTGTTAAGAGGTTGATTATGTGTTTATGTTGTTGTTGTGAGTGGGAGGCCTGGGGTTTAGTCTGCAGCTGGCAAAGTACCCATGAAGCTTACTAAAGGCAAATCCAATCTGCGTTCCAAAGGTGTCTGATGGTTGGGGAGCCTTTCGACAAAGATGGTGAATGTAGGTCTGTGAGAGTCTTTCATTAGACTGTTGTGTGTTTCTGTTTCTGCAGATGATAATGATGCTAGCTCTTAATCTACAGACATAATACATAATATCTCTTTTAGCTCAGCCTGTTGGGTCGTTGCCTTTATCCAAGTTGACTTGGCTGTTTGGAATACATTATACAGTAAGTGTTCTCATACATTTTTACAGTTGAACCATAGACTGGTTAAGTGACCTACTTGGAGTGGCAGAGTTAGTCAGAGGAAATAATTTCACTGACAATCTTTAGATTTAACAACCAGAAAGAAAGTCCTAGGTGGAAGACAAACCTCTTTGAAACCTTCGTTGAAATTTAAATTTATTATTATTATTACATAAGATATTGAATTAATTTATAATCTAATTTTGTGCATAACTGGTGCTCAGTTCCAGAATTGTTCTTGATTTAGGTCTAATAAAATCAGGATTGACTTCTGCCCCCAGAAGTCCTCTAATCTGAATTATGTGAGTTTAACGACGGAAATACAGAGTTTGACTGAATTTTGGGTCCTTGAGGTAGCCAACCCTCATGACAAATAATCTAATATGTTGCTTAGGTTATTAAGGGCTGAGTTGAGAAATTCAGGTCAAACCTTATTCTATTAAAGAATCATATGTTTTTTTTGTCTTCAACTGGCTATTAAATGACATCTAAATGCATTTTCAGCCATAACTGATGGCTTTAAATGAGTGACTACAATTCTGAATAAAAAACTTTTATTGGTGCTTAGATTGCCCTGCACATTAGTCTTAAGGAGGGCATTTGCAAATTGTTTCATGTGTTAATGTACAGTTGGGATGGTGGTGCAATGGTCAGTTCTGCTTTCTCACAAAACTGATGCCCTGTGTTCAAATCCCACACTAGGTACTTGTCCAAATAGAGCTTGCATGATTTCCCTGTGTCTACTTTGGTTAATTTCACATATCTGTAAAGTTGTCCAAAGTAAACTTACTGTTCATTCTAACCTGGCTATGTGTGTGTACCAGAAGGCCCTGTGTGTTGGTTCTTGTCTTGTGCCCAATGCATTTGTGTAAGCCCTGGACCCCATTAACCTAAATTGGATTGAAATGTTCTATCTATCTATCTATCTATCTATCTATCTATCTATCTATCTATCTATCTATCTATCTATCTATCTATCTATCTATCTATTGTGAAAACATAAAAAGATGTAATTGAACAAAATGCATGTGTGTATAGAAAATAGGACAAAATGATGAAACTTGTTTGTGTTTTGCGTACGTGACAAAAAGCATGGATACTTTCTGGAAGTTTCTTTTGATGATGTGTGTGACAAGAAAATATACCTTTAGGGTAATGACTTTACAAAATTGGAAAAGTACAATGAGTCAGGACGCTATTTTTTGCTTACGTGGTCAACGATCAGGAGATTAGAAAGGTATAAAAGAACAAGGACATCTGCGCTCGAGGCAGATGAAGCGCGGTGTCCTAGGACTGTGTTTCTCTGACATTTTACCCTTGCCTGGTATGTATTAATAAAAGGTTTTGACTAATTTTAATTTTCTTCTCTGTCTTCAGTCACAAAAAGTGTCCACAGTTTTTGGCGCCCGGACGTGGGGCAAGAGACGGCCGGTCGACTCCTCCGGCAAGACCATTTCAGTGATCCGTCTTACCAGCGGACTGCCGTCAACTTCAGCTTCGGGAGCAGAGCATGCAGCTCCGGCAAAAGTTAGGACTGCCCTGTCCTGAAGCAGTTCTTGCGTGAGGAGCCCCTGGTCTCCTCTTTGCTACATCCACGGTGACTGAACGGATTTCCAGACAGAGCTTGCACACTTCCAGACTGGGGTAAGCACCGGGGGATTTCCGAATATTTTTTTATTTTCTAAATAACGGGAGGGCGAGTTTCCTGTTGACCGTCTAGTCATACTCATATCTCAACGGGTTGCTTAAGGTGATGGAGACTTGACCCAAGCAGTTTGACGCATACGAAAGGTCTGACGAAAGGATACTGGCCTCACCCATATCCTAGACTCGGCTGGACGTATTGATGTAGTATTCTGCTGAACCGAATCGGACACGAAGTCACCTGAGCTGGAATCCGGGGAAGTGAGCGGACAGGCTAACGGGACGAGTAACGGGGTGGTATGGAAATATAAACCGAAAAGAGCACAGATTACAGGATTGCTGTTAGGAACGGAATGACACGTAGCGCTATGGAAGATATGTAGCTATGGAAGACACGTAGCGCTATGGAAAAATAAATAAATCTACATACGGAATAAGCAACAAAACCGTGTTCTCCTGGGAACTGGATCAGTACCGATAGTTAGGTGTCTCCCCTTGAAACTAAGAAGGGAACAGTTAAGGTTTAGTGAGTGGCACACTTAATGCCTTGCTGATTCATACGTACACAAGGGATTAGGCGAATCAGTATATAGTTGGAAAATTAAATACAGGACCCGGGAGGGCAAGGGAACATAATGGGATCACTAACAGTAAGCCTGTTAATCGCCGCACAGGGGGATCAAAATCATTAGTGCTGGAGGGATTATTTTCGGAGGATCAACAGACGCCCCGTAAAAATGGGTCTCCTAGAAAATTTATAGAAAAGAAGACAGGTTTAGATTTATCCTATTATTTTTTTCCCCTCCTCAGAACCAACCTCAGACACCTCTATTATCCCCTCCTCTATTTCCCCATTCCGACTGTCCCCCCCTGCACTACAACTAGCAGAAGTTTCCCCTGATGATTCCCCAGGCACAGATCACTATGACTCACCCTGTACTAGACAAACCCCCGTCTCCAAATGCACTCGAAGTCACAAACCAGCTCCAACTTTTTTCTCATCTAATCCTTCACCTTCACTTACTTGCCCTTTAATAGAAGTTCCCAATCCCCATTATAACCCTGCCCATCCAGCCGGACCCCAAAATCCCACAACAGTTATGATACATCGGAATTGGGACATCCAAGAACTAAAAGATGTCGTGAATGCACTTCCAGATCCAAAGGAAGTAGGAGGACTAAAATTTGTTGAACAACTTGATCAGTTAGATAGCATGTATAAGCCTAATGCTGCTGAATGGACCCAGGTACTTCGTCGAAAGCTTGGGACCACATGGGCCACTGTTAGCAGGGGTGTCCGCAATGACATTCCATGGGTATGGAACCCAGCTTTAACTCGAGGACAGGGGATAGGTGGAGAAGGCGAATGGGCACATAGGATTCAAGACCTTATGGCTAATCACTCGGGCTTGGGAAATGCTGATGACCGCACCCGAGCTGCAGTTCCACCTTTTGTTTCCGGTTTGCGCCTTGATATACAAAACAAAGTCCGCACTTCCTGTATTGAGTGGGAAAGTGCCACGTTTGTTGAAGTCAAACGACATGCTGAACATGCCGAATCGGACTCTCATGCCAAATTATTGGCAGCACAGATGAACTATTATACCAGGAATGCTCCTGACCAAGGTCGAGGATATGGCTTTAGGGGACGAGGACGAGGAAGAGGACGAGGTGGTTTTAGAGCTCCTCCTGTTGACCACACTAAGAATCCTTTTATTCCCTCTCCCTTTAATTCCAATGCTAATTCCTTCTCTTGCTACGCTTGTGGTGAAACTGGACATTTTCGTCGGGAGTGCCCTCACAGACAGCAACAGCCCCCACCTCCCCTTATTCCACCTGTTTTCTCTGACACCCCTGACTAACAATACTGGCCATAGGAAAACGCTGGGACCTCCAGCCACTCTTTTCAACTACCTTTGCTCACCCATAATTCAGAGACTGATCCTTTACTGACATTGTTCGTTGATGGCACTGAGACTGTTTTCTTAATCGACACTGGTGCCACTCGCTCGCTGGCAAAGGTCCCTGCTTCGAACGAAACTGTTACTGTGCTTACTGCTTCTGGACAACCTCACCTTCTTCAAGTATCAAAACCTCTTCAAGTCCAGTCACGTCCTGGCGGACATACTTTGTTCAACCCTAAAGTTGTTGTGTCAAATTACCCCTTACCCCAAACCCTCTTTTGCAGCATGGACTTTAGATATTTCCCCACACACCATTCTCCTCAAAGCCCTACACTCTTTTTCCCCTTGTCTTTTTCCCAATTTACAGGCCCCTGACATTTTACACTGTACTGCCCAATACTTCCCTATAGAGGTAGACACCACCTGGCTAGAATCTTTCCTTACTTCTGGTATTTGCCCCGAAACCCTTCACATCTACTGTGTTTCTATTTCATCCACAAAGGCAGCTGCTTCTGTTCATTTTACATGCTCACAGCACATATATTATCTTGGCAAAATAGTGCCTCATTTTTTTTTTTTTTTTTTTTCCTTAGCTAAATCACACACTGTTAAAAAAGTAGAAAATAGGACCATGGGTGGAAAAATGCCTTGAAAGAACAGACTGGTTACAAGTTACTCCAGGTATTTTTGATACTCCTGACCATTTAATAACTAAAGTAGTGTTTCAAAGGATAGCCCATTGTGAGCCTCTGGTGATCCACCCGAAATCCTCCTTCCGCTCGCACCGTGCCCAATATCCTTTGTCTCCCGAAGCAGAGGCTGGCATCTCCGCCGTACATCCCGATCTCGTCAAACGCGGTACCGCCGATGGACATGGACCGTCATGCCTCAGGGATACAGAGAAGCCCTTTGTGTTTCTGGTTAAGCTCTTGCCCAAAAAATTTGGACGGCTTTTGGCCGGAAAGAAGTAGTACATTGATACAGTATGTAGATGACATCGCGACGGAAGAAAATTGTACAATAGACACCCAGAAATTGTTGCTGTTTCTGTGGGAAAATGGCCATAAAGTTTCTAAGGTTAAGCTGCAGCTAAACAAAACAACAGGTTATGTCTGTTTTAGGTATTCTGGGCTACTGCAGACAGTGGGTTCTAAATTTTACTGAAAGAGCACAGCCGTTGCAACAATTGGCTGAGAAGGCTCTCTGTACCCTCAAAGCTACTCTTTTATCTGCGCCTGCGCTAGGTTTGCCTGATCATTCTCGTCCATTCACTTTGTTCGTGGACGAAAAGCAGGGATTTATGAATGCAGTACTGACGCAACAACATGGAGATAAACAAAGACCGGTGACTTATTTTTTCTAAAAAACTGGATCCAGTGGCCGCAGCACTTCCTCCGTGTCTTCGTGCTGTGGCTGCAACAACAGAAGCTGTATTAGCAAGCACGGATGTAGTTCTCATGAAATTTCTTCTGTCCTTTTCTTTTTTCTTGTGACGTGTGTATTTAAAGTTGTGCATTAGTTAATATTCTCTGTGACTGTAGCCTTTTTCTGGGAATGCGGTCTTGCTGTGGTATCGTACCGTGTGGTTTCTCGATAGTTGGATTTGTCCTTGTTGTCGCAGGATTGGATCGCCACGGAAGTTTTTTCCTTGTTGTCGCTGACTCAGTTCGCCAACGGAGTCTCCTTGATCTGGAAACCGGCGCCGTTTAGCTGAGCAGGATTGTGTTAACACCAGCTAACATCATGAGAGGCTGTTTTATGTTTGTTTGTCCTGAAGAGTGGAACTTGCTTTTCTTCAGAGTCCATTTGTTTCTGTTTCCTTTGCTGCATTGTTTCCAAATATAGTGTAAATATAGAATAATACTGGGGTGAAGTGTGTTGAAAATGGTTTGGGTGATTTTGTGTGTTATAGAGTGTATTAAAGGGATCCCTATGAGTATCAGAATGTACTCTGTACTTTGTCAAATGTTACAATTGAAGAATGGAGCACCCTCAACTAAGTTACGCAGTGGTCCAAGGGGACCGCCTGCTGGAAGCAAATCGAATTTCATCAAGCTAAGTGCACAAAACAGCTGAACTCGTAGCACTCACTCAAGCATGTCAGCTGTCCGAAGGGAAGATCGTAACAATTTATACAGATTCCAGGTATGCTTTTGGAGTCTGCCATGATCATGGAGCACTATGGAAACTAAGGGGATTTAAGACCAGTACTGGAGAGCTCTAACTAAAAACTGAAAAAGATAATTATCGATTTGTGTAATTGGTTTAACGCAAATGAATGTCTCCACTTTTGTTTAAGGCTTGTAAATATACAAAAGTGTTTTTCCTTTTAAACCCTGATCAAGTTTGAAGGAAAAATACTCTTTTAATAATATTACATGAGAAGGGAGACAAGTTTTTTTTTGGCGATAGGCGGAATGTGTCTAATTGTGATATGAATGTGTGTCTAATTGTGATATGAATGTGTGTCCAATTGTGATATGAATGGAAGTTGTGTATTTTAGGTACTATAAAGGAAGAGCATGGTGACGCAGTGGTCAGCACACTTGATACGAATAAAGGTTCAAGCATGTATGTTTTCCTTGTTAATAATAAGCATGAAGGAAAAGACGCGTTTAAGTATGTTGCATAGATAACCTTTAAGCACAACTTAAGACCAGTACTGGCAAACCCATCCAACATCAGAAATTGATCGAATCCCTTTTAGAAGTTATAACCAAACCATCGGAGCTAGCGATTGTTAAATGTCAAGCTCACACAGGAAAACAGGATCCTGCTAGCAAAGGGAATGAATTAGCTGACCACTTTGCTAAAGACGCTGCATATAATAACACACCAATTTCTTTATTCCAACAGAGAAATGACCAGGACCCTGATAATCAAATTATTTCTTTACAGAATGCAGCCACGGATATCGAAAGGAGAAAATGGTCCAAAGAAGGGTCCCTCTCTGATGGAGTCTGGACTCATAAACACACTAACAAACCTTTTCTCCCAAAAGCCTCTTTCCCAGGAATGGCAAAAATCGCCCATGGCCTCGATCACGCAGGAAGAGATGCCATGGTTCGAGATGTTGAAAAACATTGGGAAGCTGTAGGTTTCTCTACATATGCAGAGCAATTTTGCAGATGCTGTGCAATATGTCAAAAGTTTAATGTGGGAAAGGGTACCCAGGTAAGTCCCGCCGTTACCCCTAATCCAATGGGTCCGTTTGAACACCTCCAAATGGATTTCATTGAACTAACCTCGTCTAAAGGGTTCCGATATTGTCTTGTGATTGTCGATGTGTTCTCCCGATGGGTAGAGGCTTTCCCTTCTAAACACAACGATGCCAAAACAGTAGCTAAAGCACTAATTAAAGAGATTATTCCAAGATGGGGTATCCCTCAAAAGTTACAAACAGATAATGGCACTCATTTTGTGAACTCCATTATAAATGAATTAACCACCTGGCTATTGTGAATACCATCCCCAAAGCGGAGGCATCGTAGAACGATGCAATGGCACTTTAAAAGCTAAACTCGCAAAAATTTGTGAACAAACTAATTTATCATGGCCGGATGCACTACCCTTAGCTTTAATGGGACTAAGGGGACGGACACACCGACAACTGGGACTATCGCCGTTTGAGATTCTGACCGGACGTCCCATGCCCGTTGGCATGGTTGTAATGTGAATTTGCATACTGTGGACAATGATCTTCTCTCTAGTCTTGCAGGTTTGCGAACCTCGTTGAAGGAAATCCACCAGCAGGTTGATCAAGCCTGGAGGACCAGCCCCCTTTCCAAGGATTTTACCAATTCCTTTGGGCACCTGGATCCTGGTTCGAGATACTCGAAGGACACACTGGCATCAGCCTAGGTGGAGAGGATCATTCCAAATTCTTCTATCCACACCACACGCCGTGAAAGTTGAAGGACTGCCTGCCTGGATTCACGCCTCACATTGCAAGAGATGGCACCCTTGATTGCTGTGCTAATATGTTTTTCTTTTCCCTTGTCTACCGCCCTGGTCACCTTGACTTTCCCGTTGGGAATTACCACATCAGTGCAGTTTGATTTCTGCTCTATTATCAACTGTGGGACTGGTCGACAAGCCCAGTGGACCGGATCTGACAAATACGTGTGTATGAGGGGAAGTGACTGCGACAACTGGCAATGGGTTTTTGCTAACACTGGAACTGAGGACTGGGGTTATCAACCTTTTGAGGCCCAAAAATACGGTTTGAAAAATCGGTTTTCTATCATAAAAGGACATGCCTCTCATGAATGTGCTGACAACCATTGTAACCCCTTGATCATTACTTTGAAGAACCCCTCTTTACATGACTCAGGTATTTATGTATTAGGGGCATATGTATCTGGAACAGACCCTTTGGGGAGATTTCTAATTAAGATTGACAATCCTGTTACTAACACCTCTCATTCTCTGGCACACACACCCATCTCCCCAACTTTTGGTTCAGATTTTTCTCCTGTTAAGATTATGAATATTTCCACCCTTTCATCCACTTTTTCAATAGAAACTGGTTATGGGGATCAAAATAGATGGTTGCAGTGGGTTCTCTATTCAGCTAAGCAAGTTAATCGTTCTCATTGTTATGCGTGCGCTGCAGCCCGTCCTCATTTAGCTACAGTCCCTTTCCCATTATCTAACATTTCTGACCCCGTGGGGTTGCCCTGCCTTCTGTACTTATTCACTACTTCCAAGAAACCCCTCTCTGGTTCAAAGTGTTCTAATCTATCTATTCTTTTTCCCCCCACCCGTCACATGGATACCCCTATGTTTCAAACTCACGAAGGGAATTATACATGTTTCAAATCTTATGGAACGACATGGGTAGGAGAATTACCATTTACTTTCTGTTCTCAAACTTTTCAGGTTAACTTTTCTCTGAACACCGTTCTGTCTTCCTTTCTTCTCTCCCAAACCACTCCTAGATCAGATATTTGGTGGATGTGCTGTAGGTCCAAATTATTTGCCACCCTTCCCCCTAACTGGTCTGGTACCTGTGCTCCAATCCAATTAGTTATGCCTTTTAGACTTCTATCCTTACCTCCCTCTCACTCCCCATATTATTCCACACCTCCTTTTTATTTCCGACATACCCGCTCTCTTTTCCATATGCCTACTAATATCTCCTTACATGGCCCTGGAGTATACATAGATGCTATTGGAGTCCCTAGGGGTGTCCCAGACAGATTTAAAGCTAGGGATCAAGTTGCTGCCGGTTTTGAATCTATCATACCCCAAATTACTATTAATAAGAATGTAGACTGGATTAATTACCTTTATTATAACCAACAACGTTTCCTTAACTTCACCAAAGACGCTATTGAAGGCATACATGAACAGCTTGATCGTACTTCTCTGATGACTTGGCAAAATCGTCTAGCCCTGGACATGTTACTTGCGGAAAAGGGAGGTGTCTGTGCTATGTTTGGTGATGCTTGTTGTACATATATTCCAAATAATACCGCGCCAGATGGATCAATAACTCGTGCATTGGCAGGCCTCACTGCTCTCTCTAAAGAACTTTCCACTAATTCTGGCATTACAAATCCTTGGGATCAGTGGTTTACATCCTCCTTCGGATCCTGGGGACAATGGATAAGATCTGTTTTCATTTCTTTGGTTGTGACATTTTGTCTCCTCCTCCTGGTTGGTTGTTGTATTATCCCTTTGTTTCGCTATATAATATCTAAGTACTTTACCGCCTCTATGGAAAGGGCATATATGCTACATGATGAGCGCATGTCTCGTATAGCTTCTTCCATTTTCTCTCCCCTTTCCCCTTCATCAACCATTTCAAGATAGAATTATATTGCCCACATCATTTAGTTCAAAAAGGGAGGAGTGTGAAAACATAAAAAGATGTAATTGAACAAAATGCATGTGTGTATAGAAAATAGGACAAAATGATGAAACTTGTTTGTGTTTTGCGTACGTGACAAAAAGCATGGATACTTTCTGGAAGTTTCTTTTGATGATGTGTGTGACAAGAAAATATACCTTTAGGGTAATGACTTTACAAAATTGGAAAAGTACAATGAGTCAGGACGCTATTTTTTGCTTACGTGGTCAACGATCAGGAGATTAGAAAGGTATAAAAGAACAAGGACATCTGCGCTCGAGGCAGATGAAGCGCGGTGTCCTAGGACTGTGTTTCTCTGACATTTTACCCTTGCCTGGTATGTATTAATAAAAGGTTTTGACTAATTTTAATTTTCTTCTCTGTCTTCAGTCACAAAAAGTGTCCACACTATCTATCTATCTATCTATCTATCTATCTATCTATCTATCTATCTATCTATCTATCTATCTATCTATCTATCTATCTATCTATCTATCTATCTATCTATCTATCTATCTATCTATCTATCATTAGACCTTTGGTTTGGCTCTGTGTGCCATCATGATTGATCTGAGATGCCCTGTACTTTGTTACACTGCTGAATTTAGGCAAATTATAAAAAATAAATAAAGAAAGAAAACAGTCACAGCAATCATTGAGATCTCCTATGTACACGTTGAACACTTGTTTGTAAGGGTGTATAATTCCTTTGTATGAGGTGGTTCATGCTCTTATTCTGAGTGCATCTAGAAAAGGGTGAGAAGGGACAGCAACAGAATATTGAGAAGATACACCTTTTCCAAAAAGTGTTCACAAAGTTGATCAACGAACACCCAAATATGTTCCATGTATTCACAAACAGTGTTCAATGGTCATTAAAAGGGGTCAGTCTCCTACCACATTTATACATTTGTACTACATAAAACCATATGCACCTTTTGAAGTGATTATAAGTTGTGACGGATGGCTGGGGCCCATGCCTAGCCATGACACCCCTGTACCGTATATACCAGGGGGACAAGGGTGGGAAACTCAGTATCTCCCCCTGGACGCTAGATGGCAGCTTCCCTGGGTTATAGCGGTGCCTCGGACTCCCCCAGGGCTTCATGGGGGTTGGAGTTCTGTGCAGCTCTGTTGGGTTCTGCAGGCACCATCATGGGGTGCTGCAGCAGGAGCTGCTGGCCCATTTTGGGTGTTGGTTTCGCCACACCCAGAAGTGCAGCCGGATGTTGGCAATCAAGCACCTGGAGCACTTCCGGGTACCCAATAAAGGGAGCCAGCGAACACCACTCAGGGGCCAGAATCGGTAGGAAGACGACGAGGTTACCAGGGAGGAGTGGTGGAGGAAGAAAAAGTGCTTTATTACTTTGTGTGCTTATTGTACTGTGCTTGAGACTGTGTTGTGGATGGAGGGATTACGGGGAAGACGTGCCCTCCAGCTGAAGAAAAATAAATATTTGTTTTATTTTACCCGTGCCCCCCGTGTGAATCTGTGTCAGGTCGGGTGCAATATAGTGCCTTTTCTTACAAAGTACAGTCAGAGAGTAACAGAGCTATAATAGAGGGGCATACAGTTATATTAATCTTTTGTTCCTTTTTGGACATAATTAATAGGATTCAGCAAACTAATAAGAGTACATAACAGAATTTTTGAATAAATTATCTTAATTTTCTTGTATGAAAAATTATTCAAAAATGTTAAATTTTTAAAACTGCTCAAAGGATACAGAAAAGATGAGGCTGATTGTGCTGTGTCACACAAGCATAAAGCTGTGTACTTTAGCCACCTTTGTTGGAATGGGATCTACAAAGGTGCATCTAAGCCTTAAAAATAATTGCATTTTTTTCTTTCCATCCATGTTTAAGCCCTCTTAATCCAATTCATGGTCACAGGGTGAGCTGCACTGGGTGAAAATCAGGAACCCGACGTGGACAGAAAGCTGGCAAATCACTGGACACATTAAAGAATACACCCACAGACATTCCAGGAAATTTTACAATCACCATTTATCCTAATAGGTTTGGGGTATAGGGGAGAAAATGGTGTACACAGAGAAATATCCATGCATACACAGTGGCTGGGCCTGGATTCAAATAATGGCTCCTGAACGTTTGAGGGAGCTACATGGGCCACTGTAACATTGTGGGCATCGTATTATATTTACAAACCCATACAGGGTTTGTTCCTGTCGTCATCACAAATACGATATACCTTGTATTCAGAAAGTATTCAGACCAGTACACTTTCAGCACACTTTATTTGTTGTAGCTTTAATTTTTAAATTTACACATTTGCCATTTTTGCCCATAAATCTACTTTCAGTAGCCTATAATGAGAAAGTGAAGACATATTTTCAGAAATGTTTGGAAATATTTAAAAAAATAAAAAACACAATCTCTTATTTAAGTATGAATGTATGTATGTAAGTATTCAGATATTTTGCTGTGGCACTCCAAATTTTGGTCAGGTGCATCTTGTTTGCTTTAATTATAACAAACTTAATTGGTTGGATATCGTTTAAATGTCCTGTGTATATAAGAGAAATCAATAATTTACTCCTTGCCTTCTTAAAAGTCTTTAATATTAAATAAACGATATAATAACTTGCAGCAAATTATGAATTAAAATTAAATAGCAAAAACCAGAGGCCCAATTAACTGTGCACATGTCTCATCAAAGCACATTCCCCTATCGCACAAATAGCAAGAGCTACTACTCCGTGAATGAACAACTTTTGATGTCTGCTGCCAGCTATGTCATTACCCATTAAAATAATTGTTACTATTAGCAGCATTATCATCATTATTATTCTTGATCTGCTCCTGAAGAGACATGTTCAGAATATTAGTGAATTTATTTGGCAGACAATAACTTCTGAATACATGCAGTTCATAAGAGTGCCTAGTATATTAAGACTTTGCAAATTTAACAGCATAATAAGTAAGCCACTGTGTTTTCTTGGACCAAAGTTTAGGGGAGGGTGGCATAATTTCCATAAAAAAATTTTTTCCAGACATTTTGTAACAGTATATTGCATCCCACACACTTACCAAATGGATTTGGATGATATAACCATGATCCTCCTCCCCATGAGAGTCCAAGGTGGCACAATGAGTTACTCTGAATAATCAATTTATTTCTTTAGCATCTTTGATTGCATTTTAGAGCCTTTCCCCCATTTTACTTTCACAGTCAATAGACATGCTGTTAGAGTTATTGGCTATTCAAAGCTGGTTTAGTTGAAATTAGTGTATATGTCTCCCCGTGACCAAGTGGGGACCCTTTGGTAGTTGAACCCAATATGTCCAATACGCTTTCAGGAAAAGTTTTCCTCCCCTGCAGCCCTGTACTAGTTAAGTGACAACAGAACATGAAAGGATGTATAGATCTTGAAACCATATTTTTAACTGATTATATAAATCTGAGTATGTGCTGTACATTTTAAAGAGTGCCACTTCAAATTTCTTTGCAGCAAGGTGACACATTGGTTTGAATTCCTGGCTATATGATAAATGGGTAGAGCACATTCTGATTTTGTCTTTGTGACATTTTTTTTCTGGATGAACTCATTTTCTTTCCACTTCCAAAAGACCCCCATAACATGTTGTTGATTCCCAGTTAGCCCAGTGTTTGACTCTGGGTGTGATACATTCTGCAATGCACTGACGTCCATTCAGGGGTTGGTTCCTGCCTTGCATCCCATGTTTCCAGGACCCATACAACCCTATTGGAATTAGTGAATTGGTGATTTAGAAAATGAATGTAGAGATGGAATTTAAATTGCAATGCAAGCTTTGAAAGTTAATTAAGCCTTGAAAGTTGATGCAAACAATTCCTACTGGTGTCCTAAATTTTGTCGTTTACTTACAAACCTTCTGCCTGTTGTGATAAAGGCACTATATAGCACCTGACCTGGCACAGACTCACTCAGAGGCACGTGTAAAAACACACAAGACTTTTATTTTCCTTCAGCTGGAGGCCACGTCTTCCCTGTGAACCCCCCAGCCACAACACAGTCCCAAAAGCACTAAATATCTATATATATAATTCACTAAGCCGCCGACAAGTAAGACACCCATGGCGCACGCAGGAAGGAGCCACGCCCACCAACTCTAAGACCATTGGATACGCAACGCCTCGGAAAACATGCCGTCATTTCTGTTTGTCTGTGCCACAGTCCACCTGCAGCTCTGAGCCACGTTGACTTTTCATTAGTCAACCTCAGTGGAACCTTGGTTCACACAGAGGCAGCGCCAGAGAGAGACAGAGGCACACACAGGCAGTGCGAGAGAGAGACAGAGGCACACACAGGCAGCCCGAGAGAGAGAGAGCCGCGCACACACAGGCAGCGCGACAGAGAGAGCCGCGCAATCCTTTAAAACTGAGGTTAAAACACAATGAAGGAAGCAGTCTTTAAAAACCAATAAGCCCTGTGCCTCTTTTTCATTAGTGTCTCACCTGCTTCACCGCCCTGCAACAGTCGAGACGCTTTCTCAGCAGCTGACCTTCTCTGTGCCTCACTCCACTACTGCCAGTCGCCTGATTAAAAATGGTGAACTCCTGCAATGTTACTATCTTGGTTGGCTTTTACATAAAGTTCGGATTTGTTCAAATGTTCCTTTTTTCTCCCCCTGTGCTTAAAACTCATTTTTAAAAAAGTGTTTATACAACTGCTGCAATGTTAGAGAGAGAGAGGGCTCGCCTGCTTCTGAGAGACAGAGGGGGAGGGGGCTCCCGTGCTGCTGAGAGAGAGAGAGCGAGAGAGAGAGCCTGCACATGCAGGGAGCCTGGGTTTTTTTCCCCCTGTGCTTAAAACTCATTTAAAAAAAAAGTGTTTATACAACTGCTGCAATGTTACAGAGAGAGAGAGAGAGAGGGCTCACGTGCTTCTGAGAGACAGAGGGGGAGGGAGCTCGCGTGCTGCTGAGAGAGAGCCTGTGGGTGCATCTGAGCAAAGACAATTTCCTGTTAGATTTGCCTTTGCAATGACAATTAATAAGGCACAGGGCCAAACTTTCAAAAAGATGTGAATGTATCTGCCAAAACCAGTTTTCAGTCACGGACAGTTGTATGTTGCTCTCTCCAGAGTTCCATCTTTTCATTCACTTACTGGTATGCCTGCAGGAACACGTGCAGCGAGCGAGCGAGAGAGAGAGCGACACACACACGCATACAGGTGTGCGAGAGAGAGAGCACTGGACGCATAAGAATAATAATACTTCATTACATTGATATACCGGTGTTTTCAGTATTCAAAGTGCTATCCACACAGGGAGAAACTGGGAAGTGAACCCAAAATCTTCCACAGTCTCCTTACTGCAAAACAGCGGCACTACCATTGCGCTACAAGGCAGTTAAAGAATGCACCGGCCTCGATTTTGTTTTCACTTCTGTTTACAGCGATCGGATCGTAGCGTGCATTGTTGCAATGTTACTTTTCTTGGTGGCTTATTACATTACGGATGTTTCACATGTTAATTTTTTTCCCTGTGCTTAAAAGACATTAGAAAAGTGTTTCTCAACTGTGACTCCGGAACAACTCAGTACGCAAGCTATATTAAGCGTCAACAACGAAGACTTGCTACACCTTAATGAACAAGTGCTGAAACTTATCCCTACCGACGAAGTATATTTCACCAGCGTGGCCTCCATCGTCACAGACGATCCCGCTTTCAGTCACGGACAATTGTATGTTGCTCTCTCCAGAGGTCCATCTTTTCATTCACTCACAGTGGTATCCACAAACCCACCCCATTTGGACAACTGTGTCGTTCAGCAAGTGTTCACCCATCAATACATAATTATGCGGCGTATGTTACGCCGTGGGTTGGCTAGTAAACCATAATCTTTTCCACCTGTGTACCACTACTCCTCCCAGGCAACCTCGTCCTCTTCCTCCCGATTCTGGCTCCTGAGTGGTGGATGCTGGCCCTTTTTATAGCCCACCTGGAAATGCGGGGTTGTAGAGGTGTTCAGGTTGGCTCCGGGATCCATGCAGCACCCCCTGGCACCCACCCCAGATCCCCACAGGGCTGTGGAGAACTCCATCTCCCATGGAACCCTGCGGGAAACTGAGGCACCATCGTCATCAGGAAGGCTGCCACCAAGCATCCCGGGGAAGAAACTGAGGAGCCCATGGCTGCTCCCCGGAACATATGCAGCAGGGGCATCCCAGCCAGCTATGGGACCCGGTCGCCCGTCACACTGTATAAAAGCAGAGTTGTAATAAACTGCTGCTACACCCTCTATTATTATTTGAACAATATTGCACTATATATTGCTATTATAATAGCAAAAAAAAAGCAGTTAAAAAAGGAAGACAGGAAGACCATTATAACCCTTAAAAGAGTAGGTCTTTACATAGAGAAACAGCAAAGAAAGCCAATGTGTCAGTGAGAACAGTTTACTGTACCTTTAAAGGGAACTTGGAAACTGGAAGAAACTCTGACAGGAGAATGTCTGGCACTCATAAAGCTACAGCAGAATCAGAAGACAAGTTTCTGAGGGTCACCAGCTTGCATTATAGGCATCTCACAGCACAAAAGCTTCAAGCAAAACTTAACAGTGGTTGAAGTAAGCAATTGTCACTTTCAACTGTGTAGAGATGAAACTGAACTGCAGATTTGACAGGGAAAGTGGCAGTTAGAAAGCCACAGCTGACACTGAAAAATCAGAATAAGAGGCTAACCTGGACCAGGAACCACCATTAGTCTAAATATACTCTGTGGAACAGTGCTTGAATATATTATTGGAAGCTGTTGATACTCAGCGTGACTTTGTGAGTTGTATTCTGCATAAATTGGTACATACATAAAAAGTGATGTATTAAATAAGGATGAGTAGAGCTTCTTGAGCATGATAAAAAACAATATTAATGGATAAGTGTAAAAAAGTTATGCTGTTGTGGAAAGAAAGACATACCAATGGCACAGTAAGCTCTGGCAGCATAAGAGATGTCTCAAAACAAAGATGGATAGTCAGTCAGCCCAAAAATAACTGGGGATTCCTAACTCTTTCCTTGGGGGGGGGGGGCATATCTCAGAAGGTGAGCATAAAAGCAGCAGAGAAGTAAAGGAGAGTGAGTGTGAAAGAGAAAGCCTCACTTTAAGACCGGAGGGAAAAGTGTTATCCACTAGAACCCCAAACCCTCGACACAACTGCTACAAATACAGTCCCCTCTCAAGATAATGTCCTTTATTAAACCAATAACTTATTACCAGGCTCCTTTAATGACCAGTTCTCCTTCCAGAAATAACCAATAATTCTTTTCCTATGATTCTTTTTCTAATAACCAATGATTAACCAATAAACGCCTCCACTTCCCCCAGGTGAGCTTTGCCTGACTCATCTCCCCACTCTGACTCCCTTGGCCATGTGGAGGGCTTTCTTTTAACACCTGGCCTAGGAGTACTTCCATTGCTCAATCAATCTCACGTCTGGGCTGGGCAGAACCATACTGGTCATTGTACAGTCAATATCCAATAGTTCTCTCTGGTGGCCCCCATAGCACCTAACACAGTAGCCCCAAAGGATGACAACTCCCATGCTGCCCCCTGGCAATCCATGTTAGGCCTCGCCAGACGGGAAGATGCTACCCAGTGTACGAGAAGACATTCTGTACATTGCAGGCAGTCACCCATTGCCCTGTTGTTTTTCCTGCCTTCCAGGCCCAACCAGGTCATCCTCATGGGGCTGCTGGGACAGCAGGCCCAGTGTAATTGTGGCTGCAGCATCCTTCCATGTCCACATCCTGGCGTGGAAGGAGAATATCACAGTTCCCTTGCTGACTCAGATTAAATGGGCCAGGGCAAACTTCAGGAAGGAACCCAAACCCAATTTGACAGTCAGCTCTTCGAGCCTAAAAGGAATAAACATACTGTCATCACTGAATCGGTCACTCTGTTCTTTCTTCAAATTTCAAATTATGATCTACTGGCTTCAAGCAGGGGCACACCTATCTATATCAGTGTGTGTGTGATTTTTTTTCTTTTTTCAGCAGTCTCCACGCACACTGTTTCCTTAAAATATTCATGACTTCAGCAAAATCGCTGACTACATGTGATAATGTCATGGGCCATCAATATCTCCCATACCTCACGTCGCCTTAACTTTAAAGTATCTGTCAAAACCTGTCTTGAAGAAAAGAATAAAGCAGAGCCTGGCAAACGATAACCTCACACATTGACAGATGGTGATGGAGACCTAATCTTTATAGGAAGAAATATTCGTCAAGACAGCAAAATAGCAAAAGGGGTTGCAATCCTTGTACAATTCAGATTACAAGGAGTTTGCAATGTATGTAACACAATGGAATCTGAGTAAATAGTTAGACTGGCACTTTTCAAGGTATGGGCCACTAAATACTCAACTTCTTCCCAAAAGGAACAGCAATGGGGCTTTAAATTCACAGTTGCATTCTAACTACATGTCTTCTTCCTTAAAAAAAAAGATTATATGGATAAATAGAAATGTTCATGTCTCATCTTAGTTTTTTTTATTTTGCATGTTGTTTGGCTGTTAAATCTTGGATTTTGATGTAAACTGTGAATTATTATCTCCTGCTGACATCTGCACTATTCTACAAATTTTATTTGCAGTGTCAGAATGCTTATTAAGAAAGAGGCAGCATCACTAAGGCATCTATGCCAACACACTCAAGTAGACGGTGAACACTCTGGCTGATATTATTTTTCTTTTTAGGAAGCAAAATTATATATGCATGTGTATAATATATCTTTATTTTGGATGGAGAGAGAGATCAAGTCTGGAATTCTGAAGGACAGAAGCCTAGTGACCACATGAGGTTTATTCTGGCTGTTCAGTTAGGCATTTCTCATGGCTCCAGTACATACAGCTCTCACACACAAGCGCAAACTGCAGGTCTTGTACAAGTCTGCAGGTGAAGTTTTGGCTATATGGTTTCACTCTTTGTATTATTTCTTAGGGGGCAAAAATTGGGAAGCAGGGTGTAGGAATAATGACAGGGGGCTTGCTTTGCTCTTTATTTTTTCCTAGGGCATGAAGTAGAAGCGGAAGCAGAAGCAGACAATGGCCAACAGTGAGATGAATCACGTTGCTGTCGTCGTAGAAGAACTCCAGGCACTCGACAAACAGATTCAGAAACTCCTGTCCAGACGAAGGTACCTTAGGGATTTGAAGGCTCGGCTGCTGGATAAACCATCCTCGTCATCTGAAATCGATGTAACATCAACTCCGCGTTGTGCCGCTCAAGTAAGCTTCACCCCCGCGCCTCATAGGAGCGACGACGACACCGACGAAGACCTCGGCGTGTTTCAGCTATGCAGGCGGGGGTTTAAGGCTAGAACACCACCATCGGCATATGCGAGCATCTCGACCCAGAACGAGTTCGACCCTCTCCGTGTCCCCAGTTTGCCTTCAACCCCGGGTGATGTAATCGTGGAAGGTGATTCGATTGTTAGAAACCTCAATATCGCATGCCCTAATCGGAAATCTTTTGTTTCTTCTTTTCCCGGTGCTTATGTCCTAGATGTGATGAGACGTGCACCGACAATCTACAAGAAGCACAAGAAGAGGGCAGTTGGATCCGTTGTATTACACACCGGCGTAAACGACATAAGGCACAGTCGGAAATTCTCAAGGCTGACTTCACAGCACTAATTAAAGACACGAAGGAGAGGACCCCATCGGCAAAGATCTTCATTTCGGGTCCACTACCTCTCGTCAGACGATAAAATGAATACCACAGTCGTCTGCTAGAATTAAACAACTGACTGAAAGGCTTCTGCGAGAATCAAGACATCGGGTTCATCGACAACTGGGACCTCTTTTGGGAAAGGCCGCGTTTCCTCAAGTGGGATGGCCTGCATCCGAATAGATTCGGCGCCCGGGTCCTCTCCGAAAACATCGCTAAGGTAATTCGTTTATCTTGACTATCTATTTCTACTCTTAACCCCTTCCGTAATGCTATTGCTATGTTAGGACATGATAATTGTTTAACAAAGTATTTCGTAAAAGTGCACAACATTAATACTCTAATAACCAATCTCAATGCACGTAGAAAATCTAGGCAATACGGCATAAACACCAATAATTTAATTACAATTACTACTTTAGATGAACAATGTATTAAAACTATAAAAACAGACTACAGATTAAATAAAAAATACACACAGAGCGGCGCTAACAAAAATAACTTGGTTCCTATTCCAAATATCAATAATGCACATAGTATTCATCTCTGCACCTCCGAAACATTAAATATGGTGCTATTAAATGTTACAGCTTTAACTAACAAGACGTTTTTATCAACGATCTTATTAGTGATAGAAAAATTGATTTTATTGCACTAAGTGAAATGTGGCTTAGCTCAGATGGTGCGGCTGTTTTAATCGAATCTGCTCCTCTGGATTACAGTTTTACTCGTGTGGATTGCCAAGGAAAAAGAGGCGGTGGCCTAGCAAACATTTACTCAAGCCGGTTAAAGTGTAAAGATGTCAGTTTTGGTAAATTCAAGTCCTTTGAGTATCTCGCTGTTGTTATTCATGGAGATTCTCACGTTCTAGTATTATCTGTGTATAGACCTCCTAAATTTAACGCATCTTTCTTTGAGGAATTCTCTGACTTAATGTCAATTTTAATTACGAACTATGACACACTCTTAATAGTCGGCAACTTTAACTTTCATATAGATAATCAGTGTGACCAAAAAGTAAAAGAATTCATGAACCTCCTGGACTCTTTCGATTTAAGACAGCTCGTTAATCAGCCTACACATAAAGCAGGTCATACGTTAGACTTAGTAATTGCTAAAGGACTAAAAGTTGATGTAAAACAGGTCATTGATATTGGTCTATCAGACCATTTTCTTCTACTATTTAATATAGAAATATTGATAGAAAACATTCATGAGAAGCATATTGTTAAAAAACGCTTCTTTGACTCATCAGCAGCTTTAAAACTTACAAACTTTCTAAGCAATCAGTCCGTTTATAGTGCCAACTATAATAAGTGAGGATAATGTAAATAGTAAGGTAGAAAGATTTAATACTAAAGTGAGAGCTGCTGTTGAAATAGTTGCACCTGAAAAGACAGTTAAAAAATCTTCTAGAATTGTTATACCATGGAAGACCCAAAAGAGTCTCTGATTTAAAGAGAACATGCCATAGAGCTGAACGTAAATGGAGGAAAACTAAACTAACTATCCACTATGAAATATTAAAGTTTAAAATAACAGAATACAATAACACAGTCCGTCTTGAGAGGTGCTGCTATTTCTCTAAGATTATAAATAACAATGCTAGTAATCCCAGAGTCTTATTCTCGACGATTGATCGTCTGTTAAACCCAGGTAACTCAAAGGAATGCCTCCAAAGTACTTCCAGTAAAACCTGTGAGGCTATTGCTGTATTTTTCAAATAAAAAAAATTAATGATATTAGAAATAACATAGTATATCTCCCCAACACTGAGGATCCTCCTAAATCCCAGTACTCCGTTACAAACGAATTAAATTCTTTCACCAGGATAGATTTTCATGATTTACATAAAATAATTTCTCAACTGAAACCCTCCACCTGCGTCCTTGACCCAATCCCAACACGTTTTTTCAAAGAAGTATCGGGCGTGGTAATTGATAATATTCTTGACATAGTAAATTCGTCATTAGAGACAGGGGGTCTTCCCAGACTGTCTTAAGACTGCTGTAGTTAAACCCCTACTTAAGAAAAATAATCTTGACCCCTCTGCTCTTGAAAATTTTAGACCCATCTCTAACCTGCATTTCTTAAGTAAAATTCTAGAGAAGGCAGTCATTATGCAGTTAAATGACCACCTCAATAAACATGCTATTCTTGATAAATTTCAGTCAGGTTTTAGAACAAATCACAGCACAGAAACTACACTCGTTAAAGTAGTAAATGACTTGTGGGTAAATGCAGACAGAGGCCATGTATCTGTTCTCATCTTCTTAGATCTGAGTACCGCATTTGATGCCATTGATCACAATATTCTTAGAAATCGCCTTAGTCAATGGGTGGGCCTCTCTGGCAGTGTCTTAAATTGGTTTGAATCCTACCTGGCAGGAAGAAAATTCTTCATTAGTTGTGGTAATTACAACTCAAAGACACATGATATCCTATATGATGTTCCACAAGGCTCTATCCTGGGTCCGCTGCTCTTCTCAATCTACATGCTTCCGTTAGGTCAGATTATCTCGGGGCACAACATGAGTTACCACAGCTATGCTGAAGACACGCAGCTGTATTTATCAATAGCACCTTATGACCCTGATTCTCCTGATTCACTAACACAATGTCTTACTTGTATTTCTGAATGGATGAATAGTAATTTTCTAAAGCTAAATAAAGAGAAAACTGAAATTTTAGTGATTGGCAATAATGGATACAATGAGGCTATTAGAAATAAACTGGATGCATTAGGATTAAAAGTCAAGATGGAGGTAAAAAGCTTAGAGGTAACTGTTGACTGTAATCTGAATTTTAAATCACATATTCATCAGACCACTAGGACAGCATTTTTTCACTTAAGAAACATAGCAAAAGTTAGACCTCTTATATCGTTGAAAGATGCTGAGAAATTAGTTCACGCGTTTGTTTTCAGTCGACTACATTACTGTAACGCACTCCTCTCAGGACTACCCAAAAAAGACATAAATCGTTTGCAACTAGTGCAGAATGCAGCTGGTAGAATCCTTTTTTTTTTTTTTTAATTAATTATTAATTTTATTGTAATCATTCCATACAAATAGATCAATTTATACAAAAAAGAATTGAAGACAAATCAAACCCCACACTTGAGAAGGACAGCACGGCCAAAGGAAAATTTCTTAGGGCTTTTTAATAGGGCAAAAATAAACAAAAGAAAAGAAAAATATATATAGGTAAATAAAAAATGGAGAAGGGAAAGAAATGCAGAAATAATTATTTCTTCTTATTCTAAAATATTATTGATTAGATCCTGTCAGGTTTTGAAAAAATTCTGTATAGATCCTCTAACTGAGAATTTGATTTTTTCCAATTTCAAATAATATAAAACATCGGTTTCCCACTGACTTATCACATGAGAGTTAGGATTCTTCCATCTTAACAAGATAAGTCTGCATGCCAAAAGTGTAGTGAATGCAATCACCGTTTGCTTGTCCTTCTCCACTTCAAGTCCGTCTGGAAGAACACCGAACACAGCTGTTAATGGGTTAGGAGAGATTGTGACACAAAGGCTGTCTGAAAGGCACTTAAAAATTTTGGTCCAAAATGATGTTAATTTGGTGCAGGCCCAAAACATGTGACCCAGTGAGGCAGGAGCTTGGTTGCAGCATTCACAGGTTGAATCTTGCTTTGGAAACATTTTGGACAGTTTTAAGCGAGACAGATGAGCTTGATATATAATTTTGAGTTGAATAATTCTATGCTTTGCGCATATGGAGTGAATTCTCTGTAATGCTACCTTCCACTCCTTTTCTGATATATTGATTAAGAGATCTTTTTCCCAATGTCCTCTTGGATCTTTGAAAGGAAGGGACTCTAATAAGATTTTATATAATGCAGAAATGGTGTCTAATTCCTTGAAATTGAGCAGTATTTTTTCCAGCATGGTGGAGGGTACGAGATGAGGAAAATCAGGCAGTTTCTGTTTAACAAAGTTTCTAATTTGAAGATAGTGAAAGAAATGTGTAGCTGGGATGTTGAATTTGGAATGTAACAAAGGATGCAAGGATATTGACTATATAAAGATCTCAGAGCAATTTAATCCAAAATCTTTTCCAGGTATTAAAAACTGGATATGTTTGCAAGGGTTGAAAGAAGTGGTTCTCTTGCAGGGGTGCCACAGATAAAAGATTTTCCATCTTAAAATGCTTTCTAAGTTGGTTCCATATTCTGAGTGATTAAAGCACAATTGGGTTATTAGTATATTTTCGATAACTTGCATTTATTGGAGCACAGAGCAGGGAGTATAAAGAAGTACTACAGGATTTTACTTCTACTGTGGGCCAAACCTGTGTATGTTCATTTTTTTGTGTCCAGGTTTTTATGGCTTGTATGTTTGCTCCCCAGTAATAAAACTGAAAATTAGGTAAAGCCATGCCACCTTCTGCCTGAGGTCTTTGTAGGGTCGCTCTTCGGATACGTGAGTTTTTTGTTAAATAAATGAGGTTATAGTTGAATCTAATTGCTTAAAAAATGATTTATTGATATATATGTGAATGTTTTGAAATAAAAAAAGAAGTTTAGGAAGGATATTCATCTTAACAACGTTAATTCTTCCGGCTAGAGTGAGATGATGGGTTGACCATCTATGCAAGTCTTGCTTAATTTTTTCCATACAGACGGCAAAATTTTGTTGATAAAGAGCTTTATGTTTACTTGTGATATTTACCCTAAGGTATTTAAACTGATCTGCTATGGTAAAAGGTAGGGTGTCCAATCTAATATTATATGCTTGTGAATTCACTGGAAAGAGTATACTTTTATTCAGATTAATTCTGAGACCAGATTTCTTTTGAAATTCTCTGAGTGCTGTTAAAACTGCAGGCACAGTGTTTTCTGGGTCTGATATATATAAAGCCATATCATCTGCATATAGAGAAATTTTCTGTTCCAGTCCTTCCCTGATAATCCCCTTTATCTGATAAGAATTTCGACAGTGAGCCGCCAGTGGTTCAATGGCGATTGCAAACAGCAGTGGTGACAAGGGGCATCCTTGTCTGGTGCCACATTCTAGCTTAAAGTAGTCTGAACAAATGTTAATACAAACTGAAGCTTCTGGATTGGTATACAGTAGTTTGATCCATGCACAAATATTCAGGCCAAACCCAAATTTCTCCAATGCAGTGAAAAGGTAGTTCCGTTCAGTCATATCAAATGCTTTTTTCTGCGTCTATTGATAGTAATATCTCTGGGGTGTTTGACTTTGCTGGTGAATATATTACATTAAACAGGCGTCGGAGATTAGAAGATAGGTGTCGGCCTTTAATAAATCCAGTTTGATCCTGTGATATTACCAAGGGCAGCACTTTCTCCATCCTTCTAGCTATACTTTTTGAGAGTATCTTAACATCATTATTCAGGAGTGAAATTGGTCTGTATGATGCATATTGTAACAAGTCCTTATTTTGTTTAGGAAAGACGGTGATTAATGCTTGACGAAAAGTTTGAGGTAGAATTTGATTGTCTCTAGCTTCTGTAAATATTGCCAATAAGAGGGGAGCTAGATGAGTGGAGAATTTCTTATAAAATTCTACGGGGTAACCATCAGGGCCTGCTGATTTCCCGCTTTGAAGTGACTTTATAACATCTAGTAATTCTGATAGGGTCAGAGGTTTATCCAGTTCCTCAGCACTTAAAGCATCTATTTGTGGTGTCTGTAATGTATCCTGTAATGTATCCTGTAGCTGCTAGAATCCTAACTAGGAAAAGAAAATCTGAGCACATTTCTCCAGTTTTGATGTCACTACACTGGTTACCTGTGTCATTCAGGATTGTCTTTAAAATTCTGCTTAAGGTTTATAAAGCCTTAAATAATCTCGTCCCATCTTATATATCAGAATATCTGACATCTTATATTCCAAATCGTAACCTTTGATCCTCAAATGAGTGTCTCCTTAGAATTCCAAGAGCAAAACTTAAAAGAAGTGGGGAGGCGGCTTTCTGCTGTTATGCACCTAAAATCTGGAATAGCCTGCCAATAGGAATTCGCCAGGCTAATAGAGTGGAGCACTTTAAAAAACTGCTTAAAAAACATTATTTTAACATAGCTTTCTCATAACTTCACTTTAATTTAATCCTGATACTCTATATATTCAGTTCATTATAATAACTATTCATAGTGGCTCTAAAATCCGTACTAATACCTACTCTCTCTTCTGTTTATTTTTCCGGTTTCTTTGTGGTGGGGGTCGCCACCACCATCTACTCAAAGCACCGTGATGTTCCAACATTGATGGATTAAAAGCCAGAGGTCTGCATGACCATCATCAACAAATCCTTCCGTGAGAACACTAAATACAAAGAGGACTATTTCATTTTTGTTAGGTAGAATGCCCAGAGGGGACTGAGCGGTCTCGTGGCCTGGAACCCCTGCAGATTTTATTTTTTTCTCCAGCCGTCTAGAGTTTTTTTTTGTTTTTTCTGTCCTCCCTGGCCATCGGACCTTACTCTAATTCTATGTTAATTAATGATGTCTTATTTTAATTTCTTACTTTGTCTTTTATTTTTATTTTCTTCATTATGTAAAGCACTTTGAGCTACTTTTTTGTATGAAAATGTGCTATATAAATAAATGTTGTTGTTATTGTTTATGTACATAGCAGCTTGTAATATTACTGGCCTTTGTATGTGTTTATTCTAAGAGGCCTTTGGAATCGATAGCTACAGGTCAGGGATGATTCCCATATGCACGACATGATTACTATCTGATGACAAGGTGCAGGATTGATGGTCTCGGAAAGGAGGAAATAATTATTTTAATTGCATTCAAATAAAGACTTACAAGTGGCATGGCTACACAGTTTTTTAATGTGCACCATATTTGGATATGAAATGGCACTGCACAGAAACAGCAAGAAAGCAAAAGTGTCATAATGTGGAACTTCACTATTGTGTACTACATTAGCTCTAGGTGGTTATGGAGGAATATTTCAGACAAAATTAAATAAATATGCAAAAAAAAAAGTTTTTAATTCAATTCGCATTTAATGTTATGTTTGGATGAATATTACATACTAAATAAATTCATAAATAAGAAGCCTAAAAATATTTCAAGTTCTTTTTCTCAATTTATTGTCACATTTCATAGTACTTTAATTTGTTTAACTATATATGTATTTATTTTTGTCTGAAGTATTCCTCCAAAGGTGGCTTGATAAGAGGACATACACTATCACAAACAACCAATTTAAATAATTCCAAAGTGAGATACAACACTGCAAGCTTCACACCCTAACCCCTTTTTTATCTTATCATTTCACTGGGACATCTAGCAACATGTGGCATTGTTGAAATTAGCCCAAATCACCTTATGGTGAAATGAAAATAATAAAATAGACTTGTTTGTGCAATTGACCAACAGGTAGGCTGCGACCAATTAGCAAGAATGCACATACTGTATAGTACATGGAATTAAACTTTAAAGCAGGAATTTACTTTTGAATAACAATAACTTGGTTTGAATTGAAAACATATGTAAAAGGTGGAATGTGGCGAAGTAATAAGCTCTGCTGCTTCATTGCTCCCAAAACCTGAGTTCAGATCCTATCTAAACAGGGTCTCTTTCTGTCCAAGTGAGTGTCATGTCATGACAGTCATATTCTTTAAGACCTCCTGGTAATGTGATGAAAATTTTCCAAACTTATTTACTATTCTTTTTATTGTTATTTACTCTTGTTTGCTTTTATTATTTAGTGACAAGCTACATACCAATTGACGTCGTCAGCTACAGTGGCAGTAGTCTCGCAGAGCCAGGCATGATTCTCCAATCAGAAAACATGACTAGAAACAACTTCTTAAAACGTTAGTAGTGAACATCACTACTGTAGTGGCTATGCCCATCGGGCTTCTTCCTAAAACATCTGCTCCCAGTTCCTCCAGTCGATGCACTTTAAACCAACAGAGTTCTAGGGAGAGATCAAAAGGGACAGAACAAAAGACTTGACACTGAGAGAAAATTAAAAGCTAAAACAGCTGCTATTCATTCCGGAGCTCAGTAGAACGACATAACTAAAGCTTAATGATAAACTTTGTACATTGTAGTGTATGCTGAGACAGAGTAGACAGACTCACACACATAGACCACAGCATCTACTTGGCTACATGCATTTAAGAAGCACTTCTGTTTGTTATGATGCCATTCTGTCATTTTGACAATTGGATCACTACATGGCATAATGACATCCAGTCAAGTTTAGATAAGTATTGTAGTCCATGGATATCTTATGTGTTAAAATGATGAGGCTACATTCTTATTTGCATTTCCGATTAGACAGTAATGTTAACTTCCTTTAGTTATTCGTTTAGATGTGCAGGTCAGAAGGGGGAGGTTGTGCAGCCTCATCTGTGCTTCTGTTGGAGTTCATAGGCAGATTTGTTGATTCAGCTGTTTCCAGTACTGAAATCTACAACTCCTCTGGCTCTTCAATTTCAGCACACTTAACGACAGTCCTTTTGACAGGTCTGACACATTGTTTACTTCGAATGTATATTTCGAAATTCATACTTTAAGGAACATAGCTGCCAGTTCTTTCAACCTTATAGTGACTTCTACACTATCATCATAACTGTGAACAACAGAGAGTACCCACAGCAACTGTGACAAAGTATCATTCACTTTTACCACTAGTTCACCGATGTATTTGAATGCCAATGTATAATCTGATTTTACAAAAATACTTTTTGCTTGCAACAAGTTTTGTTTTATTTAACAATGCTCTCTACACATCTGATGCACATTTATTTGTTTAATAGTGGGCCTTTTAAGGAGACTTTTTGGCTGTAGACAGTTTACCATAATCAAAAGCTTCCTCTCTGTTGGATCAGATTAACAAGAGCACCATTGGTCTGCAGTTCAAAATCACTGCCCCTGCTTTGAGTACCACCTTCATGAGGCATTGGATTGGTTTAGAAATGTGACATTCAGTGAGCCTTCTCATTGTTCTTATCACAAGTGAATTTTGCTAAATTTAAGCAAAATTCACTAATGGTTGTCTCCATACATATACAGGGTGAGTCAAAATTATGTTAACACTAATGTAGTGAGAAGTCAAGCAAAATGACGCCTTTTATTGGCTAACTAACTAGATTACAATATCCATGCTTTTGAGGCAACTTAGGCCCCTTCTTCAGGCAAGTTGCCTCGAAAGCTTGCATATTGTAATCTTTTTAACTAGCCAATAAAAGGAGTCATTTTGCTTGACCTCTCACTATATCCATAATGGCTAACATGGTACAACACCCCAGAAGTACAAACATAAAAGACACCGAAATGTACAGCTACTACATGGAATTGAAGAAACTGGCACACATGGACAGCAACATCTTCTTCTTAACGAAATGCAAAAAGGAAAAGATTACATCTTGCCTGAAGAAGGGGCCTGAGTTGCCTCGAAAGCTTGCATATTGTAATCTTTTTAGTTAGTCAATAAAAGGTGTCATTTTGCTTGACTTCTCACTACATCCATAATGGCTAACATGGTACAACACCCTAATACTACTGTTAACACTAATGGTACTGCTATGTTTATACTTCTAAATAATTTTTAGGACAATTTATGTGCCGCATATGGTACATGTGTTGAACATGATAGCGAACAGGTTGAGACATCCCTGTAAATCATCTTGCACATACGAAGTATGTCTTGTGAATAAATTGTTTCCACTATTCAAATGGTAACATAATTTTGACTTACCCTTTATATTATACGCCTGGTCATGCAAGACTGCTTTGTCAGAGATCAGAGTTCTCTTTTTAAATTTTCCTAAACTTGTGTTCATTTGTTAACTTTCAACAATACAAATACTATTAAGAAAATCAAATTATAGCCAGAACATACAATCAAAAAGGTAAAACCTGTTTTTTTAATTGTTTCATCACAATTGGATAAGATCAGATATTTGAGTTTGGTCATGTACATGGTTACAAACCTGAATCAGCTATGTCACTTTCCACTTGCAAGCATGTACCAGAATGTAGAATTTAATGAGTGAATACAAACCAAAAATATGAAAAATATAAATGAAGTAAACAAGTAAAAATTGTACAGGAGAAAAACTGCAAAATCGATCACAGGTTATCACAGGCTTTTACAGGTTTCTGCACATGTCAAAGTAGTGCATGATACTTTACGTTATTTTATGAGTTCCCTATTTGAATTAGTGCTGAAATGTGCAGGCTTAAGGCCCCATCCACAATAGTATGTTTTCATTTAAAAACACAGACATTTCTCTCTGTTTTAGCCTTTTGTCCTACTTCACCAGGGTTTTCAACGCCCAAAAATGAATATTTCTTAAAACTCTCCAGTGCCAGATACTTTTAAAAACACTAGCTTCGGAATTTCAGAGTAGAATGACAAAAATGAATATTTCTGAAAACACTTGACTCCAAAACACTCTTGCCGGTTTGCACTTATTATGCGTACATTCAATAATTGGATGCTGCTCTTTACAATGTCTCATTTCCTGTTTCGTCATGGAAAAAAAAGCCATAGCAGGCACAGAATAGACACTTTCCACATCACTTGTAGAGATGCATACCTCTATGTAACTAAATTGCCTTTTGTACAGTTTGAATGCTACACACATGCACAAAAGTCAAATAATTTACTGATCGCTACAGTTTTGTGAGAAATCCCGTTATCGGCTGTGTTATCGTAGTAGTGAAAAAGTCAGAAACCCTTGAAAACATGATTATATATAACTCAGTTGATGGCCTCTTATGAAAGTTTTTTACTTAAACTGGATACATTCAATAAGGAGGATTGTTTTCTGCAGCAATAATTAATAGCATCACATTTAATGAATTGCGTGGGTGTAGAATACACCTGAGTTCACAATTATACAGGTCAGAGATGCGAAAGCACATTGCAGTAAAGTGAAGATATAGACACATGTATGCATGTATTTATTTCTTTTCTCTATTGAGTTAATTTTACAAATGCTGTTTGGTACAGGATGTGCTGGAATGCTTTTAATCAATCCACCCACGAATGAACCTAAAACTGATTGCTTCTTTATTTTTTAAATTTTTTTGTCACTTTAACATTTGGGCTTTTTTTTATTTAATGGCAAGACGACTGTTGAAGATTCTGAAGGCTTTAACTTTCAACAGGGTTCAGAACATCGATGTGAGAAAGGAGCAATTTGCTGCAGTACTTAAAAGAATTTCTTTCTGTCAGAGTTCAACATGCATTGGTAGTTTTGAAAGGATTTTCACAGGTCTCTGCCTTTTTAAACTACATAGACCGTTCAAGAAGTTTTCTGTATACCCAGTGTATGCGAAAGTCTAAACATATGCGTTTTCTGGTTTAGTTTAAAGACACCAGTTTTAAATAAAAATGTAGTAGTGGGGACATAACGTAAGGTTCCTCTCTGTCTTGTCACCATTTTTCCTGAGTTAGGCTCTCAACCCCACTGGATTTAGGTGGGTTCAGGTGATGAATGAATAGATTAATAATAAGAGGCTCATTTTTGTGTTTATTTTTTGTGAGCAGAAAGTGTAGGTTAATTACCGATCTACTCCTTCACATTCTTAACACAGTCTGGTGCGAAAGAAGCCTGACATCTACCACATACCTTTAAATATAATAAAAAAGTATTTTTTTAAGCAAAGAAGTGCTTTTTCCGGGGATCTCCTTGGAGTCTGACCTTTCACAAGTGAAAAACGTGTGTGTGTTTTTTTCTATTAGCCATTAAACACCTATTGGGAGCCATAAAGCTGCTACTCATGACTTCATGACACCACCCTCCTATTTCATTTCTCTATTATTTTTCTATCACATTATTTATGAATTGTTTTTGAAATGCTATGAGGATTTTCTATAAAGAAGACATGTATGAATCATAAATATGTTTCTTTTACATTTTTTTAAATATCACCACTCAGTTTATAAGTTCACTCCCAAGGATCCACTAATAGGATTGCTCAAATACGTGTATTCTTTGTTGCCATTGTATTTTTCAATTTATTTCTCTTGTACGGAAAAAAAAAGCTACCTTTCATGATTGACAGGTAGACAGATTGATGCATCCCCATAAATATCAAAAGATATTGTTTATGATTAAGTTTTTTGACATTTAAAGGATTCAATTCTATCGCAATGATGCTTTTGATTATCTACTGCACCATATCAGGTAAATATTTCCGACACAGCACTTTACCAGCAATGCAATAAATTAATAGGTTGGAATCAGAAAGACATATTGATGCTCAGAATGAAAGAGAACCTTGGTAGCTGAAAACAGACATTGGATGTGGCAGGGGACACATACATTGTGTTGCTGAGTGCTTGAATGTTTTTTGAACTCTCAGAACCAATGCAAAAAATGGTGAACTTTAAAGGGCAGTATATCAATTTATTTCTTCCTTACTTGGTTAAGGTTGAATTTGTGTTTACTTTCAAAATCATTTCTATTTTGTGGTTTCTTATTTTGGATTTGTTTATTTACCCTGCAGTGCGTTGTCATCCCCATCTAAGCATGGCTTCCGTCTTGCGAATCTGTATAAGGATTAGGTGAGTGTCACAGTTAACGGACAGAGAGATACATTGATTATTACTGATTTATATGATAAACAAATAATACAAGCATGGAGCAACTTGGCACAGTAGCACATACACTGTAGATAGATAGATAGATAGATAGATAGATAGATAGATAGATAGATAGATAGATAGATAGATAGATAGATAGATAGATAGATAGATAGATAGATAGATAGACTGTAGGAGGAAATTTGGTTATTTACAGAAGCTCTTTAAATAAACAAATACATAAATAGATGCCAAGATAAGATATACCTTCCTCTGATCATGTAGAACATAGTCACTTCTGGCCTTATTACAATTCCTTCCCTCAATTCTACTGCCAGTACAAGCTGAGCAGCTAGGAACATGGAAGGACAAAGAGCCAAAGCATAGTCAAAATCAAACCAAAATAATTAAACAGGAACCTAAATAACTAAACTCAAAGTCAAAAAGCGGGATTGTTCATTTTTTTGAAGCCAGAAATACAGTAATACGATTGCATAACTGTTTTTTGATACCCATAATCTCGTATCAAGATAGACCTGTGGCATTAACTTATAAAGTGTCACTTTGGCAACATTACACAGTGTGACTTCTGGAACCACCCACCACTCTCTATCGTCTTGACAATTGGAACCTCAAAGTGTTGGCACCCAAGTTGTATCTCAATAAACAAAAATAAAAATAAAAAATTCTAGGAAGTTCATATAAAGCAACTAATGATACCAAATTGTTCATTGACATTCAACATTTCTAAAAAATGTATATAGAGATCTCTGAAAAAATGTATTTATTTAGGGTCAAATCCTGTTTTAATGATGTCTACCAGTGAGAACCGCATTGAGACAATGGGGTAGTAAAACTGTGGAGGGGGACTAGAGGTAGTGATGAGTTACTCCAAATGCCTTAAGGTACATTCTTTTCTCCTTTCAGAACAGGATCAGAAGGGTTTCAGCAAATGGCTTTCATGGAGGTCAAGGCCAGGGACTTGGGCACTGTCCCTTTTGGCCACATGACCAGGAGTCACTAAAAACAGGGGTGGTCATTTCACTTCTGACAGTCAAGAGGAAAGGAACTCCAGTCTTCAGTTTGGTCAAAAAATAAACAAAAATGCAAAGATCACCAAAAGACTCCTACCCTGCAAAGTTGAGAGCAGGTTTAAGAATAGCCTATGGTAAAAAGAAGTAAGAAAAGAGAATAACTAAGGGATACTAAGACTTTTATGCTTTGTTTTTCTTTAGCTCTTCCACATTGTCTCAGGGTGGAAGGGTAACATAAAGAATCTTCGAATATTTAACAAGCTGTATTTTAGGCCCTCTTGGTAACCCTGCATTGGCACTTAGAGTAGGCTATAACTTTCATAATTAATAAAGGTGAATGTCACTTCACAAAAAATATTATGCAGATACAGTGCCAAAAGAAGTGCAGACTTTAACAGTGCTAATGTTCATAATTACTTAGAATGAGATAAAAGCTTCTTTAGTGAATGCAAAACCATACTGAAGGTACACAATCAAGCAAATATTGGTAAGTATATTTCACTCAAATTTTGGGTAGATTTGAATGAAAATACCAATTACCACTGAAATGCACTGTAAATTTGATTTAGAAGTGGTGGAATGGGACAAAACTGTAAGACAGTCTAGTGTGACGATGAATAAAAATCATTTCAAAATAATATAAAACTACTGTCCATTGGTATTTGTTAGAAAAGTGGTGCATGGTGTGATTAGTTACCTTTTTAGGTAACTCTTTTTAAGAATGATATTCGTTCAACAATTATTTATTGATTTAGAATACAAAATGGCAACATGAAATAAAAGAATAAACACAAACATAAAGGTAAAAAAACAACCAAACTCTTAACGTGCCCACTTCAACCTAAATTTGACCAAGGGCAGATATTGTAGGAGAAATGGAGGAAAAAGGTACTTCAATCACTAAAATGTAGAGAAAAGCTGCATCATGGAACACTAAAGAGCTAGGATCAATATAGTCCAGTTTTCAAAGGATTTCCTGGATTCTCTGTTTATTCAATGAAAAGTAAGAAGTGGTTTAAATTTCAGAGTACTGAGATGAAACAAGGTTATGCTAGTGAGAGGTAAAAAGTTCTTATAGGAGTCTTGGAGGAACAGAGGAAAACACAATTATTGTTGAAGAACAGTCAATCACTATCATACATTAGGAAAGAAAAAAAGGACACATGCATTATCACATAATGGGTACGAACCAAAACATTTCAGATTTTTTTCTTGTTGGATTCATTTTACGTTTGCTGGGGCCAAAACCTATGCTGACAGCATCAGGTACAAGATGAGAATCATCACAAAACACAAATAAATTCCCAAAAATAAATACAGAAAACTGATCATCACCACTACTTAAAAGGACTTAGCCACCTTTGCAGAAGCTACTGACAGACTGAGAAACATTTCCACCAGATACACTAATCCCTCCTCGATCGCGGGGGTTGCGTTCCAGAACCCCCCGCGAAAGGTGAAAAATCCGCGAAGTAGAAACCATATGTTTATATGGTTATTTTTATATTGTCATGCTTGGGTCACAGATTTGCACAGAAACACAGGAGGTTGTAGAGAGACAGGAACTTTATTCAAACACTGCAAACAAACATTTGTGTCTTTTTCAAAAGTTTAAACTGTGCTCCATGACAATACAGAGATGACAGTTCCATCTCACAATTAAAAGAATGCAAACATATCTTCCTCTTCAAAGGAGTGCACGTCAGGAGCAGAGAATGTCAGAGAGAGAGAGAGAAAAAAGCAAACAATCAAAAATCAATAGGGCTGTTTGGCTTTTAAGTATGCAAAGCACCGCCGGACAAAGCAGCTGCTTTCATATCGCCTATTTTAGACATTTATAAGGGATCAGACCCTCTATACACAGATTGCACCCTCTGAGAAGTGGAGGTTATTATTTCTTCAAAAGCAGGAAACAAACTGAACTTTATTTTTGTAGTTGGCCCTTTGATCTTGATTTCCCTGGTGATGTGACTGGAAAGAATTCTTTTCTTGAATCCATTCTGGACCTCTTTGAGTGGATCTTTGCTTCTCAGGCTTCTGGTGACTCTCCTGGGCATATCTTGGCAACATTACTTCCTGGTCCATACTTGAGAAAAAATGACACCTTTGTCACATTATTTTTAGTGAAGAGAAATTTTACATTAAACATTGAATAAGACCATCGTAGACATGCTGGATGTGACACCAAACATAATTAACTGAATACAATATAAGGTAGAAATTAATCAAAAAAGTTTCATCTTTCAGTAAGTCTAATATTCATTTTCAGTACTACTGAAGCATGCAGACCCATGATCCTAAAGTAAAATAATAAAATGCAAGTAAAAACCAGGTGAAAGATAAGGAGCTGTTGACACTTTTTATGCATTCTAAATAGATACTTCTTTCAGTTCCTCTAGAAGTGATAATGTATTTTATTACTTCTGCTGACTCGTTTACAGCAAGCAGAACTTTTCTCTTTTGGCAACACATTATTTTATTTTTGACATGAAAAAATACAGCTTAACATTGATCACATCACTGATGTAACTTTTTTAAATAGTGGTCTTCAAGAAAATATCAATGTAAGGATGTTAAAACAATGCTTTCGTATGTTTGGAGATTTCAACTAATTGACAGTCTTCTGAATTGTCACTGTACATGTTTGTCTCGTATTTGCATTCTGCACCCTGGACTTTGTCTTGCATGCCTATTAGCCATCGGTTTCTCTGCTGTACAATTGGTTTATATTCAGGATTACTTCATGCTTGTCAATGTGGTTCAGCGTCTTGTCTCCTTATTGGAGGGGGTTGTCTGACCCATGAAAAGGTTAGATATAAACACTCTGCATGATTGTCAGCCTGCATTTTGTTGTTAATTGTTAATTGTTGGAGGGAATGATGCTGATCATAACAATATTTTGTCATCATTTAACTCAGTTGGAATCCCCATTAATTATACTGAATCAGCCCGCAATCTAGGAGTTATCTTTGACTCTAGCATATCATTTAAAGCGCATATTACAAAGTTGTCCAAATCATGTTTCTTCCATCTTAAAAATATTAGGAAATTAAGGCGCTTTCTAAATAAACAGGATTCTGAGAAAATAATTCATGCTCTAATAGGATTGACTTTTGCAATGCGGTATTCACTGGATGTTCAAACTGTTCTTTATACAGCCTCCAGTTAATCCAAATTGCGGCTGCAAGAATTATTACAAGAACAAGAAAATACGAACACATAACTCCAGTTCTTAAATCCTTACACTGGCTCCCGGTTAAGTTTAGGGCAGATTTCAAAATCCTCCTTTTAACATATAAAGCATTAAATGGCCAAGGTCCGGCTTACTTTTCGGAACTTATCATGACTTACAAACCAGAGCGCACATTAAGATCTCAAGATGCCGGTCTGCTTATGATTCCAAGGATTAATAAAATAACAATGGGAGGTCGAGCTTTTAGTTACAGGGCTCCTAAACTGTGAAATGGTCTGCCTGCTACTATAAGAGATGCCCCTTCGGTCTCAGCTTTTAAATTCCGGCTGAAGACTCACTACTTCAGTTTAGCATATCCTGACTAGAGCTGCTGATTAACTGTACAGACTGCATCTCTGTTGTTAGTCATTAGCACTAAAACATAAGTAACATGATAGTTATAATTGGATACTAACCCTCACCTATTCTGTTTCTCTTCTCAGTACTCAAATGTGGCACCTGGTGCTACGGCCCACCTGTCAATTTGTTTTGCCTGCCTAAGGTAAAGTCATCCATGTTGGAGGATCGCAGGAATCATGGGAAGGAGGGGTCCTTTCATCAGATTGGCTGGCCCAGCGCTGTTTCAGCCATGGAATGGCCAAATGGGGGAGGCAGCTTGATGGATGAGGTCTCCAGGACTCTAACTACATCCAAATCTTCTTATGTGATGTCATTTACTGTTAAATTCTGCTCCGTACTTCTAAAATTTTTATTTTTATACTGTATTGAGGATTTGCTCTGTTCTGTGTATTGAATTGTATTGTATTGACCCCCTTCTTTTTGACATCCACTGCACGCCCAGCCTACCTGGAAAGGGGTCTCTCTTTGAACTGCCTTTCCCAAGGTTTCTCCCATTTTTCCATACAAGGTTTTTTTGGGAGTTTTTCCTTGTCTTCATAGAGAGTCAAGGCTGGGGGGCTGTCAAGAGGCAGAGCCTGTTAAAGCCTATTGCTGCATTTTTACTGTGTGATTTTGGGCTATACAAAAATAAATTGTATTGTATTGTATTGTATTGCATTTCTCCATCTTTGACATTTTATCAATCTGTATCTTGCGTTTGAAACTTAGCAAGTGGCGCTGATTTTTTATTCTTCTTCTTCCAATTATGGTGATCTTTGCCACATATTCAAATTCTGTTATTTGCTTGACTATCAGCAGAGATCCTTGTTTTTCTTTTTCTTTCCACCATGCAATAAGGTTTTGTGCTTACTGTGCCGTTATAAATTTAAGACCACAGGTCACTTTGCTGAAGTTGCCACTACCTCAAATATTTTGAATTACCAGAATGTACCAGCTAAGAAGCTGTTGATTAATACCAAGATCAAGGTTCCAGCCTCAGTAGTTTACAAATAATTGCGTGACAGATTTTGTCATTTTATTTTGAATATAAACATATGCGTGGAAGTGTGTGTGTTTGTATGTCCGGCCCGGATGTGCAAGGCGGCCCAGAAGTGCAAGGCTACAGCATGAAGCTCAAAGAGCCAGCAAGGTGGCCCCAAGTTAATGAGCAGCTAATATACAAGTGAGGCGAGTGCATTGGCAAAACAAAACCTCCAAGGAGACAGAAACTTGCTTACCCGCTGATAGACAAGGGGGGCAACCACGTCCGCAAAACGAAACCACCAACTCTGCATGTCAATTTTTTTTCTGACAATTTTAATAGTTTCTAGGAGCCCAGGCTTTTTACAGCATGGGCTTACACAGCTATTTATATATAATGATTGCTCTTGATAACAATTACAGCAAGTCTTTCAAGTATGGTCTGAGAGAGGCTTTTATCAAGAGAGAAATGATGAAGACAGAATAAATGAAGATGTCCCATCTTAACCAACAAGTATTTTTTAACCTTTTCATTTCAACCAAAGCTTACCATGTAAAGTTGCATTGAGTTACAATAAAATAATGTACTGTACATAACTGACAAATTAGTAATTATAATATCCATTTTCCTTTACATCTTTATGAGGCAGTAAATCTAAGCCCCACACCATTGTACTATCCGTTTCTTTTGTACTGCATGATTTTAGAGACCGTGAGCTGTTGTGTGTTTATTAGCAGCCAAACTACGAATGTTGCATCAATAAGAACCAGTGCACATAGGTCTCCTCGTTTTTTAATGTTTTCTTGCTTCATTTTATTTCACTTGTTTGTAAGGAATATCCAGTTCCTTGTTGTTTCTTTTTATTAACTAGAAGGAAATTAATTACGAGTCGCAAACAACAATGAAGGCAATATTTAAATCAGTGTTATTTAGTGCTATTTTAATTCACCATTTAGCAGATGCTTTTGGTTAAATATAAAAAAAGATAGTGATTTGCAAGAAAACCTAAATATGCACAGGTAGGAATTTTAATATAGATAACTAATGTAAGTAATACAATTTCTAATTAAATGTTAAGATCCAAAAAAAAAAAAAGGAGTTACTAATTAAGTAACTGGCAGAGAATGAAAATTCTGCCACCATTGCAACCCACCAGGACCTAGCTGCCAAAGCTTCAGAAAGTCAAACTCAGTAAATGTTATTATAAATTTGAAGCATACTGTAATCAGAATCACTTTAGAACTCAAAAAAAGAACACATGTCACAGATTCAGCACATGGGGGGGGGGGGGGGGGGGGGGGGGGGGGGGGGGGAATGTGGTAAATAAAGGGTTTCACAAAATAAATGTATAAAATAAGCTTGTAAAAACTCCAGAAATTATTAAATATTTTTTTAAAGTTGACACTTGTTTCTTCTCTTCTGCTGTTTTTAGCCTGTAGATATATCTTACCATACTGTAGTGTTATCACACAATCACCTGCCTTGTCTTTATTCTGGGCTGTGCTCTGCCACTGGCTATTGCACCTCAATTTGCCATACAGCTAACTTAATGATATGCTGTGAAAATGTTCTGCAAAAATATGTCAACTGCCATATAGGCAGGTCTATTGAGATAAATACATACATACATACAGGGACTCAACAGTGATCATCAAAGAATTTCTGCCAAAATAAGAGTTTTGATAGCTTGTATAAAACCTATTCACAGTAGCCTGGTGAAATGTGAGTGATGCTTTATCCAAATGAATCTGAATATTTTAGCGCTCTTGAGTCTGTACACTAACATATACAAATAAGGATTTATACAAATAAATTGATAATGAAAAATGAATAGATTGGATACGTGGTTACAGACATGTTCAAAATATTTTGTGGGCCAGCACATCTATCTATCTATCTATCTATCTATCTATCTATCTATCTATCTATCTATCTATCTATCTATCTATCTATCTATCTATCTATCTATCTATCATATAGCACATTTCTTATCTATCTATCTATCTATCTATCTATCTATCTATCTATCTATCTATCTATCTATCTATCTATCTTTATGTAATACAGTTCGTATCTATATATTTTTATTTAATGCGGTGCTTTTAATAGGACATATCATTACAATGATCTTCAAAAAATAAAAAAGTAAGTGTATTAAGAATAAAAGTGCTAATTCAAATACCCGACATGAAAGTAAGTAAAAATGAGCCGATCGTACATAGCAGTTGTGGCTGGGAACAGAAATGACAGACTAGTGCATATTGATTTGGGGCACCAATCAGGTCGTCCCGTTTGATGAGATCACAAAATAAACAAAAATGAGGCCTGTCGGGGAGTTATGCTACCCTGGCTTTGGGCAAGGAAAAGAACAAACAAAAAGGTAACAGAACTCTTCTCTGGCAATCACTTTGGGAAGGATCCACTAGAGGTACGTTCCTCAAGTAAATGACACCTCCTTCTGGGAGTCCAGTGGCTTTATTTTTCTGGGACCGAGGTGCCATCACTGGGCATTTTCTCAGTGCTGCAAGGAGAGAAGGAGAAGATAAATTTAGCGGCAACACCCCTTCTTGATCTGGTGGATCATTAAATACCTTGACATAGCCTGTGAGGAGATCCATAGATGCTTATGCGCGACACAGTTTAAAGTGTTAATAAACATCAGTATGACTGGTATATAATGGTCAGTTAGATAAGATACACAGCTACAGCTTATATAAAATACAACAATAACAATGATAAATTTTGATACTGAAGGAGCTATAAAGTTACAGTGAATGGCCACTTGAATAAAGTTCTTATTCTGCAGTGAACACAACACAGTGTCACATTTGCCTGCTTTCAGGATAAAGCAGTCTACACTATGTTCTGATCAATGGAACACTAAAAGTATTGTAATCTACTACAGCCCACTTGTTTCTATAATTGTAACTTTTGTTTAATTGGAAATCTTGCAAAAAAAGTTCAAAACACATTAGTTAAGTGGCAAGTGGCAACTGAAGTCTTCAAATGAAAGCAAGGGGCATAGGTGATAAAAAATGTCACTGCACCACAGTGTGCACAAATAGACGAGTTAGCACACATTTAATGAAGATTTCACATCTTTATTTTCTGATTACTCCACACAGCAGTAATTGTAAGAAGATGTCTACTTGTCCACGGGGCAAACACATTGAAATATGCAAATTAATTGCCATCAGGGGGCATTGTTTAGCCTGCTACTGTTTTCTAAAAGCCCAGAAGGAAACTGTGCCTTTCTGGTGTCATTATGTTTTCCAGCTTTTGATATTTTTATGATTGTTCAGAGATGGATGCCTGCTCCTTAA
The DNA here is from genome assembly GCF_900747795.2 of Erpetoichthys calabaricus. Taxonomy (NCBI): domain Eukaryota; kingdom Metazoa; phylum Chordata; class Cladistia; order Polypteriformes; family Polypteridae; genus Erpetoichthys; species Erpetoichthys calabaricus. Next base: position 93,375,498 of record NC_041394.2, read on the forward strand.
TGTGCTGGTAATGAAAAAACTATGGGAAGCACAGCACCGCTGTTCTTTCTACATGTCAGAGCTTCACTTTTAACAAAGAGCTAGCTCTCAGGGCCAGATCAATGTGTAACAATGACAACTTTTTTAAAAGGGAGACCAGGAGATATGGCCAGCAGAAAGTTTCAAATTTAATTTCAGGCTGAATGATAGTAAAGGGAAGTACAGGCATCTGCTCAGATCATTCCAAATATAAGAATAACTGCAGCATGCAATTATATTTAACAAACACATAGAGAAAAAGACAGATCTAAATTATTTGGCTCAAATACAAGCACTAACAGGCAGTGTGCAAAATACCATGTGTTGTTCTAATGTTGGCTGAACACTGAAATCTTCTCTAGTGTTATGAAATATGCAATAGACTAGAAATGGAAATTACAATCAGTTAATATATTGTCACAAGAATAGTCTGGAGACATGAAAAAGATTTGGGGCAGCCACCTGTATATTATATCCTGGCTGCAGAATTAGTTTAAAGGATTTATAGTGCGTACTGGTTTGAGTCCAAGACAGAAATGATTCTCTGGCACAAAGATGGGGGCTTTAAAGGAGAGTTGTGGAAGTGATGTCATAATTGGGGCTGGAACTGGAAGTGGTGTCATCGTTGGGCAAGGAAACGGAAGTGGCATCATTGAGGCCGGAAGTGACATCACCGGGCACTCCACCACCCCCTGGTCTGGCATGGAATTACTCTCATTCAGGCCCTTTAGCTCCCTCCCATGCACATGTGTGTGACAATATTTTAAGCAGAGAAATCACATCAAACAAGGATGCACTCTCTGCAAACAAAAGCCATGCCACCTTGCACTTCTGATCAGCATCACATGGGGAAACAACTTTTCATGACACATTAGACCTTGATTATCTTATCATGCCAATTAAAGTAATTGCATGTCGTGAAACAGTTGACTAACCTGACACAGGTCAGGCTGCAGCTCAAGTTAGTTCAGCACATTAAAAGCTGAAGTAGATCGATTTTTTGGGTACAGCAGTGTTCCCCTGCTACAATATGTTTTTAAAATCTGATTATTGGGCACTGAGTGATTTATAACACCATATTTTTTAAAATTAATTTTTAGGACCCCTCACAATTCAGCTTTTTCAAGCTTTCAGGGAGTCCAAAGGGTTAACTAGGATATCCCAGGGTATCTTTTGCAAACTGCCAATAGTTTGCCAGTTTTTCAAGGAAAACCAAAGTAAGAACAATGGCTTTCAGATCCATTATGTGACGTGTTGTAATTTTAATGGTTTGTTCTCAGCCTGTTACACACTCTCCAAAATGAAAATTGAATGATCGATTAACATACAGCACAGAATTTTAAACAACAGATTTGGTTGATGTAAGAAACTTCCTAAGTTAGAAAGAAATGAAGACAGTCCACATTTAAATGTATTTTTAGTTAAATCATTTAATACTGTCAAATTTATATATTCACCCCATTTAATTTTCTGGAGAGTTTTTGCCACCCATTATACCCATTCCATATTTATATTGAATTATCAAAGTGAAAATGACATCATCTGCTGTGCATGAAAGTTGTTATTGCTAGTGATTTGAGTATCATGGTGTCAAAAAAAAAAAATCTGAGAAATTAACGCAACTTTCTTCCACTGCAGTGACAAAGCCTAAATATCTTTAGAGAGTAAAGTTTCTAACCCCATAAAAAGAGACTTCACACTTTACTGAGGATTACTTCTTCTGTTCAGTAGATCTAATCTTCCACAGATTCAGGTTCTTCCTCAGCACCTGCCACTAGACACATAAATGCTGCACATATGAACCTCCATTGCCTGAAAGACAAGAAGAACATGTTTTTCTGTCTTTGTGTAAGCACTCACATTACAAAATCAAGTCTCTTTTTATTGTGTTAATATTTTGCTGACTGCATTATCGGTTGACTCCTGCTGATGCTGCTACCACAGCTGTCTTATGCAGGAAAAGAAGTGTGAGAATATTTATAGCAGCACAGTCTCAATCAAACAAGAAGTCCTCTGCCTACATTTCAATTTTTTTTTGTAATTACTTAGATTTTGTGCTTATTTGATTAGACAATGTTTGAGTGATTACTGCAAGAAACGTGCACATCTGGTGCATGAATTCTGTGGAATCACCTAAATTAAACTTTGAGCACCTGGTGAGAACAACATCTGGAGAGACAATACTAGAGGTCATATTTTTTTTCTTTTTAAATCTTTTACAACAAATAAAAAGCAAACAACAAGTAGGTGCCCAGTATTTACATCCTGAACATATAAAATTCCAAAACTGATGGCGAAACCTACCAATGACACATGACAACATTAACACATCATTGCCAAGACATGAACAAAACAAAAGTTGAAAACAATGTAAAATATGTTTAGCACTCCAGGCAGATTATTCAGTTACATAGTCCAAATACTATATAGTTTAGAGTTTTGTAGATATTCTTCTTTTAATAAGAATCTATATGATTCTTCAAGCTGATAAGCAAAAATAAAAGGAAAAGAAAGAATGCTCTGTGCCTATTCATGTTATAATTTGGTTTGGTTTTAATTTTTTCTCTCTTGAATTTATATTTCTGGAACTCCTTTTTCAGTTAGTGGTTTAAAATACTCAGGATGTGTAGAGTGCTGTTTTGGTTAAGGTTTTGGATTTCAAACCCTGAGGGGGTTCAAATCCCACTATTGACACTAAGCAAGTCACTGAAACCTGTCTGGGCTCTAGTTGGAAAAACAAAAAAGATTTTTAACCAATTATATCTCAGATGTTGTAAGTTGCCTTGAATAAAGGCATCAGCCAAATAAGAAATAATAATTGTTTATGATGACTGTTTTTATCTAAGCACATACTTAAGGATGTTAAAATATTTCAAGGTATTCCTGCAATGCCATATTGCTTTATCATGGACTCCATCATTCTGCTCCAATAACTGCAGCATTGATAGGTTCTGGTGACTGAAAGTCCAATGTGTGTTGTATCAGTGTGTGACACAAGAGGGCGCTATCGCTCCTCAAACCCGATAGACAAACGTCCAGGACACCAGGTAAAATCAATTAAAAGGTATTTTAATTCCTTTTCTTTTCTATTAATAGTGCCTTTAAGCACCCCCGACCACCATACACAGGTAAGTAACAATAACTATAATAATAAAGATACACAATCTCTCCTCCAAACCTCCCAGCAAGCTCTGTCAACTAATAATAATAATAATAATAATAATAATAATAATAATAATACATTTTATTTATATAGCGCCTTTCCCATGCTCAAGGCACTTACAGAATAAATAAAGAACGGCAGAATATACAGTATATAGCATTGTACAAACCAGATAAATAAACAAAGAAGATTAAGACAGTAAATTCTGAAAAAAAAAAAAACAGACAACATAATTGATGGTCTAGCACACACATACAGGTTACATGAGCATCTTGACAGAGAAGTAAACTGAGAGAAAGGTAATAAAGTCAAGTAGAGCTAAAAGCCTTCCTGAACAGATGAGTTTTGAGTTGTTTTTTAAAAGAATTCATGGAGTCAGCTGACCTGATTAATTTTGGTAGGTCATTCCAGAGTCTGGGCGCTATACAGCTGAAGGCCCTGTCACCCATGGAGTGTAGATTAGTGACGGGCACAACAAGATTACCAGAATCAGAGGACCTTAGTGGGCGGGCAGGCACTTAGTGATGGAGAAGGTCACTGATGTAGTTTGGCGCGAGGTTATTTAAAGCTTTGTAGGTTATTAGTAGGATTTTATATTCGATTCTGTAGGACACAGGGAGCCAGTGAAGGCGGAGCAGGATGGGTGTGATGTGCTCGCTGCTGCTGGCTCGAGTAAGGACTCTTGCAGCTGAGTTTTGAATAAGCTGGAGCTGTGATATAAGATTAGAAGGGGCACCTGCCAGTAGGGAATTACAATAATCGATGCGGGATGTGATAAAAGCATGGACAAGTTTCTCAGCATTAGAGAAGGAGAGGAAGGAGCGAACACGGGATATGTTACGGAGGTGAAAGTAAGAAAGTTTCTTAATGTGATTTATGTGGGTGGAATAAGTGAGGGAGGAATCAAAAATGACACCAAGATTTTTTACAGTAGAGGCAGGTCTGATGAGATCACTGCCAAGATGGACTGGGAAGGAGCTCATTTTATTAAGTTGCATTTTAGTCCCCAATTTGCAGGAGTTCAGTTTTATTGCAATTTAATTTTAAAGAGTTCTGCTCCATCCAGGTTTTAATTTCACTAAGGCAGGTTGTGAGCTGAGAAAGCTCTGATGAAGTTCCACTTTTAACATTGAAGTAGAGCTGAGTATCATCTGCATAAAAATGATAACCCAATCCATAACTACGGATAATATGGCCAAGGGGAAGCATATAAATACAGAAAAGCAGAGGACCGAGGACCGAGCCCTGAGGGACTCCTTGTGTGACTGGCGCTGAGCTGGATCTACTGTTGCCAAGACTAACAAACTCTTGCCTATCAGTCAGATAGGACTTGAACCACTGGAGGGCAGTGCCAGAGATACCCAGCATGTTCTCCATTCTGGACAGTAGGATGTCATGTCTAACAGTGTCAAATGCTGCACTGAGGTCTAACAGAATTAATATGCTGGTTTGTCCAGAGTCTGCTGCCATAAGCAAATCATTGGTTACCCGTAGCAGAGCAGTTTCACAGCTGTGCCGCGCCCTGAAACCAGACTGAAAGGGTTCCATCAAATTATTAGAGGTTAGGTAATTGGTGAGTTGGGAAGCTACAACACGCTCAAGAACTTTTGACAGGAAAGGTAAGTGGGAAATAGGCCGGAAATTGTTAAGATTGTCAGCATCAAGGCCAGACTTTTTTAACGTTGGGGTTACAGAAGCAATTTTAAAAGTGAGCGGCACAGAGCCAGTGTCAAGGGATGAGTTTATTATTGTTGTAACAGTCGGGATTATGGCATGAAGGCAGGATTTAAGTAGTGTGGTGGGGATGGGGTCCAGTACACAAGTAGTCGGCCTCATCTTATAAAGCAGGTCATTAACAAACGCAGATGTGACTGGTGAGAACTTAGAGAAGGAGCTGGATGGAGTGGGAAAACAGGGAGAGATATAAACAGATGATATATTTATGTTGGTTGAATTATTTAGATCTTTAATTTTGTTACGGAAAAAGTGGAGGAATTCCTCACAGACTTCAGTAGAAGAGGTAGTTGGACCAGATGCGGGTTCGAGTAGTTTATTAACTACAGAGAACAAAACCCTTGGGTTATCATGGCTACTTTCTATTATTCTGCCATAATGGGTGTTCTTGGCAGAAGTTAGTGCTTCTCTGTAAGCTCTTTGGTGGTCAGAGAAAGCCTGGATGTGCACGGTGAGGCCAGTCTTACGTGACATTCTCTCAAGGCGTCGGCCAGCTGCTTTCATAGATCGCAATTCTGAGTTATACCAAGGAGCTGAACGTTTAAAGGAAACCTCCTTATATTTTAAAGGAGCTGTTTTATCTAATGCTGAGTGAAGGGCTGTGTTATAGTGGTGAACAAAACTATCTAGTGTTGATGGAATAGGTGCAGACAGTAAAAGATCAGAAATGGATCCAGAAAGGATAGAGGGACAGATATTTTTAAGGTTTCTGTAAGAAATTTGTCGTTTACAGGTAAGAGGTGGGAGAGGTAATGAGACAGTGAAAAATACTGCTTTATGGTCAGAGAGTCCCAAATCAGTGCTGTAAATGTTGGCAACAGATAGTCCAGAAGTGCAGATCAGGTCCAATATATGACCGCCAGAATGGGTTGGAAAATCAACATGTTGTGTCAAGTCAAAACAGTCCAGTAAGGACAGGAATTCATTTCTCAGTTTAGATGTGGGGGTGTCAATATGGATGTTGAAATCACCAAGAAGGATAATTCTCTGAGAGTAAGAGCTTAGGTGGGTCAAAAGTTCAATCAGATCGGATAAGAAGGATGCATTGTATTTTGGGGGACGATAAAGAACAATGAGTGAGACAGGACCTGATTCCGTTGTTAGTTTAAGAGCCAGGCACTCAAAAGACAATGGACAGTCAATTGGGATTCTTTTAATGTTTAAGTCTTCTCTGATAATTACTGCCAGCCCGCCGCCATGTCTTGAGCTGCGAGGCTCTGAGTGGAAAGTGAAACCAATTGGAGTCGCCTCTGTGAGAGACGCAAATTCGTTTGGTTTTTGCCAAGTCTCCGTTAGACACAGAATATCAAGTTTGGTGTCAGTGATGAGTTCTGACAGCACCAATGCTTTGCCATTAAGAGACCTCGAGTTAAACAGTGCAATATTACATAATGAGGCTTCTTTCTGCACAGAGCCGCAATCAGGGTTTATTCCCACATAATGCAAATTTGGCACACCGACAATTCTATTTCCAGGGTCATGAGAAGGACGGCGTATTCCTGAGCAAATGCTGCCGGTAGTCTTTTCATTCGCAGCCCGGCAGTGGCGGCGACCTGACCCGCGATGTATATATTTCGGGCGCTGCAAAATACCGGCGTCCTTTAGGATGTTGCAGTCAGACCATTTGCTCTGGACAAACTGTTTAATAAGAAGGAGTTTGTCATGAGAGTATTTTAGCATGATGCTGAGTAATACTTATCTGAATAGCAGTGGAGAAGCAGCACAGCAGAGTGGAACCGGTAGGACAGGTGGGTGTGGTAGCGTAGGTGAGCAGCCATAGCAATCAGCAGAAAGCATAGCAAGAGGAGGTAGCAGGAGTTGGAGGTTCCAATACACAGTCACAAAATGTAACGCTTGGTAATTTCAGGCGTGATCGCCCCGGAGCCAAAAGCCAGGTTAATAAGAACATCAGATCAGTTCCCAGTCGTATAGTACTATAAGATGAAACGGGAGCAGATCAGCAAAGCGAATTAAATATAATCACGGAGACAGATCATCCCGAGGTCCTAGATTGCCAGGCACAAAGAAATGCTTGAAGGTTCTCGTCCCGTGATCCACAGACTCAGCTATTCCCAGTCAAAGTAGAGTCCATAAAATCTGTAAATATAAGCCAAATCCATACAATTCGAGTCAGCTGTATCCACGAACTATACGTACAATAAAAGAAATAAAACAAACGTAAGAAAGTGTAGAATTAGGCGAATTTTGTGAGAAGTGTTGTTTACAGGGAGGAGCGGCAACAACATGCGTGCGCCAGCGTCCCCTCACCAGTAGTCCCCCTCGGCTCACTTGCTGGGTTCCCAGCAGTCCTTTATATAGTCCTTGATCCAGAAGAGCTTCTGTTCTTCCTCCAATGTGACTTGGGAGTACTTCCGGGCTATACGGGAAGCAAAAATCCCCCCGTCTCCCTGCAGTGTCTCCTGATGGCACCCACGGTATCCAGCAGGGCTGTGCAGCCAAACTCCATATCCCATGGTGCAGCACCGCTATGCTGCAGGGAAATCGACAACTAGTGTCCTGGGGTAGGCAGTGTCCCAGTGTAGCTGCCTTCCCCCATCCTTCAATTCTTTGGGCGTGCCGGCCGGGTTGAGCTGCCGGCCATCCATCACAAGTGATAATTAGGTATAAAGTTTATGGATAAAAAAATATTACTGTGGTGAGTGCATTTTGATTCAGAATTCTCTGTCTAAAACCCTAGTGCTTTGCTTCACTTGACTTTGATATTTTAGGACTAATTTTTGGTTAACAAATCAGCACGATATATATTTTTTTTAAATTTATTTATTAATTTTATTGTAATCATTCCATACATATAGATTAATTTATAACAAAAAAGAATTGAAGACAAATCAGACCCCACCCTTGAGAAAGAGAGCTTAGCCAAAGGAGAATTGCTTAAGGCTTTTTAATAGGGCAAAAATAAACAAAAGAAAGGAAGAAATATATATAGGTAAATAAAAAAAATGGAGAAGGGAAATAAATGCGGTAATAGTTATTTCTCTTATTCTAAAATATTATTGATTAGATCCTGCCAGGTTTTGAAAAAAATCTGTACAGATCCTCTAACTGAGAATTTGATTTTCCCAATTTCAAATAATATAAAACATTGGTTTCCCACTGACTTATCAGAGGAGAGTTAGGATTCTTCCAATTTAACAAAATAAGTCTGAGTACCAAAAGTGTAGTGAATGCAATCACCGTTTGCTTGTCCTTCTCCACTTCAAGAGGTTAATGGGTTAGGAGGGATTGTGACCCCAAGGCTGTCTGAAAGGCACTTAAAAATTTTGGTCCAAAATGATGTTAATTTGGTGCAGGCCCAAAACATGTGACCCAGTGAGGCAGGAGCTTGATTGCAGCGTTCGCAGGTTGGATCTTGCCCTGGAAACATTTTGGACAGTTTTAAGTGAGACAGATGAGCTCGATATATAATTTTGAGTTGAATAATTCTATGCTTTGCGCATATGGAGCTCGAGTGAATTCTCTGCATTGCTACCTTCCACTCCTTTTCTGATATATTGATTAAGATATCTTTTTTCCAATGTCCTCTTGGGTTTTTGAAAGGTAGGGACTCTAATAAGATTTTATATAATGCGGAAATGGTGTCTAATTCCTCGAAATCGAGCAGTATTTTTTCCAGCATGGTGGAGGGTACGAGGTGAGGAAAATCGGGTAGTTTCTGTTTAACAAAGTTTCTAATTTGAAGATAGTGAAAGAAATGTGTAGCTGGGAGGTTGAATTTGGAACGTAATTGTTCAAAGGATGCAAATATGTTGTCTATATAAAGAGGTGGCTCTCTTGCAGAGATGCCACAGATAAAAGATTCTCCATCTTAAAATGCTTTCTAAGTTGGTTCCATATTCTGAGTGAGTAAAGCACAATTGGGTTCTTAGTATATTTGCGATAACTTGCATTTATTGGAGCGCAGAGCAGGGAGTATAAAGAAGTACTACAGGATTTTACTTCTATTGCGAACCAAGCCTGTGTATGTTCATTTATTTGTGTCCAGGTTTTTATGGCTTGTATGTTTGCTGCCCAGTAATAAAACTGAAAATTAGGTAAAGCCATGCCACCTTCTGCCTGAGGTCTTTGTAGGATCGCTCTTCAGATATGTGGGTGTTTTGAGTTCCAAATGAACGAGGTTATTGTTGAGTCTAATTGCTTAAAAAATGATTTATTGATATATATTGGAATGTTTTGAAATAAAAAAAGAAGTTTAGGTAGGCCCGGCCTTAGGCATAGGCGAAGTAGGCGACCGCCTAGGGCCCCAGCGTCCGGGGGGCCCTGGATCGACTCTTTGGTCTAATTTTCACGCATTTCGCAGAGCTTCCAGGGGGCCCCTGGACCCCCCTTTCGCCTAGGGCCCCATAATACCTAAGACCGGGCCTGGTTTAGGAAGCATATTCATCTTAACAACGTTAATTCTTCTGGCTAGAGTGAGATGAAAGGTTGACCATCTATGCAAGTCTTGCTTAATTTTTTCCATCAAAATTTTGTTGATAAAGAGCTTTATGTTTACTTGTGATATTTACCCCTAGGTATTTAAACTGATCTGCTATGGTAAAAGGTAGGGTGTCCAATCTAATATTATATGCTTGTGAATTCACTGGAAAGAGTATACTTTTATTCAGATTAATTCTGAGACCAGATATCTTTTGAAATTCTCTGAGTGCTGTTAAAACTGCAGGCATAGTGTTTTCTGGGTCTGATATATATAAAACCATATCATCTGCATATAGAGAAATTTTCTGTTCCAGTCCTTCTCTGATAATCCCCTTTATCTGATAAGAATTTCGGCACTGAACTGCCAGTGGTACAATGGCGATTGCAAACAGCAGTGGTGACAAGGGACATCCTTGTCTGGTGCCACTTTCTAGCTTAAAGTAGTCTGAACAAATGTTGTTAATACAAACTGAAGCTTCTGAATTGGTATACAGTAGTTTGATCCATGCACAAATATTCAGGCCAAACCCAAATTTCTCCAATGCAGTGAAAAGGTAGTTCCATTCAATCATATCAAATGCTTTTTCTGCGTCTAATGATAGTAATATCTCTGGGGTGTTTGACTTTGCTGGTGTAATATATTACATTAAATCAGCACAATTTTTGACATTTCTTCTTCTAATCTTTTTTCATAAACATCTGTCTCATCCTTCTTTTTGACAGAAAAATTCCAAGGATAGATGTGGGACAGCAGTATACATATACTGTAAAACAAGACCACAAAAAATCTTTGTTTAATGTTTCATGATTTTGTGGTTCAAAGCAGGGGTTAGCGCACACCACTTTTAGTAGTAGAATGGTGTTCTTAGTTTAAGTATGGACTAATCCCAAGGCTTTAATCTTCTGAAATCATTAAATTATTAGGAGTCTAATGAGAGTGATGCTGACAGAATGGATATAGACAATTTGCATAGTTGTAAAGAGGGTGGATGGGTGCCTGACAGAGAGGGAGAGACAGAGAGATAATCACGCACTTAAAGAACAGAACTTGCAAGGCCTCCTTCAGCTTAAATCCTTTGGTCTGGGTATGTAGCTGCCTGTGAGTCTTTGGAAGGATTGTGGCTTGGATCGGCTCACAGACTTGGAGAAAGCGAGTGCAAATCATGCTGCATTTGACCTCAAGTGAGGAATATGAGGTGAAACTGGAGGCATTAATGTGCAGGAACGGGATTCGGCAGAAAAACAGATCACTTGAGCGGCAGTGGTAGCGGAGTTGGTGGGCTCTCAAGGAAGAAGGCACTCCCCAGTGAACCTCACATGAATGAGCAATAGACAGACACTGAGTTTCACAATGCATTAGGCTACCAGCATTAGTAATGACAAAATGTGAGATGAATAATTCCACAAAAAATAACACCTAATGAAGATCTATGTACATATTATCATACAGCACAATCACCAAAGAGCAGTATTGGAGGATATTTCACCAAATACCGAAAGCAGAAATGAACATTGTGAAGATAGCAAAGCCGCCACTAGGTCCTTGCAGGAAGAATCAGCAGTGTCCACTACTTAGCTAAATACATAGAGTGTGGTGTTAGAAGGTGTAGTGTTAAAAAGTGTAAAAAAATATATACTCTAGATGAATAATTAACAAGATGCTTTTATATTAATACAAATGCTGGATTGTGATTGTTCATGCAATAAACATTTATGAAACTGGTTTATAAATACCTGGTGCTTCATATGTGTTTTGGGGCATCTTGAGCGCAGTCCAGCTATGAATGGACACTGACTCATGCCAGTGTCTCTTGACAAACAAACATTGATATATTTTGAAGTTTTATTCAATAGACAAAGTTAAAAAATGTATATAGGTAGTCAACATGATAATAATGATGACAACAACTCTACAACAGTGAGATGTATAAGTTCATGTATCCTTTAAATTGTGCCACATAAATGAACCAATGAATTGTTTAAAAGGGCACTAGGATTCAAGCACCAAGATAGATCTAAAAAGCTTAAGCTGCACATACACGAGAAAACTCTGCTGAGAACAATTCAAAGTTGACATTCCTGCCCAAGCAATGTGGAATCAGGCACTAGTGGCACTAAGCACAAAAAAATTTTACTTACACCAAAAGTAAGTACTTTTTCTAGTTAAGAAACTGCATTGAGCAAATCATGGAAAATTGGAGAAAAATCATTATGATAAATAAGTTGTATTTGCTATAAACATTTGAATAAAATGTTCATTTTTTGAGACAAGTTTACTATTGATTTAGTTTTCACACAACAGTGCTATGTGCTGGGAAATGGGGGCAGTGCCCCACTTGCCCAAAATGCAGAGACACCACTGCACTCAGACACTAAACAATCTCCTCTGTACCTAAAGACAGGAGCTTCTCTGAAAAGTTTAAAAACATGAAGAAAATATTGCATTAAATAAGAAATGAAGGTCAAAGTAGGAATATATGCCCCTGAAAAACCATGCTTGAACATGTGAAATAACATAATAATGCATTTTCTTTACATACTTTATAGTTTATACTACTACTATATGTAGTTTGATGAGAGTCTTGATGTCACTGTTTACATGGAAAATGGATTCACAAAAGTTACACTTTAAAGACCCTTTTACACAAAAACTATTCTCTGAGGCCAGGTTTTTTGCATTTGTTTTTGACTTGTACCTGACAAGTTTTGAATTGATGTAAGTTTTGTGTTTCCTTCACCTGGCTTTGACCTTCTGCTATTTTTAGACTGCTCTTTTAACATGCCCCTTTTTTGGTCAGCTCCATTTCTGGTCTATTGTAGTTTTCCTTTATTTTTAGGCTTAAACATGCAATACTATCCCCATAGCAACCTGAATTTTTTAAAGGTAGACAACTAGGTTGAGGTGTTGTGTGTATTCAACACAAGATCATTCCCAGATGATTTAGTCTTAGTTTTGTTACTGTAAATGATGTATCATCTGTCAGGTTGTGCGCGCTTGAGCTGCATACTAGCAGTAGATCAAGACAAGTTACATACTAAGATGGTGGACCCAGCAAAGTGGAAGAAGAGTGCGTGCTAACTTAAACCAACTTGTCAGTAAATGTAACCGTAATGGTAAATTTTTAAAAATAACAAATACCTGCACGCATCACGCAGACTGTTAAGGACATGAAAAAGCACATACTATATGTGAAAATACATAAACTTGGGCCATTACAAAAGATGTAAATGATAAATTTGTATGCATTACATGTGTCTATATATACACTGTATTGCCAAAGGTATCCCCTCCAAATCTTTGAATTCAGGTGTTCCAATCACTTCCATGGCCATAAGTATATAAAATCAAGCACCTAGGCATACACACTGCTTCTACAAACATTTGTGAAACAATGGGTCGCTTTCAGGAGTTCAGTGAATTCAAGTGTGGTATCGTGATAGGATGCCACCTGTGCAATAAGTCCTTTTGTGAAATTTCCTTGCTACTAAATATTGCAACTGTTATATTTATATTATAACAAAGTGGAAGCAATTGGGAACAACAGCAACTCAGCCATGAATTGATAGGCCCCGTAAAATCACAGAGCAGAGACAGTGCATGCTGAGACGCACAGTGTGCAGACATCGCCAACTTTCTGCAGAGTCAATAGCTACAGGGCTCCAAAAGCTCAAGAACAGTGTGTAGAGAGCTTCATGGAATAGATTTCCATGGCTGAGCAGCTGCCGAGATGTGTCCTCTGGAGTGATGAATCATGCTTCTCTGTCTGGCAATCCGTTTGACAAGTCTGGGTTTGGCGGTTGCCAGGAGAATGGTATTTGCCTGACTGCATTGTGTCAAGTGTAAAGTTTGGTGGAGGGAGGATTATGGTGTGAGGTTGTTTTTCAGGGGTTGGGCTTGGCCCCTCAGTTCCAATTAAAGGAACTCTTAATGCTTCAGCATACAAAGCCATTTTGGACAATTTCACACTCCCAGCTTTGTGGGAACAGTTTAGAGATGGCCCCTTCCAGTTCCAACATGACTGTGCACTAGTGCAGAAAGCAAGGTCTATAAAGAAATGGATGAGCGAGTTTCGTGTGGAGGAACTTGACTGGACTGCACAGAGCCCTGACCTCAACCCGATAGAACACCTTTGGGATGAATTAGAGCGGAAACTGCGAGCCAGGACTTCTCGCCCAATAATAGTGCCTGACCTTACAAATGCTCCCCTGGAAGAATGGTCAAAAATTCCCATAGACCCACTCCTAAATCTTGTGGAAAGCCTTCCCAGAAGTGTTGAAGCTGTTATAGCTGCAAAGGGTAATAATAATAAATAAAAATAATTCATTGCATTTATATAGCGCTTTTCTCAATACTCAAAGCGCTATCCACACAGGGAGGAACCGGGAAGCGAACCCACAATCTCCTTACTGCAAGGCAGCAGCACTACCACTGCGTCACCTGTGAGGATGCAGGGTAGGACAACTCCATATTAAAGTCTATGTATTAAGAATTGGATGTCATTAAAGTTCATGCATGTATAAAGGCAGGTTTCCCAATACTTTTACCAATATAGTGTTTATATGTATAGTAAGTGTCACATGGGATGGACAGGCATCCCGACCAGGAAGGAAGATATTTCCTTGCCCGGACAGGAGGCTTCCAGAGGTCACTCAGGCAATCTGGCCAAAGAAAGGAAAGGGGCCACACCCAAACGGGACTTCCCAAGGGGATGAACAGACAGCCCGGACAGAGAAGATTTTTTACCTGGATGGGAGGCCCTGGACAAATGGACAGGCGTCTTGACTGGACATGGTTACAGTACCTTCCCTGGACGGGAGAAAAGAAGAGAGGGATAAGGAATTACTGTCTCCGAGGAATGTTTATTTGCCCCTAGGCATTAGATGGCAGCAGTCCTCCATATTGGCGCCCATTCAGGAACCAGCATGGAATGCTGAGAGTTGTAGTCTGGCAGGACAGCCCTGCTGGGGTTTGTGGGTGCTTCAAGAGGACACTGCAGGGAGAGTCATTTCCCAATATATTGGACTTCTGTATGACCTGGAAGTACTTCCATTGGGCAGCAGCCCTGGCACCAGAAGTGCTCCCAGGTCCTCAATTAAAGAGACCGCACTCCCTTGTCCAGGTGAATCAGAGCTGGGAGGACAGAGAGCAACACTCAACTGGAGGAGGATTTGGAAGAGAGAAAAACTTGTGCTTTGTGTTCATACTGGGGTATTTTTGTAATAAACCATCATTTATTTGAACCTGAGCCTGTTTTTGTGTATCTGTGTACAGTATATACAGTAGCTTTTGTCCTGGTCTGGACTGAAGTATAACAAAGTAATGAATCAGTCCTACTTAACTCAGTGTCAGAGAAAACAATATGTGATTCATGTAAAATGTAAGTGGATCAATTCATGTTGAAATGCTGTATAATGAAAAAATAAGGATTATACATTTAATCATTATTTACTCTTCAGTATTGGCAATGCTTTTAGAAAAATGTGCATTGAAAAATGAAGTGAGTTTCTCTTGTGTTTTATTCATTTAGTGTTTTGTGGGAGTATTTTGGAAAGTCCTCAAAGTCTGATATTACATTTTCTATAATGTGTATTGTATGGAGCGTGTGCTCTAGTATGAATAGCTATTCAGTATGAATATTTTTCAGCATCTGACAAGGTATTGTACGCTTACATTGTGCATATAATATATAACAAGTATCAAGAATATTATTGACTTAGAAACTGGTGGTTTGACATGCCTTTCTGTTTTATCCACAAAAGTAGAAGTCAATAAATGAGAATGATGCTTAGCATTAATTCTACTACGGTAATATGTAACTAACTATCCAAATCCTCTAGTCCTCCTTCTACTCCTCCTCCTTCTCCTCCTGTCATTCGTGTTTTTTCCATCCCTAATCATCTTGACTTCAGTACAGCTGGCTATAAGTCCAGGGGGCCCATAGAGTACGGTCTGGAGCAACTTCCAGGCTCAGGATGGTGAAAGGGAACTCCTGAGTTTCCCCCTTCAGAGTTCCCCTTAATGGCTCCAGGCATCTCTCAAAGCCTGGATTCAAGACTTCTATTAAAGAGCCAGGCCACCCACTTGGATATCTATCAATCACAATGGGAAACGGAGAAGTATAGGTAACAGCTCTCACTGATGCCTCTAAATGGTATGGAGGACATCATGCCTAACGTCCCTAGACTTAAATTGGTGCACAAGGAGTAACTATTTTCAAGGCTCCATTCACAAATAAGGCAAAGAGTCTCCTCTCAGTAGTGCCCTGTAACCACTGCCAGTAGTTACATTGCCAGTGTAGCTGCCACCTGGACTAGATAGATAGATAGATAGATAGATAGATAGATAGATAGATAGATAGATAGATAGATAGATAGATAGATAGATAGATAGATAGATAGATAGATAGATAGATAGATAGATAGATAGATAGATAGATAGATAGATAGATAGAACTTTATTTGTTTCCATGGGAAAATTTGGCTTTTTACAGGAGCTCATAAGTACATAAAAAGATAGACAAGTAAGTTAAGGAAATAAATAAATAAATACACACATACACTTTGGTTTGAACAAAGAATAAAGTTAAAAAAACTGTGAGGCATTATGCAGGTGTATCGCTGTTGGTATAAAGAAGCCCCAAATTGTGTCTTCTGACACTTTTGTGCTGAATGATTCATAGGCAGTGTTCAGATGTCAGAGATAGGTATGTCAGAATGTGTAGCATTGTGCTTAATGGCACTTAGTTTAATTTAAACTCTCTTCTCCACTACTAATTCCAGGGTGTCCAGAGTGTGTCCTCTAACTGAACCTGCCCTTTTAGTTAGCTTGTTGATTCAGTTGGCATCTCTTGAAGTGATGTTACCAGCCCAACACATCACAGCATAACAAACTGCCCTGGTCATCGCAGATTTGTTATAGAAGATTTGAAGGACGTCATTTCCCATTGTAATAGCAGTTTTATCCAGGGCAGGGTTAAGTACATAGTTCAAGTTTTTTGTTTTTATCCATTTATAAAGGCTCAAAGTGTAAATAATAATACAAAATTTCATTATTGGTCTAGGTGGAAACATACATTTAAATTTAATCAACTTAGTATTAAAAAACTTTCTGACTAGAGTTACTTAGCAACCAGTTGCATCAACAAACACCCAAGAGACCCTAAAAGAACTGCCTTTCTTTATCAATATCAATATCACAGTATGCCTAGTTACTGAGTTAAACGTGGAATGAAATATTTATGCCGTGCACCCTTTGCCAAGGAAAAAAATTATCTTCAGTATTCATGTGGGACTACACTAGAAAGGTGACTTTAGCTTTAAGACTATCAACTTGAGTTAGCGCTTCATTTCACTTTACTGTGTGCTTCAGTCTTTTGACATCTTAGTTAATGAATTTTGTTTGACAGTCAGATGAATTTTTTCTGTTGTTTATGCATTCTGTCAGATTAAATATGTCAGATTATACAGCTGGTGGAGTGTATTTTACTTTGTTTTTGTGTGCATTATATTCTACTTAATTCTTTGTTTTTGTTGTTGGTTTTACCTAACGATCCCCCATTGTTTTCTGGGATTAAAGATAAACACAACATCAATATACCAGTGATGAGCATGGTGCCGGTTTTGTATTAGAAAAGGAGACCTCAGAATGCAGTTCGATTCCTCAGCTTTCCTGATTTACTTAGAAGGGTGTTCTGACAATCTGTCTTTTGAAAGAAAAAAACTCTCTTTGTTCTTTTTTACTATTTAGATTTATTTTGTTTTGTCTGTTTTTGCACATTGCTTTTCTCAGATTAACGTTTATATGTTGACTTTCTTTGTAAGTCATTTTAGATAAAAGCATCTGCTAAATGAAATTATTTAAATATAAATTTTATTTAGCCATGTTTACAAAAGAAAACATGAAATATGCCCTCTTATCTGAATCCACTAATGGGCAAAAATAAAAACATAGAGACAAACAGGTTAAAAGTTACACAAAACATTAAAAAATAGTTACATTATTTAAAAGGCAACTCTTTTATAATTACATCTAACATTTTGACAGTAAGTTTTTATCTAAAACACTTACATAATACACATGAAAAACTCTTAAAAGGTTGAAGGTAAGTTCTGCATGTACACGTACCAAAACATCCACATCAATTCCAATAAGTTTGACTGCATGTTTATCAACCTGCTGGAGCTTTTTTACATTTTGATTTGTCAGACCATTAACTCAGGCAATGAAACAAAGCTGTAATTGATGACAGAATGAATCACGATGCGATAAAAAGAAAACATGAAAATTCTGTCCACTTTAAATGGTCTGGATTTATAAAGGAGAGTTAGTCCTGGTTGTGTTACTATTCTAATTTAAACTATTATTTAGGTGATGCCCATTGTGCTAATATTCAGTCATTATTTGTACAGTACCTCAACCCCAAGACGAATGAGCAATGAACATACAGGTTTCTGTCTGTAAAATTCAAATATCATTACTTCAGTCTTTTTGACACATCAGACAAAGGTAGTTCCTATTGCACCAAATTTCAAAAGAGTCCAATTGGTTAGAAGTAATGGCCTTCATCCTCCCCAGATAGGCCTTCTATTACCCTAGTGTCATCAGCATAATTGATAATGCAACAATGGTAATTGTTCTGTCGGAGGTCACAGTAAAGAGCATAAATAGTAATGGAGATAGAGCATAGCCCTGAGGAGCCGCTGTACTTAAATGAATGACCTTAGAAAAAGTGTTATGTACTTTGACTGTTGTTAGCAATTTAATAATGTATCCATGGTGTAATATATGAGTTATAATTCATACTTTTCAATTTGTCAATTGGTATGTGAGGCTGGATAGTATGGAGTGATGAGGCAAATTCCAGAAATAGTATAACCAGGCTCATCAAGAAATGAATACATAAAATGTAGGATACTTAGTAGACCATTATGTAAACTTTTATTTACATGCTAAGTAAGTTGGTTGTTATCTTGAAAAATCATAGTCAGTGTCACAATATTCATCCATCCATTATCCAACCTGCTATATCCTAACACAGGGTCACGGGAGCCAATCCCAGCCAACACAGGGGGCAAGGCAGGAAACAAATCCCGGGCAGGGCGCCAGCCCACCGCAGGGAGTGCAAACACACACACACCAAGCACACACTAGGGACAATTTAGAATCACCAATGCACCTAACCTGCATGTCTTTGGACTGTGGGAGGAAACCCACGCAGACATGGGGAGAACATGCAAACTCCACACAGGAAGGACCCGGGAAGTGAACCCAGGTCTCCTGACTGTGAGGCAACAGCGCTACCCACTGCGCCACCATGCCACCCTGTCACAATATTATTTTTCTCAAATGTCCAAAGCATTTCATTGAAATGGCCTATAGTCATTCAGACTGCTTGGGATGGAAGCTTTGGGAACTGGAGTAATGGTTGACTGTTTCTACAGGTCAGGACCAGTGAAAAAGAATAATAATAATAATAATAGTAATAATTTATATCGTGCTTTTCTCACTACTCAAAGTTCTTTTTCATAGTGACTGGGGAGCCACTTCAGCCACCACTAATGTGCAGCATCCACCTCAATGATGCGACAGCAGCCATTTTTGTGCAGTACACTCATCACATATGACCTATTAGATGGTAGATAGATAGATAGATAGATAGATAGATAGATAGATAGATAGATAGATAGATAGATAGATAGATACTTTATTAATCCCAATGGGAAATTCACAAAAGAGGTGAGAGAGTGACAGCCAATTAAAGACAGGATGATGAGGGTGTCAGAATGACTAGGCCATGGAGGACAATTTAGCCTGGACGTCACGATACACCCAGCTATTTATGAAGGATGCCCAGGGATCGTTTATGACCACAGAGAGTCAGGACCTCAGTTTTTTTGTCTCGTCCAAAGGACGGAGCCTTTTTAACAGCACGGTTTCCTCATCACTGCACAGGGGCTTTGGGATCCACATTCAGACCACAGAGTAAGACCCCTGCTGGCCCCACCAATACTTTTTCCACCAGCAACCCAAGATTTTCCTAAATGGGCCCCCATCCAAGCACTGGCCGGGCCAGAACATACTTAGCTTCAGATGGATGACCTAGTCAGCATTGAAGTCATTGTGGTAAGGCTGCTGGAAAGGGCTGCTTGAAACAGGAGTTCAGGAGCCATCCTGTTATGCCACTTTGCCCCACTGTCCTGATGGCTCTGATTGCAGGCAAAGATTTCTCCACTTTAATTACCTACATCCAAGAAATATTTCTGCTATTTTTACAAAGCACCTCTTTACTTCTGCATTTTGGATACTGAAATCATTCATTATTAAAAAGCAATTTAGTTCATCATCTAAGAGCTTATGGTTCTTGCATATTGGAAATGTCACATTTCATTTAGAACCCAATTCTGAGATCCTTTTCAGGTCTTCCTTGGATTGTTATCATTAAACTGCCTCTTGATTTTTTCTCCATACATCATTTTACTTTGTTTAACACTAGAATTACCAGAGCCTAAGAAAAAACTCGTAGATCCGTCCCACCTTAAATCGCTTCTTAAAACCGTTCTCACCTCTCCGCCAGCGTCTTTTGTCATCTAAATGTGCTGATAAAGACAAGCTGCAAGCAGCCAGCTATTCCATCCCCCACCGACTTAGAATGTGCACGAACTTCTCCCAGCTCATGCCTTGATTGATTATCTGGGAGTGAAGTGGAGTTTTAGAGTGGAAATAATAGATCGTTATTTGGAACACACACATTTCATGTGTGTTCCGTTTCTACAGTAATCTGTGTAAACACATTTTTAAAACAGAAAACGTTTTTCATATTCTAGTAGTAAATGACAAAATGTAGGCATAAACTATATAATGTATGAAGCCTGAAGTCCAAATATCAAAGAAACACTTTCACAAAAGGTACAAATATAACAGAACAAGTGTGTTTTTATTCAAAAATATAACTGCAGAAAAAAAAAGCCGCCTTAGCATGCCACATTGACACACATTTACTGCAATTGCCTCTGTGGAGTAATGGTATCAGCTGCTCACTGGTAATCAAAAGGTCACGAGTTCGATCCTGCATGACTCCGTTTTGAGAACTGCTCTTATTCTTACTATTTTAGAATAAAGAGTAAAGGTTAGCTTTGTTTTTGTTTTTTTTATTCACTTTTCATTCTCTCAGTCGCGTTCAGGATCCTTCCCTACTCCCCCTTCCCATCTAACACTGCTGTTTTCACATAAAGACGTGCTATAGATCTGCAGTGTACTTGTGACTGCATTCTCATACCAATGCTTGTGAACTGAAGTGCCTGCATGCACTTTTCGTGGCATTACACATGTATTTTTTGAGCATGCCCGTGTTGCTCAAACACAGGAACATATGTTGGTGTACAAGTATAACAAAACAAGTGCACTTTTATTCAAGACTATAACCGAAGAAAAAGGAAAGCAAGTTACAGTAGGCGGTGGATATGACAGCTTGCGTGGTGCAATCCTAAGAACTGCTGATTTCCGATCCGTGCTATATAAAATCATCACATTCAAATATTAACAGTTCCCACACACTCAAGGACCGCCCTTCCTACATTTACGACATGTGTACTTGTTGCAGTGTACACACCTCTCTGTGCTATGGTTCCTATTACACTGAATGAGCACCTGACACTGTACTTTCTTCCATACATAAATAACATTCGAGCTATAGCCATCTATCCATCCATCCATCCTCTTCCGCTTATCCGAGGTCGGGTCGCGGGGGCAGCAGCTTGAGCAGAGATGCCCAGACTTCCCTCTCCCCGGCCACTCCTTCTAGCTGTTCCGGGAGAATCCCGAGGCGTTCCCAGGCCAGCCGGGAGACATAGTCCCTCCAGCGTGTCCTGGGTCTTCCCCGGGGCCTCCTCCTGGTTGACGTGCCCGGAACACTTCACCAGATGCCCGAGCCACCTCATTTGAAACCTCTTGATGTGGACGAGCAGCGGCTCTACTCTGAGCCCCTCCCGGATGACTGAGCTTCTCACCCTATCTTTAAGGGAGAGCCCAGACACCCTGCGGAGAAAACTCATTTCAGCCGCTTGTATTCGCGATTTCGTTCTTTTGGTCTCTACCCATAGCTCATGACCATAGGTGACGGTAGGAACACAGATTGACTGGTAAATTGAGAGCGCTGCCTTACGGCTCAGCTCCTTTTTCACCACGACAGACCGATGCAGAGCCCGCATCACTACGGATGCCGCACTGATCCGCCTGTCGATCTCACGCTCCATTCTTCCCTCACTCGTGAACAAGACCCGAGATACTTGAACTCCTCTACTTGGGGCAGGATCTCGCTCCCAACCCTGAGAGGGCACTCCACCCTTTTCCGGCTGAGGACCATGGTCTCAGATTTGGAGGTGCTGATTCCCATCCCAGCCGCTTCACACTCAGCTGCGAACCAATCCAGAGAGAGCTGAAGATCACGGCCTGATGAAGCAAACAGGACAACAACGAAAACCACACTGTTCCTCCTGAATCCGAGGTTCAACTAGCCGACAGACCGTTCTCTCCAGAACCCCCGAATAGACTTTTCCAGGGAGGCTGAGGAGTGTGATCCCTCTGTAGTTGGAACACACCCTCCGGTCCCCCTTCTTAAAGAGGGGGACCACCACCCCGGTCTGCCAATCCAGAGGCACTGTCCCTGATGTCCATGCAATGTTGCAGAGACGTGTCAACCAAGACAGCCCTACAACATCCAGAGCCTTGAGGAACTCCGGGCTTATCTCATTCACCCCCAGGGCCCTGCCACCAAGGAGTTTTTCGACCACTTCGGTGACTTCAGTCCCAGAGATGGGGGAGCCCACCTCCGCGTCCCCAGGCTCTGCTTCCTCATTGGAAGGCATGTTAGTGGGATTGAGGAGGTCTTCGAAGTACCCCCCCCACCGACCCACAACGTCCTGAGTCGAGGTCAGCAGCGCACCATCCCCACCATACACAGTGTTGACACTGCTCTGCTTCCCCTTCCTGAGACGCCGGATGGTGGACCAGAATCTCCTCGAAGCTGGTAGCTTGGCCTGCCGATACCTATTAGCTGCCTCCAGGGTCCCACAGGACAAAAGGGACCGGTAGGACTCTTCAGCTTGACAGCATCCCTCACCGCCAGTATCCACCAACGGGTTTGGGGATTGCCGCCACGACACGAACATGGCCCATTCGGACTCAATGTCCCCCACCTCCCTCGGGACATGGTCGAAGTGCTGCCAGAGGTGAGAGTTGAAGCTACTTCTGACATGGGGCTCTGCCAGACGTTCCCAGCAGACCCTCACAACACTTTTGGGCCTACCAGGCCTGACCGGCATCCTCCCCCAACCACCAGAGCCAACTCACCACCAGGTGGTGATCAGTTGACAGCTCCGCCCCTCTAATCACCAAGACATGTGGCCGCAAGTCCGACGACACAACCACAAAGTCGATCATCGAACTGAGGCCTAGGGTGTCCTGGTGCCAAGTGCACATATGAACACCCCTATGCTTGAACATGGTGTTTGTTATGGACAATCCGTGACGAGCACAGAAGTCCAATAACAAAACACCACTCGGGTTCAGATCGGGGTGGCCATTTCTCCCAATCATGCCCTTCCAGGTCTCACTGTCATTGCCCACATGAGCATTGAAGTCTCCCAGCAGTACGAGGGAGTCCCCAGAAGGTATGCCCTCTAGCACCCCTCCAAGGACTCCAAAAAGGGTGGGTACTCCAAACTGCTGTTCAGTGCATACGTACAAACAACAGTTAGGACCCGTCCCCCCACCCGAAGGCGGAGGGAGGCTACCCTCTCGTCCACCGGGGTAAACCCCAATAAGTATGCCCACACCCGCTCAGCGCCTCTCACCGGGGGCAACTCCAGAGTAGTAGATAGTCCAGCCCCTCTCAAGGAGAGTGGTTCCAGAATCCAAGCTGTGCGTCGAGGTGAGCCCGACTATATCTAGCCGAAACCTCTCAACCTCACGCACTAGCTCAGGCTCCTTCCCCTTCACAGAGGTGACATTCCACATCCCAGGAGCCAGCTTGTGTAGCCGAGGATTGGACCGCCAAGGTCCCCGCCTTCGGCCACCACCCAACTCACACTGCACCCGACCTCCTTGGCCCCTCCAATAGGTGGTGAGCCCATTGGAAGGGGACTCACATTGCCTCTTCGGGCTGTGCCCGGCTGAGCCCCATGGGTGTAAGCCCGACCACCAGGCGCTCGCCATCGAGCCACACCTCCAGGCTTGGCTCCAGAGGGGGACCCCGGTGACCCACATCTGGGCAAGGGAAAACGCTGCCCAAATTTTTTATTCATCATGGAAGTTTTGTTGAACCGCACTTTGTCTCATCCCTCACCTATTCGAGCTATAGCGTGTCTCCAAATAAATAACATTCGAGCTATAGCGCATCTTTATGTGAAAACAGCAGTGTCAGATGGGGGGCGGGGGGGGGGGATCGTGAACGCGACTGAGAGAATGAAACTGAATTAAAAAAAAAAAAGCTAACCTTTACAATTATCATACATTTACACTGGCTGTTACAGACTGACTGAAATCAAATGCATGTTTTTATTCTAAAATAGTACAGTACATGCAATATTATTTGAAAACGAACAGCATCAGATCGGGTTTGAATACACGCTGACGCTGTTGCAGAAGGCGTCAGCTTATTCAGTGCAGCAGTTTCAACGCACAGTTCATGTAATATTATTTGAAAACGAACAGAGTCAGATCGGGCGTATATTCAAACCCGATCTGATGCTGTTCGTTTTCAAATAATATTGCATTAGTGCGATGATGTTTTCACATATATTGTCTCTTTCTTTCATTTTGTGGTTTGTAATCAGTGACTGCGTGTTTTTTTTCCCTGATCTTGCCAGTCCCCACATGTTGCTGTATGGTGGTGTTTCTTTTGTACTCCAGGACATGTAGAGGACAGAATAGTACAGAGCAGTAAGTTCAGCGCTATATGCAATCAGACAGACAGACAGGCAGAGAAGTCACTAGATATATAAATAAACAGGGAAGGCACTGTATAATAGATATATAAAAAAGCAGCTAAGGGGATAGATATATAGATAGATAGGAAGGAAAGGCACTATATGATAGGCAGACAGGGAAGCTGCTATATAATAATAAAATTACTGTTATTACTATATAGATAGACAGGGAGTTCAGGCAGGCAGGCAGAGTGGCAAAGGTTAAAAAGAAAAAAAAACAACATTTTCTCCCCAGCGGGGAATCAAACTCAGGTCTCTGAGGCACGTAAAGTCTGCTGCGCTCTGAGTCAGCAAATCTTACCAGTACACCACAGAAGCTGTTGTAGTGCTCTTGAACCTTCTGTGAAAGTGTTTATTTGATCTTTGGACTTCAGGCTTCACACATTTTATAGTTTATTCTTACATTTTGAAACATTTATTACTAAAATATAAAAAAGTTTCTGTTTTAGCAATGTGTTTACACAGATTACTGTAGAAACAGAACACACATGAAATGCGTGTGTTCCAAATAACGATATATTATTTCCACTCTAAAACTCCACTTCACTCCCAGATAATCAATCAAGGCATGAGCTGGGAGAAGTTTGTGCACGTTCTAAGTCGGTGGGGGGAAGGAATAGCCGGCTGCTTGCAGCTTGTCTTTATCAGCACATTTAGATGACAAAAGACGCTGGCGGAGAGGTGCAAATGGTTTTAAGGTGGGCTGGATCTACAAGTTTTTTTACTAGTTTTTTTAGTATGTTGTCTCCTATAGTATTATTATTCACATACTATTTGTAGTGTGACAATATTGATTCATAAATTGAAATTACCTAACATAAGTTTAAATTAGCCAGGTGATTTGCTTTTTGGTTTTTAACAGTTTAAAAATATTTCAGCTGTAGATCTCAAATCAGTATGTGCCTGTACATAAACAACTGTAACAAAAATATGATTAAATTCAAGCGGCAGATAGTATGGATGAAGTATACGGTCATTAGTTAAAAATTTGTAGACCACAGGCACTCTGTCATAGTGATATTATTACGCCACCATTTATTAATAAACAGACAGACCCCACCACATGTATTTTTTTCCAGAAGATGACTTCTTGTGTTGCTATTCACAAATATTTCTACTTTAATACTGTATCTATGTCCAACTTGGTATTCTTAAACCAGGCCTCAGTAAAGCATATGAGAGCGTTTTCATTGTAGTGGTGCAGGTATTGCACAGATGTCCAAAGCTCAAACAGTTTATTTTGTAAGGACTGTGACTTGCTCCTATTGATCATTGGCAATGGTGGTTTAAAACTTCTCCACCTCAGTCATACATGAGGGACTGCTGGTAGCTGATCTCATTGATAGAAACACATCCTGGTTGTAGATGACAGCTTCAGCCTGCCACCTTAAATTTAGGGTTTCCCAGTGAATTAAATATAGGACAATTTCACCAATATTGTTAAGCATTTAATGAAAAAGACCTAAAATAATCTATGTGTGGACAGTGTGACTGGTAATAAAATCCAAAGAAATGGTTTAAAGAGCAAAAAGACTGGCTACACTGTCCTGTAGTGTCTTTTTTGTATATAATCAGGCAGTAATACTGTACTGGTTGGGTCAGGTTTCTAAAGATAACTCTTCCAGATCTGATCACAAGCCCTATGAATAACTCCATTATCAGAATAGTAGAAAGGGACTTTTAGTTATTTCTTACTAAGTGTGTCCCTGTTATCGGAAAGATTTCCAGACATAGTGTAAGGGTTTGAGGCCTTCAAAATAAACTACAAAAGCAGGCCAGGACCTTCACTGGGCATTCCTAGAAGAGGCTCACCCCAAGACGGCAAGTCCCCAAATGGCTGTCTGTAGGCTGGTCTACAAAGGTCTAAAAAGGAGTAGCTTGCTTGCACTTAAAATGAAAAATATTACAAATGTATCAAAATGTTCAACATGTGAGATAAAATGTACAAACTCTGGCTTGTAATAATGAGGGCCATGAGACTCTTTATAACAGAAGTTATTTATTGATGGAAGGAAAAAGATTAGGTAAATATGAAAAAATGCTCAAAATAGCAGAAGGGAGTTGATTAAAAGGCAATTCAAAGTTAATAGGTCCCAATACACAATCCAAAGGCAGAAGCAAAATAAAAGTCCAAAAAAAAGAAAAATCAAGAATCACAGAAACCCCCAAATTTAACTCTGTGGTCCACTGCTGAGACTTCTCTTTCTGACTGAATATTTATCTAGAAGTAGCACCCAGCTGCAGTGATGTCAGGGTGGCTCCGCCTCCTGGTGCTGCACACACAAAGCACTGAAAATGGCAACACATTTAAAGAGAAATAATACAAATAAATATAATACAAATATAATTTAATAATAATATAATAAACAAATCTAACAGAAATAACATAAAAACAACGACAAAAATGTAAACTTACTAAAACAACCATAAAAATGAAAATAAAATACTGTAACACAACAGTTTGCCTATCACTGAATTAGGCTACTCAGTGGCATGTTCTAAGGATCTGCGCTGGTATCCTGAAGGTTGCCGGTTCGAATCCCCGTCACTGCCAAAAGAGATCCTACTCTGCTGGGCCCTTGAGCAAGGCCCTTAACCTTCAATTGCTCCAGGGGCGCTGTACAATGGCTGACCCTGCGCTCTGACCCCAAAGGGTATGCGAAAACTAACAAATTCCTAATACAAGAAATTGCATAAGGCGAAATAAAGAATCAAAAAAAAAAAAAAATGTTCACACCACATGAAAAATTTCAGCTGACATATGATGTGAGACACAAAATTATTATTATGATTCTGATGGGAAAACAAAAACACAATTTTATATCTGAATGGCAGAGATTGGGTACCTAAGCATTATATAAAATTACAGTCAGAAATCAAAGCAAGCAATCTTACCCATAAACTCATATTAAAAAAAAAACAAAACTGTGTCTTGGAACACTTGTCAAGGAAATACAAAAGTCAATAAAGGAACATTCAAATATTAAATATGGAATATGTCAGGGTTAAAACTAGATAGATAAAAACAAAAATATTTTCTGTTTGATCTAACACTTGGTGGGACTGTTATGCAAACAGAAAGGAAAATATCTGACTGGTGGGAGTAGATCAGCTACACAGAAAAGCAAGTATTACCACCTCCCAATGTAGGCACAAGCAGCAATCAGCTGTACAGAACAGACAAAAATAAAGACAGGAGTGACAGGCCGAAGGGCATTTTGGCATATTTTCACACATTTCTATCAGTATTTTTGTTTTTTTTTACTAGTGACTAGTGATAAGGGAAATGATTTGTGCAAAATTTAATATTCAGTCAAACCCATTGTTTGATTTACAAAAATATTTGCAAAACAAATTCCATTTCACTTACATTTTAATTTTTGCCATTGACACAAGAAGAAAGATATTTAGTCCTGTCTGAAAGCATTATTGTGTCATCTGGTATTTAAATATAGATCTCTAGGTTAAATAAAAAAAAATCACTAGACTCATTTCCTGTGACGTATAAACATTTTGTTCAGCTACTTTTCAATTCCGATTACAATCTCAGTACTTGCAATACTAACAAGTTAGACAATGTACGCATAACATTCAGGTGCGTTCAGTGACTAAGTGAATTGATGTGAAAGTTGGAGCATTTCACATTTTTTATTTACTTCATCCAAGAGTCATTTATTACATTTTGGTTTTCAGTTTTGTAACAATGAGACATTTTCAAAAGTAATAATGATAACAGAATGCAATTACATGTGTTAGTGGATGACATTCAATACATGCTTTTTAACAGCATGTATTTGAAAAAAAAACATTATGGTGACTCAATAGCTTTCATAACTAGCAGAGTCCAATTCAAGTGATGTTAAGCAAAATGACACATTTTAGTGGCTAACTGAACAGAAGCTTGCCTGAAGAAGGGGCCTGAGTTGCCTTGAAATTTTGCATATTGTAATCTTTCTAGTTAGCCAATAAAAGGTGTCATTTTGCTTAACTTCTCACCATAATAATAATAATAATAATGGCACCATGAAAATTAAAAGAAATTCCAAAAATTTTATAAAATGGATTATATTTACCCTAGAATGGCATTAAACTTGTTTTTTTTCTTTTGGTTTATTTGGCTTAATCAGTGCAAGCATATCGATAAACTGCTGTGAGCAGTCAATTTTTATAAACTATTCACAGATTGTACATAGTGAGATGGTTCCCGCTTATCAGCATGGCCATTCCACTCTGGATCACACAGTTAACAAGGCTATGCCCCTATTGTAAAACACGTATATAAACAATTGCACTATAATTCTGAGGTTGTGATGGTGTTCAGTTTAGAAAAGCAGCACATTAAAAGTGAACATTGTCTAAAAGAGGGATGTCTCCCTCCATATACACATTTTTTTTCCTCTCAGAAACAAACAATTTTCCATTTGATCACTAATTGCAAAGTCATTTCTGTGAAAAGCATTTGATTTTTTTAACTGTCTCACATTTATTTCAGAGCCTGAAGCGAGTGAAACAACATCAATACCTCTTCTCACTTGGGAAGGTGCAAGTTCTCACGTCCGGAGAGATCATTTTCTTTGTCTGCCTGACATGCAGGATATGTGCCAAAAATCAATTAATTATCATCCCCTGCTGTCATATTCAAGCATGTTAGTATTTCTATTACTTCATGCGTGAAGATACATAACCTTTATGAAATGGCCACTCCATAAGAGATATTTCTGTTTTTATAAACAGCAAAAATTTCAAAGTAGTAATTGAAATCAAGCCCCTCTTAAATAAATAAATAGAAAGTAGTTTTTGAGAACCACCTTATCAGCATAAAAGCTACTAAATGGAGACGACTGCCATTTAAGGCATGTTTACTAGCTATATCCTTAATTTGACACCATCTTCCTAATCCTACATGTTGTAAGTAAAAAGTAACTTTTATCATCCTTACTTTGCTAAATCTTCTGTTGCATTTACGTTCCTTTGACCAACAGACATCACCAGAAAAATGCCCTTCTTTTTATTTAAATCACAAAATAAAAACATTAGTGTGTATCTTTATCATGTATAAACTCCAATGATATTAGGAAGCCTGTGATTCATGCTGATGTGGGTGGAAGAATAATTTTTGGGTAATATAGCATTCATATTTAAGAAATAGCATAAAGGGTTAATAAATGTCGGAAACATGATAAAGGTCAATTGAACAACAACATGTACAATGAAGTACAGGTAGTCCCCAGGTTACGGACACCCGATCTACGACTTACGAACGAGGACGCAGCTGCGACGCATGCGCCTCAGTAACTGCCGCTCCGTGGGGGTGGCTGGTGGGGGGCAATTTTGCTGCTCACGCAATGTACTGTCCCTCGGGCGGCTCCCAGCAGCAAGCGGTGACCCATGGTCCATAGTCACCGGGGCCACAGCTATCGCTCATGTGCAGGACGATGGTTCACTGCCCACCCACTACACCGCCGCAGCTACTGCTCCTGACTGGACGCAGGCTGGATGGAGCGGAGGGGGGCGTTTCACTGCCCGCCCAGCACACACAACTGGTAATGCTGCAAGCGGTGACCCGGTTGTGGCTGAACGGGGAGGCGGGGGTAGCATTGTAGTGTGCCTTGGATGGCTGCCTGTTGAATTGGGGTTGGGCGATTCACTACTCGCCTCTGGCCGCACCGTGTTCGTCCTACAGCATGCTGTAGTGGAGGTGACTGTGAGGTGGGCTGGTGATAAACTGCCCCTCGCCGCCCCCACTCATTCTCAATAGCAAGCCTGCTTGTACTGTTACACACATAGCAGGAAGTTGTCTCTTGTCAGTACATCAGACATGTTGATGACTGGTGCCTTCCTGCTGTGATAACGTGTACAGTGCTGTGCAGAAGAGCTCATCTTAACCTTTTGTCTTCACCCTTCAAGAATGTCTCTGAAACCTTCTGGTGCTGGTGATACAGTAAAGAAGAGAAAAACCATCACCATTGAAAATAAAGAAGAAATAATAAAAAGGTCAGAGAGAGGTGAAACTCCATCATTCATTAGCAGAGCACCTGGTTACAGTCGGTCAAAAATAGCATTTATTAAAATAATGTACCTGTTCCGACTTACATACAAATTCAACTTAAGTACAAACCTACAGTCCCTATCTCGTACGTAACCCGGGGACTGCCTGTATAAAAATTGGTTTAGGAAAAATACTGAGATGGACAAGTAAATAAAGAATGTACCAGTAGAAAGGTTGATGTAATATACTACAAAATCTACTGACGGATGACTAAGAAATCAGCAGATGTCCTATACACTAGAATGGACAGTTGTTATATGCACAGAAATTTCAAGGGTCGTGGCTCATCTCAAAAGGTATAAGAAGAACCAGAATATAATATAATAGACTTTTATTTTATATAAATCATTTGGGTGTAAACCAATGAACCAACCAGAGTAAAATGTATGTATTGATTGACACAATGTGTAAATTCAACAGTTTATAAATCCATCCATCCATCCTCTTCCGCTTATCCGAGGTCGGGTCGTGGGGCAGTTTATAAAAGTAATCTCTTTTCTTTGTTTCTCTGACCATGCTGTAACGGACTGGTTTTGAAGAATACTCCCTCCAAGGCATTTTGCTGAGGAGTAATTCAAAGATACAATGAACAGCTTTTCGACTGCCTGATAACTGATTTGTCCCGTTAGAGGACATTTCTTTCTTTAATAAGATGTTAAATTTTGACCACAGGTGTCATGTCTTCTTAAATAAGTGTGGTGGCAGATCATAGGCAATCTGTCTATAATTCATATAATGCTATTCATAAAGTATACCAGAATGGTTTAGGGTTGAGATGTATTTCAAAATAAAAGAGTAAACAGAGTAAAGCAATAATACTAATGGTGTCAAAACTGTCATAGACAGCCACTTGCCTGAACTCTTACCCATCATTAAACATAATGTAACTCTGTAATTTCAGCACATACAGTATATAATGTACAAGAAGCATGAGTCAAAAGGTTTCATTATGTGAGTTTCATATATAATGTACACCTCTGAGACCTGATACTGGGCAGCTTAATAAAGACATGCAAAGGCTTGAGTTTATTAACTGTACAGTATAATTAGGCTGGGAAACAAACTGCAAATATAATAAATTGTAGGCATGGACTGTCATCCAGACTACAATTTTATAGTCAAGAACCTGGTATTTTAACCTAATTGCACTGTGCATTCCTGAGTCCATTTACAAACAAACTGTATCCCATAGATAACAAAGAACAGGCATTATTTACACTATATTGTAAAAATCAATGTAATATGTTAACATCCACTGAAAATCAAACGATAAAAGAGAGTTATGATTCTTAACATATCTGTATATGACATAGGGAACCAATGGAAGGCATTCTAGACAAATAGAGTCATTGTAGTCATCTAAGGGAATGACAGCCTGACTGGGGCACCAACAAGAGCACTTGTTTTGTTATACGTGTACCTTTTATGTTTATTTGCTATTTGGACTTCAGTCTTCACACATTATATAGTTCATGTCAAACTTTAGCCAATTATTAGTACAACATGAAAAAAGTTTATGTTCTAGTTATGTGTTCCACATTTCTTGTCTTACATTTCCTGTCATCCTACATTTACACAGATCGTTGTAGACACGGACCACATGTGAAATGTAGGTGTTCCAAATAACAATATATTTTTTACCTTATACAACTCCAGGCACCTCACACCAAGATAAAGAAGATTTGAGCTGGGAGACCCTGGTGTACGACTAAAGCTGCATCAGTAGGGGATGGAATAGCAGGCTGCCTGCTGCTTGTGCTGATCGACATATTTGCAAAAACAAAAAACGCTGATGAGGAGGTGCAAGGGAATTTAAGGTGTCCTGGGATTATGAGTTTTTTCATAGGTTACAGGGATTCTAGTGTTAAAAGCTTTAACAAAAACAAAGCATGATTGCATTCAAACGGAAACAAAGCTGTTGCCACCATAACACTCTGGCTAGGTTAGTCTGAATGACTTTGTCATTTAAGCTAGGATGTGTAGCTCTTCTGCTTAAGTTGCTCAGACCAGAAGTGATGCCTTTATCTGGGTGGTCTCACTTTGATGGCCCAGGGTCCGGAACCAGTGAAATCAATTGCCATCATGGGTGGTTGCTTTGCACTGTGGAGGAAGAAGGAGACAAGACAGTTAGATTCAATGCCCCTTCTCAGCTTGGGGTGGCAGCACATCCCTGGGAGGAACTTGGAGAAGAGTGTGTGACACAATATATAACGCGTACCCCATGACTGCCAAACTGATTTTGGGGCTGGACTGGAAATTAACCTTCTTTTTCTACAGCATTTTTTTCCACAAGGTTCCAGGAACCAGAAGTATAACTGTAAAGGAGTAAAAAGCACATCATGGTTCAGGAGAATGATTACATGTTGTGTGTCCATCAGATATGAAAGTAAGAATTTCAGCTTAATCTGTGCAGGTTGTTGTGGGGAGGCTACACTGTCACACGTTTGCTGCAGCCTGCATCTGCGTAAAAACTCTTCTCACTTTTTACATTTCTCACTTTATTTCACTGTGTCTACTGTGTCACTAATGTCTACTTACCCTTTACCTGTTTTCTCAAGGGTAAGTGTACTCATCAAGTTCGTTATCGGGTTGGTCTACTGTTGCACTTTAAGATTATCACACACATACATAGCTATACACATACACACAGACCCTAACCACTACAGTGCCCCATGAATGACACACACATGCTGATTAACCTTTAGCACTTTAAACCACACAAGTGCTTTAAGAATAACACAGCCTGTCACTCTCTCAGCACTTCACTTATTATCGGCACGAACAACATACAATGTTTTGATGATACCTCAGACCTAAATATTACTTTTGGTCTCCAAGAATACATTTAAACATTGAAAGACTCAGCATCCTTGACAATAGGCCATTTATCAGCCAAGAATACCTTACTTTGTGAACTGTTTCCTACTATTGAGTGGAGCTCCCACTCGCAGCCTTAATAAACCTCGCAGAACAGAGATAATGGCAAATCTCCCGGCTGCACCAGGTGCTCAAAGAAATCTAACTTATTACTTCAATCACTCTAGACATTAAGATGAAGCAGCATGGTATTTATTACAAGAATAATAATAATACCACTGGAACAAAGAATAATAGAAAATAAGACTGATAGAAAAGTCTGGATATATATATAGTCTTTAGAAAAAGCTTACGAAAAAAAAGTAGAGATGACAAGGATTCAGTGATGTCAAGAATGAATGTCCCAGGCGGCGTTTGAGTTAGCAATCAATGTTCATGAAAATGCTGTTAACTGATGATTGGATGAAAACTGGTCACACGTGTCTTTGTTTTCTTTTCTGACGTTGCTCTTCCGTCGTTGCTATTTCTCTTCTTCTGACATTGCTTTCAGATGAGGCATATTTATTATAAAGTTGCATGCCGTGGTTTCACAACACATGATTGTTGCATGCACCTGATTGGCTGGCTGTCAATATGATGGATGAATTTTTCTCAAACTCTTTAATCTATCTTTTCCCAGACTGTAAACCAAATTGTTGTCCCAGATGTCCATCCATAAAGTAATCAATATCCTGAAGCATCGGCTCAGTCTTCCTTTCCCAGGCTGTAAAACCATTTTAGCACTATGCTGTAAACAACTGTTATAAAAGTGAGGTGTAAGGGAAGAGGATATGCCTTTTTATTATAATGCCTATACAAGTGTCCTACATCTGAATTCATCTTGTTGGGATTGAGCAAAATATAATAATAAAAATATAGAGAATAATTTGTAGATTTTATACACCATAACACTGCTGGATGCCTTTTTATTAAATGTACATATATTTTTTTATTTTTTAACAACTTGGATATCCAATTTTTAAAATTTTCTGTTTTTTCCAATATACTATGAATACCTCTGCTTATGGTTTTAGCCCAGTGCTTCTGCACTGATGCATGCTATCACCAATGATTCTTTCAGTCACACAGTAGCTCTTCCAACTTGGCTTCATGTGCATCTCATACTTTTTTTCTGGACATTTGAATGGATCATTACCCTACTGGCAACAGCTTTCTGGGTTACCCCACCATTATACTGTTGCTTGCACTTTTCTGGTAATGCTTTTTGGAGTGCCTTGTAGTATTAATTCACATATTATGCTGGACAAAAAACTTCACAAACTGCTTGGAGACTCACTGTCAGAACTCAGCTCTACTTTTCAGTGCTGTGCTGCTCTGCTTTACTGCACTGGTGTTCTCCCTCTTCTCTTTTCTACCTACTGTGTATGAGTTGGATTTCCACTTTGCTGAATTACTTTTGTGATGAACTTCTTCATGTTAAATGCTCTGTCAATAGCAGATGGTCAGACTGGAATAATTTTAAAAACTTTTTCTTACCGTGAAATCTGAAGTATATTGACAGGACATTGTGACATTCCCAGTCTGTGCCTGGGATTTCATCAGCACTTTTG
The DNA here is from genome assembly GCF_900747795.2 of Erpetoichthys calabaricus. Taxonomy (NCBI): domain Eukaryota; kingdom Metazoa; phylum Chordata; class Cladistia; order Polypteriformes; family Polypteridae; genus Erpetoichthys; species Erpetoichthys calabaricus. The sequence continues at coordinate 93,410,314 of NC_041394.2, forward strand.
ATTCTGAAGTATGCCATACAGCTCAGGTCATTGATCACAAGGGTATCGATGCACCAAATCTATGCTATACTGAAATAAACTCTGGAGATGGATCTGTACGTAACAAAAGGTTAGTCAATGGGGAAACACCAGAGCTGTCTGATTTGCTGGGACCGCAATCTCAATTTTCGTTTAACTGAAACATAGAAAAAATTTTAATGAGTTTGCATCTCTAAATTAGGCGAACCCATCTGGTTATATTTACTTTGCAGTAGCACATGGCTCTAGTCTGCTGAACAGTCTGGCGGGAATTGTTATATCAGATCCAAACATGACAATAATAACCATTGAATGGATATTCATTTGATGTTAAGAACAGATTTAAATATCATGATGACACTTTGTAGTTAATAATAATCATAATAATCAAAAGGATGTGGAAATGTTCATATAAAAGGTTTATGTCACTGTCATGAAGCACTCTATCACTCATTTTCAGCAACATTAAGAATAATATTGTAATGAGCACTGAGATAGAAAGGCCAAGACGCACATACAGAATGAGGGTAAACCCTAATATTTGACAATAAATGGAACAGGCTCACCATCCTCCTGTTATAGCCCAGGGTAGAGTTCTGCACAGGACTGATTTTTTAAACCCACACACACCCTGTCCCATAGTACTACATCCCACGCCTGCTCACTTCCGCATACACTTGGCTTCATTTCTTCTGCTCCCACCTGCTTCCTAACCATTTTTGTCCCGCTCCTGCCCTTAGAGCTGTATTGCTTCCATTAAAGAAAAAAAATGTCATCTATAGTTGATAAGCCTGTTTAAAATGATTGTGTACAAGAAGGTGGCTGAAGTTTTCCCTCTTTGGCTCAGTTGTCTTTTCACTTTTTTTGTTCTGCTTCATCACTGTTTAATACAGATTTTCAAATGGGACTTAAATTATAATTTCTGAGCACAAGTCTGCATGTCTTTATCACAGAAAGGAACAAAAAAGAGTGGCGTAAGCAATGTGTCTTGTTAAAGCTTTGTAAGTAGGCAACCACTTACTATTCCATATGGAAGTAAACTATGAGCTATGTTAATAACTGCAATTCACAATTCAACCCTGTAAAATAACATTCATAGGTCTTTGTCCCCAGATACCAGAAGAATGACCTCAGAGACTGGTCACAGGAAAAACTTGCATACATTGTCTTTGACAATCTTTGCCTTGATCTTTCCATCTTCATTGGGAAATGTTTTTGTGATTAACCCAATAGGCCATTCGTACTTCTTAACTTGATTGTCCTTCATCATCACCACATCTCTTTCTTTTAGGTTTATCAGGTTCTTGAAAACATTTTGGTGAGTCCCAGGTATATTTGCTCAGAATTTCTGCAAGAATATAATATGTGTCAATGAAATCTGTACTAAGTGAAAAGAAGATAATTCTGGCCACTGGATTAATTTGCTCCAATAGCAGATAAACCCAGGCACTGGTCATGTGGTGAACCCAACACATCCATAGTACATATCAAACAGCAAAGCTACATGCTGTCACAAGTCCACAAAGCCAACTGGGGTAAAAATGGTGTGTCAGTCTCATCTCAATTAAAATAAAGGGCAGGACAGTTGTGTGCATCCCATGATTTAGCCACTGTGGTATAAAGTTGTCTAAGAGCCAAGGGTAAACCAGATCTGAGTCATACAGGTATATGGCCCACATCATGGTCACAACAAACACTCCCACAGGAAATGCTAACACGGCCATCATCCAGTTACGAAGCCCAATGAGCTGCCTTTCTTGTTCTTGATTTTCATTCGCTTTTCTATGCAGACTTGGCAAATCAGTCAATACACAGACTCCAAATAAATTACTTGTATAACCAGGTTTATGAATGTTAGAAACTTTGAGCCGCCCCCATTACTTTGGTGAGGGGCATATTGATGGCTTTATAGTTGCAGATGATGGAGAAGTATGCGAAGAGGATCGCTAGCCTAAGAACCTGGGAAGGTATGAGAGACATATTTTCCTTTTTTAAAGTGTGCTTGATGGACAAGAGATTGTTAAGGGGTTGTTCTCTGTTATTACGAGGAAACGGTTGAGGAACCACCCAACTGCTTATGTTATCCTTGAAGATTTCCATATTCATTATTTGGAGGAAAGTCATTGTCTTCAACATAGGGTGCTAACTTGCCTAAATTTTGTGACCAAGAGTTAGTAAATGTGACAGAAGCAGGTTCACCCTTCTCGCTTCAGAGCTTCTCTTTCACGCAAATACTGCCTTCACAAGGTTTAAAGTAGTTTGGCCTTCCATTTTCAAGGACAATGTTTTTGAGGACATTCAAAGAGGGCTTGTGGGCGGTTCCCAAACAGACATCACTAACAATGACCCACCCCAGATCTAATCATTGGGCCCAGGGGATGTTATTTGGACCATTGTATTGGCTTCTTAATTTGTTAGCATGGATAATGTCTCTGTGGATGTAGAGGTGGAATGCTTTTAGCAATAACTCTGAGATAAGGATGGATGTGTGCAGCTTCAACTGTGAGGATTTCATCCCTCTTGGTGGGTATCAAATTGCACTCAAAAAAGGCTGGCAGTATAAGCCAAACTTTTCCATTAGCTGATTCCACCACGAATCCACTGGCTCATCTTCCCGATATTTATGTAGTTCCAGCACTTGTCTTTAAAGTGTAGGATTTGTTGTCAATCTGGATGTTGAAATTGTCAAAAAATGCAGATCTTGCCAATGACACATTGCTCTGATCATCTAGCATTGTGTACATTTTTAATTTCTTTTCATGGTGTCCTTTTGGATACACATTTACTAAGCATATTTTGGAACAGAACTTGCCCTGGAATCTCTTTCCGCAGACCTCTATACCTATAGACATAGCCACAGTTTGAGCATGTTCAGTTTGCTCACTGCTGTACTTAGTAAGAGGGGGTTTAGGTTCACTTGTAATCAAGGGTGCAGGACCAGCATGGAAAGCTGAAATGTGCTGGTCACTGAGACATTCTAAACAGTGGATGACAGGTTTACAGTCTTGAGTAGGATGGCTTGATGAAGCACAGTATCTGAAACAAATGCTGTGTTCCTTAAGGAAGTTCTTGCATTCTTCATATGGTCTCTCTCTGAATGCTCTGTAGGTTTTCAGAGCATGAGGCTTATTATGAATTGGAAATTTTTTGGATGGATCTTCTAGAGATTTTCAGAGGAGGTAGGTGTTGAAGAGTGTGCGATAGCAGTTTTGTTTGCTGAGATGGGATTGTTAGGTTTCCATGGTTTAGACAATAGTCCTTCACTCCTGGATTACTCTGCCGTAGAAGCTGGGAGAGCAAAGCTGCCATCAGTTCCTATCTCTGCATAGCAACACACAAAATTTGCAAAGAATGAAAATGGAAGATATTGTACATGATTTTCTCTTCTGTACCATGAGCCTTGATAAATCCATTTCTTTTGAAGGTTGTTGGGCAGCTTCTCCACAATAGGATTTATTCCCCTGGCCATACTGAGAAAGTTAAGTCCAGGTAAATAACCCTAATTTTCTGCTGCTTCTATTTCAACAAGCAAATCGCCAAGCTCATAGTCTTTTACTGAAATTTTTGGAAAGCCTTCAAGTTCCTTAGAAAGCTGGCATCCTTCAACATCTGCAATAAGATGCTGCAGATGTTCTATCAGACGGTTGTGGCGAGTGCCCTCTTCTACGCAGTGGTGTGCTGGGGAGGCAGCATAAAGAAGAAGGACGCCTCATGCCTGGACAAACTGGTGAGGAAGGCAGGCTCTATTATAGGCATGGAGCTAGACAGTTTGACATCCGTGGCAGAGCGACGGGCGCTCAGCAGGCTCCTGTCAATCATGGAGAATCCACTGCATCCACTGAACAGTGTCATCTCCAGACAGAGGAGCAGCTTCAACGGCAGACTGCTGTCACTGTCCTGCTCCACTGACTGACTGAGGAGATCCACAGACTTCCTCCCCCACCCTATGCGACTCTTCAATTCCACACGGGGGGGGGGGGGGGGGTAAATGTTAACATTATACAAAGTTATTGTCTGTTTAACCTGCATTTTTATCACTCTTTAATTTTTTTTTTTTATCAGTATGTTGCTGCTGGAGTATGTGAATTTCCCCTTGGGATTAATAAAGTATCTATCTATCTATCTATCTATCTATCTATCTATCTATCTATCTATCTATCTATCTATCTATCTATCTATCTACTGTATCTAGTGAAAATTGAAGCTTCGATTGCTTCTGGAGAGCCATAACATCTGTCTAGTCTTTTCCAAACAATTTTCAAGCCAGACAGTGGGCGATGGACATGAACTGCTCTGATCCTTTTAGCCTGTTGCAGTGACTCGCCATCAAGCCACTTAATAAGAAGATTTAGTTCTTCACTTACTGTAGTTTGAGGTTCAGTCTTTCTATGGCATTGTGAAAGTTACATTTCCAGTATAGACAATTTGCTGGCTGATTGTCAAACATTTTAAGTACTCCTGTTAAATGATCATGACAAGCTAAATATGCTGCATGGTCAAATATATCTAAAGATCTGTTTGAACAGATGGGCGGGAGCTGGTTTTCTTTAAATGCTACTATATTGAATTGTGAGCGTACATCGAAGGCCTTTACACCAGAGACAAAATAAAGGAAATGTATATAGTCTTTAGCTTGAATCCTTTGCTTTAATGGTTTTTTGGTAAGAAAATGCAAGGGTTCTGACTACGGAAACTTTTGTTTGTCATGAAGGGCATCAGCAACAGTCTAATTGTGTGAATAAGCGATTGTTCCTTCCTGAGTGTTATACTGAAGTTCTCTGTTGTTTTCATGAACAGGAAAATGCGCTTGGATATATTCTTGAGTCCGATGAATTGATCGTTGGGATGATAGGAGGTATTTAGCTTCACTGATGCATTTGTCTATTTCTTTAACCACTGCTTCTTCGAGAACCTGTGCATCTACTAATTCAGCCTCAGCCTCTTCCTTAAGAGCCTTTAAAGTTGCTTCTGAAAGTACCTGCTCTAATTTCACCTCTCTCTCTTGCTTTGCATATGTAGCCTTTGTGTGTGCGGCTTCAACTTTTGCATGGGCTTATGCTGCAGGAATGCTGACTGAGGACTTACTCGAGTGATGTGAAGCTGCTGATGCGCATGATTCAGACCTGACTTCTAGGTCTTTACGATCAATGTTGTTGGGGTTTGTGTTAGACATTGCTGGCTAAGGTGAAACAGATGAAAGTGTTTCCAATCCATGTGGCTGCTCTTGAAATGAAGTAAATCTTTTCACTATTCTGCCCTCTCCATGCATTTGTGCACTTGGTTATGCTGGGAACTAAACACTCCTTCAACAAACAGGCATTAATTAAAGGGGTGTGAAAACATAATGCCTTTCTAAGGGAAAATAAATAGCGGATGGAAATAAATATCTGCCACCTACTTCTTTGTGCACTACTTGTTTCAAAATGGAGTCTTGATAACAATATAAGACAATACTCGAGGTCCCCTAAGAACACATTTTAATGAAGGACAGAAATATGTGTGTGCCATCAATCACAACAACAACTTCAAGAAAAACAGCAATTTGCATGAGTTCAGCTTGCAGCTTTCTTTATCTCATGTGGGGGGAAGGTATAAATCTGCATATTACCTCACGCATTATAAAATTTGAGGAATGGTTGAATGAGAAATGCTTAAATCATTGTTATGATTGAAGCAATCGATGCTGCATTTTCCTGGTGGCATTAAAATGTAATGTTACCAACACTTCAGCCAACAGAGCATGGCTTTTTAAAGTAGATGGAGTGATCGCGTGATGTGCCAGATTTTTTAATAATATCATTCCATCTCTGTCAAACCAATATCTTTCTATAAGTTAGTTTTTGTTCAGCGTTTCTAAAATATTCCACACCTTTCCCCAAATGTGCTTGATGATCTCTGCCTGAACATCATGTTCTGGTAACTCCTAATGAGTTTGGACAGCTTACAACCTCTTCTAAATTTTGTTAAGGTTGGAGTAGTTTTCTAAATTAGGAAAATTGAGACAGACAGACTTTGTGTAACTACTAAGATTACATGCCCCATCCCAAACTGATACACACATATTGAATGTGTTGCTGACCTTGGTCTGCTTTCAGAAGTATGGGATGATCCTGGTGGTACTGGTATGAAAATCCTACTCTATCTGCTTTTATTGTATGTAACTAAGTTATATTATGTATAGATTAAAACATATTAAGCCGGCTTTCCTGTTTGTACGTTTTGTTCTTTATGTTTTGCAGTTAGGAAAATGAGTCCTTTTCTCAGCTGTCATTCACGTGAGTAAGAAGTAAGCTGCAGTGACAGTTATACCTGGGTGAAGTCTGAAGCTTGTGGTCTGTAGTCCTGGGAACATCAGCTTGTACATAACTTTGCACAGACTTTGCCCAGAGTAAATTAGGGTGACTACACTTTGCAAGTAAGAGCATGACCCTAAATAACAAAAAGGCAAACAATTTCAGGGAGAGAAATTGACCCCAAACATTATTTTAGACAATTGAAAAATGGAAACAGGTCAACTTGACCCATAATATAATAGGAGGGCTATTCGTTGTCTTCTGAAGCAGTTCTTTTCTTACTTCTAGCAAAAATACCTAATGTCCTCAATATGCTCCTTTTCCCTTAAGACATCCCTAGGCAGATTGATCCGCTTATCACATATTCAGGTAACCTCTGTTTAATGTGCCCCTGGCAAACACAAATTGTGGTAAAAATGTATGCAGTTATCAGCCATTCCTCTGTTTAGTAGTCATGTATATTTCATTATATACTGTAACTGTAAGAGCAAACCCTATCTCAGTCACAAGAAGTGAAACACAGTAGTGTGTTACATGCATTTATGTATTTTAATATTTTAAAGTAAAATTAATATTTTCAGTCTACATTGTTTCACATGTAAACAACAGTACATAAATACAGCAGTTTACTGAGATGCATATTACTCATTATGTATTGTTAAAAAAGAAAAATGGGTGCAGAAAGTTTACAAACCTATCAGCACATTTCCCAGACAGTGACATAGTGAAGTAGTGATCTGACAAAGATTCTCACTCTCCTACTGTCATTATGTTGTTTTATATTGGGGATCAGCAAGTTTTTACTGGTCTCAAACCAGGCCTAGTGCCACAAGGGATCAAAAGGGACTGTCATCCTCTCAATTTTTGCACAAAAGGATTTTGAACAGTTAAACTTATTTAACTTAAGCCATAGGAAGTTCAATTCACACTAACTCTGTTCTGTTTTTCAATGCTACAGGAAGGAATAAAAACAGCAGCTTTCACAATTTGGAACAATCTTTTATGGTAATTTTGCATTGTTTATATATTATTGCTGATGGGTGATTTTATTTTTATTTTGAGTGTGTGTTGTTTGTTTAGTAATTGAATTCAGACTCTTTTCATGATAGTTGTGGAAATTCCACATATAGCACATTCATTTTGCATTAACAGTTTATATAAATGCTAGTGAATCTGTCCTGTCAGGAACCATTGTTATAAAGACCAGATCAGCTCCTTGACTAATCTCGAAGAAAAAGTAATTACAATGGCTCTAAAATGAGAGTAAGAAACCCTGCTTTCCCGTTTTGAGCACCTACATGCATTAACTTCATTCTGATAGGAATTAAGCTAGCACAGCTTGCACTACCACAATCATGAAAAGTGCTTCAAGGAATGCAAAAATCAAGAGACCTCATGATCTTCTCATTGATCAACCCCGAAGAAAATGGATACCATGACATAATATTCCATATCACATGACCATGCCCCTTGTGATATCACAATGTCACAGCCAACCTGTATCACTGACACAATATACAGTACAACTGCCAGGCAAACAATACAAAAAAGATAAATGACAAACAAGATGTGATCTAAAATGTAGTCTCCAAAATTATTTATCAGGTTTAGGAAGATCTCTCATGTCAAACTGGATTAAGGAAATTTGGAGCAGCAGTCCATGGGTGATCTCTTGGTCCATATCTACATCATTGCATAAAATGACTAGGACAGTCCCCAATCACGTGCAAATATCCTTAACCTCATTAGCCTTAAACTTATATGCTCACTCCACCAGCATAAAATTTAAAGCAATCTACTAACATATAGTCACTACAGGTTCACTCCTGGAAAATGGCAATGAGAAGTACACTTACACTTAAATGGCAAGTTCAGTTTTTACATGACATTTCAAACTGATTGCTCTGCTATGGATTAACATAGGTTTGTGTGTTTTATTGTTATTTTTTAATTACTATTTTTGTTATGTTGATGAATTTTCAGTCATATGAATAATTATGTACAGCCTTTTTAAATGTGCCTCCATCTCATGTGTCTTGTGGATGGAGACCCAGGAGGTGGGGCCATCCTGACATCACCACACCAGCAACCTCCCTGTGGCTATTTATGCCAGAGTCAAGTGAACTCAGATTAGGAGTCTCATGTTTGAAATTTCAGTACACAACATGGACAGCTTTATACATATGAAATTTTCACTCTCATATTGTTGGTAGAAAGCCAAGCCTTCTGTTTTTCCAGCATCTACAGTATGCATAGTTGTTGTTAGAGGGATTCCATTTATATACATAAATAGCCTTGTACTCTAGCTCAGATACTTTTCAGATCACAAACAGGCCAACTGACAGACAGGTGAGAGATAAACAGTAAGTAAAACCACACAAAATTAATTACTCTTTGGTGCCAGATTTTTGTCATAATTATCATCATTATTATAATTTTTGCTCCACTTTTCTTGGTAGAAACTTTCTGCACTGCTCTAATCAAGGCCTCCCTATTTCCAGCAACTTCATCCAGCCCTTCTTTGGGAGCTCCCAGACAATCCCAGGACTCTCAAAGGAGACTATATAATACCACTAGAATGTGTAGTGTCTGTCCCCCAGCTTTCTGCCATGCCTAGTAAATACCCCAAGGCAGATGTACAAGAGTTATCCTGACTACATTCTCAAACCACCTCTCCCAACACCTCTTGACCTGGAGCAACCGTGGTTCTACTCTGAGGTTCTCCAATATTGCTGAGCTCCTTAGCAGTCTAGCAGTCTGCCTTCTTCTTTCAGATGCTCAGCCTGCATCAGAAGGTTTTCCTCCTGCCTGCATTAGCAGTTCATTTTGCAGCAGGTAGTTAGTAGTATTGTCATGTGTATAATTAAATTGTTACTTGTATGTCTGACTAAGATGCAACATGTCATCACTCTTTAGCACCTTGATAAACAACAATGGATTCAAATACATCACTTAAATTTATTTAGTAGAAGACACAAATCAAATTACCTGATGTACTATTTACCCTTGTTTCGACTCAGGATGTTCAGAGATACTCCCAGTTCATGAATATTTGTGGAAAAAACTTTGAGAAAGTCATATTTTACTAGGATCATTTATATTCATAAGGGCCACTGTTTGGAGGTTCTAGTAGTCATTTTTCTGCTCTTATAGATTCTGGTTTCAGAAAATTAGTAAGGTTCCTCTGTCTTGTAAACCAAAACTACATTCAATAGATGGTAATCCTATAGGGAATGGCTATTATCTTTTTGATGTACATGTTGGAAATTAACTATTAGTAGTTCTGTATCACCCTTCATCCTCAGATTTCTTTGGTTAAGATTACGTAATCCATAAAAGAACTAGGACACAAACAGTTGGATTTACTGTGTTTGAGAATGTTACATTTTTCTAATCCATGATGCACGATAGAGTTCTGGGCTAAAACGAAATAAGTTTTAATAAACATCATGAATTTTGTAAAAAAAAAATGTATATAGTTATATATATTCTATATGCAGAGTGAGTATGTAAAAAGACTCTTAAGAAGAGATTAATTGTGAAATAAGTTGATGTTGTACATTGGAAATTGCCTGTAAAGAGAATAACTGATTATTTTAAATATAACTACTTTTATAGCCTACGGTCAGCTAGAATTAATTGGAAAGTTTCAAGTCTATATTCACTAAACAGAAGCTGCAGGTGAAGTGGACAGAGGATAGAAAAAACTGGGTAATAGAGTAAGCCATGTAAAAGCTAGTCATATTTGCACAATTAACCATTTACATTGTGTAAACAGTATGTAAGATTCTTTAAAAGTACATTTTGACCAGTGCTTAACTGTTGTCACACTTACTCATACCCCAGGTGAAGAAGCTGAATAACATAACAGATCTTAAAGAAAAATGTCTCTTTCTTTTTGTCAATAGAGCTTTTAGCAGCTTTTCCCATTTAAACTTTCAAGGATATTTTTCAATAAGAATTGTAGCTCCCAGCAAACCTAAATTAGATTAATTTGGTTATAAAAATAGATGGCTGGATGGTTATGTTTTTATTTCTATTTATTGACATTTATTCCTGAAGAAAGTAAAATCGATAGTTTAAATTATTGCAGGTTTAAAGTTTGAGATTTACATATAACACTGAAATTATGGTGATTATATACCCACAACCATATTTTGATAATATTTATAAAACAATGGTCATTTATAATCTTTAAAAGGGCAGATTCTTCTTTGGCAGATATGAATAATAGCATTACCCACTCAACATTGATTGAATACACCCAGGTTATTTCACATACTTCAGCTGAGATCTGCTTAGAAGATTTCAACTGAGGCCAATATAAATGCAATACTTAATGAGAAACACAATATTTTCTCCACTGTGTGCAGAAAAAGTATGAAACTCAAAGTTGCAGCGTTATGTAACTTTTCCAAAATGGATCAATAACCTGTTTTATGTTCTATAGAAATGATCTGAGAAGTAAAGAAAGAATTCTGCTGACTAAACCTGCTTAGGTTTTTAAAGCAGGCTAAAACAGCAAAAGGGAAAAGAAACATTTCTTTCAAACCAGACAAGAATAATTATGTACATTTCAAGCTAAGAGTCAGTCTTCTGTTCTGCAGAGGGAGGAAGAGAGAAGGCATTAGTTCACGGTGCTTGGTTCGGTGGCTAATTACCATCACCAGAGCCTTTAAGCTGCCTCTCATGCATGCACATGCATGTCACACCATGCTATGACACTGATGTCTTTTCATTGCAATTCTGAATCTCTTCATGCCACTCTTGTTTATTTGTTGCTAGGATGATTGCCCTCATATGATGGTCAACAGCCAAATGTGCAACATCATCAATTCATCAACTGCATAAGATGGTAGCATGGTATGTTAGGGGTCCTAGTCTTGGGATAATTTTGAAAATCAAAAGTTCATAGCATTATTTTATTTTAACCTAGAGAAAGGCAGATATTCTTAGTGTTTTGTTCTGACATAATGTAATGTTCACTTATATCTAATGGATATCATGAATCAAGGTAAGAAATACAATGGGGGTCTATGGAATACAAAACCCCAATTAAAAGTTTGGACAACTTTAAAGCCTGAAAATCAAAATTGTGTTGTTACTTTAAAATAAATGGTAAGATACTGTTATGGTGTAATGAATTACTCAGTGCCCATTACTGGGGATGTGAGAAAGCAATGTGGCAGATGACACCTCAGCTGTAATGAGGGGGCAGCTCTCTATGAGCTTCAAACAACTGGGTAGGCTAGATATCTGAATACTAACATCCTGTCCATGTGTGAAGGAAGTGCGCTGTCTGAAAAAGTGTAGATAGGAGTGCCATGCTGCCATTAATGCTTGTCTTCATCTCAGTGATTCTGAAGGATGTTACCATGAATAACAGAAATCAATGGAGATTGCTGACTCCATGATACCAAAAGTGTTCACAGTGCTGGAGACTCTGCTTTATGCTCTGCATGACATGTGTCTGCCTTTTGCACTGGTCTGTTGCAGGGTGGTAAATTGGTTCATCGCATGTAGTTAACTTAATTTGCATCATAAAAGATCTACAGTACTTCAGCATCTAGAAAAGTGGCTGTTCTGTGGAATACTGTTCAGAAGTACAAGATACTGTGGCTTTCGTTTCCAGATATATTTATGATGTGATACATCTACTTAAGACATGCATGGATTCTCCATAGCTATTTACTGTATATTACAAAGTACTAGAGTAAGGTTTCAGCCAACAAAGGAGCGCTAACAGAACCTGTTATTTATAAAGGGGTACTTCGTTCATTGCCAGGAATGTTACCATTTGGTAAAACTTGTTTTTGCTTTTTATAATTTTTAAAATATGTATCTCTTTGTCATTCATTTATTGTGCATTGTTCAAATTAAATTTAGTATTTATTATAGGGAGCAGCATTGCATCAAAATTTAATTTTTCATGTTACATTTACTAAAAATAAAAAAGTGGTCTTCTAATAATTAGCAGTATTATTTTTATTTCCACTTAACCAAATCAATTTGCAATGTGGATCCATTATAGCTAATAATATCTGACATAATTCGTTCTCTGAGTAACATGCTAATTATATACACTCTCTCTACAAGAGCTGTGAGATATTAACATAGTAATGTCAGTGAATCTAGCACCACAATATACTGTATTTACATTCATCTTTTGGCTTTTCATTTTTAATATAGCATACCATCAACCTATTATTTAGATTTCACTCATGTGGAGGGATAATGCTTAAAATACTGAATTACTCTATTCAAAAAATATCCCAATTAATTTATTTTAAAATAAAGCAGCTGGTAGAAAAAGGAGTAAAATCTCCATCTTACATAGGCTTTACTACACTATGACTTTACTTCACTACAGTATATTAGTACACTGGCCAGTTGTCAGTAAACTCATGTTGGCTTTCAAAAACTACTAACCATAGCAGAGAAGTGTAACACTGTATTCAAACATAATAAAGTATACTGTATCTCAAACTCTACTTTATGTACTGCCAACACATCTATATTACAACAAAAAAGAGAAAAAACTCCTAATGTGTAAACAATATCAGTATCATCAATACTTAAAAAAATTGGGAGTGGTCTCCCCTAGACTTTCTTGTACACTCAGATACGGGGATGGATATTTGAGGATTAAACTACAAGACAATGATTATATTTTTATATTATGTACATTAAATAACCATCAACAACAAATCAAATCAAATTAATAAAACTTTGAACAATTATTATAAAAGTAAAGTTTAATAAATCGGATTCTGCAGCTACATGAATAAAAGGTAAAGTACCACTTCCGGTTAGTGGAAATAGCCCAAACGCTGATAGAAATCAATGTTTTGTACCTAATTGTATGAAAAATTTGGCTGACCTAAGTGAAAGCATTCTCAAGTTATCGTGTTTATACAAACATGCACGCACACAGACAGACACACAGACATAATGGAATTTTTGGACTCGGGAACGTCTAAAACATTGAGATTCATCAAAATCTCGAAACCGAATTTTTGGAGGATTCCAATACTGTCTCGTATATGAAGTACAGTGATCCCTCGCTATATCGCGCTTCGCCTTTCGCGGCTTCACTCTATCGCGGATTTTATATGTAAGCATATTTAAATATATATCGCAGATTTTTTGCTGGTTCGCGGATTTCTGCGGACAATGGGTCTTTTAATTTCTGGTACATGCTTCCTCAGTTGGTTTGCCCAGTTGCTTTCATACAAGGGACGCTATTGGCAGATGGCTGAGAAGCTACCCAACTTACTTTTCTCTGTCTCTCTTGCGCTGAAGGGGGTGTGAGCAGGGGGGCTGTTCGCACACCTAGACGATACGGACGCTCGTCTAAAAATGCTGAAAGATTATCTTCACGTTGGCTACCTTCTGTACAGCTGCTTCGTGAAGCGACATGCTGCACGGTGCTTCGCATACTTAAAAGCTCGAAGGGCACGTATTGATTTTTTTAATCTCTCTCTATCTCTCTCTCTCTCTCTCTCTCTCTGCTCCTGACGGAGGGGGTGTGAGCTGCCGCCTTCAACAGCTTTGTGCCGCGGTGCTTCGCATACTTAAAAGCCAAACAGCCCTATTGATTTGTTTGCTCCTTTGAAGAGGAAGATATGTTTGCATTCTTTTAATTGTGAGACTGAACTGTCATCTCTGTCTTGTCATGGAGCACAGTTTAAACTTTTGAAAAAGAGACAAATGTTTGTTTGCAGTGTTTGAATAACGTTCCTGTCTCTCTACAACCTCCTGTGTTTCTGCGCAAATCTGTGACCCAAGCATGACAATATAAAAATAACCATATAAACATATGGTTTCTACTTTGCGGATTTTCTTATTTCGCGGGTGGCTCTGGAACGCAACCCCCGCGATGGAGGAGGGATTACTGTATAGGGAAAGTCAGGGAGGTCTATAATGTTGAGATTCATCAAAATCTCAACATTGAATTTTTGGACGATTACAATACTTTCCCTATATTTTGTATACGAGAAAGTAAACATATAACAACATCAGGGGGGTATTTTTCATACGTGGATTACTCGCTTAGCCGGATGTAATTGTTGACGATTTGGCCTGATCCTGGATCTGTCGGTTTTTCAAAACTCTTGCTGGAAGTGTTGTCATAGCAACACATCCTAATCCTCAAACCTACTCGGAGCAGGTTTGTTCTACGTAAACAAGGATTAGTTTACACACGTAATCAGTGACGGTGCATGGTAGTCATCCAGTCATGGCTTCACCATTCATGAATGAGCGACCAATTGATATTGGTGCGCAAATTATACGAAGAGAATTTCATATAGAGGGTTTTGCGCGATTGGAAAGACCCTTTATTGCTCCTGGAGGAAATTCTTTTCGAAAGATACTGATTTAGCCGAGGGGGAATATTGTACCTCAAAGATTTATTAGCACCTTATATTCGAAGTCAAACTAGGCGAAGTCGGGCTCTCACAACCACACAGACAAAATGCATTGCTTTGAGGTTTTTTACAAGGGGCACTTTTTTATATACTGTAGGTGATGCGGAAAATCTAACTAAAAGTGCAGTTTGCCAGGCAATTTGTAAAGTCTGTTTGGCTCTGAAATATTTCCTTCGGGTTTTCATAGTGTTTCCTGGACACCTGTGTGTGCAGACAATAAAAGAGGCGTTTCATGCCATTGCAGGTAGGTAATACACAGGCTAAAACACCCACAGTTCCATGAAGAATATCAATCAGCCTAACATTCTCATTACCAGGATTTCCAAATGTGATTGGGGCACATGGGACTGATTAGAGTGGAATTTGATCAAACATTATTTGGAAAATGTACCTCTCCTCCTGATGAATAATCAGACACAGTGTCTTCATCAAATATTTGACCTTCGTCAATATCTCGTTGGTCAGACACAGGTTCAAGGGATATGATATTCCCTGCAACTGACACAACAAAAAAGAGGGCTATATGGAACATACCTATGGCACACATGGAGGACAAATATATGCAATGACCATCCTTTACCTGAAATGAAGTGACCACTGCATCCTGCCACTGGTTCTGAGGAGGAGCTTCCCCCTGGAATGCCCTCAGAAACAGGGTGATGGGCATTTTGCTGGAGAGCCAACTCTTCTGCAGGGGTTAGGTGTGGACCGCGTGGACCTCCACCTGTTTTTTGCTTGTCTGCCTTCTTATTAGCTTTAAAATTAATGTTTTTTATATTATATATGATTATTTATGTAAACAATTCTTTAAATAGGTATATACCAATATTTACCAGTTTGAAGTATATTCTTGTACTTCACTTTAACCTGTTCTCATGTTCTCTTCTCCTTGTGCTCACGTTTGATCTGGAATTATGACATATTAAATAATAATTAATCTGACACATAGGAAATGAAACGCTGCTTTCAGTAAGTACAATGCACACTACTTAGCGTTTAATTTGTCGGCCACTTTTTGCCAGCCATCTTTTCTGGTCTGGGCTGCTTTTGCAGTGTTACCCCTTGTGCATATTAAATCTTGAAATTCTTCATGTCCTTCGAATAAAAGGTCTTGCGCCGCGTGTGTGAAAAAAAAAATGCGCCCGTTCTTTCGTCATTTTGTTCCAGCCTATCAAAGACTTGCTGATCATGTTTTCTAGACTCAATATATATGGGCTTTTCACTCAGCGCGGGCGCACACATTGATCTCGTATGATTAGATCCAGCTAGACTAATCTAATACACGGCTGCGTTTGAAAAACCGACCTATCCCGGATGAGTGTCACCGGCATTAACTTATCCAAGATGAGGCACCTGATCTCGGATGATTTAAGCGACGTACGAAAAATACCCCCCAGAACTACACCTCAACTATATAGAGACTTGGTGTCAGATTTATTAACAAAAAAAAAACACTGGTATCATACCCCCACAGGTGAAGTGGATGCCATCAATCCACAGAATCTCAGAGATGACAAAACATGGCCATATCAAACTTAACCATATAGAAAGAAGTAAAACATAAAAAATAAGGTAAAAGTGCTAATGTCTGGAGAGAGAAGACAATTGGTATACATTAAGCCAAAATATCTTATGGCTGGGTACAGGAACGATGGGTCATTCCTGAAAATAAAAATTGGGGTGGCAACCAGGTTGTCCCATTTAATTTAATAAAAAAGTTCAACCAAAAACAAACAGGTGTTTAGTCATCTTACACTTGGACTTTACAATAAACAAAAAGGCTTGGCTTTAGCTGCAGGTTCAGGTTTTGTTTGCTCTGGAGCTCCACCCGGTGGTTCATTCATGCCAAAAAGACACAACTTTCTGGACAACTGAGGTTCTTATAGCTGGGGAAACTGAAGTGGAATTGTGAAGTGCCCTCACTGGGCGGTTTCTTGGTGCTGCTGGGCGAGAAGGAGAGGACAATTTTAGCACCTCCCTTTGGTCCAGCTCCATTTTTTCTCCCTATGTGACAGTATCAGATTTGAGGTAAGAATCAATTCTGGATAATATGCCACATCGTTATAGGGCATACTCTTGTACACATCAACATACATGCATGGAGGAAGAGCTAAACTAAGAGATAAAACTGGAGTACGAATAGAAAGTACATACAAATATGAGAAAGTATAAAAACTTAAGTGATTGAGTAAGGAGGTATAGTTATGAGCCAGGAGTACTGAGAGTCTGAGTTATCAAATGGCATATATTAGATATACTAGCAAAATACCCGCGCTTCGCAGCGGAGAAGTAGTGTGTTAAAGAGGTTATGTAAACATATATATACATATACATATATACATATATATATACATATCTACATATACACATATCTACATATACATATATATATATATACATATACACATCCACATATATATATATACACATATCAACATATATATACACATACATATACACACATACATAAACACACACATATACATATATACATACATACATAGTGCGTTGTAACACGGGCTGTGATTGTTACATGGGAGGGAGACGACAAATCACAGCTTCCCGCTTTCTAATAGGGCCTGTGATTGGTGCTTTGACAGATGCCCAGATCCCACAGTATGTCCCCTTAGGAGAGGCGTTAGGCAAGTGTAATTGAATAGCAATGCTGCAAGTTTAGCTTTACACCTGTTTTTAAGGCTTTTTGACTGAAAGGGGCTTTCATGAAAAAACTTAGGGCTTTGCTACAGGATACACCCTCCACAAGTTAAGGAAGTAAAAATAAAGGTATATATTTCTGTTTTATTTAAACTTTTTAAGTTTGTATGCGGGCGGCATGGTGGCGCAGTGAAAGGTGCCAGTTAGGAGACCCGGGTTCGCTTCCCTGTGTGGAGTTTGAATGTTTTCCCTGTGTCTGTCTGGGTTTCCTCCGGGTACTCCGGTTTCCTCCCACAGTCCAAAGACATGCAGGTTAGGTGCATTGGCGATTCTAAATTGTCCCTGGTGTGTGGGTGTGTGTGCCCTGCGGTGGGCTGGCACCTTGCCCGGGGTTTGATTCCTGCCTTGTGCCCTGTGTTGGCAGGAATTGGCTCCTGTATTTAGGATATAGCGGGTTGGATAATGGATGGATGGACATTTGTATGCATAGCCCCATTTGCCCGTTTTCGTTTTTTTTCCATTCTTCAGTAATATTTAAGCAAACCCGGAGCTTGTCAGTTCAAATCCTGGTACTGACCACTGTGTGACCCTGAGGAAGTCACTTCACCTGCCTGTGCTGCAAAAAACAAAAGTAATGTAACAAATTGTACCTCAGATGTTGCAAGTTGCTGGAATAAAGGCATAAGTCAAATAGATAAATATGTATTATACACATAGGAACTATTAATTTATTTTCAGTTAAGTCATCTGCAGCAAACCTTTATAAATGAGGGTTTCTCCTTTTTAGATAGTGCAAACTGTTTCTTCTTCATTGAGGTTTTCTCTTGGAGAGCTTTTTTTCATTTCATTGAAAATTAAAGCAGCAGGTGCCAAAATATGTAGCTTTCTTATTAATTTTTCAACATTGTGTAAAATAACTTTATAAAGTAACATAAAAGGTTTAAATGCTGGTTATCCTTTTACACTAAAATATTACTAAAGAGATGCAAAAAAAGTAAAATGCATATGTTGTTTTTCTTTAAGGAGATTAAATATTACTGAAGAAAAAAAAAAGCTAAAACAGCCAAATGGGGCTATGCATACGAACTTAAAAGGTTTAAATAAAACAGAAATATATACCTTTTATTTTTACTTCCTTAACTTGTGGAGGGTGTATCCTGTAGCAAAGCCCTAACTTTTTTCGTGAAAGCCCGTTTCAGTCAATAAGTCTTAAAAAGAGGTGTAAAGATATTGATAATACGCTACGCAAACGCACCAAGACATGCAATCGTTTAAATCAAGGCGCGAGTCAAAAAACACCATCCGATACTATTAGTTAACGATTAACACATTTCTATATGTATTGTAAGCATACAATACAACTGATAATATGTTCCACTTATTTATCTGGTGTACCGACATTTTTGCGCGTTTAACGGCTGAAATCTAACGTGGTTTGTGCCCTTCAGAATGAAAACAGTTTGCATTTACCTTTTTAATAAAAAGCGAGCTTTTAAGCCTGAGAAATCACCCCGTAAATGCACACGTTTAATTCTTTATCACTTCAAACAACTGAACTATCCAGAACATTTCAGGCATACATCCAGCATTCAAACTATGTATAAAAAGCACAACTGTTAAAGGAATTCAGCATTTCTTAATTGAAAATGTTCCTTTAATCCTCAACATGTCTCAATGAGTCGTTCTGGTGGTTTTACTTCACGTTTTGATCTTCTGGTTAATTGTGTTTGCAGTTGAGATGTTCTTTCCTGAAATATACTTGTTTTCTCATTAATATTTGTTTCGCTGATGTTAGTGTTCTGATTAGAGGTTATTGGTCCTTTGATGTCTCGACGGTTTCTTCTTAGAACAGCTCCTATTATGCAATTCCGTCACATACTGGTCTATTGTTTCTCCGCTTTTCTGGAAACATGTAAAAAACTTGTGCCGCTCAAACGTCACATTGCGCTTTGGGTTGCAATACGTTTCGAATTTTTCAACTATTTTGTTCAATTTCATATTGTCTCCATCTTCTTCAAACTGAAAATTGTTATACACCTCTAGCGCCTCTTCGCCAATTACATGTAGATGCATAGACGCTTTCATTTTTTCACTTTTCCTATCTGCTTCAATCGCAGCAAGATACAACTCGAATCTCTGTTTAAATCTTTTCCAATTTTCAGCTACATTTCCCTTTAACTGGAGATTTGGTGGGGGCTGTAATCCTTCCATATTTTTTTTTCTCTTTTGCTAGAACGTCTTAGCGCTTTCTGACCACGTTTTCGGGTTACTCACAGACGCGAGACTCGTTCAAAAGCTGAACCTCTTCTTCACATTCCTCTTCCAATCCGCCACTTCTGACACCATGTAGTGATCTTGTTAGGTTCGTAGTTTAATCAATACACAGGATTGAAAGATATAATAACTTTTTAATAGACAGACTTTAGAGACATTTACTGTACAAGTTACTACTCGTTCTTTAGTTCACGCCCATTCTCCTACTTGCATCGGCATTCACAGGCATTACTAATCATTCTGTAAGTATCCCTTAATAGACCTTACTAATCAACTATCATTACAAAATCCAACGTGGTTTGTGCCCTTCAGAATGAAAACAGTTTGCATTTACTTTTTTAATAAAAGGCGAGCTTTTAAGCCTGAGAAATCACCCCGTAAATGCACACATTTAATTGCACATGTGTTAATATATATGCTTACACAGTATTAAACCCACCAAGACATAGAATGGTTTAAATCAAGGTGCTGTGCTACCTTCTTCCAGATCGGCCCCAAGGCGTTTCACGTGATTACGTAGGAGGCGTGATGACGCGATATGCGACTCCGCCCCCGTCCATTACAGTATATGGACAAAAAAGAGGTTCCAGTTATGACCGTTACGCTTTGAATTTCGAAATGAAACCTGCCTAACTTTTGTAAGTAAGCTGTAAGGAATGAGCCTGCCAAATTTCAGCCTTCCACCTACACGGGAAGTTGGAGAATTAGTGATGAGTGAGTGAGTGAGAGTCAGTCAGTCAGTCAGTCAGTCAGTCAGTGAGGGCTTTGCCTTTTATTAGTATAGATTATACATTTACAAAATGCAGAAATACAAACTTTAATTTTATAGCATTCAAGATAATCACAAAAATCTGTATTAATCATTCATATATATGACTGAGATATTCATAACCCTCCCCATCAAAAATAAAACCTTTTTAGCATAATTCTGTTTTCTTTGCACACCATTGCCTCTGCATATCAGAGCTACAGTCAATCAATAACCACCCTGAAATGGATCAATTCAGCCACAGTGCCAGCTTAGCAAATCTATCACCGGATGTGGTGGCTGTTTCAGGCTCACTGGTGACTTGCTAACATTGACAATGACAAGCAGTTAAACAAGCAGAGAGAAGAATTTGTTTTTTATGCACTCTGCAACATCAACTGCCTAAAGAGAAAACATGGGTGGAAACTGTTTTTTTTTCAGAAAGAAGAGGAGCTGGTGCCAGTGCGATAGAAATGGTTTATTCTCTAGATTTCAGTACAATATATCTAGCAAAGCATGTTAAATAGCTTAAACAATCTATTTATAAACTCTTTTTCACATCTATCTATCTATCTATCTAACTTCTCAGAGATGGGTTCTGTTAAATCAATTGTGTTACCTGACATAATGTGAAAGATTTCAAAATATTAAATTTACTTACTAAACCCACGTGAGGAAAGAACACAGAAAGGAAACAATGTACCAAATAAAAGAGGACAAAACAATAAACCTTTCTGCCGCTCTAGGTCTGAATATTCAAGAATTGAACCCTGTTCAGCAGATGAGAGAACTCTTCCACTTCTCCTCATGTTGAAAATGCTCCACCTCACCACTCAAATCAAACTATGATGTGCTACATGTTTTCTCTTAATGGTGTCATAATATACTTCTTCTGTATTTTTGATTCACTCATGTTTTGGATACCCTAGGAATTGAGACAATTTTTTTTTTATTCTCATATTAAACAAAGCTTGTTTTGTCTTGTTTTCTTAGGTCAGAGTGGTGGCTCTGAGGCTAGGGATCTGCATTGGCAATTGGAAGGTTGCCGGTTCAAATCCCGTAAAGGCCAATAAGGACTCTGCTCTGTTGGGCCCTTGAGCAAGGCCCTTAACCTGCAATTGCTGAGCGCTTTGAGTAGTGAGAAAAGCGCTATATAAATGCAAAGAATTATTAGGTCACATGACCACTTGTTGGGTTTGGAACTTAACTGGAACTGATGGTATAAATTTGTCTTCTTGCCAATTATTTCTTATCTCTCATTGGATAAATAGCTTTATATTCCTGTTATGTATCTGGTCACAGTTACTTTATAATTGTGTTCTGTCACTTTAAATGTTCTTTATGGGTGGAGCCCGAGGAGTAAGGGCCACCCTGATGTGAGCACTCTGGAGGCCTCCCTCCAGCTATTTTAATTGAAGTCGTGATTATATTTTAGTTTGTTTAGGGTTGTGATTTTTGAATATAGTATTGGGACATATTTGCTGTAGACTGCCTTTAGGCAACTCTTTTGTGCTTCTTTCTTGCTCTTTGGAGCCTTTCTTTGAATTTTGCTATTTTAGTTATTAAATCTTTCATTTATAAAAAAAAAAAACATATTTGCCCTTTTACTACAAGCTGAGGATTTAAGGTCATCCCTCCTCCTGTGGTTTATTTTGATGACATGTATAGTTGTTTTCGTAGCTCCCCATTTTTGGGCCTGCACTTGCTGAAGCTAGCACGTACAGTAGTCTTAAGGGCCTAGCTGTGTTAAGGTGAGGCTCTATTGGACAGACCAGTGAAAATTTTGGCCTGCTTGAGTAGCAGCTTTTGGAGGTCTCAGACCTATTTTGTCATGGAGGAGCTCCAAATCATGACAGTAACATTCTCTTGGCAAGAAAAAAAGTGTGAGAAATTGCATATAATTATATTCCTGGACTGCAAACATTTGAATTGACTATAGGTACATATTTTTGTTGAAAGGTTTTAACCCTCCTGTACAAATACCAGATCATTCATAATTTAAGTATGAAGAAAAAACAGACACCATATAGCTAACAGGAAAAACAAAAAATCATGAATGCCACTGGCCTTAAAAGAATAAGATGGCTGCTCCTCCTCAAGAAAGAATGGACTGCACAGGAATCAAAACAAACCAAAACCAAAAAATGTTAACTAGATTTTGTTCCAGACCACAGTCCTAGGTTCCTAAAGACTAAAACAAGATCTAGGTATATTTTGAATCAAATGAAGTCACCAACAAAGTCATTTGCTCCAGAATGAAAACAAACCATAGCTTTATTTTTTTTCTTTTCATTTTGTACTTTGTAGGAGGCATCAGACTTCATGCCACCGAACAGGCTCCAGCTCTCAGAATCTTGGAGTAGTTTTTCAGGTTTCTGCTTTTTATGATTTATTTTTTCTGTTTTATGGCTTCTGGATGATGTTGCTGCTGCCATTTATAATATTTATGTTCCAGTGTATTAATTACACTGCACAACATTTTTTTTTTAAAGTCTTGCTTCCTTTTGCTGATTGTGACAGGTACCTACTGGGTATGCACAAATATAGTTTTGGTTTTACTGCATCACGTAGGAACTCTGAGAAATAGACATTTATATGTTTACTGACAATAACATATTTAGTCACATTTATGTTTCGCATAAGCTATTAAATTCAACAGAATTAAAAGTGTTTTGCTCCTGATTTTCTTTTGTATTCAATGTCTGGTGCATCACGTTGCAGTGTCCAACAGTAGTCAGCAAGCATTGACAGATTCCAGTTGCCCCAGTATTGTTTCTCCATCGTAGCAATGTCCTGGTGAAACCTTTCACCATGTTCGTCACTGACAGCATCGAGATTTGCAGGGAAGAGGTCCAAGTGTGAGTGGAGGAAATGAATCTTGAGTGACATGTTGCACTTCATTGTCTTGTATGCTTAGAGAAGATTGTCTACCAGCTGAATGTAGTTTGGGGCTCTGTAATTGCCCAGAAAATTGTCAACAATGTCATTGAAGGCTTTCCAGGCAAATTTTTCAGGCCCAAATAACAGATCTTCAAACTGCTTGTCGCTCATAACATGTCTGATCTGGGGGCCAACAAAAATGCCCTCTTTGATCTTGGAGTCAGTTATTCTTGGGAACATGTGTCTTAAATAATGAAAACCTTCGCCTTCCTTGTTCAGTGCTTTCACGAAATTCTTCATGAGTCCCAGTTTTATGTGAAGAGGAGGCACAAATATCTTTGCCAGATCGACAAGCGATTCATGTGCCACATTTTTCTGTCCTGGAACTAACATTTTACGGAGTGGCCAGTTCTGTCGAGAATAGACTCTTTGGCACGGCTGTCACATTCACAGATGAAACAACAGTACTTTGTATAGCCGAGCTGCAGTCCTAGTAACAGAGCAACGACTTTAAGATCTCCACAGATATACCAGTTGTACCTGCTATACTGGACGTGCTTCAGCAACAGTTCCATATTCTCATACATTTCTTTCATGTGTGCTGCATAGCCAATAGCTACTGAAGGATAAACGTTGCCATTGTGTAGCAGAACAGCTTTCAGGCTTAACATTGACGAATCAATGAAGAGACGCCACTCTTCCGGGTTGTGATCACAACCCAAGGCCGAGAACAATCCTTCAATGTCATAACAGAGACTGTCAACTTGTGCAAAACATTTGGTTATATCATGATGTCGGCCTTGAAACACAGAAATTTTCGTACCTGGTGACAGCAAACACCATTCCTGCAGTCTCGAACCCAGCAGCTCGGCTTTTGCCTTTGACAGACCCAAATCTCTGACCAAATCATTCAATTCGGACTGTGTTATCAGATGTGGATTGCCTGATGAGAACGGTTCAAAATCCGGGCCAATGTCACTGTCAGTACCCTGCATTGCAGTTTCTTCATCTGGTACATCTAAGGTCCAATCCTATGGTGGTTTCAGAATTGGAAGACTGTCGTCATGTGGCACGGGTCTCATTGCTGAAGACAGATTAGGATATTCAATTGACTTCTTGTTTTTGGCAGAGAAACCAGACACATTGGCCCCTGAGCCAGGCTCTCAGACTGACAGCACATGGCACACAGCAAATGTGAGGCGGCCATTCATTGTCTTGATCACTAATTTTGATGCCGAAACACAGATGATAATTTTTCTTCACAACAACAGTCATCCAACGTCTCTGAGGCGCAAGTGTATATTCGCCACTGATATAGCAGAATGTATTGCGGCTGTTACGACATTGACGAGACATATCACCCGACACCAAAATGTCTATACCATCAAGCTTACTTACTGTTTTATTGCCACAGATACTATACTTTACTATACTGATACTATACATACACACTGACTAATCTATATTAACCAAATGAGCAGGATCGGTGTATGCAAGCCAGCTTTATAGCATGCTGAGACAGTGTCAAGCTTGTTCAGACCTGCCCAGGATGTCAACTTTCACAGAACAGCTTCCAACCTGGCCTGATTCCATGCCTGGACATGCCCAAGCTGCACAAACTGTTGTTGATCAGTCACTTACGGGAGCGAAAATGTTTGAATACAAATATAAGAAAAAATCATGACAAAACTGAAGATTTCTCTGAAATCTGGTGGGTAAATTTTGATGTGATATTCGTGATCAGCACCCAAAAATCTATAAGAAACACCCAACAGTGTTCAAGAAACAAAAACTTTGTTGTGCAGTGTTATACTGTAATTTACTACACTTTGATTCAGTATATTAATAAATGAAGATTGTATCTCAGTCATCCCTTTTCTCTTTATGTACAGAATGTTGCATATATTCAGTCATATGAAAAAGTTTGGGAACCCCTCTTAATTCTTTGGATTTTTGTTTATCATTGGCTGCGCTTTCAATGTAGTAACTTCCTTTTAATATATGACATGCCTTATGGAAACAGTAGTATTTAAGCAGTGACATTAAGTTTATTGAATTAACAGAAAATATGCAATATGCATCATAACAAAATTAGACAGGTACATAAATTTGGGCACCCCAACAGAGATATTACATCAATACTTAGTTGAGCCTCCTTTTGCAAATATAACAGCCTCTAGACGCCTCCTATAGCCTTTGATGAGTGTCTGGATTCTGGATGGAGGTATTTTTGACCATTCTTCCATACAAAATCTCTCCAGGTCAGTAAAATTTGACAGCTGCCGAGCATGGACAGCCTGCTTCAAATAGATGATATAGATTTTCAATGATATTCAAGTCAAGGGACTGTGACAGCCATTCCAGAACATTGTACTTCTCCCACTGCATGAATGCCTTTGTAGATTTCAAACTGTGTTTTGGATCATAGTCTTGTTGGAATATCCAACCCCTGTGTAACTTCAACTTTGTGAGTGATGCTTGAACATTATCCTGAAGAATGTGTTGATATTGGGTTGAATTCATCCGACCCTTGACTTTAACAAGGGCCCCAGTCCCTGAACTAGCCACACATCCCCACAGCATGATGGAACCTCCACCAAATTTGACAGTAGGTAGCAGGTGTTTTTCTTGGAATGCGGTGTTCTTCTTCCACCATGCAAAGCGCTTTTTGTTATGACCAAATAATTGTCTCATCAGTCCAAAGCACTTTGTTCCAAAATTAATCTGGCTTGTCTAAATGAGCATTTGCATACAACAAGCTACTCTGTTTGTGGCGTGAGTGCAGAAAGGGCTTCTTTCTCATCACCCTGCCATACAGATGTTCTTTCTGCAAATTGCGCTCAATTGTAGAACGATGGACAGATACACCATCTGCAGCAAGATGTTCTTGCAGGTCTTTGGAGGTGATTTGTGGGTTGTCTGTAACCATTCCCACAATCCTGCGTTTTTCTTGGCCTTCCACACCTGGGTTTAACAGCAACTGTGCCTGTGGCCTTCCATTTCCTGATTACATTCCTTACAGTTGAAACTGACAGTTTAAACCTCTGAGATAGCTTTTTGTAGCCTTCCCCTAAACCATGAAACTGAACAATCTTTGTTTTCAGATCTTTTGAGAGTTGCTTTGAGCATCCCATGCTATCACTCTTCAGAGGAGAGTCAAAGGGAAGCACAACTTGTAATTGACCACCTTAAATACCTTTTCTCATGATTGGACACACCTGTCTATGAAGTTCAAGGCTTAACGAGCTAATCCAACCAATTTGGTGTTGCAAGTAATCAGTATTGAGCAGATACATGCATTCAAATCAGCAAAAGTACAAGGGGACCCAAATTTGTGCACAGCCAGTTTTTCACATTTGATTTAATTTCATACAACTAAATACTGCTTCACTAAAAATCTTTATTCGGAAAACACTCCAGTACTCAGATGTTCCTAGGAAATGAAAGACATACCACTGTTATCTTTTTTGTTGAAAGTAGAGTTAATTATTATGCAGGCTGAGAGGGGTTCCCAAACTTTTTCATATGACTGTACATTCACTTACAATTTTTGCTGTTACACTCCACTATCTTCAAAGCCCAATGAGGAATGTCATTTTTATGTTTTATAATGTGTTGGTGTATTCCCTACGAAGGGCATATGTTTGTGAAACTGCACTGCTGCCAAACAAATTATGCACAGTATCATCAGGTGAGCAGAGCCATATAAGTGGGAAGGTTAAAGCAGGGCCTTGGATGTTTTTTCTTTTTATATCTTCTTTTTGATGTATTATTTCAAGAATGATGTTATTAACATTACTTTTTTGCTTAGTGAGCATTATTTTACAATGTTTAAGGTATGTCTGTTTGTTTATTAATTTATATTCCTTATACTCTTTATGTGGAGACTAGCTACATGTGGTGTTCGGGACAAAAAACAACCCAAAGACTCCGTAGCAGTTTTACTATATTTGTGAACTTGGAGAGGTGTCAGCTAACTCTTAAGAATTACCCAGTGCAGAGGACATGGACCCACCTGTACTTGCTGCCCCCACTGGCTTTCATAAGAAGACACCAGCAATACCATATCTTAGCCGTATCACTGGCATATGAGTCCTATTAATCTTTGTCTCAAAAAAATACATCCAGACAGTCAATGTTTTTAGTCAAAACTTCAAGACTTGTCCTTGTTTCACTTGCACCTTGTTTCACTTGTTGAGCCACAGCAATTACTTTGTTTCGATGTTGTGTCTCTTTATCTGTGTCAAGAACACGACGTCATTGTTGCCTGGTGGTGTTTGCTGCTCACAGGTCTTTAATAGCAAGCGCCAAAAAGATTTAAAAGTGCATGAATGTGCCATCCAGAGGCTGTGGTTGAGCGTGACCAGGGCAGACTGCTCCACACACACACACACACAGGTGTTTTGTTTATATGTTTCTAATGGTCAGCTAGGGGACAGCCCCAGTGCTTTAGCTTTTGATTTTTGCATTTGTGTTTGGATTTCCTAGTTTATCAACTTTTGTTAGACGGTTTTAATGTAATGTTTTAGGATTTTGATTATCATTTGCTATTTGTTTTCTTTTTAGGCAAATCCTTTAAATTTCCTTCTTCTTTACTCCTCTTATATTTTCCTTTTTACAACTTCTATACTCTGGATAAATTACAACAGGGAAACTTTATTCTGTTTTTATGGTTCAGGTTTTTTTTTTAATTGTTTTTCTTTTCTCACTTTGTGTTCAATTTTGGGCCTGTATAAGCTGTAAGCCTGTATCTGATGTTTGGGGCTAGGCTGCTTTGGAGCGATGCAGCCTATACTTTTGGATCAGACCTGTGTGGGAGTGCGGGACTAACTTTCATTTTGAGTCCTCTTTCAGGTTTATGTGCAGGCAGAATCATCACAATGAGTAATTGGCCACACAGGAAAGCTTTGAAATGTCGATTTTTATATTTTATTTTTGAATCAATGTGAAACCCGTAGAGTTAATCATAGACATTCATACATAATTGCCTGAGTGTTTTATGATTCATTCATATAAATGTCAGCACAATACTGTACTACAAGGTAATGGGAGCACAGAACCAGTTATGAAGAATACATCAGGCAAGCTGCTTTGTGTATTCTATTAAGTAAAGTTCTGTATTTTGATACATTCTTGTCTATCATGGTGCTGGAGAGTTGCACTGTGTTGTATGTTAGTTGGACATGCAAGTCCCTGTACTCTGAAAATGTGATAATACCGCTAATAGTACTATAAATTAGAAATATTGGTGCTTTGTTGAAAATAAAAGTTAAAAGTAAGATGACTTTTTAGGGATCAGCATCTGTCTCCTTGTGTGCAATCTCTTCTTGTGGGCTGCACTCAGCTTAATGATTTGTTTCCTGGGTAACCTGTGACAGGTGTCTGGGTCACAGTTATAGATAATCTAACCTAAACACATTTAAAGTATCCAACTATGTCCCCCAGTTTTACTAAGAGTCTGGGAATTCTTGAAATTTTTTTTTTTTTTTTAATTTTATATTTTATTAATTTTTATTGAAATCATTCCATACAAGCAGGTCAATTTATAACCAAACAAATTAAAAACAAATCAAACCCCACCCCTGAGAAGGACAGCTTAGCTAAAGGAGAATTGCTTAGGGCTTTTTAATAAGACAACATTAAGCAAAGGAAAGGGAGAAATAAATATATATGTAAATAAGAGTTAGAGAAGGGAGTTAAATGCGGTAATGGTTATTTCTCTTATTCTAAAATAATATTGATCAGATCCTGACAGGTTTTGAAAAAATTTTGTACAGATCCTCTAACTGAGAATTAGATTTTTTCCAATTTCAAATAATATAAAACATTGGTTTCCCACTGACTTATCAGAAGAGAGTTAGGATTCTTCCAATTTAACAGAATGAGTCTGCATGCCAAAAGTGTAGTGAATGCAATCACCGTTTGCTTGTCCTTTTCCACTTCAAGTCCATCTGGAAGAACACCAAACATAGCTGTTAATGGGTTAGGAGGGATTCTTAAAAGTTAAAGATAATAGTACACAGGTTTCTTTAAATTGGGCAGTGAGTAAACACACAATGAAAGACACTGTGGCAATTAGCCAAAAAAAGCCAGAAAAACAACATTAACTTGTAATATAAAATCCACCAAGAAGATAAATGTAGATTAGAGTCTAAAAATATCAGGAGCGAAAACCTCTTAAAAAGAGCACACAGACTCTAAAAGCACATTAAAACATAACAGTGGAGGATACAACCTTTGGAAGTGCAAAGTCCAAGATGCACGTTGTGTTACCACAACAGTTAATCTTCCAACTGTCCTAATGAAACACTCTGTGGGCTGAATGTTTATTTCCCAACAGAAGTCTTGCTGACTTGTCAAATCCTTGTTGGCGTCTCCACCTCTTAAAGTGAGAGTTCTTTTTAACTTCTGAGTTCATTGTGTTGCTTCTTGTCTGCCAGCTTCATTTGGTCCTCTCATAAGTCTTCCCTCTCTCGCTGGACCCACAACCCACAGTCTCCCTGGTGAAACTGTCTCTTCTGGAAGTAGGTGTGACCATCTGTGTGCCTTACTTCTTGTCAGCCAAGTACCCTTGTCTGCCTGCGAATTCCTGCACGCTGTGCGAATGGTCTTGACAGTGTTCTAAGTGGACTGCATGCTCTCTCACACCATCCTCTGTCCTCACTCCATCCCTTCTGCTTGCGCTCTCTCTCTCTCTTTGCACCGTCAGAACACCACCAACTGTCCAGCTTCTGCCTAGATCAACATGGCAATCAATTAACACTAGAATTACCAGAGTCTACGAAAAAACTCGTAGATCCGGCCCACCTTAAATCCATTCGCGTCTCTCCCTCAGCGTCTTTTCTCCTGTAAATGTGCCGATTAAGACAAGCAGCAAGCAGCCTGTTATTCCATCCCCCACTGCCGCAGAACGTGCACAAAGTTCTCCCATCTCATGCCTTGATTGATTATCTGGGAGTGAAGTGCTGGAGTTTTAGAGTGGAAATAATAGATCATTATTTGGAACACATGCATTTCATGTGTGTTCCATTTCTACAATAATCTGTGTAAACACATTGTTAAAACAGAAACGTTTTTCATATTTTAGTAGTAAATGACAAAATGTTGGCATAAACTATATAATGTGTGAAGCCTGAAGTCCAGAGATCAAATAAACACTTTCACAAAAGGTTCAAGGACAATACAACAGCTTCTGTGGCGTAGTGGTAAGATTTGTTGACTTGTAATCAAGAGTCCTCGGTTCGATCCTGACTGCCTCCTATATTTGCCGTTTTCAGTAGTGAGCTGCTCTTATTGTTAATATTATACAGTACACACATACATTTGGTTTGCATCTGTAACAGACAGTGTACATTTATAGGACTTGTAAAAGTTACCGTTTTTTTTTCACTTTTATTCTCTTAGTCACGATCACGATACATACTACCGCCCCCCACCCAGGGATCTGACACTGTTAGTTTTTATTTGAAACTGGGAATAACTGTAGACGTGAGTGGTGTTTTGAGGCAATGGAACTGGACATTCTCTGATCTGGAGGGATAAAAGCTGACAAACAAACGCTGGTGAATCTGCCATCTTCGTATCTCACCGTCACTTGATTTTTTTTTTATTCAGTTTTATTGAGTGTTCCTGCTCACGATGAATTAGTATTAGTAGACCCAAATTTTTTTTATTATAATAGAGAGATATGTGCTTAAGAGATAAGGAAAACTACCTATTGTACAAAAAAATGCTCCCCACTGACATAATGACTTGAATAATTTGATGCATAGCCTACCCAACATTTCCAGATATCTTTATTTGTTATAACTATCCATGTTTTTTGAGTTGGCCGAGTTTTTTGTCATCACAAGGAGATAAAAAGCACTAATCTTTTGTCTGTGGAATCAACAGCTATGTTGTAACAGACCACCCACTATCTTTTCAATGACTTTTTTTTTTATTATTATTTATATACAATCAGGTCAAACAACAAAATAGAATTCAACCCCCACCTGAGAGAAAGTTAAAAACAAAGAAAGGAGATAAATGCTTACTCTAAGATTTGATTAATTAAATCTTGCCATATCTACTGTATTTATATATATTTTTGAAAAGATCCTCTAAGCGGGAATCCAATT
Organism: Erpetoichthys calabaricus; assembly: GCF_900747795.2. Lineage (NCBI taxonomy): Eukaryota > Metazoa > Chordata > Cladistia > Polypteriformes > Polypteridae > Erpetoichthys > Erpetoichthys calabaricus. Next base: position 93,441,731 of record NC_041394.2, read on the forward strand.
TTTTGTAGTTTCAAATAGTCATTAAATAGTCACCCTTTGGATGTGTGAATGGTTATAATTGAATCTAATTTCTTAAAGAACGAATTGTTAATGTATATGGGGATGCTTTGAAATAATAAAAGAAGCTTGGGAAGGATGTTCATCTTAATAGAGTTGATTCTCCCTGCTAATGTGAGTTGGAGGGTAGACCATCTGTTCACATCTTGTTTAATTTTTTCCATGCAGACAGCAAATTGTTTTTGAAAAAGGTCTTTATATTTACTTGTGATGTTTACCCCAAGGTATTTAAACTGATCTGTTAAAATAAATGGGAAGGTGTTCAGTCACATATTGTGTGCTAGAGAGTTCACCTGAAAAGGCACACTTTTATTCCAACTGATTTTGAATCCAGATATCTTTTAAAATTCTGTCACTGCATTCAGGACAGCTGGTACGAAAGTTTATGGGTCTGATATATACAGTGCCATATCATATGCAAATAATGATATTTTCTGTTCAAGTCCTTCTCTAGTAATCCCCTTTATCTCTGATACATTTTGAAAATGAATACCTAATGGCTCAATTTTGATTGCAAAGAGTAATGGTGATAGGGGGAATACTTGTCGACTACCAGATTCTAGTTTGAAATAGTCTGAAATAATGTTGTTAATGCAAACAGAGGCTTCTGGACTGGTACAAAGTAGTTTGATCCATGCACATTGCTTTTTTTGCATCCAAAGATAATAAGATCTCTGGTGTGTTAGATTTTATGGGTGAATATATTACAGAAGCTAAGTGTCTGCCTTTAATAAATTCATTTTGGTCTTGTGATATTACAGAAGGAAGCATTTTCTCAACCCCTCTAGCTAGAGCTTCAGAGAGTATCTTAACATCATTATTCAAGTCAGAGATAACAATGGCATTGTACTTACAAGATTTGATAGTGGGCAAAAATTTACTATTGATAAAAGAAATCAAGTTTTGAGTAACTGTGATATACTGATGAGAAAAAGGAATATCCTCTTGAGTTTGGGTTTAAAGGTATCCTTGGGTCTTGATAAGTTATGATACATTACAAACTGTGTGATTATTTTTGCAGTGTTAGATGTAATCTCCACTGTAGTTGAAGACCTATTCAGATCTGGATTTAAAACACAATTAAAGTCTTCAACCATTATGATTTTATGAGAGTTCACATTAGGAACAGATGAAAATACAATTTTGAATGAGAGTGGCACGGTGGCGCAATGGTAGCACTGCTGCCTCGCAGTTAGGAGTCCTGGGTTCACTTCCTGGGACCTCCCTGCATGGAGTTTGCATATTCTCCCCGTGTTTGCGTGGGTTTCCTCCCACAGTCCAAAGACATGCAGGTTAGGTGCATTGGTGATCCTAAATTGTCCCAAGTGTGTGCTTGCTGTGTGTGTGTGTGTCCTGGCGCCATGCACTGAATTTGTTCCTGCCTTGCGCCCTGTGCTGGCTGGGATTGGTTCCAGCAGTCCACCTGTGACCCTGTGTTAGGATATAGCGGGTTGGAAAATGACTGACTGACATTTTGAATGAAATCTTGATCATCAACATTAGGTGCATAGATATTCATCAAAATTACTTTAGACTTAAATAAATTACCCATCACTATGACGTATTGCCCTTTGGGATCAGATACTGCATCTGGTACTACAAATGAGATTGTTTTGTGAATTAAGATTCCCACACCTCTAGTTTTCTTTGTATAGTTGGAGTGAAGAATTTGGCCAATCCAATATCTTTGCAACTGAAACTGGTTCCTACTTATTAGGTGAGTCTCCTGTAAAAATACTGTCTTGATATTTAGACCTGTTAGGTGAGAAAATACCTTGTGTGATTGTGATTGAGACCTTTGACATTCCAGCTCACAAAGTTCACTTTTTGGACAGAGAGACGCTGCTTCTGAACTTTAGTACATTGTTTCATACAACAGCTTTAACTTTGATTTCATATTGTTGTCAGCTATTGTGGCTAAGGAAACTACTATTAGGTTGGACCCTCCAATTTTCTTCCCCCAGCCCTTCCTGCTCTCTTTCTCTCCCCTCTAGCCCTCCCCCATTTTACCTCTGCAAGTGAGGCTAGACTACACTTCACAAAGTCCCAGTTACATGCCAAGAGACAGCGTACGTCCAGAACAAAACAAACCACCAGCAGCAGTGTATTAATAGTTCAAATTGAGATCTCTTATAATAACACAGTCCAGATGCAGGAAACCTATGGTATGATGTTAAGTAGTCCCCTTAGAAATTGAGATAACATGATAGAGTCCAGAAAACAAAGTCTAATAACACTGTAAATTACTAGTTACATAGTGGTTGCCATAATATACATATATTTACTAGAAGTAACTGGAAAGAAAAAGAAAACAAAACAAATAAAAAGTGGACAAGAAGGAAATAGAATGTATTGTTACGGCAAATGTTGCTTTACAAATAGACCAAGTTGCAAGTAAAATGTTCTTTGCATTACCAGGACAAGATAAGACTCTTGTTAATGTTTTAAATGATGTTGGGGTCAGTCTTTTTAGGTCTTTTTCTGCTTCTTTAAGAGAATTAAAGATGAATAATTGGTCATCAAAAATCACTTTCAATTGAGCAGGAAACAAAGGCTGTATCTGATTTCGGCTTTGCGTAAGTTCTGTTTAGTGCTGTGGAATGCAACTTGTTTGGCAGCTGTTGAAGGAGATAAATCTGGGAAAATATGAATGTGGTTATTTTTAAATATAATCTTCTCTGTCTGATAATCTCCATCAAATTTTCTTTAACAAGTAGTTGTCGAAATGGACAATTAGGCTTTTTGTTTTTGAGGCATTCGATCCACATGTGCAGTAAGAAGCTGAGATCTCGGTTTCTGACTTGAAGTCCTCTCCAGTTATTTTAGAGAATAGTACAGCTATGAATTTCACTTAGTTTGGATTTTCAAGGTTTTCAGGAAGAATTTCGATTCTGATGTTGGTCCTTCTATAGCTATCTTCCAGCACAGTTAGTTTATCACTAAGCACTTTGCATTTGGATTCTATAGTAGTTGCTTTTTTGTTGACAGCCAAAGTCAATTGTTCAAATGCTTCAATATGAGTCATAAATGTTTGATTAACTCCTTCAAATGAGTACCAAGTACTCTAATTTTATTTTCAATTTCACTCATATTTTCCTGTATTTTTCTACAAATCTTGCTAGAATGTTTTTAAAGCTAGCAGCAAAGGCATTGCTTAAATGTACCTCCTGATCTTTAGCTTGTCTCTTCTTTTGTCATTTCTCTTGTGTATATTCTTCTTTATACCATTTATATATCACTCTTATATCATTTATATTCCCCCTGACTGCAGTAATCATTACCTTCAGCAAAGACAGTTTCAATCTTCTCCGCGCTCGCTCATTTGCGAGTCTAGTTGGAGTTGATGCTGTTGACTCTGGGGGTACTAGTAGTAGTTGATAGTCTGGATAGAGAGGCCATGCTCAATTCCAATAACCTGCCTGAGATCAGCAAATTGTCATTGCCTGCCTCCCTCACAGTTTTGCTCCCACATTCACTCTTGGCTGGAGCTGATGCTGCAGTGTGAGGTTCTAGCTGATCCATTCCTTCGTTCATCTCTTCCAACTCAGTGTATGGCAGGCTGTATCATGAACTTAAGACTGGTTTAGGCTTTAACTTTAGCTACCTTTTCGTTCATTTTCTGAACCCTTGATCTCCTGATCATGCTTTTAATATACTTGCAATTAAGACCTGTTGGATTGACTAAATACAGGATACCTCAGCTGCTTCTTTTATTATTTCCATCTTTCACAACGGACAAGACTAATCTTTTTTGCCTTGTTAACACATTAGTCTGTCTTTTGGATAGCCATCAGTTATCATTTTTCTATATCTGTGCAGCCTCCTTAAAAATTGCTACTTTCTTATTTTTGATAACCAAGATATCATAATCCCAGATTTTTACATGACATCACTCCCGGTTTTGACTCTTGCTTGCCTCTGACATTGAATAGTAGTTCTCCGTTTGTCTATATGTTGCATTTGTGAGTATGTTCTTCTGATAACAGTTACTCTCTTGATTACTGCAACAAGTTAATTTCACAAAACAACATTGGTGATCTAGCAAGCTTAAAAGAGTAAATAATAATTTTTAATTTCATATTTCACTATTTGCTGTCTGTGTTTCTTTGAATGCCTGGTATGGTGTGCTATGATATTTCAATGCTGTGCAAGTTTTAAAAATTGGGTTATAGATCCCGACAGATCCCAAAGGTGAAGCTGTACTAGAGCCAAAAGCTTATTTCATAATACACAATAATTCTGCTTTACTAACGAAGGTCACGGCTGTAATAGGCCATCATTGCTATCTACAGTATCCACATATTGCTGTGATAGCACAGCCCTCAAGCCCAATATCTAGCAATAGTTTCAAGCAGGAGTGGCAAGCTCTTATCACTGTGGGCTATAACTATTGTACAGAAGAGACCTTCCTATGAATTTATGAAGGTGTATTTGCTAGCGTATGCTGCTCTGGAACTCTCCTGCTTGTTATAACTGATGATGTAGGCAAGCTACAGAGCCTGTAATTAAAGGCATTCTAGCACTATGGTTGCCTTATCTGCTTTAGCTGTAATACTGTTGTTGTTTGCCTAACATAAACTCAGTGCGTTATCACCGGGCACCCCTGCTTGAACATTTAGTACTGCACTATACTTAATGTGCTGAAAATTAGGAACTAGAAGCAACAACAACGACAACAACATTTATTTTTTTAGCACATTTTCATACAAATAATGCAGCTCAAAGTGCTTTACATGATGAAGAAAGAGAAAAAAGACAAAATAAATAAAAATTAGAATAAGGGAACACTAATTAACATAGAAAAAAGTAAGGTCCAATGGCCAGGGAGGACAGAAAAAACCAAAAAAACTACAGACGGCTGGAGAAAAAAAATCTGCATGGGTTCCAGGCCACGAGATCACCCAGCCCCCTCTAGGCATTCTACCTAACATAAATGACCTCAATCAGTCCTCATGGTATTCAGGGTTCTCATGGAAGAACTTGATGATGACGGTCATGTGGACTTCTGGCCTTTAATCCATCAATGTAGGGACATCACGGTGCTTTGATCAGGTGGTGGTGGCGCAGGCCGCCACCCCAGAAACCCGGAAAAAGAACAGAATAGAAAGTAGGGGTTTGGAGCAACCATGAATAATCATGATAATTAATTGAATATACAGAGCATCAGGATTAAACTTAGATGAAGCTATGAGAAAGCCATGTTAAAGTAATGTGTTTTCAGCAGTATTTTAAAGTGTTCCACTGTATTAGCCTGGTGAATTCCTATTGGCAGGCTATTCCAGATTTTAGGTGCATAACAGCAGAAGCCCACCTCACCACTTCTTTTAAGTTTAGCTCTTGGAATTCTAAGCAGACACTCATTTCAAGATCTAAGGTTACAATTTTGAGTGTAAGTTGTAAGACATTCCGAAATATAAGATGGAGCGAGATTATTTAAGGCTTTGTAAACTATAAGCAGGATTTTAAAGTCAATTCTAAATGACACAGGTAACCAATGTAGTGACATCAAAACTGGAGAGATGTGCTCGGATTTTCTTTTCCTAGTTAAGATTCTAGCAGCTGTATTCTGCACTAGTTGCAATCGATTTATATCTTTTTTGGGTAGTCCTGAGAGGAGAGCATTGCAGTAATCTAGTTGACTGAAAACAAAAGCGTGGATTAATTTCTCAGCATCTTGCAAGGGGTCTAACTTTTGCTATATTACTTAAGTGCAAAAATGCTGTCCTAGTAATCTGATTAATATGTGATTTAAAATTCAGGTCAGAGTCAATAGTTACCCCTAAATTCCTTACCTCCGTTTTGACTTTTAATCCTAATGCATCAAGTTTATTTCTAATGACCTCATTATATCCATTATTTCCAATCACTAAAATTTCTGTTTTCTCTTTATTTAGTTTGAGAAAATTACTACTCACCCATTCAGAAACACAAGTCAGACATTGTGTCAGTGAATCAAGAGAGTTGGGGTCATCAGGTGCTATTGATAAGTACAGTTGTGTGTCATCAGCATAGCTGTGGTAGCTCATGTTATGCCTCGAGATAATCTGACCTAACAGAAGTATGTAAATCGAAAAGAGCAGCGGACCCAGGATAGAGCCTTGTGGAACAACATATAAAATATCATGTGTCTTTGAAGTATAATTACCACAACTTACAAAGAAGCAGCAACTAAGTAAAAGAATAAGACCAAGTGGTTTTGTAGCAGCATGTGACCACTAAAGCAGAGAACTTCCATATAGAATTTTCTGATGTAGAAAAGGCCAGCACATTGTACAGTACCTTTACTGCATAGAAAATTAGAAAGTTTGAAAGAAACAATTATCACTTCTTTTCTATTGCAAACTTTAATGGATCTTTTAATAATCAAGCAACTTGCCTGGCCGTGTTAACACAAAGCACGAACTGGAGGCCATCTATTTTAATAAAGAGACATTAATGAGTACATATCTGGTCATGGGTCATGTTATCAAAATGCTATGAAACACTGCTCAGTGTAATACACAGAATGTGTGGATTTATGTGGTTTTTTCGGAAAAATAATAGGGGTTTCACAAACTATAAGTTTTGTAAAACCTCTATGCAGAGTGATAAATTAAAGTGAGCAGAATCCAGAAAAAAAGATTTCTTATGAAGAACAAGATAAATTCTATTGGCAGATGAGTGACAAGGTTTAATTTGGCAGTATTGGAACAACAATCTAGATGGAAGGTGTAGACTAGGAGCAGAGAGTTGTTGAAAAGTAAAGAAAAATTAATACAGAAAGACAGCAGCATAAAATAATGAGTATTTACAGTGCTGCCTGCATCTATAGGGGCTCCATGTGAAGAGGCTAAGCATGCTTTTGGAAAACACTGGACAAGGGTATGAGGGACATGAGTGACTCTCTAATGTGCCAAGCAGCCTGGACAACAAAGCAAGGTAAGTACTTGTATGAATAATGCCACTTTTCTACATGGGTTGTGTGTAAGCTTCTGAGAAACACATGGCTTACAACTACAATTAAAAAAAGCTGATGCAGAAAGGTAGCTCAGTGCTACATAGAACTGTGGATGGTGGTGGAAAGGTGTATGGGGAAAAAGGAACAGACCATCCTTAATAATAGCAGTCGTCTTCTCTCACTATGCTGTAGAACAAAATGCTTTAGAAGATCATTTGTTCTTACTGCTTTGAGATTTTACAGCTCTGTTGTCAACTCAAGTGATTCAGGACCTGGTCACCACTCTACATTCTGACACTGACTGTTTGTAATTTTCACTATTTATTCATTTATGTTTTGTTCTCCTTGCCCTTTTTAATAATCAGTAACAGTTTTTACTGATGTGCTTGAGCTTCTGGACACATGAATTTCCTTGAGGGGATGAATAAAGTATCTATCTATCTACAATTGTCAGTCCCAGTGTCCAGGGATTTCCACTTGTGCTGGGCTCATGACAGTTATATGAGACACTTTCCAGTGTAGAGAATAAAGAAAGTAAAGATGGACCTATGAAAATTCAGCTTCTCAGAGATAATATCGAAAGTCATTTTTGGTGAAATTAATTCTATGGTTTATGGATCAAATATTATAAAGATGCTGCACAAACTGGGTCTGCATAAGAGGACATTTACCAGACATTGGCTACTTCAAGATCAAAAGCAGTGGTGCATACAATGATGAGTCAAAGCTGATGATAATTGTCTGCAGTATTAAACATCATATGAACAAAGTTTGTGCAATCTTACAGGACTTGGGGAGGGCCATTTCAGCACATTTAACAGTTTCCTGTGCAATTTCATTGTTTGTCTTTTTCCCTCCCTCCATTGTTTTCTGTCTTTTGTTGCTATACTGCAAACCTTGACATGCATATATGAGCACACTGTCAGTTTTTATAAAGGCACATGGAGAACTTTGCACTTTACCCGACCTTTGTAAAAGCAGAGCATTTATTTTATGGTGCATTTTGAATAAATACATTTAAATCAATTTCAACTAATCTTACAGATTTTATTCTAAAAAATACTTAAAATTAAAAATATGAAAATTACATACATTTTCAATTCCAGCAGTATCTGAACCAGATTAATCATAAGTCCCCCAACTCCACCCCATGCCATGTTGTCCTAAAACAAGAAATATGATATAACAAAATGTATTACGAAGCAGTTCATTTATTAAACAAGAGAGTAATGGTAAAAGGTATTTTATATTAGGCAGAGTGGCTTGCCACTCTTCCAGCTACTACCTGTAGATTTTCCTCTGTAACTTCTGATCTTTAATGTTCAATCAATGAAAACCTCTTCCCTGACAAACCTCTTGGTTCCTGAAGTTGCCTTAAAGCACACATTTCATTCTTCAATTTGTAGGCCTTCAAAAGACTCTGATGATTGGTAAATAAAGGTATCTGTGTAACGGACAGCCATGTGGGATTCTACTAACTATGTCAGTTTAACAGGAGAACATCAACTAGGCAGTTCTTCAAACCAGATTTTAATTTAAAGAAAGACCTAAAAATATAAAGGTGAACTTAAGGTGAACCCAAAGTTCAGTGAATGGTGGATTAACAGTAACACATCAATCACTGCAGCCATTTGCTTTGTGTCATTTTATAAACATTTTTTGTCTCTCAGAGACAGCTACAAAAACAAGTCACAATTCACAATGCTAGGTTCTCCCTCCTTGATTAAAAAGTACTGTCCTTTGGTGAATTTTTTTGTTTCATGTTCTATTTGCCCCTGACCAATGGAATTTCTGATATATTGTATGTGAGTAGACTTCTCTAATGGATACATTCACTTACCTAACTAATAATTTCCGTTCCATCTTTACTAGTGACTTGTCAAACATGCAAGTTCACACACATTTCACATTAAAAAATTAATCAAACAATGGGATTCTGACGCCTGGTCTGTCTTGATTGACTTCAGATAATTGTGAGATCCTTTAACACTGTCATCATCTGAGAAAATATTTCCTTCATTGTCTATGAAGAGGTCCTTCTGTACTAGGCTAAACATAGCCCTGATGCCATCTACCCATGATTCCTGGAGCTGTTCAGGAACTACATGTTAACTACTCTGAAAAAGCAGGTTGAATGCCTATGGCATCTTAAAGACTGATTTTCATTCATGAAGTTGATTTGAATGGAACCAGTAGGCCTGGAAGACTTGCAATGGCCTTTGGTTAGTCTTCCGCATGTCTACACTTTCTTAGAGGCTTTCAGGGCATTAACTTCAGAAAAACAATCTACCTACCCTGGGAGTCGTTATCTGAACATATTGACTTGAATATGCTGTTTAGCTGCCAGTATGAGAATTTCTCTGATTTTATTGGTCCCTTAAGAGTGAGTCCATAGAAACCTTCTGTGTGTGTGTATATGTAAAATATATATATATATATATATATATATATATATATATATATATATATATATATATATATATATATATAGTGTGTGTGCGCGTGTGCGTGTGTGTGTGGGTATAAGTGTATAAAATAGCTTGTGGCAATTCTGACTTGGCAGTAAATCATCCTTAACAGTGTCAGCAGACAGAAGCACTGAAGCTTTACTCAAGAAGGGATTCTCTTTCATTTGAATTATTTCACCTATTTTAGAATAACAGCTGAAAATATTGTGTAATATCAGTGGTGAGATATATATTTTTTTGCTTTGCATTTTTTTCTTCTTTTTTTAGTGTTTAGTTTTATACTTTCTCAGGAGGAAAGCATGCTAGAAAAACAGTGCATCGGTAACAAAAATACAGTTAGATGCAGAGAAGCATGATCAGGAAAGAATGACATATGGTCAATCTTGCTGCTACTAAAATTGCAGAATAACTGTATTCCAAGGTCAACCACAGCTCCATACTAGAGGATGAAGTATTACCCAAGAATTCTTCTGCAGAGTCCGGCTTTATACAAAAATCTATAATAATTAGCCCTTTTAAGTCTGCTGCTTCATTAAAACACAGACAAGACAAGGAGAGAGCGAGCTGTAGACGGTGATTAAATTTTCTCTTATCGGGGCTCTAATGAAACGGTAATGCAACTGTCAGATAACACACATGTTCGTTGCTTACTCTTTAATTAACAGCTCTATAGACTGAAAGTGAATGTTTATTTATTGGAGAGCATGCCTGCCCTCGGGTTCACAATGGATAAAGTGTAATCTCGGCAGGAACCATAATCTGGTATTAACAAGATGATTTATTTAATGTCATTCCTGGAGTATAATAAGGGTCACCGTGTCCCAGGGCCTTTTTCTCTCCCCTGGCATTGCAGCCTCTAGATTATTTCCATTACATCTTTTACACTGATAGGTACGGTTCCACCCCATTAGCTCTAAAGCGAATCGAAAGTATAATTCAAGCGGGTTGAGAGAAGTAAGGAACTGTGTACAAGGCCCAAAAAAATGTTTTGATTTATAAGGTGCTTAGTCTGCAAACCGTATTGGTCTCCAAATTGCCAAGTTCATGCAGCTTGTACACCATTAGCTCATAGGGCACTGTAGCGTAGCTACTATAACAGGCAATCCTTAGTTCATTATCTTTGACTTTTCAAGCTGTTGTGCACATTCTTGAGGACAGCATTTTGGGTGCTGCAAATTCTGGATAAGCATAAGGAAATAATAAAGTACCTTTTAATAACACTTTTCTCCTTCTAGTCCTATAAGAGCCACAAAACACCCATGGAATACAAGAAAATTACAATGACTATGATCATATCTGGGTTGTGATGTCATTCAAAAGTAAAAAGTAAAACTTCACATAAAAGAAATGCAAGTATGGGTTTATCCTTTTTATTTACTGGATAAACAGACAAGATCATTAGATCATGGAGAATAAAAAGGTCTGAACAAACTGGAGAAACCAATTCAGTCTTTTTTGCCACACCTTTATTATATAAATGTCTATTGCTTGTTTATTTAGAGTAACAAGATAAATTGTGCTGTAGAGACATGACCTTTCACCCTGGAATGCAGCCATTTAAAAACCTGAGATGCCAGCCGCAGAAAAATAAGCGAAGAGAAACTGGAGTTTGCTTCATAAGAGGTCAGCATCCACAGCAGAGGAAAAGGAGCTCATTTACCACAGTGTAAGTAATTTTGTTAAGCCACAGTGCAAATGTTAAGAAGATGACTGTCAGCAACAGACATAAAAGCTGATAACTTTACCATTAATGTTCAAATCCTGTAGGACTTGGAAGGGAACTGCTGAAGTCAGAGGGTTTTTTCGATGCAATTCAGGTTAGCTAATCAGATCTGAAAGATACCTTTGGTGAGGCTGTTAATTCCTCTTCTTAATGAAAGAGTCTGCACTTATAATTCCTGAGGTACTGACATTGTTATATTAATGAATTCTCCACCTAAATGTGATCATTTATAATCTGTTACTTACAACATTTTATTTTTAGGGATGACGGAGAAAATTTTAAGCCTGTTTTCATGAAAAGCAGAATATCACATGTGTGCGCATAGGGGACAGCTGAAGGTCTCTAGTAGCTAAAATTCTACTACTGTTTCAGGGGTTGGTGTTGTGTTCTAAAACCTTTTTCTCCTTCTCCTTCTGCAGACTGGATGACTGATAGATTTAACATCTCTGATGTCACATCCGGTGTTGGTCCACCTGGACTCGCCTCTTCCTGCTAGAAGGACTCAAAACTGGAAGCTCTGTCATCTTTGTGAGTTCTATTGTGAACTCACATCTGAAGAGATGTCTCCACAATTATTTTCTGTTTTTCTTTATTTTCTACAATCCAATTATTACCAGGCTGCTACCCCAACTATTCATTGTTGTTGCTCCATTCTCTTACATGGGAAAATAATAATATTTCTGATACAATGGACTTCAATGGGGGCCACAATAACAAAATCCTAATGAAAAAAATCATGTTGCATAATTAACATTTTTGCTTTCAGTTGTATGCTCACTACATCCAAAAACATTGGATGTATTTTTTCTAAAATACTGTTAAATAAATACTTTTGGAAAATGAAGCCCTTTCAGGTTTTTTTTTTACTCTGCTTCATGTATTAATATTGTTTGTTCTTGTTCAGCACTGGCCATTGGTTGCATCAGAAATTTTGTTATCACCATTCACCATATGAAAACATGACATTCAAACGTGTTATATTTCTTGTCACTTATCTTCTTTAAAAAAAGTGTCCTAAATAGTAAACAGATGACAGAATACTGAAAGCCTGTATTGCTATGAGTGTAAACTTATAAATAATGGAATAAATAATAAAAATCATTTACAGTAATATTGTTTCATTATGATTATTTGAGTTTCACAATTGGTCCAGAGATTTTGCACGTTCCCTCCATGTCTGCATAGATTAAAAATTATATCGTCATCATATGTAAATATGCACTTTATAAAGTGGCTCAGGTTGTGCAATATTATAACTGTATCACAAGTTTACAGTGAGGTAATTTTACTAATAATTACAAACAATTCTACAAGGAGCACTTGATGGACTGATTGAGTTCGTTTATAGTTCTTGGGATTTTTTCCCGAAGGCATCCTGGGACTTGGAGTTCAGTTTCTCCACCCTGTTGGGTGCTGTAGGTGCCACCAGGGGTTATACTTTCCTTATAGCCTGGATGTACTAATGGATCACATGGACGGAAGCCATGAAGTACTTCGGGGCTGACTAAAGAACTTGAGTTCTCCATCAGACCCGGAAGTGCTGGAAGTCACGTGGGAGGAGAAACAGAAGCACTTCTGGGTTGCACACTATATAAAGGACTGCTGGAGACCCAGCAAGTAAGCCATGTTCGGGAGGAGGTGGACAATACCTGCTGAAAGGTGTGGAGGAGAGAGAATTGTGATTGTTGATTTACTTGTGTTATTGTGGCTGTGGTACTTTGGGCACGATAATTATGAAGAAAATTATTAAAATGCTTCTTAGTGCTTTTACTTTGTGTCCTGAGCATCTGTCTGTTGGGGTTAAAGGGGCAACAGCGACCCCTAGCGTCTTACAATAGATATTTTACATATTCATCTAACAAATCAGAAGAAATGGGGCACTGCAACCCTGAACTTTCAAAGTAAACAGACAGGAGGAAAATGGGGGCAAGTTTTTAGAAAGAATCCCTGTGGGCATAGGCTTATCAGTGGCAGATTTTGCCACCATTCATTACAACATTTTTATTGAGTTGTCGCTAGACATGTATTCTCTTCTTGATAGTCATATTTGGCACTGTGAGAAAACAAAAATCAATGTTCCTAGATTCCTGTTAGTGATTTTGCTTCTCCCTCTTTGTAGCGGTCTCTTCATGTATGGTCAGAATGAATGGTTGTGGTCACTGGCTTTACTTTGTTCTTTTCTGTTTTTAAAAAACCTTAGTGTCTTTAGCTAGGAGTTAGCTAGCTAGAGTTTTTTTGTCTCTTATATGACTCACTTTTAACTTTAGCCTGTTTTTTTACATCAAAGTGATCTAAACCAATGAGTAATTTATTCTTTACTTGTGTAGCGGCAAATTCTGTTTTTTCTTAACAAAACCTGCTCAAAAACTATAAACTTGGGGGTGATAGTGACTTACCTTATTGTAAACATTGGCTATATCCACAGTGACTCATATGTATACATTTATTTGAAAAAAAAAATCATAGAATTCTTTTTTACTTTAAGGATTATCTCCTGACCTAGACCTAAAAGTTCATACAAACACGTTTGGCATTTTTTATTTTCCAGGAATAAAAAAATATGAATACAGTGGCAGATGCAGTTTGATCCTTGTAATTGGATGCTACAGAATGTTTTAAATGTGGCCCCATCTGGTCTCTAGCAACCAAGGCTACTTGTCTCTGTGACGCAGCTTCTTTTCATTATTGCGCACAGAAAAGGTCTGTTTTTTGGCTACTCTGTTATCACTTCCTATTGCGTGGAGTGATCACAATTCTTATTGCTGTCTCTCTCAATCCTGATATATTAGCCTGACGTCCCTTTTGCAGCGGCCCAATCTCATGGACAGATAATAATAGTTAGATTAAGGCCTTCCTCTCTTTTAAAGTTTCTGCATGAATAACTAGAAACATTAACATAACTTGAAGCGAAACGGCTCACATTTCTCAGGACGCTGCTTGCTAGTGCGGGAATTAGCAAGCCGCTCTGTAGCTGTCATTTCTGACAGATTTATCACAGGAGATACAATAGAGTGACTAGCCTTTCAAATCCTATTATCCACCTGGCCTAAAATGCACCTAATAATTCATAATGTGAGTATGACACCCTGCAAAATGCTGCATGCAATTCTAAAGAGAAAATAAAATGAACAGGGTTTTAAAAATCAGATGCACACAGAAGTGATAAGAGGTGCAAAAAAAAAATCATACTTTAATGTTTGCATATTTTTGCTTAATAATTGGAAATGTCAGACATGATGGGTGTGTCATCTGACAGTACAGTATAAGCCTGTTCACCTGAACAATCTTAATGAAATTCGACTAACGTGCTTGCTCATGCAAATCAGACACAGTAAAGGAGGGAAAGCCAGTGAAATCTGTTTACAGAACAAAGATTACCGATTTAAAACTGATGGAATTAAAACAGAGCCTACAAATCAAGCTAGCAAAACCAGAGGTTACCTCACACTGTTACAGAAACCCTGAACAGAAGAAGAAAATCCCATCTTCTAAGTCACTAATCCACCAAGCTTTGATAGCTAAAAAAGAATGCTATATGTTTGATGTATATGCTGCAGCTAATTGATAGTGCTAGTAATCTGAATGGCTATACTGTATAAAAATTTAAAGATTTTCTCAAGAAAAAATCCAAGACATTTAATATACACAGCTCCCAAATAGATAGAATAGATCAACATGGTAAATGATGAAATATGCGTATGTGTATTTTAATGGAGTTAGTAAAGGGCTGAACTCATGCAAAAGTAAAACTCTTTCTCTGTATATTTCTCCAGGGGCCTCATGCAAAACGCCTTGCGTACAATTCACACTAAAACATGGCGTACAGACAAAAGCGGAAATGTTTGTAAGCACAGATACATGAATCTATGCATACGCCAACTTCCACGTACTTCCGCTACATAAATCCCTGTCAGTGTGAAAAGTAATGCACGTGCACGCGCCTGCCGCCACTCCCCAACTCCTCCCAGAATTACGCCTGTTTGAATATGAAAATCAATATAAATAGACCTTAAGCTCAGCGTTCTGTGAAAAGACAATGGCAAAATGACGGGGGAAAATAGAAGAATTTCAGCGAATACCAAGTGGAGGCAAGGAAAAACGTACTATTTGTTGGTTTAAACAGTGGTATAAACAACACAAGGAAGTTGATCGAGTGACGTAGAGTGTCGGAGAAACTTGAAAGTTCAAGTTCACAATGTCGCACAGTGCCCGAAATAAAAAAGAAGTTGTCAGATATCAAAGTCGCTGTGAAAAGGTGAGTCATAGCCCACCATCTGAGAGTCATATGGAAGCTTATTAGGGTACAGAGAAAAAAAAAATAGGCACACAGTTGGAAAAAAAGCACGAAATGTCAACTTCAATCTCAAAATTTCCACTTTAATCATGTAGTTTATTTTGTTATTATTACGTGCTTCTTATGCTGACAGGACACAAAATACATCACAGTCATGATATTGCAGCTCTCTGAACAATTTAAATATTAAGATGTACAGTTAGGTCCATAAATATTTGGGCAGAGACAACTTTTTTCTAATTTTGGTTCTGTACATTACCACAATGAATTTTAAATGAAACAACTCAGATGCAGTTGAAGTGCAGACTTTCAGCTTTAATTCAGTGGGGTGAACAAAACGATTGCATAAAAATGTGAGGCAACTAAAGCATTTTTTAACACAATCCCTTCATTTCAGGGGCTCAAAAGTAATTGGACAATTGACTCAAAGGCTATTTCATGGGCAGGTGTGGGCAAGTCCGTCGTTATGACATCAATTAAGCAGATAAAAGGCCTGGAGATGATTTGAGGTGTGGTGCTTGCATGTGGAAGATTTTGCTGTGAACAGACAACATGCGGTCAAAGGAACTCTCCATGCAGGTGAAAGAAGCCATCCTTAAGCAGCGAAAACAGAAAAAACCCATTTGAGAAATTGCTACAATATTACGAGTGGCAAAATCTACAGTTTGGTACATCCTGAGAAAGAAAGCAAGCACTGGTGAACTCAGCAACGCAAAAAGACCTGGACGTCCACAGAAGACAACAGTGGTGGGTGATCGCAGAATCATTTCCATGGTGAAGAGAAACCCCTTCACAACAGCCAACCAAGTGAACAACACTCTCCATGTGGTAGGCATATCGATATCCAAGTCTACCATAAAGAGAAGACTACATGAAAGAAAATACAGAGGGTGCACTGCAAGG
This sequence comes from Erpetoichthys calabaricus, assembly GCF_900747795.2. Classification (NCBI taxonomy): domain Eukaryota; kingdom Metazoa; phylum Chordata; class Cladistia; order Polypteriformes; family Polypteridae; genus Erpetoichthys; species Erpetoichthys calabaricus. The sequence goes on from NC_041394.2 coordinate 93,458,113, forward strand.
TGCAAGCCGCTCATAAGCCTCAAGAATAGAAAGGCTAGATTGGACTTTGCTAAAGAACATCTGAAAAAGCCAGCACAGTTCTGGAAAAAACATTCTTTGGACAGATGAAACCAAGATCAACCTCTACCAGAATGATGGCAAGAAAAAAGTATGGAGAAGGTGTGGAGCAGCTCATTACCCAAAGCATTCCACATAATCTGTAAAACACGGTGGAGGCAGTGTGATGGCTTGGGCGTGCATGGCTGCCAGTGGCACTGGGAAACTAGTATTTATTGATGATGTGACACAGGACAGAAGCAGCCGAATGAATTCTGAGGTGTTCAGAGACATACTGCTCAAATCCAGCTAAATGCAGTCAAATTGATTGGGCAGCGTTTGATGATACAGATGGACAATGACCCAAAACACACAGTCAAAGCAACCCAGGAGTTTATTAAAGCAAAGAAGTGGAAAATTCTTGAATGGCTAAGTCAGTTACCTGATCTTAACCCAATTGAGCATGCATTTCACTTGTTGAAGACTAAACTTCAGACAGAAAGGCCCACAAACAAACAGCAACTGAAAGCCGCTGCAGTAAAGGCCTGGCAGAGCATTAACAAGTAGGAAACCCAGCATCTGGTGATGTCCATGAGTTCAAGACTTCAGGCTGTCATTGCCAGCAAAGGGTTTTCAACCAAATATTAGAAATGAACATTTTATTTCCAGTTATTTAATTTGTCCAATTACTTTTGAGCCCCTGAAATGAAGGGATTGTGTAAAAAAATGCTTTAGTTGCCTCACATTTTTATGCAATCGTTTTGTTCACCCCACTGAATTAAAGCTGAAAGTCTGCACTTCAACTGCATCTGAGTTGTTTCATTTAAAATTCATTGTGGTAATGTACAGAACCAAAATTAGAAAAAAGTTGTCTCTGTCCAAATATTTATGGACCTAACTGTATACTTGATATCATTTTCATGATGAAATTAATTAAAGCATGTATTAAACATGGAGGCACAGAGGCTCAGTGGTAGTGACAAGCAGGCATTCAGAGATTGTTCCTGCCTCCCGCAAAATGCTTGCTGCACCATGTGCAACCCTCGATGAAATACTTTATTGCAGCAGTACTGTCTCTTTCAAATGTACTAACCCTCCAATTCCTGTCCTTCCTTTTCTTTCTCCAAGTAACCAATCGCCACACAATAAGTTCTTTAATAATCGTAAAACCATCTCTAAGCTTAGAATGCCGATTCTTCAAAACTTTCAAGGAACATTGAAATACAGTATCTTTATAGTGCATGTTTAATTATTCCATCCATCTATCCATCCAGGGTTACGTCAGCCCCAGCAAGCATACAGCACGAGGCAGGAATAATCTCTGGACAGGGCGCTAGCTCATCGCTACCACTATCCACAGTGTTCACATGTTTAATTATTAACAGTATACATTATTTAAATTAATTTAAAAATTTATCTGAATAATATAATATACATACTTTACCACATTTCATCTTAAAAATGATATCAAGAGCTCCAAAAAGATAGAGTTTGGAAATCTAAATTGACTTATAAGTCAGTTGTCATCATATGTGCTTTCTTCTACTGAATTGAATTGAATTCCTTTATTGTTATTGTCATGGTACAATGAGATTCAATATATAAATCCTCAATAAACTTATTTTCCTATAAAATGAGAAAATAACAGTAATAATAATAATAATAATAATAATAATATGATAAAAACATAAAAAAATATACAATATGAAAGCATAAGTGGGTCAGGTTTGTGGTGATATGGGTTCACAGCTCTTCCAGCAAAGGCCAGTTCGATTTTATATAATCACTGCGCTCGTGGCTTAGCGAGGGGGCGTGGTGGCTGTAGGGTCTCAGGGCAATCTGCGTTTTGGGCGTTTCTCACCTAAGTGCACAGGTGAGAGACTGCCCTCATCCATGATTATTCCTGGGGCTAATGGGCTGCAGCTGCTATGTCCTCTCCGCATATATAGAAAAGCCTGAGATGGTTAGGGGGAGTAAAAAAGAAAAAGAGAACGAGGAAGAAAGAAAGACGAAGGTTGCAGAAGAAAGCAGAAAGTGAGTGAGCGAGTGAGAGACAGCGGGTGCAGGAAGCGAGCAAGCGTGAACAGGCTCGCAGCAGCTGAGCAGGCAGCCAGGGTGTTAGGCCGACACCCAGGGCGTAGTAGCTGTTGTCGCTCCCGCAGAGTTTGTTTCAGGAAGGACGGGAGTGACCGGGAGATGGGTGACTCTCCGCATGAGGCCGCGGATGGCAGCGAGAGTCAGGACTTGGGATGTGGTGTCCTCCACGTGAGAGCCTTGGCCATTGGAGGAATTCCCAGGTCACTGTCAGGGGAATCCGACCGGAGCCAAAGATCGGAAAGGCAACTGACAGTAGGAGAAGTAGGCAGAAGGTCAGCTGCATTGGGAGCGTCTCGCCTGTTGCAGGTACCGCATGGGAGAAGCAGGTGAGACGCTAACGCTAACAGAAAAGAAGCATCGGGCTTGTCATTTGTTTTTTTTAAAGACTGCTTCCTGATGTACGTTTGAACCTCGTTTTAAAGGATTGTTTTGTTTTTGTATTTTAACCTCCACACGTTTCTTTTAATGGATTATTTATTTAATGAAGACTTTTGAATGCATTGCTGCACTTTACTTTGAACACTGTGTTGATTTATTTTGAATAAAAGCACTTTGCACATTGTTACATCATCCCCTTGCTCATTGTTATTGCTTCACTGTCTAGCTCATTGGTAACATTACCGACGGTGTTGGGTTCAAGGGCTTCCGGACAGCCGATGGGAGCATGGGGCAGAACCCGCATCGTCACAAGGTTGTGCAATATTACAACTGTAGTGTAGTGTACAAGTGTAGTTTACAGTGAGGTAATTGTACTTAAAGTACAAACAGTTCTACCAGGAGCACTTGATGGACTGATTGAGTGCGTTTATAGCTCTTGGGATGAAACTGTTTCTGAACCGCAAGGTCCCTACAGGAAAGGCTCTGAAGCATTTGCCGTATGAGAGAAGTTCAAATAGAATGTGTGCATGGCTGAGGCAGTGTGTGCAGGATGCTGTATCTCGATAATCCTCTTTCCGATCAGGTGCTGTACAGCTGTGCTTCCACACTCAGATACAGTGGGTTAAAATACTCTGAGTGGTGCACTGAGAGTAACATATCTAAAGAAGCTATGGTATTTGAAATAGTTTGGCCATTCCGTGGACCATTATGTTATTATAGGTTGACTGCAATCAGATGCCTTAAACTAATAAATGATATGCGCGTAATTTCAGTGTATTTGATATGGCTGCATCAACCTAAAAAAGAAAGGGAAACCACACAGGAACAGTAGCACTGCTTTGACACTGGGTACCGCCAGTTTGCAAAACGCAATGGTTTGAGCTAGTGTGAGAATGTGTATGGCTTTACACCAAGTTTAGTTTTTATTCATTGCAATGTGAGCATGGAAATGGGCGTATGCAACATTTTTGTGCTTACCCACCGTTTATACTTGAGGCCCCAGGTCTTAATGACCGACTAACATGTTCACTTCTCCCTTCACCTTCTCTAATGACAGCTTTTCATATCTACTCTCACCTTCCGTGCTCTTCCTTCTATATCTATCTACTGTTGTAAACCATGTCAAAAGGATCACCACAGACTCATTTCTCCCAGGTCATCACTTGTTACAAAACCTCCCCTCTGGTTAACACTTTAAATCAATTAAAACTAAAACTAACAGACAGCTAAACAGTTTTTATTCCAGAACCACAGCCATCACAAACAAGTAACATAGCCTCTCTTCCTTGCTTATAAATGTGTTCTTTCATATACAGCATGAAGGTGTGAGTGTGTATATACAGTATATATACATGTATGCACATCTCCTTTATAATAGCACAATTCTGAAACAGTTTACAATGTATACAGTAATCCCTCCTCTATCGCAAGGGTTGTGTTCCAGACCCCCCCGCAAAAGGTGAAAATCCACGAAGTAGAAACCATATGTTTATATGGTTATTTTTATATTGTCATGCTTGGGTCACAGATTTCCACAGAAACACAGGAGGTTGTAGAGAGACAGGAACTTTATTCAAACACTGCAAACAAACATTTGTCTCTTTTTCAAAAGTTTAAACTCTGCTCCATGACAAGACAGAGATGACAGTTCCGTCTCACAATTAAAAGAATGCAAACATATCTTCCTCTTCAAAGGAGTGCGCGTCAGGAGCAGAGAATGTCAGAGAGAGAGAGAAAAAAGCAAACAAAAATCAGTAGGGCTGTTTGGCTTTTAAGTATGCGAAGCACCGCTGGATAAAGCAGCTGCAAGGAAGGCAGCAATATAAAGGTAGTATTTCAGCATTTTTTAGAGGAGCGTCCGTATCCTCTAGGCCAGTGTGCGAACAGCCCCCCTGCTCACACCCCCTCCGTCAGGAGCAGAGAATGTCAGAGAGAGAGACAGAGAAAAACAAACAATCAAAAATCAATACGTGCCCTTCGAGCTTTTAAGTATGAGAAGCACCATGCGGGAAGCATGTCGCTTGACAAACCAGCTGCACAGAAGGGAGCAACGTGAGAGAATCTTCCAGCATTTTTAGACAAACATCCGTATTGTCTAGGGGTGCGAACAGCCCCCCTGCTCACACCCCCTCCATCAGGAGCAGAGACTGTCAGAGCAAGAGAGAGAGAGGGAGGAAAGCAAACAATCAAAAATCAATACGTGCTGTTTGATCTTTTAAGTATGCGAAGCACCGTGCAGGAAGCATATCGCTTGACAAAACAGCCACATGTAAGCCCAGCAAGGAAAAGAGCAATGTGAAGGTAATCTTTCAGCGTTTTTTGAGGAGCGGCCGTATCCTCTAGGGGTGCAAACAGCCCCCGTGCTCACAATATATTTGAGGAGTTTTATTTAATACTTAATACGCGCTCTGGTTGGGTAGCTTCTCAGCCATCTGCCAATAGCGTCCCTTGTATGAAATCAACTGGGCAAACCAACTGAGGAAGCATGTACCAGAAATTAAAAGACCCATTGTCCTCAGAAATCCGCGAACCAGCAAAAAAATCCACGATATATATTTAAATATGCTTACATATAAAATCCGCGATAGAAGTGAAGCCGCGAAAGTCTAAGCGCAATATAGCGAGGGATTACTGTATTGTTTAACTTATGTTATTTGTGTGTGATGTTGTGTGATAGATAGATAGATAGATAGATAGATAGATAGATAGATAGATAGATAGATAGATAGATAGATAGATAGATAGATAGATAGATAGATAGATAGATAGATAGATAGATAGATACTTTATTAATCCCAAGGGGAAATTCACATACTCCAGCAGCAGCATACGGATACAAAAAAAATATTAAATTAAAGAGTAATAAAAATGTAGGTGAAAACAGACAATAACTATAAGCACCTCCAAAGCTACCAAGTTATATTCCTGTACCTTAAGTACCACTGAATAAAAGCGAAACAAATTCTGATTCCACTCTTTTCATCTGCCCTGATTTTGTTCCCCCTCCTGTATATAATACCTGCTCTTTCATCTTCAGTTAAACACCTGATGAAGGGTATACAGCCAAAACATTGAGTCTCTTACCTTCTTTCTTTTTCAGCATGGAAATAACCTTTAACCTTTTTTTCCTAAGCATAATTTAATTGTAATTAGTGTAATATCATTGACACAAGATACTATTGATCAGTATGTATGGCAAGTCCAACACACAACATACCTTTATTCAACTGTGACATTTTTCTTTCAGTTGAAACAATTTGACAGTAATTTAGTGAAGGGTAGTGTCAGTGTGCATTTACAAAGGAAAAACCATTAAAGACTATTGCCACGCTGAAGAGGAAAGAGGGTAAGCGACACATTTTAGGCGCATTGCTGTTATCAGGTGAATATGTCTCTAATTTTCGTTCAGTGCAGATATAACCCTTTATCTTTTTTTCCTCAAGAGAAATGTATGACACTGCCAAACCCAAGCAACACAATTACAAATTTTACAAAACATGCTGCTATAGTTTAATTTATTCATTTTCTACCGCTTTCCGAAACCGGGTCACAGGTATAGCAGTCTTAGCAGTGAGGCTCTTTACCCAACCAGGCTTGCCATCTCATATTGTAGCATTCCAAGGAGTTCCCAGGCCATCTTGGAGATATAATACTCTCAGTGAGCCCTGGATCTTCCCCAGGGTCTCTGCCCAGCTAGTCCTGCCAGTAAAACCTCCTTTTACCTTTGTATCGGCTCAGAGTATAGAAGCAATCGCTTTAAGTCAGGATTACCTTCCCATGCCTACATTTTTTCCCTAATTTCAATATTTTTGTATTTTTAACATGTTTACAAAATTTAGTCTGAAAGTAGTAGATTTACCACAAAATTGCTTCTGTACTGCAGTTATTCCATCTCAACATTCTTGTTTTGGACAACCATTTGTGCTTTTCCTCTTTCAACAGTTTTAAAAGCCATTAAGTTATCAATACCAACGACAATGACCAATTTTATCAATATTCAGGTAGCAGTAGTAGTGACTGCTGTGTCATTATTTAAATGAACTGTAACTACCTTTGAAATGTTTTAAGCTTAAATGATGGAGTGGTGTTACATTTCACTGTCATAGGTTGGAAAGAAAAAGAGCTATTTTCATAGGATTAAGTGGCCTGGAAATGCAAAAAGACATTTTTGTCTTTATAAAATAGCACACCATTTCAAGAAAAATAGCCCAAAATGAAGAGTCATACTTTTTCATGCACAACAGATTTAAAAGAAGTCCAATTAGGCATGAAACCGCTCAGTCTGACAGCTACGCCAGCAAAGGATTGGCAGACAAAGCAGAGTTTTCTGAGGTTTCCATACATACTACAGGACAGGCTCTGGATCACTGAAACCCTGAAATGAAGAAAAGCTTGTTTAGAAAGAATAATAGTTCTCTGAAACTTGTCTACTAGTGTTTACATAAAACAGTTCATCGGCATGAAAAGCAAAGCAAAAAAAAAAAAAAACTTTTTTTTTTTTTAATACACGTTAGCATTGTACAGGTTGGCATAGGGTCATGTACAGTATATAGTGTACATACTGTACAGAAATTCTTACTCGATTGTGGAGTGTGAATAATAAACATTACAAATACACAGTAAATCCCATAATAATTTATATATTTACTCTTGTAGTTGGCAAATCAGGAAAAAAAATATCTAGTTTTGTTTTCCTTTCAAGAACAATGTATGCCTTTTATGGAAGTGTAACAATTTTGGGTTTTAGCATATTTAAACATGAAATTTAAATAAAGCTGAAAGTTCCAATCAACATTTACTAGGAGCCATGCAGATAAATGAGGAATGTTGAACTACTTTATAATGAGAAATATTAGTTATGCAAAAAATTTACGCACATATTAAAAAATAATTTATTTCAAAACTTTTCCTCATATTCACATTTAAACTGATTATTGACATTTACTGAATGAACATATTTAGCAATGAAAAGAGTGCTTTTATTTTGTTTTCATTTACATATTATTTTTATCTAATATAAGGAACACTTGCAAATGCATAATTTAGCTTTTTTATGTTTTTCAACTTGCAGCTGTCAGATATTATCTCCAAATTTGCTAGTCTGATATACAGACATTATACTTGTGTATATATTTATACAATAATTACATATTTGCACATTACCTACCAATCCAGCTGTCATTTTAAATCTAACAAAATATACTGGTTAGAAAAATAAATTAAATTTCATTTTATTTTTTTTAGAGACCACCACCAGATGATGCTTTACAAAGCATCAGTTATATAAACAGGAAAACACTAATAAGCAAATTTGACCATTGTAAGAGCCACTTCCTAGTTACATAAGAAACTAAATGTTTTACTAAATGATATAATCTATGGGAGGTTGGTAACCCCCATAAGTAGAATTGAATTGGTATATTGTAGCTATTTCTAACTGATCTGAGTAAACATTATTCTCAGTTAGTGATCAGCCCTGCCATGTGTAAGGTGTAGAAGGCACATGGTTTTAAACTGTGCCTTTTGTGCTTTTTGTGTGTGTTAAGTAACAAGTAAGACAAAAGTACTTAATTAAAAGTGCCGCACTGTACGCTTAAAGCGTACAGAAGAAGTGAAGAACTTTTAAGTACAGAAATAACTAAAGTTTCTCAAGAAAAGCTAAGTTTAGAGAATATACATTTTTCTTTTTTGTTGCATTTTATTCTATGTGTGTAACAACTTTTTTCTTTAGTCTTGTGTGGATTATTTGCTTTGAATTTTTCACTAAATATTTCAAAAAGAACTATTGGACTGAGAGATTTTACCCATGCTTGAACTCGCCTTACACTTCGGCGGCTGCAAACATGAACACTTTCAAATATAGCATCCATGGTTGTTTAAAGTGGAGAGAATTCTTCATTATTTAAAAGTTTTATGTAAATTAAACATAAAGCGCCAATCTTTCTCTTTTTTCTACAAACATTCACTCATCCATTTTGAGAATTCACTTTTAAAGTATTAGGATAGGGGGAAAAGGTGAATTACAATACAATACAAATTATTTTTGTATAGCCCAAAATCACACAAGGAGTGCGGCAATGGACTTTAACAGGCCTTTTGATAGCTCCCCAGCCTTGACTCTCTAAGAAGACAATGAAAAACTCCCAAAAAAACAACCCTTGTAGGGAAAAATTGGAAGAAATCTTGGAAAGGTAATTGAAAGAGAGACCCCTTACCAGGTATGTTCGCATTCTGTGGGTGTCAAGAAAGGGATTAAAATACAATACACAGAACAGAATACAAGTAATCCTCAACAATAATACAAATACAGAGCAAAATGCAAGAATAGATTATATAAGATAATAGGATTCTGATTTGTTCAGAGTCCTGGAGACCTTAGCCATCAAGCTGCCTCCCCCAATTGGCCATTCCACAGCTGCGTCAGTGCCCTTCTGGATATTCCGGCAGCACCATGGTTTGATACCAAACACCCTTCTTGAAGCAGAGAAAATCATTTAGATTCCTCACAACTATCTTACTTGATATGTAAGTAAAAGTAAAACATCCAGTGATAACAATTAGAATATTCTGAAAACTTCCAAATTGCTGACTCTGTTTGATAACCTTCATTTCAGTCATGTATCACTGGACCTTGTTATTTGCTTAGCACATAGGAGTCTGTTCACAAACTGATAGACAAGATTTATTAAGCTCAGCCTGTGTTTTGTATATTTTTAAGTAGTTAATTAAGTACCTTTTCTCTACATTGTCATTTAAGTATATATGTGAGAAAATCTAGCTTTAATTATTTGCTAGTTATTGATATATGAGCTCTCACACAAGGTAAGTGAGGCATAAATCACTTCAGGCTAGACAACAGGAAAAGAATGTCGATAGTGGGACAGGACAGATTGCACATTGGATAAAGATTTCATTCTCAGAAAGGACTTGCATACTGTTTATTTCACTATTGAGTACACCCTAACCTACAATTATCATATACAATACAGTTTGTAGCTCAAGCAAAAAATGACCACAGCAACTGAACTGTACCCAGACTCTAATCATACTAATCACATGCAGCACGTACTTTGTAGTATTTCTTTCACATGGTAAGTAGTGTCAGTAACAGAATTTTATTCAAAACCAAAAAAAGTGCCATAAAAGGAGTGATGCCAATGATTTTCAGGATACTTGGGTAATAGTGTAATTCCTCTAATGCAATGCATTAAACTTTTTTGCTGAGGGGATCCAATCTCAGCTTGAACCTAAGGGGCATGATTTGGCCGAGATTAAAAATTTGCGATTAGAAGCTATGTTATTAGTTAGGCTAGGGTTGAAAGAATCATGGTAATTGGCATATTATATGTTTTGTAGACCTCAGGTTACTATATAATGAAACACTAAGATGTGTGTGTCCAGTCCCCTTGAGCATTCTGATTGGTCAATTTGGCTTTGGTGACATGACGAAAGAAGAAATGTGAATGTGAGACGTATGAGGAGGATTAAAGGCGTATGATATATGCTAAGAGATTTGGTATGTAAAAAAAACGCACAGGAGGTTAGAAAAGTGCTTCAAAAATAATGACACAGTCTTCAGGGAAACTTGCTCAAGAGAGAGAGAGAGGTAGAAAGACAGAGCATGCTGGTTAACACTAGAATTACCAGAGCCTATGAAAAAACTCGTAGATCTGGCCCATCTTAAATCCGTTTGCACCTCTTCGTCAGCGTCTTTTGTCCTGTAAATGTGCCGATAAAGACAAGCAGCAAGCAGCCTACTATTCCATCCCCCAACAGCTGCAAAATGTGCACGAAGTTCTCCCAGCTCATGCCTTGATTGATTATCTAGGAGTGAAGTGCTGGAGTTTTAGAGTGGAAATAATAGATCGTAATTTGGAACACATGCATTTCATGTGTGTTCCGTTTCTACAATAATCTGTGTAAACACATTGTTAAAACCGAAAAGTTTTTCATATTTTAGTAGTAAATGACAAAATGTTGCCATAAACTATATAATGTGTGAAGTCTGAAGTCCGAAGATCAAATAAACACTTTCACAAAAGGTTTAAGGATAAAACAAAAGCTTCCGTGGTGTAGCGGTAAGATTTGCTGACTTGTAATCAAGAGTCCCCGGTTTGATCCCCACTGCCTCCTATATTTGCCGTTTTCAGTAGTGAGGTGCTCTTATTGTTAATATTATACAGTAAACACATACACTTGGTTTGCGTCCGTAACAGACAGTGGACATTTATAGTACTTGTGAAAGTTACCTTTTTATTTTCACTTTTATTCTCTGTGTCACGATCATGATAAATACTACCTCCCCCCCACCCAGGGATCTGACACTGATAGTTTTTATTTAAAACTGGGAATAACTGTAGATGTGAGTGGTGCTTTGAGGCAATGGAACTGGACATTCTCTGATCTGGAGGGATAAAATCTGACACACAAATGCTAGTGAATCTGCCTTCTTTGTATCTCACCGTCACTTAATTTTTTTTTATTCAGTTTTATTGAGTGTTCCTGCTCACACTGAATTAGTAGGCACCTTATGGTGGGGCGGGGTGGAGGGGGGGGTACAGCGTGATCGTGATTGAGAGAATAAAACGTGTTATGGCACACAGCAAATGGCCACCTGCATGTTCCTGTTTGCACTGAATAAGCTCACGCCTTCTGGTGCACTGTGTCAATGAAGCACTGAGAAAGAGACAAATATATGGGACATTGGGTATAAATTTATTGTACTTGTAAAAGTTAGCTTTTTTCAGTTTTATTCTTTCAATCACGATCACGCTGTAAAACCACCCCCATCCCACCCCACCTGATCTGACTCTAAGTAACAGCGCCAGCATAAATTCACACCTGATCTGATGCTGTTCATTTTCAAATAATGTTGCATTAGTGCAATGATGTTTTCTGATTGGTACTATTCAGGTCATAAAATGATTTCTTCAAAATGGTAGTGTATTAAGCTGAGTATGAAATTAAATTAAAGTGTTTTGGGGGCATATTTATAGTTTAAACTATAAAAATAGGCATATTTTTAACCACATCCAAAATTCGCAGTTTTTCACAATTCGCGGGTGCTCTAGGAATGTAACCCCTGCGAATTTTGGGGGTGTACTGTATTTTTTAATAATTCTATTACTGGTCTTTGACATTTACTGTGACTAGTAAATAAGAAATACTTATTTGTTTTTATAAATTTTTAGAACAATTTTTAGTGCTCTCCATAGATTTCAATGGATTAGGTAACAGAAATACATGACCTCGTATAAATAATATAATCAAATATTATATAAAGTAAAGTGTACTAATAAATAATAAATAAAATCAACATTAGAGGTCTGATATACAAAGGAGGATCCAGCTAAACTATGTTGAGATTCATGGGATTTGTGTTAATTCCATTCTAGAAAAATATGGATTCAGCTACACCTGTGTTTCTGGAACAGATTAAAGCAAATGTAAGTGATTTGTGAGGTTAAACATACAGAAAAATTTGTTAACCCTGCTTTTTGGAATGGGCTCAGGCTGTGCCTGTTCCAGAAAGAATAATTTGGCAAAATCCAGCTCATTTACAGAGACAACCAATACAGTGGAACCTCAGGTCATTTACCCGAAGTCATTTCCCCCATAGGATTGTATGTAAATACAATTAATCCATTCCGGACCACACAAACTGTATGTAAATATATTTTTTTAAAGATTTTTAAGCACAAAAATAGTTAATTATACCATAGAATGAACAGTGTAATAGTAAACTACTGTAAATGTAAAAACATTGAATAGCACTGAGAAAACCTTGAACAGAGAAAACTAACATTGTAAGAGTTCACACTATAGCCTTATGAACCGCTCACTGTAAACACTTTTTTTTAATGAGTTTTAAGCACAGGGAAAAAACCGAACATTTGAAAAATCCATAATTTATACAAAAACTAACCATAAACAACAAAGAAAACTAACCTTGCATGAGTCGAGTTCTGGCATGAAGGAAGTGAGGAGGAACTGAATGGAGAGGAGATTACAGTTTTGAGGTAAAGTCTGTGACGATGTGGGTTCGCTGCATGCTCCCATCTCGTTTCCGGGAGCCCTTAAACCCGTCACCGTCGGTAATGTTACCGATGAGCACGACAATGAGGCACTACAATGGAGCAAGGGGATGGTGCAAAAAGTGCCAAGTGCTTTTATTAAAATCAACAAAACAACAATGAAAAACAAAGACCAAATTAATTAAAGTGCAGTGTTTTCAGAATCCTTCAATAAATAAATAATCCCATAAAAACAGAAGTGAAGTGGAGGTTAAAATCCAATAGAAAAAAGTCTTCATTAAATACAATGAGGTTAAAACAATGCTGGAAGCAGTCTCTTTAAAAACAAGCCCAGTGCATTCGTTAACTGGTGACCCCCGCTGCCTTCTCGGCCTTACGCGGCCAGCCGTCCTTCTTCTGGTCACTCCAGCTCCTTGATCACTCAGCTGAAGCGACTGCTTGCTTCTGCCCCACCAAGTGTCGGCCAAACACCCCTGCTTGGGCTCACTGTCCAGCTGCCTGCCTGCGAGCATGCGCTCGCTCGCTCACACCGGTTCTTTCCACACTGCTTCCTGCTTACTTCCTCACTCCGCAACCTCCATCTTTCTTTTCTTTTTCCTCCCTTTAGCTGCCTCGCGCTTCTATTTATGAAGAAGACATGGCAGCTGTAGCGCAGCAATTATTTATTTAAAACTAGCCTCTTGACGTGAGCTGTGGACCCGATATACCACAAAGTCCCTCTGTGCGATACGGTCCAGATCTAATTATGCAGATCCAGATCGTCTGGATGACTTTGATTTATGCAGGGACGATTCCAGTTTGGCACGAAGACGATTCTTAATGTTGTCAGTTTGCACACCTCGATGGTCTGGGATTTTTCGGGTGATTTTCTATGTAATAAACTTAATAAGTTATAGCATAATGAAAATTGAATAATTAGATCTGGACCACCCTATACTGGACAGGGAGAGACTGAACACGTGCGTAAATCACCGGCGTGTACAAACTGGAGGGGAAACGAAATAGAGCACAAAGGAGTTCACAGCGAATGCACAGGGAGAGACTGAACACGTGCGGAAATCATCAGCGCGTACGAACTGGAAATGAAACTGGCTTGTTCGTCACCCGAGTGTGTGGTCGTGAACAGATGTAAAAGTTTGCCGAAATTTTTGGTTGTAACCCGATTTGTACATGTTCAGAGATGTTCATGACCCGAGGTTCTACTGTACAGTAATCCCTCCTCCATCGTGGGGGTTGCGTTCCAGAGCCACCCGCGAAATAAGAAAATCCGCAAAGTAGAAACCATATGTTTATATGGTTATTTTTATATTGTCATGCTTGGGTCACAGATTTGCGCAGAAACACAGGAGGTTGTAGAGAGACAGGAACGTTATTCAAACACTGCAAACAAACATTTGTCTCTTTTTCAAAAGTTTAAACTGTGCTCCATGACAAGACAGAGATGACAGTTCAGTCTCACAATTAAAAGAATGCAAACATATCTTCCTCTTCAAAGGAGCAAACAAATCAATAGGGTTGTTTGCTTTTAAGTATGCGAAGCACCGCGGCACAAAGCTGTTGAAGGCGGCAGCTCACACCCCCTCTGTCAGGAGCAGAGAGAGAGAGAGAGAGACAGATAAAAAAATCAATACGTGCCCTTCGTGCTTTTAAGTATGCGAAGCATCGTGCTGCATGTCGCTTCACGAAGCAGCTGCACAGAAGGTAGCCAACGTGAAGATAATCTTTCAGCATTTTTAGACGAGCGTCCGTATCGTCTAGGTGTGCGAACAGCCCCCCTGCTCAATCCCCCTACGTCAGGATCAGAAAAAGTCAGCGCAAGAGAGAGAGAGAGAGAGAGAAAAGTAAGCTGGGTAGCTTCTCAGCCATCTGCCAATAGCGTCCCTTGTATGAAATCAACTGGGCAAACCAACTGAGGAAGACCCATTGTCCACAGAAACCCGCGAAGCAGCGAAAAATCTGCGATATATATTTAAATATGCTTACATATAAAATCCGCGATGGAGTGAAGCCGCGAAGCGCGATATAGCGGGGGATTACTGTACTCTGAAACTAACCTGCAAAACAGCAAGTTTAAAATGAACAGTTAATGTTTTAAGGCCATAATGGTTCATGAACAGAGAATTTAATCATAGGGTAAAATGTAAAAAACAATCTGTCAGAAATGCTGATCCCAACTGCACTTTTCAAAAAACAGAAACACTAAGCAAAACTGTTGAAAATGTGGTGCATGTTCCTGAATGAAAAAAATAAAAAAAGAAGCACAACGCCTTTGCCAAATACTGACCGACAGAAAGGCAATCATCTACATGAATGTTACCATTTTATATTTGAGATTTTAATATATCTGAGAAACATTCTAAAACATAACATATTCAGTTCATCAAGGCTTTGAGAGGAAATCAAAGCAAAACATTTACTTTTCCCATCTTTTTTTTGTTTTTGTTTTTTGTCTTTATTGTAGACAGATAGATAGATAGATCGATCGATCACAAAAGCGTGTCTCTGCATTCATATGTCTTCCTGAGTCAGAAATAATCACCATCACCATTTTTTACATTTTTTGTCTATAGCACTTATAAGACCTAGCTTTGTTCCAGTTTTGCCTCCTGCTTTTACTTATTTAGGCAGCTAGTCACCATACTCATTCCGGCAGATGGTTACTCAACTATACTTCAACTCTAGTAAATTGTAGATTTACTAGAATTGTTTGGGCAGAGGGAGTAAACTTGCTGAAATTCACTGAAGGATGTTGTCTCAGTATAAAAGTGAAAACAGCATGACTCAACAAAATGTTTTTGACTGGGTAGAAAGGTTTAAAGTGAGAAAAACAAGTACAACTGATGAAGTCTGATGACATGGTGAATGCCTTCATCAGAAAAGATTTATTATGCTCTCCACTGTTACTGCACATTTAGATATCAACTATGGGTGCATGTACATGCCATAGTGCATGATGATTTGGGGATACAGAAAGTTTGCACTACATGGGTGCCTAAACATCTAAGTGATCTGCCCAAGCCAACATGCTTCAGTTGATTTCAACAAGTTTCACTCCCTCTGCCCAAAGAAATCTCACTATGGCACGTTGGTCAACAATGGTTCAATCTCTTCAACTGGATTAATGGCAGAGAACTGCGTGTGTGTTTGAACTACCCATAAGCCATCACGAACTTGCTATATTGCATCAGCCTCTATCCATTGCGGTTATCATGTAATTTTTAAATTGCCTTTACTTTTTGATTTACCCTTGTATAAATATGAAATGCAAAAACAAATCCTTAAACCAGTGAGGGAAAAAATGACAAAATGAACAATTAATGAAAAACACTCAAAAATAAAAACAGTCACTTGGGAGGAACAATTTGGTTGCTATTCTAAAAACATCATAAGGTACAGGCTTCCAAATCAATTACAATAAATGTAATGGTTAAGTAATGGTTAAAAATAATTACGTCCAATCACAATCATCTAAAGTGCAATGCAGGGCATACTCGATTACCTAAAAGTAGGAAATGACAGGATTTGCTCTAGAGAGGACCAAGACCAAGACAGAATACATGTGTGTAAATGAGAGGGAAGTCAGTGGAATGGTGAGGATGCAGGGAGCAGAGCTGGCCAAGGTGGATGAATTTAAATAGTTGTGATCAACAATACAGAGTAATGGGGATTGTGGAAGAGAGTTGAAAAAGAGAGTGCAGGTAAGGTGGAATGGATAGAGAAGAGTGTCAGGAGTAATTTGTGACAGACGGGTACCAGCAAGAGTGAAAGGGAAGGTCTACTGGACAGTAGTGACACCAGCTATGTTATATGGATTGGAGACGGCGGCACTGTCCAAAAAACAGGAGACAGAGCTGGAAGATTAGAAATGAGTACATTAGAGGGTCAGCTCAGGTTGGATGATTTAGAGACAGAGAGGCGAGATTGCATTTTTTGGACCATTCTCCATTTTCTTTAGCACAGAGGAGAAAACCCTAGAAGATTTTTAATGTCATTTCTGGTCCTGAAATTGCTCACACAGGAAGAAATCATTCATTTGGAACCATGCTTCCAATGAAGACACAACGCTCTGCAAATGGGAAGCATTGCAACAGCTTAAGAAGCTTTGAACACATTTGGTTTACCTTTAGTTTTTTTGTCTCTTTTTTTGTTCTCTTTTCTTTTTTTACCAGATGTCAAATGGGGTGTCCTTTGAAGCCCTAACCCTTTCTCTGTTTCTGTTTACTTCTGATTATTTCAGAGTATATTGATTTTTCTCTGGGTATTCCAGTTTTTCTGTCTCTTCCCAAAGATATTCAAGTTAGCTTGATTGGTGACGCTATACTGGTGTTTGTTTGAATGTGCCCAGCAGTTTTCTTGCATTCCATCCAGACTTAGCTCCTGTTGAACCAAATGCTTCCATCTCTAAACAACCCTGAATTACAATAAATGCTTTCAGGAAAGTAAAGAATTAAAATACATGCTTTTTTGTCATCAGTTTTTATTTTTGAAGCTTTCTAAAACAGTTGGTCTTCATGCTGATGTGAAACAAATGTCCTTTGGACTCATGAAGCTGACAGCTCATTTAAGTGTTTAAAACAAGGCACATGAGTGGTGCTGGGCCC
This sequence comes from Erpetoichthys calabaricus, assembly GCF_900747795.2. Lineage (NCBI taxonomy): Eukaryota > Metazoa > Chordata > Cladistia > Polypteriformes > Polypteridae > Erpetoichthys > Erpetoichthys calabaricus. The sequence goes on from NC_041394.2 coordinate 93,475,259, forward strand.
TCTAAAGCAAGATTGCAATCAGTGTTGTTGCAGAGTATCAACAGACTCTGTGTGATTTACCTATCTTGGTAACTGTTCCAGCGTTAGAACCAATGTACTGAAATAGTCTATCACTCTGTTAGGATACTGCTTGTTTGACCCGAGTTTCACCTTTGTTACCAATTATCTCCAAAGTTAGTAGATGGTGCACATAAGAAGTTCAAAACCACCATGACCACTGGTACCGATCCCATGGATATATAAACTCTTAATGGAATGCTCATCTTTTGTTGAACAGGAAGCACAGGTGAGTCATGTCACAAATCCAGCCACTAACCTCCTCTCTTGTAATATTTTTTTTTCAGGTAAACACAGAAGTCACATAGCAGAACCTTAACTTATCTATCTGTTCTCTCTACAGTAAAAATGAAACACATCAAAGGAATACTTAAATGGCAAATTTTTATCTCCACTTTTCAACCACTAAAACTATCCTCAAGCTTCTTTCAGCAGGTTTATTATTGTGGAGACAGATGGAGCACTGAGAAAGAGATGGAAAGAAAGACACTGTTGTTTACTTGTTAGTTTGCCAAACAACCTGTGAAATAGTATGGAGGAACTGTTTGTTTGCCCTACAACACTCTACAATGAACAGAATTTTCTCTAAATTTGTCTTTTTTGTCAATTTCACCGCATTCCTGGACAACAGAAAGAAAACTAGACAGAACAAGCCCATGACATCTTAATTGCTTCAGACAGCACCACTTCAAATAGTTAAGCACCTCTTTTCCTAGAATAAACTAGCAGCAGTAAGCAGCACGGCTGATGAACGATGCAAGCAGTAAAAAGTTTAAAGTTATAAAAGAGGCTTTATTTTTGTGCAAAGACAGCAATCGATTGTCTTTTTCATTTTTTTGAGATCCAAGACTTAAACATATCTATATTTTGTGGTTATCCATGGTAATGACAGAATTGACAAAAGTAAAGTTTGTGGTGCAAACTCAGCCGTCCCCATTTACATTAAAGGAAAACAAAAACAAAGACTTGACAGCCTTCAAAACGGAACATAAATAATAGTCACCAAGTAACATGGCGCTGATTAATTCTAAGCATTTTTTTGTAAGTCATAGAGGTGCTTCTTTTCTCTGGTTGCTCAGTCGTGAACTGACACCTCCTTCAGGGTGGTCAAGCTTTTATAGCCATGGGACTGGAAGGAGCGGAGTCAGTTCCCCTCATTGGGCGGTTACTCAGTACTGTGGAGGAAAAGGAAAGCAACACAGTTAGCGGCAGCTCCCCCTCTAAGTCAGGGGTGGAACTACATACCTGGGCGTCCTTCTGACATGCATGCGTGACAATATATTTTTATATTTTTGACTATCTGAAGAGCTAAATGATTTATGCAAAAATTAGAGTGTATTACAGTGGTTTGATTTTCTATTTTTTTCTTTAATAACAAATTATTTACATTGGCTACAATACATACAATTATTTTTATTACATTGCTGATTGTAATTGATGAATACTGGTGCTAAATTAGCTCCAAATAGCTAGTTGAGCATATTCATGCTTTTTTCAGTTTAAAGCCGTTGAAATGCATGTGTAGGGACAGTAATTTTATGTTATTTTCAGTGTCTGTATAAATTTACTTATAATTTCTGACCTTCAATTTCTTTTACTAGCCTATTAAATTAAGTACATTCTACACTTTATCAGATTAAATAGGATTTTGTGGCAGAATTTACTGATTGTGATGCCTGAAGTGTTCCATAGATAATAACAGAATGATTCTGTGTCCAAGAATGTCCAGCCTTCCTGGAATAAATACTCGAAACATTTACCCACACAAGTAATCAGATTTGCTATGCAATCAAGGAGAAGGGTGGATATCTCATTGACTGAGACAAAATTCTCTTTTTATTAAAGCAGGCTCTTAGAAGGATTAATGTCATTGCCTTTTTTTAATTAAGTTTCTGTTTTATTTAAAAGGCTGTTTTACAGTTTTACTCTAGCAAGACAAATCAATAAATGTTATATATAATTTAACTATTCAGTAAAGTTTCAGGAGAAAAAATAAGATTGAAGGGTGAACCTTTTCTTTGATTTAAGAAGTCATTGCCTGAGGAAGTGTATTAAATCTTACCATTTCCACATTCATTATTTTACAGTCCACAAATCATGATTATTTCTCCCTTTAAGTACCTAACATAAATCAATTGATTGCAGCATAATTAACATTCATGCTTTTTACCTGGGGGTGTTATTGCATGCATTGCCCTGCATTTCCCATGTTACTACATTGTCTAAGTTTCAATACTCCGCTGATAATTTGTGTAATGTACTATATGACTATGTAACCCTTTTATCCTAACATCTAAAAATAACCCCATTAACACCATCTTAATGGGGAGTGAACATCTGGCCCTACTGGATTATGACCGGGGCTGTGAATTGTAACTGCAGATGTGCCTTAATAACATTTTCTTTTTGTCAGATTATCTATCTATTTTGTTTTATCCAAACTCCGCTTGTTTATTTTTACCATTGTGATTCTGCAGTGTTACAGGTCATTAGCAATTATTGCCAAGCCTCAGCGATTACTTCCAGTTATTTCTAATTACAAATACACAATAATCCAGTGTTTTTTGACTGGGGATGGCAGTTATATACTGTATTGTTTAATTTCTTTAACTTTGTCCATCAATGATTTAATGTCAGCAACTGCTGGCACATTTTATAACTCAAATTATTATTATTATTTTTTTTATTTGTTACCAGTAACGGCGCACTGCATGATAACATGCAGTGAATACACTTGACTTGAGCATTCCTAGTTTTCATCCTCTTTTTCTGTACGTTTATCATTCGTTTGCTCAGAAGTTGATGCGCTTGCTGCTTCCTGAGCAGCTCTTCTTTTCTCCACTGTAGCGGTCCGTTTCTTCTCTTCTTTTGTCAGCATCTTTTCGCTTTAAAACTGATTAAGTCAGTGATTGTGTTGCAATTACTTAGTACGTTTTCCTTGATTTTTCACTTAAGCTGGCACTTGAGTCTTCAATCTGCCTCAAGAATGATTTCAGATATGAAGATATAGGGGAAGTGACAGTGAAGGTGGTAGGGAATGGTGCCCGTACGCATGCGCCACACAGCTGCCCTGCTGGCCGCTGCCGAAAGTTGAGTCTACAATAAAATAAAATAAAAATGAAAAGAGGAATAACCTTGGAGGGCAATCATCACCGAAAGCGGATAGCAGACATCACGTAGTATATGTGTACGAAATTTCAGGCCAATAGTTCAAATGGTTTGCGAGCTACAAGTGATTTAAAATCCTGGATAGACAAACGGACAGCCATGGTAGCATATTATATAAGATCATAACTTACATTGTCATCATCCACATTGTCATCAGATCACATTTATAAAATTATATTCAGCTGTATGCTGATTAACTTCTGCTGATAGACCTCTTTCAGTTTCTACAGTTAAACATACCCACTCGGCTCTGCTCCCCTACTCAACTCTCCTCTGGGTTGTACGGAAGGTAATCTTGACAACTAGCTGTACAACTAACATGCAATGTAAGTTGATGAATGGACACACAGAACAGGTGTCTCACTGTACTTTCTAGATTGATCGACCACACAGACATAAAGGTCATCTAAATCATTGCTTAAGTGTCTCCTGGATGTGGGTTTATTTTCTAAAGAACAGAGGAGCTGCTGCCGCATGTTGTGTGTGTGTGGTTTTTTTTTCTTTCTTTATTTGAGTGATTTAAGTCAGTGGTGAATGAGAAAGTAGGAACAGGGTTGGAGGTAAAGGATTTATGGAGCCATTTCGTAAGTTAAGAAGGGAACATTCACCCGATACATTTGAAACCACGATATACACAGAGACATCAACCAGTAGATACTTTGTCATACATTATTCCAGCAGTTCTCTACTGACTGGCAATCATTTGTGATTTATTAAGGTATTAATAGAAAAAACAGGCTTAGGAAATGGAAAGAAGGGTAAGTCTTAACCACATGCAAAACGGGCTAAAATAAAGATAAGAATACATAGTGAGGCTGACGTTTTTTCATTTTTTTTTTGGTGAAGATTGCTTCAGAGTTGTAAATATTTAGACCATGTATTCTGTAATTAGCAGCTGGTGTTTTGCTCCCTGCACCTTTCTTTACTGTCCTTCAGCTCTGAGAAGTTGTCAAGGTTTTTACATTTGTTCCTTGAAATGTACAAAATAGCATACATGCTTGTGGTTGAATGGCAGCTATTTAAATGCCTGCTTCAATACAAAGTGCTTTTCCGACAACCTTAAGTTACTAAGTCCCACTGTTAGACAAACAATTCACAAAAATTTAAACTGGGTAATCAAAAGCAACCAAACAAAAATAATATATCCAATGTCATTGCATTGTTGAAGGTCACAGAATGAATACATGCATGGATGATGGTATTTACATTTGTGGAGCATTCAAACTTTTACACAATGATATTAAAAAAAACGTGCATTATGTGCATTTCAGGACTGGCTACTGCTATGTTCTATGACTAGAACAAGGTGAGTGCTATTAAAATGTTTTTCATATTTAAAATGCGCACTACATTGAATACATTAGATTGGTGGTTTCCAATCCCCATTCTGCGGGACCCCATGTGGGTTTTTGTTCCCACCAGTTTCACAGTCAGTGAAGTATTTTATGTCTTAATTGATCTTGCAGTTTAATTACCGTAAGTAGGTTATTTTTTTTCATCTCCTATTCTTCATTCAACAGTGTGATATTTACCTTCATAAGAAATTTGGAAATATTTGTTCTTTTGCCATTGTTTTAAGTTCTTTATTCTTTTTTTCATTTTTTAGTAATTCTTCTTCTGTAGAGTTTACCTTTTTAATTGCATCCTAATAAAGACATTAAATGAAGAGAGGAATGGACTTTTTAAAACCACCACTGGGACATTCAACTGCCAATAACCTTTTCAGTTAACTTCTCATAAATTTTGTTCACAGTGACATTGTAATCATTTTTTTTTCCATTTGCTCCTGCAGAATTATTGGACCTGAGACAAATTATTTGGGAATATCTTTTCATAAATTGTGGTGAGGCTAAAGCCGGTTCAAATCCTGTAAATGCCAGAAGTGACTCTACTATGTTGGGCCCTTGAGCAAGGCCCTTAGCTTGTAATTGCGCGTCCTGGGTATGACATTAAGCTGCATCTAGCCCTGCAAACAAGTCCTCCAACTTACAGAGAAAACTTGTGGGTTGGTGGCAAGATTGGCACTCCAGCCACCATAAAAAAAAAACCTTACAGTGTCCAGTGTGGTGATGAGGTGTCACTCATTGCACTTGGGTCCCAATCCAGGTGGTTCGTTGTGTAGTGGGTGCAGCAACGTGCTCTCAGCGCATGCTCCCAAACAACCTAAAGTGAGGACTGTACAAAAGAATATTCTTTATTTAAGTCATTGTAAATGGATAATTTGGATCATTGCCTTCTTGAAATCTAACATCTTTCCTAGTTTTAGTTTGTTTGGTTGATGAAACCAGAAATTTCTTCATTATTTTTTCTATTTTGTCCCATTTATTTCAAGAAGAGTGCCAGTCTCTGCTGCTGAAAACACCATACTTCATGGTCAAAGCCCTATGATTTATCAGTAAAATATGCAAGTAGCTAAATGTAATCATCTCTGCAATTAATTTCTGCTAATTGTGTATTTTGTGTCATTACTATTATTGCACATTTTATTAATTATATTTCTGCATTTTATTTCTTATTTGTGACACTCTCTTTCTGTGTGTGGGAATGGCTGTGGACAAAATAACAACACTAATTGCCAAGTCACATGATCAGCTGACATTGACACATGAGATATCATTGGCCCATGTTATATAATACAATGACACGGATACCAAACTATTTGATTCAACAATAAAAAGCATGGGTGTGTTTAACTAAGTTACTGAAAGGTTTGCTAGGCAAGGTTCAAGACTCTTTTTGCTTTATGACAATATTTTTTCCTACTATGTTTGTTATGTGACTCTTGTGGTATTTTAGATACTTATTTAGAGCCTGGTTTTCTGACACTGCCTTTAAATTGCCCCAACAAAATCCCTTTATTTCACAATCTATTTTTGTTATGACTGCAAAGCAAGTGGTACTTCAGAGTGACCAGGGGCCTCATGTATAAATGGTGCATATGTGCAAAAATGTTGCGTATGCCCGTTTCCACATTCACATCAAGATGTATAAAAACTAAACTTGGCGTAAAGCTATGCACATTTTCATGACAGCCTCACACCGTGGATATGCACATTTCTGCTTAAAAGCAGTTATTGCGTCAAAGCAGTGCTACTGTTTCTGTGTGGTTTACCTTTGTTTTTTAGATTTGTATCCATGACCAAGGTTTTTTCAAATACACCGAAATTAATTGCATGTAATAATATAATATAATACAAATTTAAGGCACTTGATTGTATCCACACTTTTTATAATATTGTCTGCAGCATAATAAACAGTAATACCACATCTGCTGCCTACTTGGTTGTCTTATTAAACATGCAAATTATTTACACTTGATTTGCACTTCTTTTTATTTCTGGTACTGTGCGACTTTTTGAACTTAATATTTTGAGTGGCTCCATCCTTCTGTGCTACTCCATCAATTTTCTTTTGTTGCTTATACCACTACTTAGTCCACCAAATAGTACGGTTTTACTTGCCTTCACTTCACTGCGCAGGACCTCCATTTCACATTTGCTGAAATTCTTTTTTACACATACTTTTGCCATTGTCTTTTAACAAAACACTGAATGGAAGGGGCTATATATACTGATTTGCATATTCAAATAGGTGAAATTCTGTGTGGAGTCGGATGAGGTTGTTGCCACGTGTATGTCTGCTAAAATTTACGTTGATTGGGATTTATAAAGGGAAAGTGCATAGAACTTTGCTTATGCACAGTTTTATGCATCTAACTTTTTTCTGTGCATACACACATTTCTAGGTTTGTTCATACTCCATGTTTTAATGTGAATTCTACGAAAGGCTTATATATGAGGCCCCAGAAAATTGACGGCTATAATACCAATGTGTCACTTCTGGTCTCTGACCACTTTAACCCGCCTCTTCTTGTGGGAAGGATTTAAGAACAGAAGATCCGCCATTTTGACACAGTTCAATTGGGAATTTGCATCTGGAAAATCATTCCATTTTTTTGTGATGGTTTAATTTTAATTATAAGGGATTAAAAGGGTGTTTTCCCAACTCTTTATCATGGTCTGTCTGTTCCCTTACACTATTTACATCAAGAATAAAGTGTGCATTTAAAAACAATTGTTCCTCTCATTTATGTAACTCAGAACCCAGAAAACAACAATATTGTCAGACAACTATGTATGGGGCTTATTATGTTAGTTTGGTTTCTTGGTTTTGAATCTGTTTGGTTACTTGATTTTAATTCTTGTCTCTCATTTTCATTATTGGATTAATAATTTTCTGGTTCCCAGCCCTGTCCTTTTTTGCGTCTGGTATCTGTTTAAATCAACATTTTCTTACTTACTGGTATTGACTTTTACATATTTTTCTAACTCCACATCTCCATCCATCCATCCATTATCCAGCCCGCTATCTAACTACCGGGTCACGGGGGTCTGCTGGAGTCAATCCCAGCCAACACAGGGCGCAAGGCAGGAGACAAACCCCGGGCAGGGTGCCAGCCCACCGCAGGGCACGCACACACACAACTCCACATCTCCTGAGCGTTAATTAAAACTATTTATGATTGCTTCTTTCAGTGCAGTCATTACACTTGATATTTTATTTACATTTTATTCATTACTTTTCCCTACCTGTGGTTCAAATACCAGGTACTGACAGTACAGCATGAAAGGTAGGCACATTCAATCACAATAAGCTAATTCAGAGCTATAAATCAATCCACCCTGTTGGGAAGTAGAAAGAAAAGGAAGTCCCCAGGTATTATGTAAGTTACCATTGGCAGAATGTGCAAACATCAGGCAGACATTGCTGAAGGTGAATGGTGAGCTCTATGGATGTGAAACTATAGAACTAAACACTTAGATTTAGGTTAGGCGAGGTTAGATGCCATGCTGATTCTTTGAAGATAACAATGATAATTTTTTATCATGTTGAAATGACAAACTACTGTTTAATCTGAAATTTATAGATGTATGTAATATTCTTCTGTGAGTATGAAGAATGGAGGCTTTGTAGACATCTGCAGTCCACCATGGCCTGATTGAACTCTTGGTATGATTCTTGTATAATTGTTAATGGAAATAAAACTATGTAGATTACATTTTCAGCTATGGTAGAGGTAAATGATGCTACTGTCATTGAAGAGCTACCGAAATCTTCAGAGCTATTGTGGTTTTTAACAGCTTAGTAAATGAGGGTGAATAATGCTAAATGAAATTAAAAAGTTATTTAAAGCATTTCTGCTCAGTGAACAAGTCTACAACTGATTTGCAACTAATCGTACTTCTTCGTATGGGTCCAGCATTTTCTGTGAAAGATTGGGGTTTTTGCAAATAGGACACCATCACGCTATTTTTGTTTTGTAAACCTCTCCTTGGTAACAATTTCATCTGTTATTTCAAAGATTCACAATCAGCCTGAGTGCAATGTTCTGCATTGCAAATCCTGATCTTCAGGAGAACATTTTAGCCTGACAGAGCAGGAGCTGCCAGACATGTTGCTGTTTGTCTTTACCAATGTGCACAAAAAATGGTTACTTCAGCTGAAGTTTTCCCTGCAAGGGAGCTTCTTGTTTTAGTAACTCAGTGCAGCTAATCCATATTGATTTATGTGCACATTCAGATTCCAAATGTGCAAAGGAAGCCACAATTAACATGGCAGGCTACCTCGGTAATTAAACTCTTATAACACCACTGGGTTTCAAGCTAAATTATATTCTTGCCAAATATATTAAATGAAACAATTTAAAGATTTATATATCTTTATTTCTCAAGGTGATGAAAAAATAAGTGTTACTTGTAGTTTACAGTTAAAGATTAGGTCTAATTTTATCCCTGCTGTGATAATTTATTTCTGTAGGCTCATTAACCCTTTTCAGCTAAAGCATTTGCGCCAGTTACAATATCCATGCATCTCCATATAAATGAACAGTTGCGTAAATGTTATATACTGTGTCTCTGGGGTCTTAGCTTTGATTTAGGACAAACAGCAACAATTTCAGCTCTGACTGTGTTTCTTACATTATCAGCATTCAAAGAGCAAAGCCATTACAATGCTGCTAATAGAATCATCTATAGGTTTTTTTTTTGAGCATACCAGAGACTACATTCAAAATACGTTTACATTTGTTACAGTGGATAATCGAAAAATCAGTATGTTACATGGAAAAAACTCAATGTTAGTTCTACTCACAATGTGAAAATGCCAACAAATCCAGAGGTGTCCTATGAAAAGAAATAGTTGATACTAAATAAAGCCTGAACAATACCTGAAAAAATTACACTGAGTGTACCTACATATGCCAGGCCAGGATGTGCTCATAACTTCCTGACACAATGTAGTTTAATGTGAACTGAAGTTTCTGCAGCTCTCTACCTGTCAGTGGTGTACAAACAATTTTAAAGGGGTAGGGACAAAGCACTTGGGCACATTCTGGAAATTTAACAATAGTCTAATTAGTTAATAACTTTAGATTGGTCTATGACAAGGGGCCTCATGTATAACAGCGTGTGTAACATTCACACTAAAACATGGCATACGGACAAAAACAGAGAAGAAATAAATGTCAACTTCGAAATTTCCACCTTAATTTTATAGTTTGTCATTAAAGTAGAATGTCATAAACTTCATCTTAAAATCGATGTTTAATTTACTAGAGTTTCACCAATCCCATCATAACTAAAGTGGCATATTAAATGCTTTGTATTCTAAGTGTTCCCTGACCCAGTTATTAATTGCTACGTGCTTCTCAAATGGTCGCACCAGTCCCAGCAAGCACAGAGTGCAAGGCAGGACGAATCCCTGGATGGAGTGCCAGCTCATCGCTACCACTGTGCCACTTGCCCCCACATGTTTAATTATTAACAGTACATTATTTAAATGAAGTTAACAATTTATTTGTAAAATGCAATATACATACAGTACTATGTATTTCATCATAAAAATGATATCAAGTATACATTCTAGTATTCTACAGCACCAGCACCAAGAGGATAGCTTTTGGAAATCTAAATCGACTTAGAAGCCTGTCATCATCACCTGTAAATGCGCGCTCTCTTCTATTGAATTCAATTGAATTCCTTTATTGTTACTGTTATCACTGCTTTTTGCAGATGATGTTGTCCTGTTTGCTTCATCAGGCCGTGATCTTCAGCTCTCTCTGGATCAGTTCGCAGCTGAGTGTGAAACGGCTGGGATGGGAATCAGCACCTCCAAATCCGAGACCATGATCCTCAGCCGGAAAAGGGTGGAGTGCCCTCTCAGGGTTGGGAGCGAGATCCTGCCTCAAGTGGAGGAGTTCAAGTATCTCGGGGTCTTGTTCACAAGTGAGGTAAGAATGGAGCGTGAGATCGACAGGCGGATCGGTGTGGCGTCCGCAGTGATGCAGGCTCTGAATTGGTCTGTCATGGTGAAAAAGGAGCTGAGCCGTAAGGCAAAGCTCTCAATTTACCAGTCGATCTATGTTCCTACCCTCACCTATGGTCATGAGCTATGGGTAGTGACCGAAAGAACGAGATCACGAATACAAGCGGCTGAAATGAGTTTCCTCCGCAGGGTGTCTGGGCTCTCCCTTAAAGATAGGGTGAGAAGCTCAGTCATCCGGGAGGGGCTCAGAGTAGAGCCACTGCTCCTCTGCATCGAGAAGAGTCAGATGAGGTGGCTCGGGCATCTGATCAGGATGCCTCCTGGACGCCTCCCTGGTGAGGTGTTCCAGGCACGTCCAACCGGGAGGAGGCCCCGGGGAAGACCCAGGACACGCTGGAGGGACTATGTCTCCCGGCTGGCCTGGGAACGCCACGGGATTCTCCCGGAAGAGCTAGAAGAAGTGGCCGGGGAGAGGGAAGTCTGGGTATCTCTGCTCAAGCTGCTGCCCCTGCGACCCGACCTCGGATAAGCAGAAGAGGATGGATGGATGGATGGATGGATATTGTTATTGTATGGTACAATGAGATTCAATATGCAAATGCTCAATAAACTTATTTTCCTATAAAATGATAAATAATAATAATAATATGATAAAAAACAATGAAAAACATGCAATATGATAGTGTAAGTAAAATATACCTGTACATATAGTGCAGATATGGCCAGTGGTTCAAAAAGTGGCTCAGGTTGTGCAATATTACAGTTGTAGTGCATGTTTACAGTGAGATAATTGTAATTTTAAGTACAAACAGTTCTACCTGGGGCACTTGATGGACTGATCGTGTGCATTTTTAGCTCTTGGGATGAAACTGTTTCTGAGTGTCAAGGTCTGTACAGGAAAATTTCTGAAGCGTTTGCTGGATGGGAGAAGTTCAAATTAAATTTGGCATGGCTGAGTGGAATCCATGCAGATTCTTGTGGCTTTCCTGAGGCAGCATGTGCTATAGATGTCTTCCTGGGCTAGAAGCTGTATCTGCTGCTGTACGCTCTAATCCTCTGCGGTCTCGACACAACCTGTACAGCTGTGATACCATATACAAATACAATAAACAGGGTAAAATACTCTCAGTAGTGCACTAAGAGTAACAACGCTAAAGCAGCCATTGTATTTCGAATAGTTTCGCCATTCTGTGTACAATTATATTGTTACAATCAAGTGCCTTAAATTTGTAAACGTTATGCAGTTAATTTTGGTGCATTTGATATAGCCCGACACAGTGGCACTGCTCTGATGTTGGGTGCCACCAATTAGCAAAACTGACCAGAAAAGTGTGTATACATGGTGTTAGGCTACCGTAAACATGTGCGTGACTTTATGCCAAGTTTAGTTCTTATACAACTTGAAGTGAGCATGGAAACAGGCAAACGCAACATCTTTGTGTGTATGCACCATTTATGCATGAGGCCCAAGGTCGTTTTGAGTGGGTAGGAGTAGGTCAGAAAGCCTCTCCTCACAACAGCTACTGTGAAGTTTTCATTTCAAACCTTTTAGCTTTGAAAATAAGCTTTAAACTGAGGCTGTTGGGTTTGATAATGTGGCATAAATTTAAAAGAGTTCAGTCAAACAGGGGAAAGACAGTTTCAGCCTCATTCTGCTTTAAGGTTGTCAGCAGGCCTTTGTCCATTACTCTTGGGTAAGACAAATGATTTGTGGAACACTCTGAGCAACCTATAAATCATACAGTTGTTGACTATCGGGATAACTTCCTGATGTGTTTGCATGGTCCAGATTGAAAACACAGCGAGTGAACGTCAGTTATTATGATGCAGATGGCTTTTTGGTTTAAAATGTGTTTATTTAGTATGATTATGCAGATTTGCACTTTGTAGGGTTGTGAGTTTTTTCTCATACTGAGTACCTATTTTCACCTGAAATTGTTGCACTGGGTATTTTTTACATGTTTTTACATGTTCTGCATAACTGTTTGCACTATTTAATTGTTTGGGATTGACCAAAACTGTGCAGTCAGCAAAGGAAAGTGGTTCTGAGCCATTGTTGGGGGTCATAAGGTTGCCAGAGCTGGTTTGAGACAAAGGGCAATAAACAGTTGCAGGATGCTGTGAAAGAGGCTGAAGTAGCTGTGGGAGAACTAACGACCCAAGCCCCACTACCACAGATTTGTTCTTCTGCAGACTGCAAAACTCAATCACCTTTGTTTTCTTTTTTTTGGTTTTCTGAAAGCAAAAAGCCATCACTATAAAGTTAAGCAGCAAATGAGCAACACCTCATTGCGAAGACGACATTCTGAAGTGGATGGCAGGGGGCATCAAAGTGGGTCCTTGGGATCTCTGCTGATCGTAAAAGAAGGGTAAAATCTGCAAGGAAGTTAAAGCCACAATTAATGAAATCTGTTCTTGCTATCAACCTAGAAAACAGTAGATGCAGGTTCATAGACTTTCAGAAGAAACTGTTGTTCACTTGGCTGTTCCATGGCAAAAGAGAAACAATTGTATAGTTTATCTTATACAGTAACCTCCAAGATGCTTCTACCTTAGCTCAAAAAACTCAATTAACTGCTCATGAATCTGATGCCCTACCAACATAGCCCATCCTCGGTCACTAGCCTTGAAGTCATTCTTGACAACACTCTGAGCTTTGAATATCATGCCCTGGCTACACCTAAGAAGCATTGCCTGAATGCAACATCACCTGTCCTCCTACAATACAGAAATACTTTATCATGTGTTCATTACCTGTTGGTTGGATTGCTGCAGTTCCCTTTACCACCAGACATTCTGCATAAAATATCAACATATTACAGTAAATCAGCATTCACTCTCACAATTCCCAACTTTGTCGTCAAACAAATCTCTTGAAATGTGAAATAAAAATCATCTTCAGAACTCTTCTGCTCAATGAGAAGCAGACATTTTCAATATTGCTAACTTGTTCCCATCACAGCTTGCCCAGTTTCAGCCACTCAGATATCTAAGATCTTCCGATGCCATCTTACTAGGTGAAAGAGGATTAACTCTACATTAATGCCAATTTGCCTTTATGAGCCCTACTCTATTTAAATATGTCTTTAAGGCTACATTTGTTATAACATTATAATCATAACTAAATGCTAAAAGCTTTTTTTGTTTCATTGTATAATACTCTATACCAGAATTTACTGTTTTTCTATTAGACTCCTTTTCAGGTGCTGTACAACCTTACCATTCTGTCTAGCAGTTCTTACTCTTAAACTACTGCTCTGTTTAATTAACTTGTCTGCATATTGCATCTTGTTAGGCTTCGCAGTGTTTCTCATGGTGCAACAGTGAGGAAAGTGCACATGTATCTTGGTCCCGTGTTTTATTCTGGATGCTCAGGAGATCCAGGACTGGTTGTTTGAAAGTTCAAGAAAGGGCAGTTAAAAATAGGTTTATTTTTTGAAAGTCTCTTGGGTGTGAATCCTCTGTCTCGCCATTCTTTGTGTGGAGTTTACATGTTCTCAGTGTTACCTGGATAGACCCATATGACCCCATATATGATAAAGCAGGTTTGAAATGTTATACTGTGTGCAGAGAAGGTCTCAAATTGCAAGGAGCTACACAATAAAAGTGATGTAATACATGAACAGAAGGGGACAATGACTGCAGGATGAAAAGTTCCTCAGTACATTAGAAAACACAGCATTAAGACCTATTGGTATATACTTTCTGAATAGTGATTTGCATACTCATGTTTCAATAAACTAATAGGTCTTCACTAATTATAATTCTGACTTCGAGGTAAGGTAATTATTTAAGATAAGAAAGACAGAATTTGTGAGATAAAGTAATAATACTCACTGATCATGGTGCCTGGAGTGTTTCAATTTGTTGCATTTTGATTAGTACATGCAAGTAAGAATTTCACTGTGCTCTGTACATGTGACAGTAATCACCCTAAGAACCTATTTATTATTGTTAGCACACAGCAATGTATGCTTTAAGGGTTGGCTTTAGTGCATCTGTTACTCACTTATTGTTATGTAACACAAAACAAAGCCTTTGTGGAGCTCTTATTGCACAGCATTGAGTGACTAATTTATGTGCTATAGGCAATCCCTACAGTTAAAGTGCTATCAATGGTGTTTTGTAAATCTTATCAACATCAAAAGTGTCATTTGTTAAAATCTGGTTACTTACAAGTAAATGACTAATAGATGCCCCTAAGTAGCCTCTAGTCTAAAGTGTTACCGAATTATCTCTTATTGCACTTTTTAGTTTAATCTTGTTGCTTTGAATTGCTTTCTTGTGTGCTTTTTAAAACAACTTTAGATTGGGATCTCTGTGAAGAGCCCAATCAAATTAAAACCGACTGATTATTGATATAAAGTGTGTCTTGCCATGTAACACTTCACGGATTCATTTTTATAAACATCATCAAACAGAAAGTAATTAATTTTCTTCTCAGTTTCTTTGAAAACTTTGTGTATGAATGCTGCAGTGTTCTAAAATGAATGCTGCATAGAGCAAAAGGCTGCATTATACGAGTAAATAGGGGGTGTGATATAGTCAATTACACTCCTGGGAATGTGTTATATATTTTAACATAAGTGAATTTGTAAAAGTCAGAGCCTCATTTCAATGCAATCAAATTTATTAAAGGAACCTCATCTAAAAACGGCAATGAATGACAGCTCTTTGCAGTTATGAATTCAGAAAAAAATCCTCAGAAATGAAATTTCTCAGGGTGGTTAAATTTGTCTGAGTTTACACTGCAGGTATTTGATGATAGGAGGTTTCATAGTCACCCTGAATGGATTGAAGCTACAATAAAATGCATTCCCTGCATCGGTTATCAAACATGTGTCCTCAATAGAACTGAGTACCACTGACCCACTGAACCCTATCATAATTCAAGAAGAGTTCAGAATATTGTGTTCAATAGGAAATAAATCTGAGGCTGAACCCTTAACAATTCATGGACATCTAAAAGTGTAACGACATACTATTCTCCATAAATAAGAGGGTACTGAGAAAATACTTTGAACTCCAATCAGTTTTCATAGTTCAAAAAGGTATCTCCTAGCGAATGCCAATATTTCAGTCTGTTTTTAGCCTGAAATCAGCTTTTTCTGTAAGGCCCTACATTATCGGTCATCAAATGGAGTTGATCTGGGGTCAAATTTTCACACAGCAATTTTCATAATGGCCATAGCCAGTCCAGGCAGCAAGTTTCCTCCCCAAAATGCACAAAAAACAGACGGATTTTGACAGACACACTCCCTCATTCACTGGTGGACACTCTTATCCAATCACCCACTTCAACAGATATTAAGTGAATTCAAATTTATATCTATGAATAGTAACACATCAGTTTAAAAAGGCACAAAGTAAGACGCCACTATTTTCGAAAGCATGGCACATTCAATGAATTCAATGATCAAGGGCTGGCACAGGATGATGAAAGCCTTGAAGGCAAGCTACAGATATGTCAGGAAAATAGTCACCCATTCACCACCTCAACAAGAATGACAAACAAGTGCTTCCCTGCCATGTTCATGGATATTCGCTAGGAACAGTAAAACATTCACTAATGCAGAGGTATGAGCATAAGTCAAAAAGCTGAAGGCCAACAATGTAAAGGCAATTTGTAAATTATGTGGTAACCGCAATGGACAAAAGCTGACCCAAAATGACATGTTTACAATGGCTTGTGGGTAGTTCAAACCTGCACAACACAGCACTCTGTCATTAGTCTAGTTAAAGCCAAGGTCAAATGAACAAGGACAATCTCCACTGCGTAATTGCACCATTGTTGAACAATGTGCAGTAGTGAGATTTCTTTGGGCAGAGGAAATAAAACCTGCTGAAATTCACCAAAGGATGTTGGCTCAGTACGGAATTGAAAACCTAACGGCTCAATGAACAGTATGTGAATGTGTAGAAAAGCTTAAAACAGGCAGAACAAGCATAACCAACAGAGCTTGATATGGTCAACCCTCAATATCACGCAAACAAGTCCACATTGACATGACAAACTTTTCATTATTGTTTTCTTCATACTTGGCCCTCACAAAACTGTGGTGATTTTCCTTTCTTGAACTCCATATTGAAAGGAATATTACACCCAAAAATTATAATTTTTTTATATGTTACTCATTCCATGTACTTTGTAGTGGTGGCCGAGAAAAAAATTTAATATCATGTTTCCACGCAGAATGGAGAGAATAAAGATTTTGACATAGCAACAGGCAATAGCAATTGGTGCTGTACAAACTAAAAAAGTCAAGAGTCCTGTCTTGTAACTACCTACTTCTACAATTATGAGCAAGCCCATAAACAGGAAACCTAAAGCCTCATGGGAAGGGTTTTTTGAATTGAAGACAGGACTCTTGACCAGCAAATGAGAGGCAAAAGAGAGGTAGATTTACCATTTAACCAATATTTAAGCAAAAACTATGTGTTTTACACATTTTGAGCATAGATCTGGATAACGAACTTGTGGATTTTGTGACCCTAGTAAACATGCAATTTTTTTTTCTCTTTTCCATTGACTTTTTTCATGTTATTTTCCACTGTACACTATTGGTTGCTATTGCCTTCTGTTATGCCATAAATTTCTTTCATTGTGCATGAAACAATGGATTATTTTCTTTTCTCAGCCACCACTACAAAGTACATGGGATTAGTGACATATAAAAAATATCATTTTTGAGTGGAGTATTCTGTATTTTACTGCTACTATATTTATTAGATCGATAGAAAGCAGACTACTGTAGTGATGGTAAAAAAGGATTTATCAATGCATTACTGGCGTCACATTTGGAAACTCCATTCATTCATTTTCCTTTCCTGCTTATACCATTCTGTGTCCTAGCAGGTGCATCTAAGTATCATTGGACACCAGACAGATACCAGATCCATTGGACAGTAGTCCATGGAAGGGCGCACTGGCAAACAACCTGTTCTTTGTGTTCTTTGCTATGTGTCAGTCCTTCTTGCCTGTAATTCTTTTTCTTGCAGTACGTTATGTCTATAGTCTAAAAATTCAAATTTTTAAAGACAAAATTGTTTGTCTTTACAATAGACTTCTTATATCAGATTCAATATTGAAAAACACAAAAAGATTATAAAACTGATGATTAAACTTAGAGATTAGATTCCTACAAAACCATTGCCTGTAATTTCCTGAACTCAATTTCCTAGTAACTGTCTTTTTGTGGAAGCATTTTTGATGTTGTGTATGGTATATAATTATGTTGCCCTCCTTCCTGAGGCAATGCACTGGAAAGATGTTCTCAATGGATGGATGCTGTATTCAGATAATGACATGGTGTGTCTTTACTGCCCTCTGTAAAGCATTCTGATAAAAATGTAAGCAACTGGCATAGAAAAACTATGATACATGGAGCAAGTGGATTTCATTTTAAATATTAGTGAGAAACAGAAAAAGACGTACTTGTACCAAACTTTTTAGTCACTTGTAGAGGCTGAGGCACTCCTGTGCTATTAGTAATGTGACCAAGCCAGGCCATACTGCCCACAAATAGTTAATTGCTCATGTTTTCAAAATTAGCATACAAGAATTAAGTTCAACTGGGAAAGAGGTAGCATCCATCCATTTGGGAGAAAGGTAGCAGAGTTATCATCCATACATCCATCCATTTTATGAACATGTTCAATTCAAATATGGATGTGGCTGTTGAGTCCAAAATGTGGACTGGAGTCTAGCTCAGTAGCATTGAGCACACAGCAGGAACCAACTTTGAAAGGGGTTGCCAGTCGATTGCAGAGCATACACACCCACACTTAGTCTTATGGAACCAAATTATAGTCAACAGTTAACCTTACATGTACTTTTTTGTAAATGCAAAAAAAAAACCCAAAAACATAAGAAATATTTTTTAAATAATATCACCCTGAGCTCAGTGTTAGCTAATTTTATAGTTTTATGGTTAATTACACTTTTTATGCATATTTTCACTTCTTACAAAAGAAAAACTACATTACAAAGTACAGGCTAAACATTTATAGCAAAATGTTAATGAATTACTGAGGAATATCATACCAGTCCCTATTCCAAACATAGAAATACAGTAGTAGTTTGGAGATCTGAAGAAGAGCAGAGAGCCTCTGGCTGACCCAAAAATTTAGCCTGCCTTCAGGACTGATGAGAATCTTCCCGAGTTAAATCCACAATCAGTGTATTATAAAGATCTGAACGATGACATAATCTTCTGAGCCATTACTTTAATTTAAATCTCTAAATGAAAAGTCCATTGCAACAGCAGTACAGGCAGCCAATTCACATCAAGAGGCATTCTAAGTGTTAATTTCTCAAGCATGAAATGAAAGTGATGGAATTGCAGTTTTATGGGTTAACAAGTGGCAATCGTGCTTACACTAAATTGCTTTTGGGGTGTGAGGCCACCACTAGGGATGCAGTCACATTTATTAGCAGGTCATTGAAGCCCCTATGATCTATGCCGGCAGAATTGTACCATTAATGCAGAGTGTCTAAGCAAGGTTTGGAGTGCTTTGAACCTGCAAGATGAAATGTGCCTGATTTTTATATTCAAGCAATTGACTGTGCAGTTCCTGCATCCGGTGAAAGTGCTTTCTGAAGGTCAGCATCAGCTCAGTCCAGTGGGCAATTTTTGGAATGAAAATTAAGTTTTGCCAGGTATGAGAAGATCAAACAAAGAATACTGTTAATATCACTTCTGGATTCATGAGACCTTAAATGTCCATTTACATAAGGTTTTTAGGAGTTTTCCTTATTCGTGTTTTATCCCATATATTACATTAGAACCAGTCAACAAATCTTTATTTTACAGTGCATAGTGTCTATCACAGAGCACTTTAAAATGCTTATGTAAATGGAATTAAAAGCAATTCCTTATGATATGACAAGGAAGAACAAGGGACAGAAAAAATAACCTTGCAATAAATAAAAAATACAATTTCTAAAATTTACAAAAATAATAGTAATACTTGATCACCAGCACACTATAGTAAAAATGGAATCTGTACATTAGGATTGTACAGATGTATGAAATGCTGAAGAAATGTTCACCAAGGAGGTTAGTGTAGCCAATGCTTTGCAGTATTTTGCAGTCTATCTATCTATCTATCTATCTATCTATCTATCTATCTATCTATCTATCTATCTATCTATCTATCTATCTATCTATCTATCTATCTATCTATCTATCACATGGCAGGCAACTTAAAGGACCAAAAAAAAGGTAATTCCATGCCAGGCCAGGGGGTGGCGGGGTGCACTAACCCTTTCTCTGTTATCTCTACAGACCAAGCACGAGAAATTCTTCCGGGATCCAATGACATCAATTCTGGTTCCGGCCCTCGAAGAAATCACTTCCGGTTCTGGTCCCAAAGATGTCATTTCCGCCGACCTGCCTTAAAACCCTGACAACCTCCTGCGTTCCTCAGTTCTGTTTTGGACTCAGAACTGTATACTTCTGTACTAACAATTCAGTGATTTTTGTTGCCTCATTCAAGTATACTGGTGGCTGCCCAAAACCTCTTCCTATGTCAAGGCCTGTTATTTTCACACTATGTATCTATCTATCTTTGCAGGATAGAACATAATAAATGTAACAAATGAGAGGAGACCATTCAATCCATCAAGCTGGTTTCTTTAGAAAACTAGGGGGCTCCGCCCCCTGCTCGCTTCGCTCGCCAACCCCTGGTGTTGGGAAATGACAAAGAGCGTGATGTATGAATGAGATATAGAATAGTGTGAAGGTGTAGATGATGCATATAGAAAGCAAACAATAAAGTGTTTGGCACAATGTAAAGGTTTATTGGAAAATTTCTTTGTACACAACATTAGTAGTAAAGATGGTGTCTTGTCCTTGAATGAGTTTTCCTTGGCATGGAGCACTTATAACCTTAAGTTTAACGTCAGATGAAGGTCAAACTTGTGAGAAGGCCACATAAAGTTGTCCATGTCCAAAAACGGGTTCAGAGAGGTAGATGCCATCGTTGTCCATGGTTTGTACTTGTGATTTGTTGATGGTCATGGCAAATGCAGGGTTAATGGGGAACTGTCGCCGTTTAAGTGTAAAAGGTAATTCCAGGTCAGAACTTGTAAGGTCAATTCTAGGAATCAGAACAGTATTGTTAGCATGTGATCCTTTAAGAACTGTTGCTTGAATAACATTGTGTGTCATGGTGTTGATGACCAAACGTGTGCCATTGCATAAATCCTGTTTAGTGTTAAGGTTTCTTAATAGCATGATTATTGTTCCGTTTTTAAGGATAAGATTGTGTTGTGTTAATCCGGCTGGGTAAATAGTGTTTAAATATTCTAAGGGGAAATGAAGATGGTCATTGTCGTTATCAGAGTCAACTTTGTCAGAGCTTAGAAAGAGTTGTGTCTCTCCAGGAAGTAATGCAATGACTTGGGTATTTATGTGATACACATTAATATTTGCTTGAGGAATTGTAATAATATCTGGGTGAAGTCTATCTGTATTGGTGAGTGTACCATCTCCCAGTTGTAATAATCAATTGTTATAATCTGGATCTGGACATCGCATGTTTTGTACTAACTGTATCTTTTGAAAGCAATGCCAATTGTCTGTGTATTTTAAGGTGGACTGAACAATAGCTGAGCGCATGGCATGTGGAACAATAGCTAAGCACTGTCTAAAATCTCCTCCTAATAAAAGTACCTTTCCTCCAAAGGGAATATTATTATTCATCAACGTTTGTAGAAGTTTATGAATGGTGTTGAGTAAGTGACTGGATGCCATTGTACATTCGTCAATAATTAACAGTTGTGCAAGACGGATGTCACGTGCAGTGCTACTGTTCATGTTCATAGTGGATACCGATTTGTAGGATGTAATGCAGTTCATAAAGTTTTTACTTTCAGGTACATCGTTAGAAGCTTCTGTAGATATTCAGGATATGAATGTAAAGGAGGCAGTCTAATTTGACCCTTTTGACAACAACGTGTAAATTCATTACTTGTATTGCCAGTTGTTTCTTCAGGGAAGTTAAGTGAATGACAATGATTGCAAATGACATTCATTAATCCCAATGAATTTTCCTGAATAGTGGACCCATTATTGAACGCATTGTCAGCTAACTGGCGCAAGCAGGTGTCTGTCGTTGATGTCCGTGACGTGTATGTTTTGCTTGTGCTGTTTGAGAGGTGCGTTGTTGTATGTCCAGTATTTGGGACGTGTTGTTTTGGAGCTGTAATCGATTTGCCTGTGCTGTGTGAGAAGCCCGTTGTAGTTTACGGCGTGCACTGTTTGTATTGAGCCTTGCCCGTTTTTGTATGTCGGTCAGTTGAGCTTTCTCTTTTTGGAGCCTTGCCTGCTTGTTTTCCAGCATTTCAGATGCGCGTTGTAGACGTCTGCGTTTATGTATTTTGTCCCTTCGCTGCCGTTTCTGTATGTCTGAGATGGGAGGTGTTTCGTTTTGAACCGTGCCTGTTTCGATGCAGCACTGTGAGACACGCGCTGCATGCGTCTACGTTCATTGTGTCTGTCCATTTGGGTTTGTTTCTGTAACTGTGTTAGTTGAGTTTTGCGTTTTTGGAGCCAAGACCTTTTTTCTTCTGGAGTTTCAGAAGCGCATTGTAGGCGCCGACGTGTATTGTTTTTTTTCATGCGGGTTCGTGTGTTTGGTCCCGTTACCCGAGCCGTATCGTTTTGTACCCGTGATCGTGAATTCATGACTTGTTTGTTCTTCAGCGTTAGAAATATGGATAAGTAATAAGGAGGATCGCACTCACTGTTAATATGGAGCCTTTTCTGCAGTTGAACGGTTAATAGTGCCTCATTGTAATGAGATCCACCTATGCTGCATAGTGTGAAAGTGTTGAGATGACGTATGTTTAATACGGACGGTTCGTTCAGAAATGGGGCTTTGTGTGTCATTTCTTATTCATGTTAGTGTGGTCGTGGGTGTGAATCGTCCTTTTTGTGTACGTTTCGTGTGCTATGTCCGTAGTCTGTCCCGTTTCATGTCCAATGGGCTTTGTGTGGCGCTCGTGTCTTCTTTTTTTTGTGTGCTAGGGGCTTGTTGCCTGACTTTTTATTTCTGTTAGTGGAGGTTGTGTTTGTGTGTCGTGGGTCTGAATCGTCTTTTTTGTGTGCAAACCGTTTTGTGTGCTATGTGGTGCTTGCGTGTGACTCCTTTGTTTTTGGTGTTCTAGGGGCGTGTGGCCTCATTTCTTATTTCAGTTACTGGAGGGGGGCTTTGTGTGTCGTGGGTCTCAATCCTCTTCTTTGTGTGTGTCCCGTTTCGTGTGCAATGGGCTTCGTGCGGCGCTGCATGCGGCGCCGGCGTCTGACTCCTTTTTTCTGTGTGCTATGGGTGTGGCGCCTCATTTCTTATTTTACATTGCATTGCATCCGGTATCCGTTGCTTGGAGGGGGGCGGGGGATTTGTGGGGCGCCTGCGCAGTATGTCTTTTGCGTCCACGGCCCATGGCCGGATGTCCCTGTGTCCATCCGGTTTACCATTCTCGTTTAGTAAGATGGATAGCTAAGCTATCCCAATATCTCATTCAATTACATGTCTTGGAAGATTATTCCATATTACCAGCTCTCTTCATAAAGAAGTGCTTCCTGGCTTCAGTCTGCTTTGAAGATCTGGATTAGTCTCCTCTGCTTGAAACTAAAGAGGTTTAATTCTCTGAGTAAGTCAGTCAATGACATGGGCAGCGCCTGGCAGTGATTGGCAGGTGGCCCTGCCTCTTGGGGGATCACCCACAAAACACATGGGACACAACCAAAGCATTGATACATAGACAAAATGAAAAACAAAAAATATAAACACAAGCCACATTAATGTAAATATAAGAATAAAGAATGAACAAAAAGGACATAAAACAAAGCCAGAGGGGGAACCTTGGCTAAAACATGACAGATTGCACAGGGAAGGTGGCAGTAATAATAGAAATGTGAGTTGGGAGATTACTTGTAAATGTCAAGCCAGAAGTTGTAACCAAGTAGTCAAGTAACTAATAACCTGAAAAAGCTGAAAAAATGCAACAGTAATCATAGTCAAAGAAAAGGTCAGCAAGTCAAGAACACTATAACACTCCATTCAAATGACTAGACAGAAGGTGCAACGATTTAAGCTACCACCTCCAGTGCAGCAGCAGTAATAACTAGAGAAATTGGTGACCAACACTTCTTCTCTAGTAACGATAATTGAAAAAATATGAATATGTATTAGAAGACAGAAAACAATACAAGTTCAAATAACTATTTAAAAACCCACCCATGATGTTACCAGAAATAGACCTATATATTACCACTGAAGAAAATAACACAAACAAACAAACAAGCAAAAATAATGAATGATGAATTATAGAATGAATGACGAAGAGTGCTCTCAAAACAAACTAACATAGCTTGAATTGCCTCCAGATAGATGTCTATCTGTATTCTGTATTCCTCAACAAATATTACAGCTTTTGGGTTCACCCAGATATCCTGAATTAGGTGGCCATCAAATTCAAGGTTCATATTCTCTGGTCTTCTTTCTTTAAACTTCCACTCCGTCTTTTCTTGCTCATTTTTCCACTAGAAATAGAGCTTCCCAGGTAGCCTCCACTGCTTCCTACCCTTGACCGTTTCTAATTGACCCCTTTCCATCTCCTCAACCTGCATCACCTCTTTTAAACTGCAAGCAACACCATGAACTCTCATTTATTCCAAAAAAATTCCATTATAAAAATATATATATATATATATATAAATGGACACAGCCATTCCTTACTTTTTACATGTAAGCAGAGCCAAAATTATTAGTATGTAATTGTAATCAAAAATGGAGCTGTAGTTCTTCGTAAATCTGACTTTCAAAAACAACAAAGAACTGTTGATGTCATACTACGCATCGTCCAGGAAATGCTTCCCTGGCAAATGACTGATGTGTAATAGCAATGGGAGCAGAAAATGTCAGTGCCCGAAAGATAAACAAAATTGTGTTATGGGAAAACATGATTAATAACTCAAAATAAAAAAAACAAACAAAAAATGAATTCCTTGGCTTTAACATTCTACTTTACAGGAATGCTTGTTGCCTAAGTCTAAGGATAGGTCTTAACAGTTAAAGAAGCAATCAAATCATAATACGTATAGGTGGAATGATAAGTATATTTCATAATGAATGAGTGGATCACGTTACTTGGCAGGGAAAAGTGAACTATGTTTCTACCAAGGAGCAGTTTTTGCAAATCCACCATGTAATGGAAAGTTCTGCCCACCAGCAGAGGGAGCTGCAACACTTCCAGCCTCCGCCTTCAAATGGCTTTGCTTCAGCTTTAGATTTCAGAATCTACTTGGAGTTTAGCTGTTGGTTTTGACACTGAATCATCTTTGAATCATTACATTTTCCCCTTGGAGATTAATACAGTGTAACAAATATCAAAACAATGTTGTCACATATACAGAGAGTAGAGAGATTCTTTCTTGCATGTCCCACTAACATGCAACATGAACCATATAAGGTAATCCTAATTAGGTAATTCCTAATTCTCTGCATGAAATGACCTGACACTGCACTCTATGTGGAAGAAACTGGACAAACACTCCGCCAGAGAATGAATTTACACAGGTTCCGCATTAAATGTGACAACACAGATGTTCCTGTAGCAGCCCACTTCAACAGCCATGGACACTGTGAGAGGGACTTTAAAGTCACAGTGCTTATGGGCAACTTCAGAACACAGCAAGAGAGAAAAGAATGTGAAGTTAAACTTATGCTAAAATTTAATACATTACAACATGGCTTGAATAAAGACAAGAGTTTTATGGCCAGATATGAGGATTGTTTACATCTTTCAGAATGACAGACAACCTGTTTACAGATCCACATTGTTTTGAAAAACTCATTACAAACTTCAAAAGACTTTGTTGGACAGTTATCTTATCCAAAGATCTTGACCATACATTGTTCTTCTCCCTTGTGTTAAATGAACCCTTGCCTGAAGGAATCTATTAATTTTTTACATTTAAGATTTTTCATTTAAAGATTTGCCAATGTTGTTTCTTGTCCTAGTGTGTATACAGTGCATCCGGAAAGTATTCACAGCACATCACTTTTTCCACATTTTGTTATGTTACAGCCTTATTCCGAAATGGATTAAATTCATTTTTTTCCTCAGAATTCTACACACAACACCCCATAATGACAATGTCAAAAAAGTTTACTTGAGGTTTTTGCAAATTTATTAAAAATAAAAAAATTGAGAAAGCACATGTACATAAGTATTCACAGCCTTTGCCATGAAGCTCAAAATTGTGCTCAGGTGCATCCTGTTGCCCCTGATCATCCTTGAGATGTTTCTGCAGCTTAATTGGAGTCCACCTGTGGTAAATTCAGTTGATTGGACATGATTTGGAAAGGCACACACCTGTCTATATAAGGTTCCACAGTTGACAGTTCATTTCAGAGCACAAACCAAGCATGAAGTCAAAGGAATTGTCTGACAGGATTGCCTCGAGGCACAAATCTGGGGAAGGTTACAGAAAAATTTCTGCTGCTTTGAAGGTCCCAATGTGCACAGTGGCCTCCATCATCCGTAAGTGGACGAAGTTCGAAACCACCAGGACTCTTCCTAGAGCTGGCCAGCCATCTAAACTGAGCAATCGGGGGAGAAGGGCCTTAGTCAGGGAGGTGACCAAGAACCCGATGGTCACTCTGTCAGAGCTCCAGAGGTCCTCTGTGGAGAGAGGAGAACCTTCCAGAAGGACAACCATCTCTGCAGCAATCCACCAATTAGGCCTGTATGGAAGAGTGGCCAGACGGAAGCCACTCCTTAGTAAAAGGCACATGGCAGCCCACCTGGAGTTTGCCAAAAGGCACCTGAAGGACTCTCAGACCATGAGAAACAAAATTCTCTGGTCTGATGAGACAAAGATTGAACTCTTTGGTGTGAATGCCAGGCGTCACGTTTGGAGGAAACCTGGAACCATCCCTACAATGAAGCATGGTGGTGGCAGCATCATGCTGTGGGGATGTTTTTCAGTGGCAGGGACTGGGAGACTAGTCAGGATAAAGGGAAAGATGACTGCAGCAATGTACAGAGACATCCTGGATGAAAACCTGCTCCAGAGCGCTGTTGACCTCAGACTGGGGCGACGGTTCATCTTTCAGCAGGACAACGACCCTAAGCACACAGCCAAGATATCAAAGGAGTGGCTTCAGGACAACTCTGTGAATGTCCTTGAGTGGCCCAGCCAGAGCCCAGACTTGAATCCGATTGAACATCTCTGGAGAGATCTTAAAATGGCTGTGCACCAACGCTTCCCATCCAACCTGATGGAGCTTGAGAGCATCATATTCAAAAAGACTTGAGGCTGTAATTGCTGCCAAAGGTGCATCAACAAAGTATTGAGCAAAGGCTGTGAATACTTATGTACATGTGATTTCTCCGTTTTTTTATTTTTAATAAATTTGCAAAAACCTCAAGTAAACTTTTTTCACATTGTCATTACGGGGTGTTGTGTGTAGAATTCTGAGGAAAAAAATTAATTTAATCCATTTTGGAATAAGGCTGTAACATAACAAAATGTGGAAAAAGTGATACGCTGTGAATACTTTCCAGATACACTGTATTTGTCGATATATTTTAACTGTGTCAGTTATTGAGAATGGCTGTTCCAAACCTTCTTCCATTCTCTTTCCTTTGTATTCCACCATGGAGCTACTAGCTGGAATTGTTCCAGTTTTGACCAAGTGAGATCTCCATGCATTGGAATGGAACCTCAGCATGAAAATCAGAGTAGTGGCCACAAAATCATTTGAATGAGCACTGAAATATAATCGAAAAATGTGAGGTACGTACACACACAGCATATGAAGTTAAGCCTCCAACCAGGCATATTTATTTCAAAACAAAGAATGCTGAATTTAATGTGCCCGTGGCTCATGAGCAGGAAGCAATACTAGCCTGCTCCATGTACTGTGTATTATTTATGCCACCAATACTCCAAACACATCGACTCCCATACTGGTTTCTACTTATGCTCTTTATGTAAGAGTTTCCACCCACCTTCTTTTCTTTGTAAAGGTTTTCAACAGAATGTTTGTTCCCAATGTCTGACATGAATCTGTCAAGCCAGACTACAACCTTGTCTTTTCAGAACAGGCAATCCACTGGCTGCTACAATATTCAAAGGAAAGAAAAATGTAGCCAATACAGTTGATAACAATAGTTATAATTATGTGTCTTCACCTGAGTGTTTAGAAGAAAATGGTAAAAAACAGAAAGTGGTTTAAAAAGAGAGATGGCATAGTAGTGTGCAATTTTTTGTTAATATTAGGCCTGGGAATGTTAACACAATAATTTTTGTGATTAAAGTGGCCTGTTTAACGCTTTAAAAAATATTGACGCATCCAGGGCAAGCAATGATGCAAATGCCTCAGGCAGTGCTTTGATCAGGTCAGCATTTTCATGTAATTTTTTTTTTTTTTTTAACATTATGAAACAATACTGTAATGATCAGGCTGAAGATGCAGAGGGCCATGTGGCTGGACATCTACTGAACACTGTGCTTTCCGAAGGCACAGTACATTATGCAAATGAAACATCTGAGTGAGAGAAGGAAGTCCTTGGAAAAGGGTGGAAGGAGCGCAAGGGATGGGTTTGAATGTGGAAGCTGCTAGAACTGAATTGCTTTTGCTTGATGTTGTTGATGGAGCACAGGAGTCAGACAGGGCTGCGGAGGAGAAAGAGCAGAGCAGTGTGTGCGAACAGCAGTGAGTAGAGCAGCATGCTTCTGGGTCATAATACAGAAGCAGAAGACAGTATAGTGGGGTTAGACAAGTCTGAGTGCGATTAAGGTTAAGCCAATCACAGAGCTGCTTTTATGTTGGCTTCTCCAAACAGTCCCATCCTCCTTAGACAGGTTTTGACCACCTGAGGAGAGTGTCTTTTTGTTAGATCAGGACCCAGGGGCACTACACTGTTATTTCCACTGTGCACCAGTTGAAAAGCACTTCTGTAGAGTGTAATCCTCAAGTTCTTGATGGTGAGGAGCAATTGAGGATTGTATTTATTCAGTTGTGATAAAAGTTTTAATGTATACACTTTCAATTACCTCTGTCTTCAGCAGTGCGTTCAAAGTCAACAGTCATTTTGATCATTAAATTTTTACTTTGAAATGCCTGTGTCTCATATGCTATGCCAATTTGATAATTAATATGTTTTCTTTTTGCCTTCTTTTCAACTTGCCTTTTAAGAAGTCATTCACATTCAGGTTGTACTTGCTCAAGTGGTGTTTTGTTTAACATTCAGGTTTAAGGTGATTATTTAAGTTTAAATTATGTCATTTTTTAAATTTCTTTGTGTTGATTCTACATTAAATTTCTGATTCAGTGTGTATTTACATCCTGATTTATGTACTGTGATTGATTACATATATTTTTGCGATTAGTTAATATATAATAATCAATCTGTTACAAGAATAGATAGATAGATAGATAGATAGATAGATAGATAGATAGATAGATAGATAGATAGATAGATAGATAGATAGATAGATAGATAGATAGATAGATAGATTCTTTATTAATCCCAAGGGGAAATTCACAATATATATGTATAAAGCTATAAGAGAATTAATTATTAAACATAAGGAAAAGGATTAAATGTAACCCAAGGCTTAACTAAATGTAACTTAAAGTTTAAGCAAACATTGTCTCTAACTCATCTTAGAGAAGCTGCCAATGTAATTTTTCAATGTTAGAATGAGGTAAATGAGTAACAAACACCCCTCCAGAAGTTGGGGATAGACTAATGGGGAAGCCTATACTACCCTCCTGTTAAGTGGTGCTAAGATCAATGGGAGAATCCACTAAACATCTCTCTTCAGCAAAGTGGTGTTTCAGAATAATGGGAGAGTCGACAAGAGTCAGAAATGACAATTTTACCTAAATTACAATATCTGTAAGCTTGACTTTACATGCAAAAACATCTGTGTTTACTGCCTTTTACCAAAAAAAAAAATCTGAATTAGCGTAAGCCATCCTAATTTGAGGTTTTCATAAGAAATTCAATAATTTGTTTCATGAGGTAAATGTACATTATAAACAAAAATAGTTCGGGCACATATTTTAAATATTAAAATGTGAGTTTCAGTTTAAATGTTTAAAGTCTAAATATTCTCTATTGTATTAGAACTTTGTAATTTTTCACCCTCTGATAGAAGTCCATAGAGATCTGAATTCCTAGTAAAGGATCAAAAAATAAAATAAGATCATTTTTTGTAATCGCTGATCTTAAAATAGTCTAAAACAATACCCCACATTTGATATTTGTAATTTTAACTCTCTGGGTGTAGCTGTTAAAGGGCTAGGACCACCAGTGAAGAATCAAATACCAAAAATATTATCGTCTTCTTGATCAGCCCATGTGTCTTTATTACTGATTCCCAGTTTTTGAAGTTTTGTAAAAAAAGAGTAATTTTGACACCTTGTATTCCATTAGGGGGTGAGCTCCTGAGGTCAGTTGATGCAGCATACACAACCTCAAGTCCTTCTGATAATTTTTGCTGAAGACCCCTATGGTTTACTCATTACCATAAGTTTGTAATTTCCTGCACAAAATATGGTCCAGAAATGGCCTATGAATCATGTCTAGAGGACCAGAAATAGGCAGAAGAAAAGCTTGGCGTCTTGCATAACTAGACATGAAGACATGTGGTATATCAAATATGGGAATTTTCTCGTACTGGTGAGTCAGAAGGCACTGGACAAAAAAAAGCTCAAAAAAAAAAGTGACTTCAAAGTATTCATAAGAAATTCCTATGAACACAAAATGTCATGTTTCACAATAAGCAAATAAACCTTAAGGGATTTACTCAATGCCTCATACAAGGCATTACAAATATCACATAAATTAAAGCAGAAATGCAAGCAACCTAAGTTATTAACAATGATGTTAGGAGTCAAAATTGCAAATCAAATGATGTGTAGCCTGAAATGAAATAAACGGCCCCATTCAGTTCTGCCTAGCCAGCGAAATTTGACAGCAAATCCTAGGATGACCCAAAGTACTTTGCAAGGTGCATTCTTATCAGTAGCACTTGTTTTTCAATTGGGAACAAAAAGCCAGTGCTCTGTGAAAGCCAGAATTAAGTTGAGGGCACAGATTTCATCACAGACATGCTGCCATCCTCTTAGGTTTCTTCAAACTCCAGAGTTCTTTATACTATACACACACTATTTCATATCCACTCCATTACATAATATTCAAAGAAGCTCTCCTGCAGTAGATGCCATGCTGCTAATGAACTGTTGTGTGCCTGCCATCATTCTGAGAAGCAAAGCTCTAAAAGCAGGAAAAAATATACATCCTCAATAACCTTCACTTAATTTAAAAGTCCGTTAAAAAAAAAAGACATCTGAGACAGGCTAAGTCAAACTACATTCATAAACAATAATTATTAATTTATTCTTTTCAGAATGGTTCCTTCTCTTCTGTTAAATGTCATGCCATCTATTTCCTGCCTACCAATTTGCACTTCATTTTATGTGGCATAATTATTTGCACATTGAATTGTACACTGTAACTTAAAAGTAAACATTGCAAGCAAATCTGATCTTAGAGTCACAGGTTCATTTTCCTGGTTACCTCCATATTCACCTTATCATCCCACCCGGGCAGTAAATTTCTATTTTTTTTTAATGAAAGTGTGGGGTGGCTGTAAAGATGAGAAAGTATGAAAAATCCTAAACTTACTGAGGCAGCAGGATGATTCCTTTTCTTTATATCTAGTTCTGCATCTTCATTCTCTTTCAAAAAAATGACAAGCATGAGATTGCCATAAAATGTCACTTGCCAGACCAGCCCAATAATAACTGAAGCAGAACCCACCTGCCTTCAGGAAAAAATACCATGGGAGTCTTTCTCTAAATGATATTGTATGTGTGCCTCCGGCTTTAAGAGAAATGTATTTAAAGGAAACCAAATGTGAAAAATTGATGATCTCTGACATTTTGATAAGAGTAACTAATTTTTTTCACTTTTTAATATTCTGTTTTATTTAGGGCACAAACAGTAGGCTTCAAGTGACTAAATTGTTTTATACCCTAAAGGAATTTGCAGCTATAAAATTTATATTCCTCTCTCCTGTGAGAGCACATTTTTAGTTGTTCTTCTTACTTTTCTGCAAAGTTTTTGGACAGCATGGTGCTGATGTGGATAGCATTGCTCTTAGTGTCTCCTGTTTGCCTGGTTACTGTCTTGTGGAGTTTCCTTGTTCTCCCCATGTCTTGTGTGTTTTTCTTGGGTTATTTTTTTCCAGAAATTTCTTCTGTCATGTGTGTGTAAGATTAACTGACAATCTAAATTGCTCCCATGGTTGTTTTTAATAGACTGGCATAGTGCTAGGACAGCTTGGACGTTGGATATCTCTGGGTCCACGGTTCTTGAGGCTGATTCTCCAATTAGCTGTAAACCACCCCAGTCTCACTGAGACTGCACAGGTGGTGAACCAGCTGAGGGGAGGAAAGGCTGCAGGGTTCTGTGGTATCCGGGCTGAACTTCTCAGGCAGGTGGTAAGGCTGTCCTCCTGGCATTGCAAGCAATCTTTGCTTCCATTTGGGAGACTGGCATCATCCCAAGTGACTGGAAAATGGGACTTGTTGTCCCTATCTGGAAAGGAATTGGTGATCGCCGGGATTGCAGCAACTACATGGGGATAACACTGCTCTCGGTGCCGGGTAAGGTCCTTGCTAGGGTCGTCCTCAATAGGATCCATGATCACTTGCTCACCTATCAGCAACCGGAACAGTCTGGTTTTATGCCTAAGAAGTCTACCATCAACCGCATCCTGGCACTGAGGGTTCTCATGGAGCGCAAACACAAATATCGGCAGAGGTTCTTTGCAGCCTTTATCAGTTTTCGTAAAGTGTTCGACTCAGTTGATCAATTAGCCTGTGGGACATCCTGAAGGTTTGCAAGATCCTCTCGAGGTTGCTGGATATCATGGCTGGCCTTGTACTCTGGTACTGTGCGTGCTGTGCAGAGTGGAGGCAGGACCTCTGTGTTTTTCTCATTTGATTCTGGGGTCGTCAGGGGTGTGTTCTTGCTCCTACTCTATTCAATGCTTGTATGGACTGGGGTGTTGGGTAAGGTCGTGGGGTCCCAGCTGGTGTGGGGAATCTGTTGATGAGAAAGATTCACGGATCTCGACTTTGCTGACCAATGCTGTGATCTTCACGGAGTCAATGGAGGCTCTGATCAGAGCGCTCGAGAGAGCGAGGATTCTGAGTGTCTGGGCTTGCATGTGTCCTGGATAAAAGCCAAGATCCAGGACTTTAATGACCTCTTGAGCACAGCCATCAGCAGTGTGTCTGTTTGTGGAGAGAGTGTCGACCTTGTCGAGAGGTTTACTTACCTTGGCAGTGACATTCATGTCTCTGGTGACTTTTCCTATGAAGACAGTAGACGGATTGGGAGAGCATGGGGGGTCATGAGGTTGTTGGAAAGGGGTGTGTGGTGCTCCCGATATCTATGCAAAAGGACAAAGGTCCAAATCTTTAGAGTCCTGGTGCTTCCTGTCTTGCTATATGGTTGCGAGACATGGACGCTATCCAGTGACCTGAGACAAAGACTGCACTCCTTTGGTACTGTGTCGCTCCAGAAAATCCTTGGGTACCGTTGGTTTGACTTTATGTCGAATGAGTGGTTGCTCATGGAGCGTCAGTTACAGCACTACAGCCATGTGGCGCATTTCCCTGAGGGTGATCCAGCTCGTAGATCCTCATTGTTGGGATTCCCGTGTGGCTGGACCAGGCGAAGGGGTCGCCCACGTAATACCTGGCTGCGGCAGATAGAGAGTCATTTCTGGAGGGTGGGACTGGACCACATGTCTGCCTAGGTGTTGCCAACCGGGATCCCAAGTTGTTTCATTGTGTAGTGGAGTGCGGCAACGCACTGTACCAGTGCATGCTCCCTGAACTTGACTTGACTTGACTTGGCATAGTGCTCGCTTATGTAGGTTTTGGCCCATGGCCATGTGCCATGTGGACACAATACAAATATCCATGTATTGAATAGACTTGAGCAAATGAAGTTATATACACCATTTTTATCCTATATTGAAAAATAATAAAATGAAGGATGTGGAATTTAATAAATGTTTGATTTTCCATAGAACTGTCTGTATACTGTAGGTGTTTAAGACACTAAATGCATTATTGCGAATTTCTTCCCCTTTTTGTTTTTGTGAAACCATTTACCTTTTCATTCTTTACAACAATAGAATCTTAATTATGCAGAGCATGGAATAAACATGCTTTGTATTCCCGAAAATATAGACGATGTAGGATAAGATTATGAGTGGGATTATGTTGCTTCAGTAAATTCACAGTGATATGGATGGATACAATGTTACAGAATACTGGCAAGCTAACTGTAATATTCTTGCTTGCATAGGTTGTTCCATAATAGGTTTAAACCTCATCTTGGGTACTCATGGTTAACTCATGAGCAGGAAGCAATTTGCACATGCAAGAATTGAAGCGGTTGGTTATATATTATTATTCATAAACAATGTTATTAAAAAAGTATAGGGTGTCAGACTGTGTGTCTGTCTGGTTGCTCGTGTCTCTGACATTCCAAAGTTGGCGCATCACAAACATTAACACTGCTTCGATGAATCCCATACCAAACGGCATATAACAGAGACATATGCATTGCATAGTACACTATAAATATTAATGCTGAGGTCTACATTGGTTACCATGTTGATTCTTAGACAGGTAGCACAGCTAGTCCTTATATTAAAACAGAGTTAGAGGATGTGGAGCCATATAGCTTAAAAACTGATACAAATGAGTAAACAAGAACTCATTGAAAAATACTAGTGAAAGATTTGAATCTCAATGAGTGAACATTAGAAAAATCGCTACACCAAAACATAGTTAAAAATAATTGTAAGATTTAATTTAAATATAAAAAGAATTCTGAAATTAGAAAAAAGGGTAAAACTACTGTATTCAATGCTTATTTACTAGTGACAGGTGAATGGTAAGTGACCTGTTTTTATATCAATAAATGCAAAAAGTAATTGCAGTTGCCAGGAAAGTGCATTTGGAAGAATATGGATAAGAAACAAGTGTTTAACATCATGGCACTGTGTTTGGGGAAATCTGCAAATGAAAAAATTACATGAAATTAACCCTTGTTAACAAATAATCATAATTCAACAGGTGTGTTAAATAGCAATGAGAAGTACATGGTGAAGAATGATTCAATTTTTAAAAAGTGTACTCTATATATATGTGTGTGTGTGTGTTTGTGTGTGCGTGTGTTTGTGTGTGTGTGTACAGTTACACAGTATATAACTTATATAAAAGAAACCCTTTTCAAACAGGTGTTCTGATTGTAGCAAACTAATTCAAACTTAATTCATTTTTTCTGTGAATTCCAAGTTTAGACTATAAAAAAATGTGGTGCAAACATATACTTTTTAAAAGCATACATAGCCATTAAGTATGCTGAGGATGGCATTGAATTGTTCACAGTGTGGAAAAGTGAACAAGCTGAAAGTGTATAATTAAGCACCATTCTGTAGTGAAAATCATTCCACAGGAAATTCATAAAGAAAGAAGTTTGGTTTTACTATTTATTTATATTTGAAGCAGACGTGTGAGTTGTTCAGGTCTCCTGGTAGATTACGAACTTTACCAGAAAACATTTGTTTGAAAGTCCAGTGGCTGTGCAACTAGGCCATTGTGCCTCCTTAAGAGAAATTCATTCAGACGGCACCTTCTTAGTTCCATATCCTCACTCAAAGTACAAATACATGAATTCAGGCAGCTGGGTTCAGATTGTGGAGTTGAGCTCTCTTGGCCAGTTGAGCTAAAGGAGAAATTGCCCTCTCTCTATTGACCATCTGGGCTTCTTATTGCAAGAGCACCTTCTTTTCATAGCATGCTCTCTCCAATTCAGCCTCACTACAATGACATAAACAGTTTATCTTATGTAAGTGCTGTTTGTCCCAAAATACTTTAATTGTTTTAATACAACTGTATACCTTGTAAAATTCAAGTGCATAATTTAGGTTGCACTTTAATTGCATGTTTCCGTATTCTCTGTATCAGTGAACATAAACTGAGGTTTTAGACCAAAGATCACGAAAACACATGTAAATATATATGTATACAGCATGTATAAAAGTGTTTTCAAGCAAACGAAAGTTATCACATTTTATTGTTACCCAATTAATATAAACCACTTTTCAGAGATCTGTTTTCACTTTGATATTAAAGAGTCTTTTTCTGTTGATCATTGTTGGGTGAAAACTTTTTATAGGAAGTATAATGTGTGTAATGTTGCATGCCATGCACACTTTGTATTTATTTATTTTTGGTATTATACTTTTCTCAACTGTTTCAAGGAAACATGTAAGTATGACTTTCACTGTACTACAGTATATACACAACCTAACTTTGACTTGACTTCTTGTCCTTGAATGTGGTCTCAAAAACGACATTTCGTGGTCCAGACCAAAAATTTTATTACTTATTCACATCACAATTCTACACATTTTTATGAATTATTTAAACAAAAGAGACTAATAAACAAGCAAGGAGTCTCAACAGAGTTCTTGCGAGTAAATGTTTCAAATGCAGACATTTTAAAAACAGCATTTACATCTTAGAGTCACCTTAAATACACAAATGGAAAAGGATAATAGTTAGGCAAGAAGTTGGATAAAGGCAAGATACTGATTAAGAAAAAAAAAAACACATGTCACCTTGTTTTTGAACTGGTTTAAACAATTAAATATTTTACATTTTCATCCATTATCCCTAAACATTCCCTAATGTCTTTGTACTCATATTTCAAAGATAATCTTTTAAATAATGTGCTTTGAAATTTAATTTTAAAGAGCATTGAAAAGTTACAACTGAATTCATTTCACTAGACCCTTTATCTACCAGAGGTTTCCAGTGAACATGCTACTGCAGTTTCCTTAATGGAGTTGATTGGCTGCTTTACTACATTTGGAATGCACGTGGGCTTCCCTAGAGTTTAAAATTTAAAACGATTCATTATAGTAGAAAATTACTTTGTGACCTGTCCCATGTAAGGCTGATAGAGCATTTATTTAGACTGAGGATTTCTTTACTCCAGAATGTGGGAATAAATTATTTAAAAAGCATAATTACTAAGGTAACATACAATGTAGCAGCATTTTCAGCTTTTTTGGTTTATTTTGCGCTTTAATTCTTTTTCTTTGTTTGTTTTGTTTTCTGCTTCTGATTTCTGCTGAGTGATTCCAGATTACTGTCACTAATAATTTTCTGGACCAATGTATTTATTGGGCCCAGAGATAAATGGTGGATTCCCATTTCGTGTTATTTTTTCATTTTTTTCTACAATTTGTTTTTATTCCACTGCAGTCCGTAAACCAAAATATGTCCACATGGATGTACTATAAAACATGCAAAATGAAAACATAATAAAAGTAAGTACAATATCTATTTTACTGATTCAGTTGTAAAAAGGGGTATATTACAGAATGGTGTTGATTGGTGAAAAAGCGTTTTAGAAAATGAATATACTGTGTTCGGTGTTGAACTTGTTTGACAAATATTTTCTGGATTAGCACTGCTGCCTCACATTTTTGGCCACAATTATCAGTCCAGAATAGTTGAATATTGAACCATTACAGTCTACACAAGTTCAGATCCTCCTTCCCCCACTGACTTTAATGCATTTTGCAGAATTCGGTGAAGTTCCTGAACATTTCCATGATTTCACTAAACTCTCAGCAAAACACACTCAGTAGGGTTCACTCATTAGTACTGCAGAATTTGTGGCAAACAACTTACCTTCTAAGTCAATTGTGAAGCTTTTAGTGAGAAATGTGTTACAGGGAGAAACAAACATGAAGTGCTTGTTTGAAGCAAAATATAATAAAGTAGTTAATTGCTCATGAAAAGCAGTTGAGAACACTGTTATTAAATATCGTAAAATATAAAGAGCAACTTAATTGCTTTTGAAATGTGTGTTTACAAATATGTTCTGCCTTTGTTGAAGGAAAGGTAAAGATGTTACACAATACTAAAAAGCTGTAAATCGTTATTTTCATGGTCCAGGCGGAATTTAACATTATCTCCTACAGTGATTTATGTACAAGGGTTTGTATTTTGTTAGCACTATACGTACATTCAGATGATTACAGGCATGATGTGGTTTTTGTGTCTGTAAATACAGTGTACTGTTTATATAAGTGATTAGTTTTGACTACAGCAAATTGTGTCACTCTCTTGATTTTATTAATGAACACAGCAGCCCTCTTTCTTAGGAGATCTCTTCACCAAATGGTAGGCACCTTAACCCAGTGCTGGATTTAGAAAATACAATGAAGTTGTTCGGTGACACAGTGTGTGTTTAGAAATGGAGTCTTGTCCCTCTACCTTACTATGCTTTAATGGGGCATTCTGAGTAAGGGCATTTTTTTATTAATAATAGTCGTTTAGTAGTGTCTGAGAAGAATGTTTTGAAACATTTAGTGGAATATTTGAATTACAGTATGCATTAAGTATAGCAAATAAAGAAATTAAAACATATTCACCGTTTTTGAAAAGGTAGCCCTCTCCTGTATACATTTGTATATAATGGGGGAAATCTGATACTGTTGCAATGTATAATTGTAGTGCACTTGTCTTCTGAAGTGCTTTAGAAAAATGTTCATCAAGAAAGAAGCCATGTTAAGTGAAAAAAACAAAACAAAAAAGAATGCTCTTCTAGTGCTTATTTCACAG
The DNA here is from genome assembly GCF_900747795.2 of Erpetoichthys calabaricus. NCBI lineage: Eukaryota > Metazoa > Chordata > Cladistia > Polypteriformes > Polypteridae > Erpetoichthys > Erpetoichthys calabaricus. The sequence continues at coordinate 93,513,566 of NC_041394.2, forward strand.
CTAAATGCTTTCTTAAGATGTTTACTGTATTCACAAGTCACCTACTTAGAAACAAACCTTTCCTTAATAGGAGTTTAAAGAGACATTCATGGGTTTGATTCATTTCTTTAAAAGTCAAAATATTTGCATGCCATATTGTATTAACTGGAACGTATACAGGACGGAGTGTTGTTGTTTTTTTTTTGTTTTTTTACCTAAAGACTAATTTTTCCTCATTCTTTCTTTGATGGTGGGCGGCACAGTGGCGCAGTGGGTAGCGCTGCTGCCTCGCAGTTAGGAGACCCGGGTTTTCTTCCTGGGTCCTCCCTGTGTGGAGTTTGCATGTTCTCCCCGTGTCTGCGTGGGTTTCCTCCAGTGCTCCGGATTCCTCCCACAGTCCAAAGACATGCATGTTAGGTTCATTGGCGTTAAATTGTCCCTAGTGTGTGCTTGATGTGTGGGTGTGTGTTTGTGCGTGCCCTGTGGTGAGCTGGCACCCTGCCCGGGGTTTGTTTCCTGCCTTGAGTCCTGTGTTGGCTGGGTTTGGCTCCAGCAGACCCCTGTGACCCTGTAGTTAGGACATAGCGGGTTAGATAATGGATTTCTTTGATGAATTGCTTCCAAAATGTGTACAGATGTGATTTGTATATTCTGAAGAAACTACTTTTTTCTTGCCTAGCATGAGTACTTATTTATGCTGAAGGATGTAGGACCAATGTCTAATTTTTGAGGGACTATTCATTTTTATTTTTTTATTTTCATTTCGACAATTCAGACTAGTTAGTTCCATGATCCCATCTCCTCACATGTTATTTTGTGCTCCCTCCTCTCTCCCTGTTTCTAACAAGTGTCTTAACTTCTCACTCATCTCAGTTTGGGTGTCTCGTAGGTTGCTAGTGGCTAACGGTGTCATGGGGATTACTATTTGTAAAAAAAAAGGAAGCTCCCTGAATGTGTCAGTGGTGCTGCTTATAGGCTACATACGGGATTGCAATCCACTGCAATAAATAATACATCAAATAGAGGGCGGTATATCACAAAGTTTGCACTTGATGACCTTGTCTAAGTTTACATTACAAACATGTAGTAGTACAGTAAATCCTTTCTATGTGTGGATCACCACAGATTTGCTTATCTACTATTATAAAAGCTTAACCCATTTTGTGACACCCATGACCTGGTTATGCCTATCCATGGTCATGTGCTGTATTAAAAAATATTCTGAGAGGTCCGTCGTGCAGCAGTGGGTGTGGGCAAGCCATTTAACTTGATGGGGACCAGGGCTTGCAATTGTTCCCTATGAATTCCCAGTAAGTGCAGGTCATAAGCTTGTACTGATTAAGTCCCTATCTTTCATACACATAGCCCTGCTTGTGGCATCTGGGAAGAAGATGATCGAAGTACACAATAGAGGAAGTGAAAGTTGCAACGAGGTTTCCATATGTGAACCTACACCAGGATCATTACTGAACCCAGAGGGGTGAGAACGAAGAGCCAGTGTCCTGTCTGCCCCCCTGCCACCTATTTAAGTGTTTATAATAATGGGTAGTAAAAGTATTTAGTGAATAGCATGCACTGGATCCTTTTTTCCTATAGAAACAATGCTTCAGTATCTAAGGTTCCCATTTCTGCTGGATTTTTCAGGAATGTAACCCATGCAGATAACTGCTAAAGGGACAGAACTATCAACAACATGAAGGCCCTGATCCCAAACCATTTCCTTTCCTGTGCTCTTATTTCAGTTATGGGCCTACTTTTCTATCTCTTTTCTTGTTTTTCACTAAAACATTGAAATTTGAAACTCTGAAAATAAACTATGCTTTCATTATACCTCTTGTTATTTCTTCAGTCCTTACTCAAACACACATATAGCAGCACCCCACCTATAAATCTGGACTGAAACTGGCTGCAAAAATTATAAAAATATGAGTAGCATCCACCTTCCTGGTGCTTTCCAAAAGGCACTTGCACATACTCAACTTAGAGATGTACACAACTTAACATGTACAGCTTCAGGATGTGGAAGGAAAACTTGAGTGAAACCCATGCAGACATAGGGAGACTGTAAACGTCCACTGATCTGGATCTGAACCAAGCACTGGCAGCTACAGTAACCACTAATGCCACTATGTATTCCCCAATTCCTCAGGACTAGCTGATTAAAGAAATTTTTTTCAGTTTTTCACTAAACTGAAACAATGGACAACACCAAATGACAGCAGATTATGTGTGAAGACATCACATCAGGTGAATTTGATATCCTGGACAAATCTGTTTCAGTAGTGTGACCATGTGTAGTCAAACTACACTGTGATAATCACCTGACTAGTGCCATCTAGCCTGAGCACTCTTCATGATTCTTATTTTGCTAGGCTTGTTTAGGTCTTGTGTACTGTGCTGCTCTTCATTGCAATGTGTACAACCCAGTATCAGTGGACTTCACCAGTAATATTCAGTTGTTTATAAGACGCGATTCCTGTTAGACAGGAGAGACAGCTTCTTCTTTAGTACACTCTCAAATAAAAGAACAGTAGACGTCCTGAAGCAGTGCTTTCAAGCATTACCTTGGCCTTTATGTCTTTGATTAGATTTTTTATTCTATAACATAAACGCTCTAACGGCATATGGCTATTCCTGTTTGATTCAGCACATCCCCACCATATAAAAATCAAATTTCACTTGGCATTGCTCAGCCTTTATTGCAAGAAGATCAATAAAGTGACTGGAGTCACTCGGCTCACAGGTGCCTGAGTATGCCAAGGGGATTTATGAGGACAAGCTGCAAACACCATAGAAATATTAGGAGTAAGCACACTGCCTGCTTCATGAAAACTGAATATACAGTAAGACTGGCTTGAGTAGCTCTGTCAAAGTAGCAACGTCAGCCACAAGCAGATTGTTGTTATGTTAAAAATGGAGTGAGAGACTTAGTCCAAATGGCTTTCTCCAGCAACATACATGGAAAACATAAAGCAACATGAAGAAATCCCAAATAACACACTCATCAAGGAATAACTATAACAAAAAGAATTCATTTTTAGCTGATTTTTATTTTTTTGTGATCAGGTTTTTTATTAACATTTAGATATCAAATTCAGAAAAAGATCAAGTAACACCATTTTTGAGAAAAATTAAAACAAGCAAAATTGTAAACACCCACCCAATAGAGGTCCAACCCAAATGAACCCAGCCCTGTAAAGAAACTGAGATTTCCTGAGCTACCCAGAAAGAGGGGACAGCTGGTAATAAAGAGAAGAGAAAAATAATTGAAAATGGAAGAATTTTAACTTAAATTTATGTCAGTGCAACTAGGTACCCGTCATCTGATCTTGACATTGCATCTAGCAGACTTAGTCCAAATGGTTTTCTCTGTTAACATACATGGAAAACATATAAGACATAAAGTAACATGAAGAAGTCCCAAATAACACACTCATCTAGGAAGAACTATAACAAAAATGAATGCTGCTGCAGTAACCCCAGGGAGGCCTAAATATACAAAACTCAATGAAGAGATGAGTACAGGGAGAGAAAAAAGTAGCTTATAAACCCTGTTCTTACTGGCTTAACTTAACGTGATGTTGATTGCAGTCTTTGAGGTGAGCCATCTGTTTTCCTATCTGTTTTTCCATCTCCAGTACAGACCCCACTGCTGCTTGACCAATTGAAGGGCATTTTAGTCCTTGGACTTCCAGCCTAGGATTGTGAGTTGCTCTCTGTCTGCATCCCCCAGCCACCAGGGCCTCACTGCCTTCCTCCACCCTAGTCTCACTTCAATAATTACTGTTTTAGCCCTTCTGTGATATTTGGGGCATATACAGGACATTCTGTCTCCTGGTAGTGACCTTCCATCTGCAATGACATGATGACATACTGTACACCATCAATACTAGTGTAATCTTCCTTCTGTTTCTGTGCCTAATTGTGATAGGCCCGTCTGCTGGCTTTGCCACACTTTTCTGTGTGTGGCCACTTCATCAACCAGGTCACTGAATACAATAAAATATGCAAAACAAAGCAGGACACAAAGCACCTTCGTCATAGAGCATTGTGAAAAAAGATAAACACTGTGGAAGTTCATCCCGGCCCCAGACAGATACAGGACACACAGAAGTCCAGAACACACAATTTATTTTCTTGTCACAATGCACAGAATCACTAACAGTATTGCTCACAGTCCTTTCTTTCTCTTCATTCTTTTCTCTGCCGCCTCCACTCCTTTCCCGCAAGCACCATCCTCTGCCTCCTGACTCCAACTGAATGGAGTAAGGCAGCCTCTTTTATACATCACCCAAACATGCTCCAGGCGCTCCCCGATGACCTTCCTGCAGCACTTCCTGGTGTGGCGGAAGTGCTGCATGGGCACCCAGAAGAACTCTGGGTGTACCTAGTTCCTCTTCTGGCAGCACTTCCTGGTGTGGCAGAAGTGCTGCAGTCCATGGCTCCGTAACCATTTGGGCTCCCTTTGGCAGTGGCCACGGGCTCCAACGGGGTTGAGCTTCTAAGCTCCGATCCCATGACCCCAGTGTAAACCAGGGTGGCTGCCCTCTTGTGTCCTGGGGAAGATATTGTTCCTCTCCTGGTCCTTTCATCCTCCAGGTGTTCTGGCTGGGGCTGCCACAACACATAAAAGAATTCATTTTTAGCTTATTTTTATTTGTTTGTGATCAAGTTTTTATTAACATTTAAATTTCAAATACAGAAATAGATCAAGCAACACCATTTTTGAGGAAAATTAAAACAAGCAAAATTATAAAAACTCCCCCAACCGAGGTCCAACCCAAATGAACCCAGCCCTGTAAAGAGATTGAGATTTCCTGAGCTACCCAGAAAGAGGGGACAACTGGTAATAAAGAGAAGAGAAAAAAAAATTTAACTGGAAAAATTTTTATTTAAATTTAGGTCAGTGCAACTACGTACCCGCCGTCTGATCTTGAATTAGCTTCACTGCTGAGTCCCACCTTTTAATATTGGGGCCAGATGACCCATTGATCCATGCTGCGGACAGAGTAAATTATAGAAAGAAGATAAAGCAGAGAGAGTCAGGAAATGTCCAGTGAGAGGCTAACATTGTTTTTGCAACAATTGTTCCAAAAGAGAGTAACCTCTGCTGGATAACAGTGAGGGGAAAAGTAGTAAGGTCTAGAAAAAGAAATATTTGAGTTACTAGAACAATACTAGTGGAAACGGCAGATGTCAAAGTTAAATCATGAAGCCAGTCCAGTATGAAAAGAATACCTTTATTGACACATATATGGAGCCACTCAGTACATGGAAAGATATGACTGATTTACAGATGCTGGTTACATTTCTTGAATATACTTGTCAATTAAAAAGTGCGTGTTTAGATTGATTTCCCATGTCCTTGCTAGTTACTGATAGACAGGACCCTTGGAGTCAGGATTCTGCTACACTAGATTGTACTGACTCTTTTATCAATTCTTGTCCTTGCAGAGATGTAGCAGTGGGACTGGGTCACAGATCAAAAGACTTTAATTAAAATGCTTTCTTAGAGTGCTAAAGACAAAAGCTATCAGTTAACAAAGACAGAAGTCATTCAGTATAATCAAAATATGATCAATTTGTGAAAATTATATTTATCAGTAAAAGTTAACTCTCACACAGACCAGAAAGCATAAACTGCTGAGCAGTCCCAGAACATGTGTAAAAATGTACCAGAAGTTTTCATTGTACAAAGATGAAAGTTAGGATCCACAGTCAGACCCATGAAATGTGTCAAATATTAACAGTATGCAAATTTGAAGTGAGTATGCTGATAGTTTGGGTTCTTAGCAGAAAACATAACATTTTTAAAAACAGATTTTCTTTTTATGTATCTATTCATTTACTTTTCCTACTATTAAAGGTTTATTCTTTTTGGCCTAGCTCTCTTTCTCAGGGGTGGGAATTGATTTGTTTCTAACCTATTTTTGTAAAACTTGACTTGCTTGTATGGAATGTTATTTGATTTTAATAAATTCAATAAAATTTAAAAAATTAATATAAAAATAAAAACTGATTTTCATGAGACAGAAGTGATACAGGAAAGATTGCACTGCCAGGTTGAAATTATAGGTAAGGGCCTGAAGGATGCCTTACAAAGAATTGCATACAAGGCAGACCACTGGCTTTGTGGTATGGCAAAAAGAGCAAAGAAAGTTATAGAGAAGGGTTATGAAGTGTCCTTAATAGCACTGAACATTAACAGAACACAAAAACATACATACATTCATACATTTTTTGTTTTAATACATTTTGGTGTCATTTCCAACTGCTTCATAGCACAGGCTAAAATCACAATGATTCTTGTAGAATATTACAAAGATCACACATTGACCTCTTTCAGACTTACAGACTATCCAAGGAATGTGCTTGTCTATGACATTTAAACAAAACAGAATCAAAAATCCTAGCAAAGTCAAACCAGCAATTTGAATTTGAGAGGTAGTAATACAAATCCATGCACCACCATGTGGCAGTGTGGTCTAGTCACTAAGGTGTGGATGTCTAAATTGTGAGATTTCCAATTCAGTCCTTCACTGTATGAACTGGCTGTGCAAATATGATAAAATACCTGTATATGTAAACAAAATTATTGAACTATGAAATGTAAATTTAAATCTAAATGAAATTTTCACATTTATTTAAATTACCACTGCTAGTTAGAATTTTGCTTTCAGTTTGGAACTCTTCCAAGTCTTTTGATGGTATATGTTAATCATTCTTTCTCTTTCTGCATTATCAAGTGCTGCCTCCCAAGTAATAAATTACATGGCATTATTCTAAAACCCTTCTCTCTGTCTTTCCTTTAATAGTCTCTATATTTAGTACATCATCCTTAGTTGACTGGCAATATATGCTGATAATGGCACCCGAGTGTGGTGACATGTTCCATATTGGTCAGATGTATTGTCCATTTAGATTACTTTTAAAAGTTTTTACTTTAATAAATAAAGATGTGTACATATAACAATATTACTACTACTACTACTACTACTACTGTTACTACATTCAAGTAAGAATTTCACCATTTTCTGTTCAGGCTACAATAAATTGAATGTGATCTCATCAAACCTGTCCATTGTTTTTTTCAGCTTCCTCTGTCAAAACAAGTTATTATACATTGAAACATCATGTCTTAAGGATAACTTCATCCCTGTAATTTAAGTATGCAGAATTCCCTTCATTAGCCCTTAAATATTTTTTTGTGTGTGTTCAATTTATGCCATTGTTCTTTCTCTGTTTAATTACTGTTTGTGTGAAATATAGTGACAGTTTTATACAAACTCTATCCAGAAGGCAATTCCTACCAATTTATTTTTTGTAGCAACAAAATATTTATGTCTCATGTTGAGTCTTGCATTACAAAGATCTTCTTCTATGCACCCTTTAATTTTGCCTCAATATTTAATAAATTAATGATAATTGTTTGGCTTCTGCAAAACAGATGGAGGACAGACAAACAAGGTGTCCCAGCTGGGACCCCAACACATTTATAACCTGCAAGTTTATTTTGCCAAGTACAATTCAAATATCAGATACATTTCTCTTGTGTTTTTTCTAGCGTCCTAAGTATGTGACCATGTTGTAGGAGTTCAGTTCTCTCTCTTCATCATTCATCACCCTGGTCAAATAACCCCCCGGTCCATGGCAATGTGGGTTTTTATTCTTACTGGTCAGTAGGGATGAAGCCAACAGTTAGGCAGAATTGACACCAGCTCTCCTTCTCTTTGTTTTCAATCATTCTACAGAAAGAAACAGTAAGTGAGTGAATAAACATTCCACCACTCTAATAGTGTGCTCTTAAAATGTTCCCCAAAGGAGACTGACCAGGAATATGTGTGCAACAACATATATATTAAAAAATTCTGCTTATTGTACCCTAAAGAAAACTAATTATTGCATATACTTTGCAGTCAGACACAAAAACATACAGTACCATTTGTCAGCATTGCATATATAAACACAGAGAAACAATATTTAAGAATTAACAGAAACTCATGAATGTTAAGATATGATATGATCATATATGATCTCCCACAAGTATACATGTATGCAGCTACATGAAAGTGTAAAGAAATGCAGTTTTTCAATCTCCATCAATTTATTGAAATTACATGTTAGGGTCACTGTGGAGAGAACCTGTCCAAGCAGTTAGTTGCAAGACAGGAACCAAGCTTGGATGGTACCTACCCATCTATCACAGGGCACACTCCCTCAAATACCCAAGCTCATTTAACTCAGGCCAATTTAAATTCAATGATAAAAAGTGTGTCAGATACTGGAACAAGCAGAATCCCTACCACAATATTATAATTGTGGAAAGTGTACTCAACATCAGAGGAGGGTATTAAAAAACAACATATCTTAGAATATTCACATTAAATAATGTAAACTCTCAGTACTTTAGCACAACCAGCTTTATTCAACTTGAAACAGAAACAGCAGCGTTATTTATCACAGCAGGAGCTACCACTCTACTACTCACAGACACAGCAAACAGGCAGGGCCGGGGCCAGATCAGTGGCCAAATTATACTGTTCCCTGTATTTATAATGTCTCTTGCATCACCCATCGGCGACAGGCTCGTGTAGCGCAATCTTGATCGGCTCGTAGTTGATTCTATGGCGCAGCAGGCACTTTTTGCAGTACTGCGAACCTGTGGTTTCCTGAACAACAGACAAGCAGTCCTCCACAGACACGTCCTGTTGGGGGGGGTTCTAAAAGAGTTCAGGAACCTCACGATATATATATATATAAAATGCTAAGAGTTGTGTCTGTCCACCACATGATTACTCTCAAACCACTCGGGCTACAACCTTGTTCTTAATCAAAGCTTATTATGTGATTGAGGCTGGTGAACCATAACATTTGGCGTTCTTGGAGTTCACGTCCTGCCTATGAAAAACTGTATAAGCAACCTGATTGAGAAAATCACATGGCAGAAAGAAGGAGAAGATAAGCAAAATCTACTGGTTGTGAAACAAAGTGTCAAAGCTGCTTACAAGATAGAAAGAAGATGAAGGACAAATCAAAGATGAACAAGGACAGCCACAGTATTGGCTGCATACAACCTGCTGGTACTCTCGAAATGTGGCTGCCAGCAACCCTTTAGAAGTTATCATGGTTTACATCTTTCTTAAGCTAATTGCATAGGCTGACTGATTTTTTAGAAAAGATAAAGAAGAGCAGAAACATCTGCTGAGCATGAAGCAAACTGTGGAAACCAATTACACAATAGGGAGAAGAAGAATGAAAGTTCCAGCATCTGCTAATCTTCAGGCGCATATCCCATGGCAAACAACTGGTGCTCGTGAACTCCTGTGGCTGGATCATTAATCATGGGACAACCAGAGGTTTGAATGTTTTCTAGTGTAATTTACAAACACCACAAATAAGTAACAAACTGATGCAAAGCAACATCCACTGACACACAGTCAGACACACAGCAATATCAAACATTTGTGTAAAGACATTGCATGTGTAAAGTACTACCCACTCTGCTAGATAATGTATGCATTCACAGAACATTATAATGGAAAAAAAGGTGCATGCATACCTCACAAGTAGAACATCATGTAACAGCAGTTCATGGACATACAGATGCATAAGGCAGCCTGTTGGATTATTATAACATACAATATGCCAACAAGTTCATTGATTAATATGATCATTTGGAAAATTTTTATTTTACAGTATATAGTTTCTTTTCGGCGGCACGGTGGCGCAGTGGGTAGCGCTGCTGCCTCGCAGTTGGGTGATCTGGGGACCTGGGTTCGCTTCCCGGGTCCTCCCTGCGTGGAGTTTGCATGTTCTCCCCGTGTCTGCGTGGGTTTCCTCCGGGCGCTCCGGTTTCCTCCCACAGTCCAAAGACATGCAGGTTAGGTGGATTGGCGATTCTAAATTGGCCCTAGTGTGTGCTTGGTGTGTGGGTGTGTTTGTGTGTGTCCTGCGGTGGGTTGGCACCCTGCCCGGGATTGGTTCCTGCCTTGTGCCCTGTGTTGGCTGGGATTGGCTCCAGCAGACCCCCGTGACCCTATGTTCGGATTCAGCGGGTTGGAAAATGGATGGATGGATAGTTTCTTTTTATATTGGAATGCCACTTGTTAAGTTTTGCAATAATACTGTATAATACAAGATATTACCATAATATTTAAAAATAATGCTGACATAAGATAAACCACAGAGGTGTAGTGAGAATCTGTAGGGCCTGTAAATGTCCTGGTATTTAAAGAAATAATAAAGCCCATCCAGACCCAGACACCCACACAGATATATACAGGAAATTGATTTGGGACATGGTCTGCAAGGGCTTCAGATGAGAATGGCAGTTGTAGTTACACACAAGCAAAGTGAAACCACACCTTTTTTTATTGCTGTTTCCACCAATGCAAAAGGTGTGGACTTGCCTTGATAATAAATCAGTGCTTCATCATCACATTTGGTTAACATGAAAGAGGTTGCTGCCTTTTGCTTAATGACCCGGTCATGATTCTGTTATGTATGCCATATTCATATTTGTTCATTTTTAACATTCCAGTTATATAAGGGTAACACTTTTACTGGCATTGAAGTGGGGAGCTTTCTGGACCTGAGCAGAGAATAATGAAACATGAGGGAAGTGCTCCTACTGTGTTTTCACAAATTAACTTTATCTCTGAGGAGCATTAGCTTCCCAGGCAGAGCGGAGAGAAATGTTAAGACAAAGGCACCCTGAGTAACCGAAGCAACACATCCAAGCATAATTATCAGCTGGAATAGGCTAAGTTGACAAGCCTAAAGCCCTGTCTAGCCTGTTTCTTTTAAAACTAGAAACTACAAAATGCTTTGTATATGTGAATTTTGTTCTGTGGGTTTCATTTCTAATCATTATTCACAAAAAAAGAAAACTACTTTTTAAGCCTCGATTCAGACCTGACATTTTATTGTGTTTGAAAATCTTTCTCTTTTTTTGTTACAGATATATTACCAAAACGTTGTAAGATTGTAGGAATGAGGAGGCCAAGTGGCTCATACAGTGTCATAGAATGACTGCCAGAAATGACAAGGCAACATCGGCATTTCTAAAACCAGGCATGTTGACTAATATGGTGGCCTCTCAAAGCACTAATACTCAAATGTAACATCACTTACTGGCTCTGGCTGCTCTCTCTGGGAGACAACTAGGGTTTCTCCTCAGGTTTTGGAAGCTATTTATGATATTATAGCCATTTACAGTACTTAAGTCCAACTTACGGGCTGTCATCTCGGTTGCAAGAGTCAAGTAATATTGCTATTTTATTGCAATATTTTTCTAAGTGTATTGTTTCTACATACACCCATGTTATGATTTAGCATGGACACCACATACAGCTTCTCCTTTCTACTTCATTTAGGTCTTTATATGGTGTATTTAAGCCGTATTTATAAGCAGATATTTTTCCTGGACCAAGGTTCAAGGTTATATTAATCTTTCTGTTTCTTCCCTGGTGTAATGATATAATGAGTGTGGCTGTTATAATTAAAATATAAACAAAACCAAATATTCTTTTCAAGTTGCATTGCGGCCTCAGGTTTTGCAAACAAGCCCACTTTCTATTTAGCGTAGCTCCCTTTTTGGATGCCTTTGTTGCTTTGGTTGTCTGTTTTGCCCTGATCACTGGTTAGTTATGTGTTTTCTATTAAGTTTATTATTATTTTTATTATTGTTATGGATATTATTTAGTTTCTCAGATATACATTTATATTTTACACTCATGGGAAACATTTTAGCATTTTATATCAAATTATGAAGTTAGTAGTTGAAGCTGAAACCTTGACAACTTAAAGTATCTGGATAAGGTATTGGCAACAACATCTATATATATAATTCACTAAGCCACCAGCGAGTAAGACACCCATGGAGCACGCAGGACAAAGCCACGCCCACCAACTCTAAGACCATTGGATACGACAACAACTCGCAGAGCCACGCCCACCAACTCGGACGCGACGACTCACAAAACACGCGTCATTCATGTTCGTTTGTGCTACAGTACACATGCACCTCTGAGCCACGTTGACTTTTCGGTTACGATGCACGACCGTGTGTACCATCACAAACTGTTTTACACGCTACATACAGCGATTTGCATCCGTGACAAACATGCGTCTTCTTAAATGGTCCTGCAGGAACACGGAAAACGTTTCCCCGCCCACCAACACTCCTTATTCCCCGGCCTGCGTCCACCCTCGCTCTCCAGGCATTCACACTGCCTGCTCATGTGCCCGGACGCAACGACTCACCAACTACCCCGTAAGTCGCTTTCGTCTGTGCTACAGCCCACATGTACCTCTGAGTCACGTTGACTTTTCATTATTCTTTTTGGTTACAACACACAACCGCATCCACCATCGAAAACCATGGGAAAGGAACAACGAAGCTCCGCCCACAAACTCTAACCCTCCTCCCACGTGATAGGAATCGCACCTCAGAGCACTGCCTGCCAACTTGAAACGTCCTCCCACGTCCACCCTTGCTCTCGAGACACGGCTTACTCATATGCCCGCCCCAACAGCTAACCAAACACATACTCACTCGCTTTGGTCTGTGCTACAGTTCAGATCCAGCTGTGAGCCACATTGACTGTTCATTTGCCCTCCATGGCTACTGCTTCAAATGTATTTCATGGAAACAACACTTCTTTCAATGTTATTCAAATTCCTGCATCATGTAACTGTTTGTTTCTATCAGTCGGGTTTTTCTGGAAAAATGTCACTGACGAAACTGTTGCTCTCAAACTTCGCAACATGGCTGTTGTCTTTGTTTGCCAACATTGGGATAACTTCGGCGACGTGGTGTCCGTTGTTGTTAGTCATAGAAGCATTGTTATACAGTCTGCTCAACAATACGCATGAATACGTCCGGAGTCTATGGTGGCAAGGCAGAAATTGTGGCAATGTCCCAAATGCTTCCAGCTACTATCACCATTTACTTCCGAGAACATCCTCATGCCTCTCCTCGAGTTTACAATCCGGCCCAACGTCTCTCCATATCCCTGCTCTTTAGCGGTCCTTTGGATCATGGGCATTACGAGGTTCTCATGCCTCTAAAATACACATGTGATAACCTTCTGGCGACATCTTTTGATGCTGTCGGTATGTGCACACAGGGTGCACACCCACTTGCTCGCCACACTAATGTGACGTCACCTGGACACTCTCCTCTTCCTGAAAAACATTTAAAGACACACTCCCCTGAACAAACACATTCCACACAGGACATTCAATGCACCTTTTGTTCCAAAAGCTTCCGAGTGCAGAGATATCTGAACGCACATTTAAAAAAACACAACACTAAGCGAATGATGCAATGTGAACATTGCCAGCAATGCTTCAAAACAAGTCGCGCTCTCAAGAAACACTTACAAACTCATTCCACTCTCACCTTCAATTGCACATTTTGTAATGAGGACTTCACAGGTGAGATGGATCTCCACAACCATATGCAGATCCATTCAACACAAACATTTGTATGCAAAATTTGTGAAAAACACTTTCACGCACACAGATATCTTACTAATCATCTCAAAACACATTCCCTGATGAATTCTTTTCAGTGTCAACACTGCTCCAAAACCTTCACACGCCAGAAATTTCTCAAAGCACATTTAAACACACACTCCACTGAACAAACACATTCCAAACAGATCTTTCAATGCACCATTTGTTCAAAAACGTTCCGAGTGCAGAGATATCTCAACACACATTTAAAAACACACTCCACTGAACGAATTATGCAATGTGAACATTGCCAGCAATGCTTCGAAACAACTCATTCCAGTTCCTTTCACTGTCAACACAGCACTAAATCGTTCATGCACAAACATCGCATTCAGTTTTCTGCAGCTTTTCAAGAAGATACCGCCATTCATGTCCAAGAACATAACATTGGCCTACCTACCGCACTATGTGCTTCTTGCAATGCTCTTCATTGGCCAGCAGAGGTCAACACATCCGGACATTACAAAAAGTGTTGTCATGCCGGCAAGGTGTCTTGTGCCACCGCTATCCAAACCTCCTCTTTTTTTAGAAGACCTCTTGATTGGCAAGAACCCACTGTCTCGAAATTACTGTGATCATATCAGGGAATACAACTCTGCTTTAGCTTTCGCATCAATGGGCGCACACATCGCTCAACCATCTGGACAAGGATCGCATGCTTTCAGAATCCACGGTCAAATTTATCACCAGGTCTCTCCTTTATATACCAATCCTGACACGTCACCACAATACGGTCAGCTACGGTCAGGTATATCTTCAATTCTGCTGAAGCTACCAGTCAACGTTTGCAAAAGGAATGAAATAGCGCTTGCAGTGACATTTTGTTGCTGCAACTAGACAACATGATACAACAGGTTAATCCCTTCGCAAAGTCTTACATGCAAATGCATGACATTATCACTCACAGTAAGCCTGTTACTGCTGTACGAATAGTGTTCATGGAAAATCCACGTCTGGATATGAAAAGGTATAACGCCCCGTCCTGTCAAACTGATGTTGCTGCTATCTTTGTAGGTGAAGACAGGGAACCTCCTGCACAACGCAACATTTGCATATATCCAAGGGGAGATGCTTGCAAACGTAACTCTGTTCTCAATATGAACTGTCACCCCATGGTTTATCCACTGCTGTTCCCTTACGGAGATCCAGGCTGGCACATACAATTGACCCATGTTGAGGAAAAGCGAACCGCGAAAAGAACTGTCTTTCCGGAAGTGTTTAGCCATCAATAACTAATTAGGCGTGAGATTGAGCATTAACAGGTCTGTGATGCCCTTCGATGTCTGGAACTGCACGCGCGCTACACTGAATGGATCAACGTGTGTCTACTCGGCGCCGAGAGACGTGGGTAAGCCGTTGAACCCCATTCGTGCTGGAGACCGTGGCTTGCAATTTTTCCCCACGAACAAGGAATACCCAGTAAGTGCGGGTCATACGCTCGCACAGATTACGTCCCTGCCCTTTGTACACATCACAACGCCCCCCCCCGCTACTATCATGGTCGGGTGACTAGGTGGATTATATATGGAAAAGCACCCGGAACCGCAATGAACAATGAAAAAACAACTTAGCTCAGAGGTGCACAGACGACAGCAACTCAGGTTCAGAGTTGGGGGCAGGCACATGAGCGGGCAGTGCGTACTGAACGAAGATTGTATGTTGGTTCATAGCGTGCATTGTTACAATGTTACTTTACTTGGTGGTTTATTAAGTTACGAATTTTCCACATGTTAATTTTTTTCCCTGTGCTTAAAAATCATTAAAAACGCGGCGTGATTATGCAGCATATGCTACGCCGCGGGTTGGCTAGTTTATTTATATAGCACATTTTCATACAAATGATGTAGCTCAAAGTGCTTTACAGGATGAAGAAAGAGAAAAAAATACAAAATATGAAAATAAAATGAGGCAATACCAATTAACATAGGATAAAAGTAAGGTCCGATGACCGGGGGGACAGAAAAAAAAAAAAAAAAAACCCAGACAGCTGGAGAAAAAACAAAATCTGCAGAGGTTCCAGGCTACGAAACCACCCAGGCCTGACTAGGCATCCTACCTAACATACTGTAAATGATCTCAATCAGACCTTATGGTTTTCAGGCTTCACATGGAAGAACTTGAAGAGGATGGTCATGTGGACCTCCATCAATGTAGGGACAGCATGGTGCTTTGATCGAGAGGTGCTGGCGCAGATCGCCGCCATAGAAAACTGGAAAAAGAATAGCAGAGAAAGTAGGGGTTATTACGGATTTCAGAGCCACCATGAATGATAATGATAATTAAATGCATACAGAATATCAGGATTAAACTAAAATGAATCTCTGAGAAAGCCATGTTAAAATAATTAGTTTTTACCAAAACTTAGTTATTAGGTAACCAAAGGTGCTTGATGAATAGAATACACTCCTCTTGTTTGACAAGTTTCTTATGTTCTTACTATCTATAGTATCTGCCGAAGACAGGTAATAGAATAGTTCAAAAATATTTGCTATCTCTTGTTCTACGTGTACCTTCAGCACCTTTTCTGTCTATTTACGTGTGTGTGAACATCTCTTTACTGGTGTTCATGCTCTCTTATGTTCTTACTAGCCACAGTACTTGTTGAAGGCAAGTAATAGAATAATTAAAAATATTTACTATCTCTTGTTCTACATGTGCCTCCAGCATCTTTCCTGTGTATTTCCGTGTGTGTGAACGTCTCTTCACTTGCGCTCACAGTTGAGTACATTCCCGTAATGTCTGCTTCCCAGACTCATTATTTTCTAGGCACCTTCCTCACATTCTGTCTGGTTATATACTTGATATTTTTGAAGGCAGCACTCTCAAAGTGCCTTGTGTGTCTCACATTCACACTTTCTCTTTTGATCGCTAAAGCCAAACTGAACAATCAGATTGCTCAGAGGGACTGGACACACAGACATTAGTGTTTTATTATACTGTATAGTAGATGTATTGTTTATGGGATTCCTCTCTTGGTGTTTTTAACAAGTATTTTCTAAACATAAGAGAAATAAATGCTTCTATTACTCTTTTTGCACTTTAATTGTCCGTAGCTTCTTTGTTCCATACTTTATTTTGATGTTAGTAGAATTTTATTTGAGAATTTTTAGTATATTTGTGTTATATCATGTTCAGTGGCATTTATGTTTTGTTCATGTTTTGTTAATGTTTTTTAGTTTAACTTGATTGTTGTTAATTAAGATTGAAGATAAGTAGTTAAACCCACTAAGGTGCCCATTTACATTCTTACTGTGCTCCATCTTTATTAGGTGTTTTGGGGCTCTGGCCTCAATGTTGTTCATACCTCAAATTTTACTTTATATTGCATCTTTCACATTGCAAATTTGACCAAGTTCTTTCTGAGTGTTCTAGCTGCCAAATTAGCACATTGACCAGTTCACCAGTGTTGATTGAGTAATGAGACAACTTGTGCTAAGATGGACTTTAACACAGGCCAGCACCACATTTCATCCTTTAAAATTATGAGTATGCAATATTGAGAAGTTGGCAGAACCAAGAGCGGCATAGTAGAATTCCCATTTTGATTAACTTTAGAAGGAATTGATGACAAAAAAGATGCCTAATTAATTAGATTCACAAGTGAAGGGCAGGGGTGAACTTCTTGCAGAAGGGATGAGGACTGGACCAGGAGATGAATCAAAGTCTTACACCAGAAAAATGGGAAGTCAGTTAAATCTGTTTCCAATGCCTAAATGCTAACTTAATTCATATCCGCAATATATAATGAAGAAAGTGACGTCAAGTACAAATTTAAAGCATCTCATCGATGATGACTTTCAAGACGATGCTTTCTAACAATGAGAAGGTGTGTCTATGTAACAGGAATCCCAAAATGGTGGTGCCCACTATAAGAACAAAATAGCATTGGTTAAACAAAAATTTTCTAATAAAATAAAAGTGTAAACATCAACAATAGACCAAGTAGTGATTAACCCACAATCTACAAAGTTCCAGTGGTCAACAAATATTAGTGAAAATATTTTTAAAAATATACTTATAAAATACTTACAAAAAATACTTTAAAATACTACTAATGGTTTACAAAGCCTTAAGTAATCACGCACTGCCCTACAGGTATATTTTGGAATGATTGTCCACTTACAATTTAAGTCATAACCTTAGATCTTCAAATTAGTGTCTGCTTATAATTCCAAGAGCCAACCTGAAAAGAAGTGGTAGACAGCCTTTTCCTGTTATGCACCTAAAATCTGGAATACTTTACCAATAGAAATTCACCAGACTAATACTGTAGAACAATTTGGAAAAACTGCTAAAAATCCATTATTTTAAATTAGCTTTTTTGTAGCTACATTTTAGTTATTTTCCTAACAGACTATATAGGCATTGAATTATCTTATTTTTCAGGGATTTGCAATCTTTACTAGTATCTGCTGTGTTTTCAGGTTCTTCTGTGGTGGTGATCTGCACCACCACCATCTGATCTTGGTACCAGGCTGCTCTCTGAGTTTGTGGATTGAAAGGCGGAAGTCCCAGATGTCCACATGACCATCATCATCAAATTCTTCCATATGAAGCCTGTAAACCATGAGGACTAATTTAAAACATTTATGTTCAATAGAATGCCCAGCAGCCTAGGAACTCCTGCCTTTTTTCTCCAGGCTAACTGAAGTTTTTGTTTTGTTTGTTTTTTCTGTCATCCTGGCCATCCGACTTTACCTTTTTCTTTCTTGTATACTGTATAACGTTATTGCCTAATCTTGTTTGTGTCTGTTTTATATATTAACTTCCTCTTTATTTTATCGTGTAAAGCACCTTGAGCTGCATTGTTTGTATGAAAATGTTGTTGTTGTTGTTGTTGTTATAAAAAATGTGTTATAAGAAGAATATTTTTTTAAATGTCTCAGTGGTAACAAAGTTGTTGAATAAGGCAAGAAGGAAGCTTGGCACTGACATATAGTTGTAAATAAAATAAGAATAAAATAAAAGACTGGTATGGACAAGAACATTCTGTATAATGAAGCAGAATTACGGAGAACTGTTGAATGCTCCCTTTAACCTCTAGTATGAAGGTGGAAAGAACTTATAAACTGCAAAAACTATAACAAAAGCAGGTTATTAGTGTGATATAGACTTTTTATGCAGACCTAATTGTGCACTAGAATCAAGCACTGCTTCTGTCTGCTCTTTTCTTTATGTCTCATTGCTCTTCCATAGTACTATTCTTTGTAGAGGAATTCTGGTCTGTCCAGGGAAGCTGAATCAGTTCCCAAGCCTTGAGAACACAAGTGAAGCTCATGTCATGACATACAGTATGTAATTACACTGCATTTCAATAAGTGACAAGAATCAACACAGAAACTTAAAAAGAGTTACCGTTCCATCAGAAAAACGAAATTTATTGCCCATTGGACAAAATAAAAGAGTTGCTTTGAAGCTAAATGAGAAAAGTCCAATTAGCTGCGTAAAATTTATCATAGCTAAAAAACAAGGGTCGTTCGATGTTAAAATAAACTAGAAGAGCAGGAGAGAAGCCACCCAAGAGGAATTAAGAGAACTGAGTCTTGGTTTTAATCACTTCAGCACTCAATTAGAGTGGTAATTTGTCTTGCCAAATTTATTTATAGAGAGGCTGAGTAGCAAAAACTTTATTAAAGTACATATTTTGGCCTGCTCCATTTAAACTGTGACCCATTATGTCTACTAGGTAAACCATATATCCTGGGGTGTTCTTCAGTGTTGTACCCATTATGTTTTGAAAAAGCTTATAGCCAAAGAGAGTCCAAAATGCTCTGAAGAATCAAAGGTGATCAGATTTCTTGCCTCCAAATCAAGGTAACCTTGGTGCAACAGCGAAAAAGTTACTATGTTGGGATTAAAAGATATTAACAAGTAACATCGTCTTTTTTTTGCTTGCAAAAATTCAAGTGTTTCTATCTATGGTACTTTCAGTTACGTGATATTTATGGGAAAGTAGGACAGTGTTAAAGCAAGACAGGAGAAGAACTGATGTTTTTGAAGGACAAATCAATTGGTTTTAGAGGAGATCCAACCAAAAATGTCTTTGGAAACTCAAATAGCCAGACTCTCATTTTATTATCATTAGCGATGGATGTCATGTTTGAAAAAGTTGAAGGTTAGCAGCAAAAAGGAAGACCAGCATAAAATCCACATCGAGATGGACTAATTCAATAAAAGCAGATTTGGAAATTACATTATCCACGGCCAGCTGCTTGACGGTAGACTGAACATTGTTCAGAAGGGTTCATTATGAGTAACTTGATGGCACTTAAGTAATAAACTACTTGGACCTTCACAAATATTAATAGGCTCTCAGATTTCATTTTCATCAATAGAAAAACAGTATATAGCTCAAATCACAAGTCTAACAGTTTTAACTGTTCTCAGATGAAAAAAATGTTGCATTACATTAACAGTTCAACATTTAAAATTAGTAGAAACATCTTAAAAGGACATAGTATCAGAACAAGAACACTTTAACATCAATTGGTTTCATGGGCAATTTAGTTATTGAATAGTCATGCTCCAATAGAAACAATTGAGTTTGTTATAGTCTGTTAATGCTGTATATATTTAGAAACTTATGGTACCATCCCATTAGGGGAAAAAGTAATTAAGCCTGAAACTATTCTATTCAAGAAAAAGAGTAAATTCCATTCTTTACTTGCTTTCTTTAACTTCATTGATCTGAGAAATGTAGAGACAATTCTGCTTTCTGTGCAGTAGGTGCCTGTAAACTGTGTATGCTTACAACAAAACTGCATACTATATAAAATGTGTTCAGGTATTTTATATATTTTAAAATAGGAATATAAGAACATAAGAAATACGTCAAAAGAGAGAGGCCATTTAGTCAGTCAAGCCTGTTCGTTTAGCTAATAGTCTCCCGTATTAGTAGTCTCAGAGATTGTCATGTGTCCTGCTTCCAAATCTGTAGCTCATGGGCTGCATTAATGTTCAGAACTTATCAACTTGCTTGATTTTCTTTCCCCCTCTCTGTGATACCCCATGTCTTGTACTAGACAAAGTATTACTATTGAACATGTTTACCTGGAGCTAATTAGTGCATAACCCCCTGCAAGTGAGTAATGGAGAGAGTGGTGAGCGAGAGGAAAGTATAGAGAGAGAGGGAGAGAGAGAGGAGAGGACAGAGTACATGTGTGTGAAGGAACAGAGTTGGTGTCCAGGTGCGGAGGAGCCATGGCTATAGTGGGGATCCAGACCTGTTGAATTATTTATAAAGGAATAGTGAAGGATTGAGGACCAGGCTGGAGTGAGAGGGTTAGCCTTGCAAGGGATGTGCTTTGAAGGCAATGCGGTGATGGGAGCTGTGTGTGAAAATTGATGGGGTCTTTCCCTGACATCTCTAGAGGTTCTGGATAGATAGATAGATAGATAGATAGATGGTGGATGCCCTGTAATAGCGCTTTGTGAAAGTTGGTTATGGGTGGAACATTGACTTTTACATGAAAACTACTCCTCGTGGTGACTCTTTATGCTACTATTTTTGTGTTTTTTTCTAATCTAAAATTATTTATTTATTCGCAGTGCAGTTAAGCAGTTTAATAAAGTTCACAGTTGGAACACTGAGCTACTGTCCATATCTCACTGTGGAGGATGCCTTAGGCTGTGGGCACCCAGTGCATCACATTCTCACTTTGCCCTTTTCATATAAAGCCCATTTCAATCTCAGACTATTGTATGAACTACAAGAAAACTTCATCTGAGGCGATGAGGAGGTGTGTGTGCTTCTGTCCGGGAATAAGCACAGCCTTGGCTGAGTTTAACTGTTTACGTTCCTATTCTGTTTTACTGTTAATATCTTTGAGTGAAAATTATCTGTCTATCTATCTATCTACTCACGTATAAGTCGGGTCTTGAAACCCAAAAAATCGATCAGAAAAATCAGACCCTGACTTATACGCCCGTTCAAAAATATAACACTTAATTTTTTTTTTTTTACATCTTGTTGCTTCCTCCAATTACCAGTTTCTCAGACTCATCGAATTTTGTTGGAACAGCACAGTTACCAATTTCTTTCGCCACTTCAACGACTTTTAATTTAACACTTGAATTACCAGAGCCAACAAGAAAACTCGTAAATCCGGCCCAATTTAAATCCCTTCGCTCATCTCCGTCAGGGTCTTTTGTCTTCTAAATGTGTCGATAAGCCCAAGCAGCCTGCTAAGCCAAACCCCCCCCCCACCACCAAACCCAAACCCACCGCCTCAGAACAGACAAGAAGTTCTCCTAGTTCCTACCTGGATTGATTATCTGGGAGTGAGCTACCCAGAATTATAAGGGGAAATAATTTGATGTGTGTTTTGTGTCTACAACAATGTATGTAAACACATCGTTAAAACAGAAACGTTTTTCATGTTTTAGTAATAAATAACAAAATGTAGACATCAAGGCAGGAACTGGAAGAACTTCTTGCCCGTTCTAAGGCAGTGGGGAGGCTTGTATAGCAGGCTGCTTGCTGCTCGGGCTTATCAACACATTTAGAAGACAAAAGCCGCTGATGGAGAGGTGCGAAGGGATTTAAGGTGGGCCGGATTTATGAGGTTTTTCATAGGCTCTGATAATTCTAGTGTTAAAACTAGCTTCATATTTTCTTCTGATCGAACGCTCCATCGTAGATAAGGGATGCTCTTACGATGAAGGTGTATGAGGGTGTGAGATACAAAAAACACAAAACAGTGCAAACGTCGCTTCAGAATAGTTTGGGTACTACTGTGTGGTCACGTAGGCACAATACATAGAAAAAAAGGCAGTGTGGTCTGTTACTCTCTCAGGTGGGCGTTAGCATATCATAATCTCTTGGACCAATAGCGTGAATTTTCCGCATTCAGCTTATACAACCAACAATATAAAATACCGGAAATTATATGGTAAAAATCAAGCCCCGACTTATCCGTGGGAGAACTTAAATGTGAGCATATAATCTATCTATCTATCTATCTATCTATCTATCTATCTATCTATCTATCTAATATGTGTACACCCTGTGCCTTACCAAAATATACACGTTTTCAAATATTGCTCGATTTCAAATGATAATTGCATATCCAGTTCCAATCTGTATATTTACTGCAAACACGTAAGCTCAAATAAATAAGTAAAGATTTAAACAGTTATTGATCATTTATTTATTTTAATCTAGTACTCTTGAAAAGTATGAGTAAACAATACAAATTTATATGCACAGTATTTTATTTGGTTTAAAATGAAAAAAAACTGTAATATCAAAGTGAAAACAAAATTCTTCTGATACAAATTAAGTATAAAGTTAAGTTAGGGATAACGCAGAATAAATTCCCTATATATTTAATACTTTTGAGTTAATAAATATTTTAGTTGCATATTTCATAGAAAATACAATGAAAATATGCTTCATTTTCACGAAGTCTCCACCAGGTTAAACAAATCTGATCACTGTAATTCTTTGCATTCATATGCTGCCTCAAGGGACGAAATCTCATTTGGATGGAAGTGTGGGCTTAAGCTACACAAACATTAGATGAGAACTGATATGGGTTTTTAAACAGTTCTTTTAATTTTGAGATAAAGCCCATATTTTTAAACATTGACTGTAACCTTTTCAGTTTAAGCAAATGGAGATTAAGATATCACCATAACTTCCGGCTTGAGTGAACGCTGGCGGGACTGGTCGCCGCTGCTCGCCGGTAACTAGACTATTGATTTTTCTATGACTAGTGATTTTGATGCTATTTTTTGACATTTTTGCTGACATCTCTGCGTGGCTGTATATGCTGTGTATGCATTTAGCTTCAGCCTAATCCCCATTTCGTTTGAAACTTACCGGTTTGTTCTCTGGACGCCTGAGCTGCCTGTGGCCTCCTCGCCTACAATGTGGACTGGTAGGATATTCGCCTGGTTAATGTTTGCCTTCTGTCGCTCGTTATCTAACCTGCGACTGGCCTCCTCCAGTACCCAGCTGCTGAGCTTCTTCGACTGCGTCTGCTCCAGTCTGTGCCTCTGGTGTCGGTGCTGTATTTCGACCCGGACATCATACTTCTCCCTCGTCGGAGATACATCCACCGTGGGTCCCGCTGGAGATTCCGAACGAATGCCTCGAAAGGAATTAACTCTTTTTGGTCTGATTTTCAGCACCCTCCACATAACACAGATAGGAACGCTGACCATAGCATGTAGGCCATCTTAGCTCGGTCGACTAACACCACTGTCAAATGCGACAGCAACATTGTCAGCTTTGGTCTACTGAACATCCACTCACTCACAAGCAAGGGACATCTCATTCAGGATCTCCTCATTGACCGTAAGTTTGACTTTCTGTGTTTAACTGAGACTTTGTAGCAACCTCAAGACTTTTCACAACTTAATGAATGCACCCCCATGGGGTTTGTTTACACTTGTCAACCCCGTGCCTCTGGCAGTGAAGGAGGTGTCACAATAATTTATCGCGAGAAGTGGAAAGTCCTGCCGTTGCCTGCTCCTGCTGTTAGCTCTTTTGAATCAACTGTGTGTCAACTGTCTGGGCCAGTTCCTACCATCATTGCAACTGTCTACCGTCCTCCTAAGTCAAACAACAATTTTTTGAACGATCTTGCTACCTTCCTTGCCCATTTATCTAGAATTACTCCAAATATAATTCTGCTGGAGGATTTTAATATACATCTGGACAATATCAATATCCCTCTCACTAGAGACTTTTTATCTTGCCTGGAGAGTTTTGGATACCAGCAGCACACTGATGTTCCTACCCATTGTAAAGGACATATCTTGGACCTGATCTGCTGCTCTGGTGTTGTTCCTTTTGATCTTATAGCAGATGAACTCACTATAACGGATCAGTTTCTCCTTTCATTCAATGCCAAACTTACCTGTTTCTGTTCCTAAGCTTCCACGTCTCATAGCCTTTCGTAACATTAAGAATATTAACTTGAATTTGCTGT
The DNA here is from genome assembly GCF_900747795.2 of Erpetoichthys calabaricus. Classification (NCBI taxonomy): domain Eukaryota; kingdom Metazoa; phylum Chordata; class Cladistia; order Polypteriformes; family Polypteridae; genus Erpetoichthys; species Erpetoichthys calabaricus. The sequence goes on from NC_041394.2 coordinate 93,538,003, forward strand.
CTTCTAGAATTGATTCCCAAATGGACTTTTATAATTTATCCACTCCCACAGAACTGGTCTCATATTATAACACTTGTCTTAATGGTATTCTTAATTCTCTTGCTCCGCTAAAAACCAGATCTGTTTCTTTTTCTTTTTCTGCCCCCTGGTTTACGCCTGAACTTCGGCTTCTGAAAGCTAAGGGCAGGCAACTTGAAAGGTTGTATTAAAAATCCGGACTCTTTGTCCACAAAGAGATGTATAAAAATCATCTACTCTATTACAAGGATTGTATAGCCCAAACCAAATCTAATTATTACACTCAGCTAATTACTTGCAATACAGGTAACACCAAGTCTTTGTCTTCTTTACTTAATAATGTTACACAACCTTCAGACTCTTTACCATCTCACCTTTACTCAACTGCTTTCTGTAATTCTCTTATGTCTTTTTTCAATGAGAAAATCCAAAGGATACATCAGCACCTTGGTCCAGATCCTCTCTGTATTCCTTCTGAACTACACTCGTCTATTTACTCTTTCTCTTCTTTCCAGCTTCCCACTTCCTCTGAAATCTCAGATCTCATCTGCAAATCCAAGTCATTTACTTGTCAGCTGGACCCCCTGCCTACAGTTCTGGTTAAAGCCTGCCTCCCCTCTCTAGTCCCTCTCATTTCTGCCATCATTCACTCTTCTCTTACTACTGGTATTATTCCCTCATCTTTTAAAACTGCTGCTATAACCCCAATACTAAAAAAAACCTGGCGCTGATCCTACTAATTTCAATAATTTTCGCCCCATTTCTAACTTGCCCTTTATCTCCAAAATTCTTGAAAAAATAGTAGCTATCCAACTTCACACCCACTTATCTCACAATAATCTATATGAAAAGTTCCAGTCTGGTTTTCATCCTCTTCATAGTACAGAAACGGCACTTGTTAAAATTACCAATGACCTCCTTATGGCTGCTGACTCTGGTCTAATCACTATTTTCATCCTCCTTGATCTGAGTGCGGCCTTTGATACTATTTGTCATACCACTCTCCTTAATAGATTATCTTTGATTGGCATTAGTCACACTCCACTTGATTGGTTTAGATCCTACCTCTCAGGCCGCACTCAGTTCATACAGCTTAAAACCTTCACATCCCAACCCACCGCTGTTACTTCTGGTGTGCCCCAGGGCTCTGTCCTGGGGACTCTTCTTTTTATTATTTACCTTCTTCCCCTTGGCAATATTTTTCGCAAATAAACATTAATTTTCACTGTTATGCTGATGACACCCAGCTCTACCTTGCTAGTAAACCCACCTCCTCTTTTCCACCACCCTCGCTTATTGACTGCATTTCTGAAATTAAATCCTGGTTTTCTTCAAATTTTCTTAAATTAAACAGTGACAAAAGTGAGGTTCTCCTCACTGGTTCAAAATCATCATTATCCAAAACCAATAATCTTTCTCTTATTATTGATAACTCCATTGTTTCTCCATCACCTCAGGTCAAGAGTCTGGGTGTCATCCTCGACAGTACTCTATCTTTCCAATCTCACATTAATAACATCACCCGGTCTGCTTACTTCCACCTACGTAATATTAATCGCATTCACCCCTCCCTCACTCCTCATATCACTGCCATTCTTGTTCATAGTCTTGTCACTTCTCGGCTGGACTACTGCAATTCACTCCTCTTTGGTCTCCCTAATAAATCTCTTTATAAGCTTCAGATAGTCCAGAATTCTGCAGCACGTATCATCACTCGAACCCCATCTATTCACCATATTACTCTGGTCTTGCAGCAGCTTCATTGGCTCCCGATCAAGTTTTGTACTGATTTTAAGATTCTGCTATTAACATTTAAGGCCATCCATAACCTTGCCCCTCCATATCTGTCTGACCTTCTTCATGTTGCCATTCCATCCCGTAACCTTAGATCCTCTTCCTCCACCCATCTGACCGTCCCTCCCGCCCGTCTAACCACCATGGGGAGCACAGCTTTCAGCCGTTCTGCTCCCAAGCTCTGGAATTCATTACCTGCAGAGCTCCAAAACATCAAATCATATTCATTTTTCAAATCCAAACTTAAAACGCATCTGTTTAAAATGCCTTTTTCTTTTTCCTTATGATTACAGTGGTTTTATTTGGTTTAAATTTTTAGACTTTCTGATGTTTTAAGTTGTTTATAATTGTGTCTTTTATTTATTTATTGTTTGTTCAGTGTCCTTGAGTTCTCTGATAGGCGCCTTGTATAAATAAAATGTATTATTATTATTATTATTATTATTATATGACATGACTGAAGTGTTTAAAATCATGAATGGAATTAGTACAGTGGATTTCAGATGTTACATTAAAATAAATTCTGCAACAAGAACACAGGTACACTGTTATAAACTTATTAAGGGCAGATTTTGCACAAATGTTAGAAAGTTCTTTTCACTCAAAATATCATAGACATATGGAATAAATTGCCAAATAGTGTGGTGAAGAGGAAGATTTTAGGATTTTAGATCTTAACTTAATGTTATTTTGGACAATCTAGATAAATTGGATGGTCAAGCTTGTTGGGCTGAATGGCCTGTTTTCTAATTTGCTCTTGGATAGACCTATTTCTATAATTTCTAAAGTTCCCAAAAGGCACTTTTCTACCACTGGACCTTTTTTCAGGTATCAGGAACTTTTTAGAAACACAGGAACGTTTTTAGCATTTCTGCTGGTAGGTAATTCCTTGTACTATTTTAGCTCCTACTCCAGTGTATGCACTTTTCGCTCAATCAGGAACTATTGTGGGTGGGGCTTGGGTGATGAATTGTGCTAATTGGTTGACCACAGGTACTGGCATCAGCTTACAAATCTGTTAGTAGTTTGGACTTTAGAGAGTTATCAGTGAAGATGAAGTGGCAAACTTTGCACCGCATCATAGCCACCTCTCTGAAGTGCCATACCATGTACCACATTGAAGCAATAATCTTCCTGTGAAGTTGCAATTGGTTTGGAGTAATAAGGTGGAGGAGTCCTGGGGACTCATGCATAACGCCGTGCATAGAATTCACACTATAACATGGCATACGAACAAAAGCTGAAATGTTCGTATGCACAAAAAATCCAGATGCATAAATCTGTGCGTTCACCAACTTCCATGTTCTTCCGCTACATAAATCCCGGTCAGCGTGAAAAGTAATGCAAGTGCACCACCTGCTGCCCCTCCCCAACTCCTCCCAGAATTACGCCTCTTTGAATATGCAAATCAATATAAATAGTCCTTAAGCTCAGCATTCTGTGAAAAGGCAATGGCAAAGGCACAGGAGAAAACAGAACAATTTCAGTGAATATCAAGTGGAGGCAAGGAAAAAACGTACTATTTGTTGGTTTAAACAGTGGTATAAACAACAAAAGGAAGTTGATCGAGTGCCGGAGAAACTCAAAAGCTCAAGTTCACAAAGTCACACAGTGCCCGAAATAAAAAAGAAGTTGTCAGATATCAAAGTCACCGTGAAAAGGCGAGTCGTAGCCCACTGTCTGAGTGTCATATGAAAGCTTATTAGGGTACAGAGAAAAGAAAAAAAATAGGGACAAAGTGCGAAAAAAGCTCAAAATGTCAAGTTTAATCTCAAAATTTCCACTTTAATCACGTAGTTTATTTTGTCATTAAAGTAGAACATCATAAACTTCATCTTAAAATCGTTTAATTTACTAGTTTCTCAAATACCATCGTAACTAAAGTAGCACGTTAAATGCTTTGTTTTGTATGTTCTTCTATGTGCTCTATGTGTGTGAATCACTACGTGCTTTCTCTTCCTCCGACAGGACACAGAATCCATTACATTTGTGATATTATAGTTCTCTGAACAATTTAAATATTAAGATGTATACTTGATATCATTTTCATGATGACAGGAATTAAAGTATGTATTAAACATGGGAACATGGTGGCACAGTGATAGTGACGAGCTTGCGCCTCATCCAGAGATTGTTCCTGCCTCACACAAGATGCTTGCTGCACCGTGCGCTACCTTCGATTAAATAATTTATTGTAGCAGTACTGTCTCTTTCAAATGGAGTAACCTCCTATTCCTGTCCTTCTTTTTCTTTCTCCAAGTACCCAATCGCCACATAATCATCTCTGTAATAGATGTTAAGCCATCTTTAAGCTAAGAATGCCGATTCTTCAATACTTTTAAGGAACATTGAAATATCTCTGTAGTACATGTTTAATTATTCTATGCATCTATCCTTCCTGTGTTGGGCCAGCCCCAGCAAGAATACAGCGCATGCCAGGAACAATCCCTGAATGGGCGCCAGCTCGTCGCTAGTGCTTCAACACTGTGTCCTCACATGTTTAATTATTAACAATATAGATTATTTAAATGATGTTAACATTTTATCTGTATAATGTAATAAACATTTTGCTGCATTTCATCTTAAAAAGATATCATCATAAGTAAATATGCGCTAATGTGGCTCAGGTTGTGCAATATTATAACTGTATCACAAGTTTACAGTGAGGTAATTATACTTATAAGTACAAACATTTCTACAAGGAGCACTTGATGGACTGATTGATTGTGTTTATAGTTCTTGGGATGAAACTGTTTCTGAACTATGAGGTCTTTACAGGAAAGGCTCTGAAGCGTTTGCTAGATGCTGTACACCGATAATTCTCTTTCCGATCAGCTGCTGTAGAGCTGTGATTCCACACTCAGATACAGCGATATAATTACTCAGTGCAGTGAGAGTATTATGGAAAAAGATGATCTGCTGTGTCAACCCCTAACGGGAGCAGCTGAAAGAAGAAGAAGAATGTGCAGTGAGAGTAACAATGCAAAGCAACTATGGTATTTGGAATAGTTTTGACCATTTTATTGTTACGGGTTAATTACAATCAGATGCCTTAAACTAATAAATAATATGCGGTTAATTTCAGTGAATATGAATATGCGTCAGGGATGTGGATCTAAAAAGAAAGGGAGACCACACTGGAACAAAAGCACTGCTTTAAAGCTGGGTGCCGCCAGTTTGCAAAACCGATTGGAGAACTTGCGTACACCAGGGTTTGAGCTAGCATGAAAATGTGTGTGGCTTTACACCAAGTTTAGGTTTTATACATCGAGATTTGAGCGTGGAAACAGGCCTACGCAACATACGCACTATTTATACATGAGGCCCCTGGTGATTTCCTGCTCTTGCCACACTTTGCACCACATTAGTCTTCATAGCTGTATCCTTGATGTGCGACACTAGGCACAGCTTCGAAACATTAATCTCCCCAGTGAAGCTGCAATCGGTTCAAAGCAATAAGATAGGTATGTACCCCGTTAACTCTCGATCATGCCACACTTCTTAATGTATCACTCTTCACAGTCACCTCCCTGTTGTGCCACGCTGTGCCGTTCATTGAAGCAGTAAATGTTGCTCTACTCTTATTTGCACGTTACATATTTTCCATATAGGCTTCAGTTCCTGTTGTGCAGTGGGAATAAAATGTATGAATGTGGCCAGGGACCATAAGTGGCCCAGGGTCTACATTGTACAAGAACTCATTTGTTCCTAAAAACAACTAAAGACTGACAAAGACATTTTGTAAGCCTGTCTGGTCTTGCAAACTTGTTGCCTCTGTAAAAAATATGTCAAGATACAGATTCTCAAAGCAGCCATCATTTCTTGATAATGTTGATGATTTGCTGATTTACCTAAACTCATGCCCCCCAAATGGTTGTAGCAATCCACTGTGGAACATCACAGAGAGTAACATATATTTTACCCTGATTAATCTGAAACACTTTAATTTCACACCGGTGCACTTCATTAAGCTAATAATGCATCTTTGAAAGGCAACTGACTGCACTATTGAAAGGCTCCATTGTTTGGTTTGACAAGGTTTGAGAATGTTACGTTACGTTATGTTAGATTATTAAGGGTGTTATGGCAAAGATGGTTAATTCTTATTGAACTAGTTATTTTTTATTATTCATTCAGTTATATAGTTATTTTTATTTCTGTACAATCGATTCCAATATGTACAGAAATGTGCTGACAGTACTCCATCATTATACACAGAAGTTCAATATGGTGTCCCGCAGGGCTCAGTACTGGGACCTTTACTGTTTTCACTTTACATGCTTCCACTGGGATCTATCATTAGGAAACATAATGTTAATTTTCACTCGTATGCAGATGACACCCAGTTATACCTTTCATTTAAATCAAATTAAGTTTCTCCGATGTCATCTTTAATTAGTTGTGTTAGCGAATTAAAGGAGTGGATGAATGAGAACTACTTGTCTTTAAACACAGATAAAAAAGAGATGTTAATTGTTGGAGGGAATGACGCTGATCATAACAATATTTTGTCATCATTTAACTCAGTTGGAATCCCAATTAATTTTACTGAATCAGCCCGCAATCTAGGAGTTATCTTTGACTCTAGCATGTCATTTAAAGCGCATATTGCAAAGTTGTCCAAAACATGTTTCTTCCATCTAAAAAATGTTAGGAAATTAAGGCGCTTTCTAAATAAACAGGATTCTGAGAAATTAATTCATGCATTTATCTCTAGTAGGATTGACTACTGCAATGCGGTTTTCACTGGATGTTCAAACTGTTCTCTATACAGCCTCCAGTTAATCCAAAATGCGGCTGGAAGAATTATTACAAGAACAAGAAAATACGAACACATAACTCCAGTTCTTAAATCCTTACACTGGCTCCCGGTTAAGTTTAGGGCAGATTTCAACATACAGTATAAAGCATTAAATGGCCAAGGTCCGGCTTACTTGTTTGAACTTATCATGACTTACAAACCAGAGCGCACATTAAGATCTCAAGATGCCTGTCTGCTTATGGTTCCAAGGATTAATAAAATAACAATGGGAGGTAGAGCTTTTAGTTACAGGGCCCCTAAACTGTGGAATGGTCTGCCTGCTACTATAAGAGATACCCCTTCGGTCTCAGCTTTTAAATCCCGGCTGAAGACTCACTACTTCAGTTTAGCATATCCTGACTAGAGCTGCTGATTAACTGTACATACTACATCTCTGTTGTTAGTCATTAGCACTAAAACATAAGTAACATGATAGTTATAATTGGATACTAACCCTCACCTATTCTGTTTCTCTTCTCGGTACTCAAATGTGGCACTTGGTGCCATGGCCCACCTGCCAAGTTGTTTTGCCTGCCTAAGGTAAAGTCATCCCTGATGGAGGATCGCAGGAATCGTGGGAAAGAGGGGTCTTTTCATCGGATTGGCTGGCCCAGCACTGTTTCACCCGTGGAATGGCCAAAGGGGGGAGGCAGCTTGATGGATGAGGTCTCCAGGACTCTAACAATATCCAAATCTTATTATATGATATCATCTACTGTTAAATTCTGCTCTGTACTTCTAAAATTTTTATTTTTTTTACTTCTAAAAAAACTTTTTATTTTATACTGTATTGAGGAATTGTTCTGTTCTGTGTATTGTATTGTATTGTATTGTATTGACCCCCTTCTTTTGACACCCACTGCATGCCCAACCTACCTGGAAAGGGGTCTCTCTTTGAACTGCCTTTCCCAAGGTTTCTTCCATTTTTTCCTACAAGGTTTTTTTTTTGGGAGTTTTTCCTTGTCTTCTTAGAAAATCAAGGCTTGGGGGCTGTTAAAGCCCATTGCGGTATTTCCTGTGTGATTTTAGGCTATACAAAAATAAACTGTATTGTACTGTATTGTATTATTTTTGTCATATCTATCAATACCTACACAAATAGGATGTATTTACTACTGGCGGCCAGCCTCCATTCAAATTTGCATGTAGAGTTATTCTTTAATTGCTAATGTAATTTTTTTTCTTTTTTTGTGTGTCCCTTGATGTTTTCTTTACCCTCAGCAATCCTTTCCAAGCATCTTCATTCATTGTACTGAAATATAGTAAGCTTCAGGATGTTTCCAAATGAGCACCCTGAGTTAACTGCGAGTTAGAGCAGACTTGGTTTTATTTTTTTTTACTGACAACAGCACAGACCTGAAAGCCTTTTTATAAAACTGGGTAATGTTCACTTGGGTGACTTAGAGTTGGGAGCGCAAAAAATGCAATATGTTAGCATGAATACAACACCAAACCTGGGTTTTCCTCTTTTGACTCTTTACCACATAGATTAAGACCAGCCGTGTATCTCTATGTGCTGTCACAATTGAAGAACTACCTGGAAAGTGATGAGAAAGATGAGTCAGAGTCTTTCTGAAGCTCTCCCTACTTACGCATGCCTTTAATTTTAATTATTCATTTTCTTCTGTGAAACTCGAATGGCGGATAATAGCATTGCTATTTTCCCTAGTCTCACAAAACTATTTTATGTTTATATTATAGAACCAGAAAGTCTTTTGCACCCTGCTGTCCATGGACTCTGAATGAAGTATTATGCACTCTGCAGAAGGCAGAGGTGTTGACACAAAATGAAGAGACTGATTTGGAGTTAACTTGTCCCTGCTGGGTCACATCCTGTGAAGATAAGATATTTTGCTCTTTCTCTGCCTAGTGCCATTCCAGACGGATTGCAGATTGTCTTGGTTACATAATAGTTCACTTTCCTGTGCTTTGGAAAATGTATTACTATCTTCACCAGTTTGTTGTTTTACAATAGCATTATCCTAGGTTTGCTTGGAAGGCTCCTGTGTCTTCACGAACAATTATAATGTACAGAGTGAAAGATAAAAATAGCCAGTGAATACAACCTCAGACAATATACACTACATAAGAAATACACCTCAGATACCTGCATGCAGTTGTCAGTATGAGTAGCTGCTGAGTAATCTTATGATCTCAGGCTATGAACTGTTTCTAGATCTAGCAATGTGCATGCTCATGGTCTTGTACAATTTTCCAAAACAGAGACTGGAAGAAAAGTGACTATGAGTGAGATCTTTAATAATACTACTTGTCTCTCTAAGGCAATGTGTGAACAGAAAGGAGCTATGTGCCAGTAATACACTCAAAATTCACTACTTCACAGAACAAAATACATTGCAATTACCAGTAATCAAGCCCATGTGCAACAGGGACATCTTCAAGGCTCCAGTTAGGTGAGCAATACTACCAAGAGCAGAAAGGGGACACTGTGATTAATTTCATCTAATTTTCTGTTCGCAGTTCAGAAGCTCACCGACAAGTGACCCTGTTTCCACTAACACGGCAAAGCTCTGCACCTTCTTGGGCACTGATGTAAAATAGGCAAGGCCTCCAGAAATAGGCGTTCAGTAGTGAACCCATCTTGGAGAGGTAGTGGAGCAACTCACCCAAGCACTGACTTTATTATGTATCAGCTGATGCCAACCTGTTTTAGTACCAGTGAATGCTTATTTCATTCAATTTTTGATCTTTTGAAATTAAACAAGGATTACTGGCTGGTACCCCAACTATTCTACTACATAACAATCATGTACTCTTACATTGTTAATATATTACAACGTAATCCTAATATGGTTAAGAGGCTGTGGTTTTGTAAGTGCTGAATGGTGAAGAATACCCAGTTTTATTCAACCCAGAAAACGTTTTCACAGGCAAACATATTACTTCCCTATTGAAAACGATTGTTAGTCAGACAAATGGACTCTAGAATGATCATGCCATTATTTCTAATGGTAGTCAAGCAGTGCTGAAAGGGTTTTATTGATATAAGAATGATAATCCATGACTGTTGCCTCAGCTATACAGTTTCCAAGATAAACATTTCATTGGTAAATATCATGTGAATGCAAATGTCCTATGACATCTGGTCAAGCCAGCAATGAAGGTTAAAACACTCAATATGTCCATCTAAGAGACGCAGAAACAACAGTCCATGTACAACAAAGCAATAATAAATCTAAAGCAGGGACACTTTTATACTACTGGGTGCAATGTATAAAATGGAAAAATGACCTCAAATAACTGTCTCCACACTGAAAAACTTATGAGTGCTTCAGTCATTTTTGTTTTTATAAAAAAACTTCATTTATAATCTAGGATATATTACATGCCCTCTTGCTCCCATCAACTGAGCCTTTTATCCACTCATCTTCCAGATATAAGCTCAGAATTACATTTTCCGGGCGTGGCCTTTAAACCCCATCTCTCTGTATTATTACTGAAAGGCCATATCTCTGAATCAGTTCTGGAGTCTGGGATATTTTATACATTGATTTTCTGAACTTGTTTCATCCAATTTAGGGTCAAGGGAGCTAGCAGCATTGGGTTCAAGGCTGGAAAAATTCTGAATGGAACATCATGTCAGAGATATACTACCTATAATTCTAAAGTTATTTCATGTATATAGAAGTCCTTAAGAAAACTACACCAGGAAGGGCTGATCTATACCTACTGCAGATCATTCTGTTGCCATTTGTGAGTATGAAGGAAGTGTAATAGACTTCTGCTAGTCCTCATCTTCTCACCGTAGTGAACTTGGAAGATTTACTTCTAGCATGTCATTCACACTGAGAAGGCAATCTGATTCTGCCCTTGTCTTCTAATATTAATGCATAGGAGAACTCTCACTCTGTCTAGGGGGTTCCTGTTGGAACCATTCTCTCTTCTGTACACCCTGTTCATCTCACAGTTCAGGACATAAAGTCGCAGATTCACTCAAATTCAATTAGAGAGAGGAAGACTCAAATAGAAAATAGTATATACTTTAAACACTCATTGACAGACCCTAAAAACAACCCGTAAGATAAGCCCACAATAATTTACTTCTATACTGACTGTGCAAGGCAGTAGTACTTTTTAACCAGAACATAGAGCAAAGTCATATGAAGCAAGTTAAAGTCATAACTACATGAGGAAGAACCTAATAAACTAAGCTCAAAAAGTAAGAATTTGACAGTACAGGTTAGCTCCATGCTCCTACTCTTCTTTGGGTGGGCTTTCTTTTCTGTCTTCTTCTGTCTCCCTCTTATACTTCCTCTCTAAACAGGCACAGAAGTGTTTAGCTGACTCCTCTGTGACACATTGAAACACCTGACTGATCGGCCTGTCTCTGCACATTTGTGTGGTGTGGTCAGCCAGCACCGCAATTAACTGTGGAGCAAAAACACTTATACACCCTCACCCAATTGGAGCATACAATTTTGAGGAACGTTTACTTATTTAAAATTCATACAGCACCACACACCACTTACCATACATGCCAGTTGTTACTGAAGGCTCCAACCTTCTCCCAACCCAGTACAGCTGGTAGCCCATGTCCGTGGCATGGTTCTACACTGCACTAAAAACAATAAAACCAAACCCTTCTATAAACAAACCCAAGCCCCCTTAATCAAACCCAGAAATTAAAAGAACAAGAACTTTAAAAAGCATCAAAAACAATCAATAAATCGTCCATTTAAAAGTTCAAAATCCTAAAATGTCCCCTTTTGGCTTGAGTCAGCGGGTTCTTTAAAACAGTCAGATACCTAACCCACTTGGTACTCCTCTACCTGTCTTCATTCCTCACTGCCTCGGCTAATCCCACCGCTGCCACCAAATGGGATGGTTTAAGTTGGGTCCATGCCTCCACTCTTCTTTGGGGAGCCTCTCTTTTTCTGATACCCCCCCATTCCCCGAGCGCCGTGCAGGCTTCTCTTATACTGCCTCTCTAATTGGGAACAGGTGCGTTGAGCTGTTTCCTCTGCGGCACCATTGAGACACCTGACTGATCCTCCCTCTTCTGCACGTGTGTGGCGCGGTCAACCAGCACCTCATAAAACTGTGAACTGAAATACACTTGTACATACTTGTGTCCAATTGCAGCCTACACTTTTTGGGGAGCAGTTATTTATTTAAATTTCACACAGCGCCACAGACCAGTTATCACAAAGACAAGAAAAAAATCTTACTGAAAGATGGGAGCGAGAAGTTCAAAAGAATACTGAATAAGGCATGTAACTAAGCCAAAACAAAAGACAAAATTCATAGTCATGGCAGAAAACATTTCAAAGCCCAGGAGCCTTTCAAATGAACAAACAAACTTAGCACTGGGTGGTTTTAGTGATTCCAAATTTAGACAACCAGGAATTCCAAGGCATTGACCTTTATACCTCTTGACCTATGATGTTACACCATCTATGAACCCCTGATGCCACTCCAAACAACTACATAGTATCGGTCAACACTAAAGTCCCAAAATGGTGGTGCACATATAAGAACAAAATGGTGCCACCAGGTAAAACAAAATGACTAACATAAGAAATTATATGTTAAACTAAAAAATAAAAATGACCATTGAATTCCTGGGTCTTGAAAAATATTCCCAAATTGAATATACATTTTTAGAGCCTAAGGGACTGTTAAGTAAAATTAAAAATGAGATGACAATTTCACTCATTTGACCCCACCCAGTCAGTGAGAGAGCCTACCTATTTAAACTAGCCTATAGTGTGTAAAGAAATCACAGCAGAGCTGAAACAAAACCAAAACAAAAAACAATCAAGTGTGAAAAAATGATCTACAAAAACATAAACAAATAACAAAAACTAGCAAACATGTAGTAGATCAAACTATAGATTAATGGAGACTAGCAGTCCTAGCATTTCCTGTGTGTCTTTATGAACTTCAACTGCAGTGACATAACATCCAGGCACACACGTTCACACCCACCATTTTTGAGACCACACTCACCTCATGCCATCTTAATGTTCTGATCCTCTTGGGTTAAAAGACTCAAGAGATTTCCAGCCAAAAGAAGTCATGAAACAAAAAGTAAAAATACAAAATGTATATCAAAAAACACATTTTAACAGCTCACACACTTTACCGCTGGCAATTCCTTGTCACCCTGTCAACTCCTTAAATGATTATACATATAGTTACCTTTACAGCAATATTTGCATTATTCTATATACATCATATACCCTGGGGAAACTTTGAGACCATCATAAAATGCAGAAATTGTATATATTATAGAAATTATTTTGGAGATTTTTCTTTTTTTGCTGTAAGTAAATTTCTTACTAAAACTATAAAGCTAAAGAGAGAAATTAGTTTAACCAACAATCAAAAATGTTGAATGTTTTAGAACTTATGACTATTGCTAGTTAAACACAAATAAAACACAATTCAAAGAATAAAAAAACATTACCTATGATTCTAAAAATAACTAAAAACAAAACTTGTTTTACCAAGGTAGTGTACTTTTTCTTTTTAAAGGTGGCTAATTATATTAAGTCTATCTTGGCTCCTGTGTAATTCACTGTGAAATGTCCTAACACCGACAACTGCTTCACAAACAATTTTTTTCGACTCGAGTTACCTTGCAGCTGTTTTACTTTTAACCCTTTATAAATGAATCTGTTTCTGATTTTTATTGCTTTTGTCACCAGCATAAAGGTTACCTCCAGTAAAGGAAAAGTAATTATTTACCTGCAGTGGTAGACACTGCACAGCAGATGACAAAATTAACATATTGACACTATCTTGCACAGATAATTGAAGGTGATGGTGTATATTTACTGACAGCAATGTTATTGTTTTAAACTCTGACTGTTGTTTACTTATTAGTTCCTTCAAGCTCTTTGACATGGAGGACTGCTGCCGCAGCAGTCTTTGTGTCACAGCTCTGGAGAGATATGTATGCCTTTGGATGCTATGACAGAACAATCTCTGCACCCCACTGTACTCCACTTTGGCTACTGTCTTTGAAGATAGTTTTTCAAGAAATAATCTTTGATCAGAAAATTTGCTTTCAAGATAAAACATCAGCACTATATGTGGAGTCCCATTTCTCTGCAGAATCTTTTAAATGAAACTCCAGTCAGATTGCACAGAGAACGATAAAGCCCATAAAAGCTCCTCACTGTAATGATTACCATAATATTCATTTTTGGACATCTACATGTGGTCGTCATATTTACCATTTAGTGTAATTTGGACCTGGGCGCAGTCCATTTGATTTACAGTTACTGCATCCATTCCTGTGGTGCATCACCACCTCCTGCCTATCAAAGATGGTATTGTCTGAATTTTAGTTTTGGGATATTTAAAATGACCCTTTGGTCATACTTGCTTTGATTATTAGGAATCCTTCTTTTTTACTAGTCTGGTTGTGATGTTTTCTTTGGTTTCTTTGAATAAGATCTTTTTCTCATGTATTCTGTTTTGTTGATCATTACTATATCAACCAAAACCCACCCGCACCCATTACAATTCAACTCTAACCTACTCATACTTGTGTCAAAGCACACTCATATTTATTCCTCCTACACCCATATTTCATTGCTTGACAGTTATGATCTATTTCTTGTTACTTTATAATAAACAACATTCCAATCCTCCTTAGCTGTGTCCAAATAAATCTTATTTTAAGCATCCTCTTGGGTCCGTGTTGAGATCCTCGCCCAGGCACTGATTGTATAGAATCAGCAAATAAGTTGTTATGGATGTACACAGGTTTCCACTCACATCCTAGAGACTGTAATAAAATGAACAAATAGTAGAAAAAGTGTTAGGGCCCAAGATGGGATCCCCATTTAATGGCAGATATCTGCATAAGAAAAGAAACATTTTAATAGAAAGACCAAGGGCTGAAAAGGTGTTGGAACAATGTACGGCTTCTGGAAGTGTGTGCTTGCAGCTACTGCAAAAAAAAAAGTAAAAAAATCACAACAGTGAATATTAAATGGCAAACTTTCACTTGTACTATACTTGTACAATTCAAAATCTTAAATGATATTATTTTTTAATTGAAAAAAAACAGGAGTTTGCATATTCTCCCCATGTCTGCGTGGCCCTGTGTTGGCTGGGATTGGCTCCAGAAGACCTCTGTGACTCTGTGTTAGGATTAAGCGGGTTGGATAAAGGATGGATGGATGGGTGAAAAAAATCATATGTCATCATGTCTTATGTCTCTGATGCACCATTTTATAGCTCTTAGTTTATTGACTGGTGTCTGACAAAGAACTTAATTCTGGCCAACATTTTTGCGAGTGATACCACACAACTATCGTAATACATGCTTTGGCTATGCCTGCTGTTTTGCAATTTTCATTTCAAAATGTTACACTGAGAACAGTTAATAAATCCTGTTATGGCACTGTCCAATGTAATTCCATAGTTCCATAGTCATTTTGCTCTGATTTCTTTTTCAAATAACAGTCAGAGAAGTTTCAAATTTACCACCTCTAGGATGCTAGAATTTTCCACTTTGCAGTGTAAAGTAGCGCTGAGCAGAAGTCACACCAGCCTGGAAAGAGTGTCTCTCACAGTTGTGGGAGAGTTCAAGTGCATGCATTTTAAAAAGGCGCAGTAAATAACTGAAGCACAGTGTACTACATTTCCATTTAAAATGTATACAGATTACAATTTCCACCTCTAAGGTTTGTTAATTTCTCCATCTTAATTACCTTAGGTTTAATTAAGGCAGATCTTTAACCTGCATTTGTGGGGCATCCAAAATAAATTTTCTAAAACCCATTTTGACTGCAGGTTTAAGGCAATGTTTTTAGCCCACTCAAGATGAGGCTAAAATGTGATTTTTTTAAGATATATTCTTCAGTCAGCATGGTGAAGACATTTGTCTTGCTTAATGCTTTACCATACCATTTTCTAAAGCCATTTCATGCTGAGCAGGGTCGCAGGGGGCTGGAGCCTATCCCAGCAAGCATGGGGCATAAGGCAGGATAATTCCCTGGAGAGACTGCCAGTTCATTGCAGGGTGAAACAACACAAAGTCCCCCAATCTGAGCCAGATCAAATGTTATTTACCTATTTAACTTGATTTATTTACTAACTTCCCACACCATAAAGTCACAAGTAGACTGCAGAGCTTCCTGTGTTTGATCGACACGGTTATGCTCAAAAAATGCATGTGTAATGCCATGAAAAGTGCACACTGACACTTCAGTTCATAAGCAATGGTACAAGAATACAGTCAGACTTCTTTTTTTGGGCACATACACCGTCCAGATCCAAACACTAGTGTGGAGATTTGCTCATGTACTGAAGAGTCTATAGCTGCAGGAGGAAGCTGCCATCGCTGTACTTTGTATATAAGAGCCACATCAAATGTTATTTACCTAATTACCTTGATTTATTTACTTATCTTCCTACAGCATAAAGTCACAAGTAGACTGCAGAGCTTTCCATGTACATATACAAAGTACAGAGACAGCAAAAGTGCAACATGCATTCTTTCTCTGATGTAGAACCCTCATCCTCATCTGAGTTCATCTCTGTTATAGGACGTCTTTATGTGAAAACAGCGGTGTCAGATCGGGGGAAGCGTGAACGTGACTGAGAGAATAAAACTGAATAAAAAAAAAACAAAGCTAACCTTTACAAGTATCATAAATTTACACCAGCTGTTACAGACTCAAATCAAATGTATGCTTTTATTCTAAAATAGTAAAAATAAGAGCAGCTCACTTCTCAAAACGGAGTCATCCGGGGTCGAACCCGTGAAGTTTTGATTACCAGTCAACAGTTGTTACCGTTGCGCCACCAAAGCGGCCGTATCAAAGGGGTGTCAATGTCGCACCCTAACGCGGGTTCTTTTTCTGCAGTTATATTCTTGAATAGAAACGCACTTGTTCTGTTATATTTGTACGTTTTGTAAAAGTGTTTACTTGATATTTGGACTTCAGGCTTCACACAGTATAATGTTCATGTCTACATGTTGTCAGTTATTACTAAAACATGACAAACTTTTCTGTTTTAACAATGTGTTTACATAGATTGTTGTAGACACTGAACAAACATGTAATGCATGTGTTCCAAATAACAATATAGTATTTACAAAAGGTGTAATTTTGCTTGACTTCTCACTCTATACAACTCTAAGCAACTGACACACAGGTAAACAGACGAACTGAGAAAACTGTGCGGCGGTGGGGGGATGTGATAGCAGGCTGCTTGCTGCTTATCAACACATTTACAAGACAAAAGACACTGACGGAGAGGTGCAAAGGGATTTAAGGTGGGGCAGATTTACGAGATTTTTCGTAGGCTTTGGTAATTCTAGTGTAGTAGTGAAGTAGTGAGTCTTCAACCGGGATTTGAAAGCTGAGACCGAAGTGGTTTAGGGGCCCTGTAACTAAAAGTGCAACCTTCCACTGTTATTTTATTAATCCTTGGGATCATAGGCAGACCGGCATCTTGAGATCTTAATGTGCGCTCTGGTTTGTAAGTAATGATAAGTTCAGATAAATAAGATGGACCTTGGCCATTTAAGGCTCTATATGTTAAAAGGAGGATTTTGAAAACTGCCCTAAACTTAACCGGGAGCCAGTGTAAGGATTTAAGAACTGGAGTTATGTGTTTGTATTTTCTTGTTCTTGTAATAATTCTTGCAGAAGCATCTTGGATTAACTGGAGGCTGTATAAAGAACAATTTGAACATCCAGTGAACACCGCATTGCAGTAGTCAATCCTACTAGAAATTAATGCAAGAATTAATTTCTCAGAATCCTGCTTATTTAGAAAATGCCTTCATTTCCCAAGATTTTTAAGATGGAAGAAACATGATTTAGACAACTTTATGAGATGCACTTTAAATGACATTCAACAGTAAGGATACAACATATAGATAGCAGGTTGATTAAGTAAAATTAATGGTGATTCCAGCTGACTTAAATGATGACAAAATATTGTTGCGATCAGCATCATTCCCTCCAATAGTTAACATCTGTGTTTTATCTGTGTTTAAAGACAAGTAGTTCTCATCCATCCACTCCTTTAATTCACTAACACAACTAATTAAAGACAACATCGGAGAAACTTCATTTGGTCTAAAAGAAAGCTATAACTGGGTGTTTTCTGCATATTAAGTAAATGACTCAGGCGCCACCGCGAGTGGCAGCTATTCCAGCAGCTCTGTGTTTTTTTATGTGAATTTCCCTTTGGGATTAATAAAGTATCTATCTATCTATCTATCTATCTATCTATCTATCTATCTATCTATCTATCTATCTATCTATCTATTAGTGAAAATAAACATTATGTTTTTTAATGATAGCTCCCAGTGGAAGCATGTAAAGTGAAAACAGTAAAGGTCCAAATACTGAGCCTTGCGGGACACCATATGTCAGTTCTGTGCATAATGATGGAGTACTGTTAGCACATTTCTGTACGTACTGGAATTGATTTGATAAAAATGAGCTAAACCAGGTAAGGACAGTGCCTGTAAGACCAACATCATTTTCTAGTCTGTTCGGTAAAATAGAAAGGTCAATAGTGTTAAACGCTTCATTTAAGTCTAACAACATAATTACAGTGCAGTTTCCTTCATCAGAGTGTATCAGAATTTCATTTACAAGCCGTGTTAGTGCTGTTTCTGTACTATGATAAGTGCGGAAGCCAGACTGGAAATTCTCAAATAAATTATAATGCCTAAGGTGTGACTGAATTTGGTTGGTGACTACTTTTTCAAGTATTTTGGAGAGAAAGGGGTAATTTAATATATACAGTATATAATAGTCTCTTGGTGTTTCTCATTGTTGAGGTGTGCCTCCTGTCACAAATGTTATATGAATTTTGAAAGGATAAAAACCTAAATTTAAGTACAAGCCATTGATTTTCAAGTCATGAACACAGCCAGTTCCAACTAAGCACTTATTTCTTATCATGGACTTATTACCAAAGTGTTTCTTGGTATATAGTGCTTAGAATGTAAGCAAACAAATGAGTACATTAAAGGGAGTGTTAAAGACATTACTAAATCTAGAACCTAAGACATCCATTGCAGTCACTCATCTAGAGGGCCTAAAGGCATGCATTCTGTTGTGGCTTGTTTGCTATGTTGTGTTTCCAGAACATTCAGACAACCCGAAGCAAGCATGCCTTCTGAATTATAGACTGGACCCCATATCTAAACAATGCTGCGAGAAATGGCCTCCGCCTGCTTTGACTGTTTTACATTCTGATTACATGACTGTAAGACACCAACTAAAATCTAATCATAAAACTGCCAGCAAACAGTTAAAATCAACTCAAGTGTTGCTTTGAAAAACTGCTTGGCATTCAAAGCCAGCCACAGACACCCATATGTTCGCTTTCGCTTTCAATAAAAAAGAAATACTCCGCTAACATCTGAAATATTTACTTTTCAGATATATCACTTGGTATAGATCATTTTCTAAATGGACATAAAGCCTGCAAAACAAATCAATTACTTTTATTTTGCCATGATATCCGCAGTGAGATCTACTGACGACTGCATTAAAAAAAAAAAAAAAGTGCCCAACAAAACAAACTGTACTTCCCAAGACATGAATTCAAATGAGATGCTAATGTGTCCTATGGATGTCCATCAACGAGTACATTACTATACACAACTGTCTTGCAGAAACTAATCTGGATTTTATTGGCCTGCCAAAGAGAATTTATACATTAGCTATAGATTATGGAAGCCTGCAGCATTATAGGGTACTAAACTGATATCTTCTGTCACAAATCGGCTTGGTAATAAACTCTGGAAGGAACTGTCGCTGCTGCACTTAGCCAAAAAGAAAAAAAAAGTGGTTTTAATATTAAAATCACCCCATGTGGACGGCTCTTCAGAGATATGCATTCCTGTCTGTCGGTAAAAAAATTTAACTGTATATTCACAGGAGCCTGGGCTGGCTGCTTTTCTCTTATTTCCTGCCTGAAAATTTAACGGACAGGACATTCAGATCCAAGTAACATGATCACCAGTTACATTTGAACTCAGCACAGTCTACTTGTTCTTGTGTTTTACAAGACTATCAAAAGGCAGTAAATATGTCAGCAGGGATAATGCAACCAGCAAGAGTGTGTAAATGACTCATCCAGTAAATAAAACAGCAGTCAAAGGGATTAAAACAATTACCAGTTATTCGCATTGTTAATTACTATTTTTAAGAATAAGCTGTGCAAGTCAGCCTAGTAGTTTTTGACATTTTTAACTGTAAGACGGCTTGCTCATTCCCCACCTCAGTGTTTGCCTAATTTTGTACGTCCCTTTTAAAAAAATTGCCAGTCTAATTAAAGATATGAAACCAAAGAGAGACACTGGGTAGGGAATATTGCAGAGTGAAAAACTTAAATTCCACACTCAAATTTTGGCATTTGGCCACTGGGTAGTAAATGAAGAAGACAAAATATATGTTAAAACAATGTATACATTCTGTAATGTATAATAGTTTCATGTTGAATGTGTTGTAAGATGATTTCCTAAATTGTTATCTTGCTTATGCAGTTCAGGACAACAAAGAGCAAGTAAAAGAAGTGGTGCAAAGCAGGAACCAACTCTAGATGCAAGAAACCAGTCCATCGCATGGCAAATTCTCTCATATGCCTACATCAGGCCTGTTTAGAGTCACCAATCAGTCTAAATTATATGTCTTTAGGAAAAACAATGTCTACACAAGGAGAACATGAAAACTCCACATGGATAATAACCAGTTGGGATTTGAACCCAGGAACCCAGAATTATGATGTTTTTAGCACATACCTCCACACCCACAAGACAGACCTGGAAATGGCCAAATAAAACTATAAACTATACACAAAAAAATAAAGATTAAGACCACCTTTAGTGGTCCTGAGGGGAACACAAGATTCTTGGTCTCACCTCATACATGTATAATTCAGGGATGATGAAAGTGGATATTTTGGAAATTCATATATTACTTTGCCTTCAGAAATTATCCAGACCTCTTCACCTCTTTCACATTTTACTGTGTTGCAGCCTTGTGTTAAAATCATTAAAATATTTGTTTTTCAACATCAAGCAACACTCAGCACCCCAAAATGACAAAGCAAAAACAGCATTTTATGAATTTTTACAGATTTACTAAAAGTAAAAATCTAAAATATCACATTAACACAAATGTTCAGATCCTAATCTATGACAGCAAATATTTGGCTCAAGTACATTATCACTGAGATGTTTCTACGCCTTGTTTGGAGTCCACTTGTGGTCATTTCAACTGATTGTACGTGATTTGGAAAGGCACACACACCTGTCTATATAATGTCCTGCACTTGACAATGAGTATAAAAGCAAACAATGAGCAATGAGGTCAAAGGCATGGCCTGCGAACTGTATTGAGGCACGGATCTAAGAAAGGTCACAAAAAATTCCTGCAGGATTGAAGGTCCCTAAAGCACAGTGGCTGCCATAATTCTTAAATGGAACAAGTCTGGAATGACCATAATTACTTCTGAGGGGGTTGCCAGGCCAAACTGAACAATCGCGGGAGAAGGATCTTGGTAAGAAAGGTGTCCACGAACCCAGTAGCCACTCTGGCTTAACTCCAGAGAACTTGTGTTGAGATGGGAGAAACTTCCAGAAGGATATCCACAACTACAACACTTCGTTACTCTATACTTTAGGGCGGAGTTGCACCAAAAGGTCTCTCAGACTAAGAGAAACAAGAGGCTCTGACACAATGAAACCAAAATTGTTTATCATCAGTTTTAAGAGTCTCATTTGGAGGAAACCAAACACTGCTCATCACATTTGTAATACCATTCCAACGTGGAAGCATTTTGGTAGCAGCATCATGCTGTGTTTTGTTTTTTTTCAGTAGCCGGGACTGGGAGACTAGACAAGTTTGAGGGAATGCTAAATGGAGAAACGTACAAAAATATTCTTAATGAAATCTGCTCTAGAGTGCTATGTGCCTCACACTGGGCCTTCCAACAGGAAAATGACCTTAAGCACAAAGCAAAGACAGCAAGGTGTGACTTAGGGTCAACTTTGTAAATGTTCTTGAGAGGCCCAGCCAGAGCCCAGACTTGAACCCAATCAGACATCTCTTGAGAAATGGGGAAACCGCTCTTCACTGTCTTCTGTATCCAACCTGACAGAACATTTGATATCTATGAATACTCCAGGCTGCAATCACTGACAATGGAGCTTCAACAAAAGTACTTAATAATTGTGTCAATATGAATTTCAATGTGAAATTCAATGTGATTTTTTTCTTAATAAAATGGTAAATATTTTTTAAAATCCTGTTTTTACTTTGTCGTTCTGGGATAATTGAGCATTGTTTGATGCATGAGCCTGTGTTGGACAGAGTAATGTTGGAACACAAGTCCTCTCTTTCAAAACCGCTTCCAGGAACTTCTGATATCAGCTCAAGAGTTTCAGCTTTTCCTGTCTGGGCCTCTCTGTGGAATGCAGCCTTTGTTGCCTTATCTGATAAAATGATTAAACACAAGCTAAGTGAAATACAAGAGATGGCTTCTCAAGGTACCATTTAAATACCCAAATTCAGACAATGTGGCATAACCCAATGGTTGCTCCAATACTTAACCAAAAAGGAAGAGATTATGTGTAACCAAGAAACTAATGGCAAGACTCTAATCCTTCTGTTAGAAACCTTTGTACATCCCCCTTCTCATCAAGCTCATTGCACTCAACCTGGATGTAACATCTGCTATCCATAGCCAGACCCCATAGCCTGAACTGTTTGGTCATAACAAAGGCTACAGCAATCCCTTCTATTCAGAAATGCAACTGCACTTGACTGGAAGAGTGGAAGACTTGTCTGTATTTGAATTTGGACGTGGGTTAGTTCAAACCTTGCTGAGGAATATTAAGAGCACGAGCAGGGAGAGACCATATGTAAAAGCCACATGTTTGCCTTACTAACAACAGAACCTGACTGAGTACCAGCTGCCTAGCAAGTGTAATTTTGCTAGTAGACGAGGACAGTGTATGTAAAAACTTTAAAGAGAAAAATGCAGTGCTGTCCACAATGAGAAGGTATAACCAAGGAGAAAAAAGAACAGCTTTAAATAAAGAGCGAAAATTGGAGTTAATTTCTTCAACGTGTCAGAGAAAACCAACCAGGAAATCAACAAAGCATGTCCTGCAGTAGACCATAATTACACCTACTTTGATTCTGAAAACTATTGTAAGTTAATAGATAGGATAATGTCAACTAATAAATTATGGTTTGGTGTCACTGTAACTGAAAGGTAATAGCCTTGTGAAGGATATGTTTTACCTTTTATTATTTTTTTCCTAAATCTATTAAGAAACTGTAAAGCAGCATCTTATACACACACGCACACAGAAACTCTGTATATGTAGGCCAGTGTACACTAGCTGTGAGTAAATCAATGCCACAGTGCAACACATGACCCTTAATATCTAAGTAATGAGTTTATCGATCTTAACCACATGAACTGAAAAATCAGAATTCATAAGTTGTGTGCCTTGTTCTATTCAAGAGAAAAATACCCATCTAATCCTAGAGACACAATTCATAAGTTATGTGCCATTTGCTATATGAGAGAAAAGTTCACCTAAGTTATGTTTTGTGTTGTATGTTATTGTACTTTGTCTATATATCTATATATATAGATAAAGAAATATCTATCTGTCTCTCTGTCTGTCTATATATATATATATATATATATATATATATATATATATATATATATATATATATATTGTGAGAGATGGCTGGCAGTTTATCCCGGCCAGCACCCCCAGGCCGCTAGATGGAGTCCTCCCTGCAACATGTAGGTGCCCCGAATTCCCGCTGGGCATCATGGACAATGGGGCCGCCAGGGGACGCTGCAGGGAGGCACACTTGTTTCTATTATATCCCGGAAGTACTCCCTAGTCACGGGGACGATAGAAATGTAGTACTTCCGGGCTGAAGAAAAATAAGAGTTTCCATCTGACCTGGAAGTGCTATGGAATCACATGGACTGAAGGACAGAAGCACTTCCGGGTCGACGACTATTTAAAGGACTGTGGGAAACCCAGCAGGAACAGCCAGATTTGGGAGGAAGTGTGACAGAGCTGCTGGGTGGAGAGGAGGATTTATTGAATTGATTATTGTGTATTATTGTATTATTATTGAGTATTGTGGAGGTGGAGGTGCTTTGTGCACAGTATAGAAGAAATTAAATTCATTTCTAATACTTTTATCTGGTGTCTGGACGTATTGTCTGTGGGTTCACGGGTCAACAGCGACCCCTGCTGTCACAATATACAGTATATATATATATATATATATATATATATATATATATATATATATATATATACACACACATACATACTTGCATATATCCATCTTCTTTTATCCTTATGTTATAAATAAATTGTATTACTTTGTTTATTGCAACAAGCATGCTTGAGTTATTTGTTGAAAACTAGTCTGTCACCACACCAAAACACAATAGAGAAAGTGAAAGTGTTTAATGTCGAATTTTGGTGATTTATATAATAATTTGTTCAGTTCCCTTCATATTTATGGTGTCCCAGCTGAAAAGTGAAAAAGTGATCCCTTACTCCACCTACATTTATTTGGTGTCCCTGGGTGGGCATCTTTTTAAATTGTTTTAATAAATAACTGACATTCTCAAAGACAGAACTGATAATTCATTAATTAAGTGGCCATGTAGCATTCACCTACACATGTGATGGGTATGAATACTTTCTTAAGACACTGTGTATTCAGTACCCATTAAGGGCACTTTTCTTGTCTCTCTGACAAAACACTATCCTTTCCCTAGTAAAACTCCATCCTCCCTCCCGACCTAGTGAAAGTGACCATCGTTTGTTGCAGTGCGCTGTCCAACCTCTACCAAAATCTTTCTCCTCTCTTCTGCCTCAGACACAAAATGAAATAAAAGCATGTTGAGGCTTTAAAAAGGTGAACCTGCTACCAGTTATTTTTCCCCTGTAGAATGATGTGCTAAATTATATAAAGATAAGATTACTTAGTTAATCAAATTTGTTTGGTTAAAGAACAATTAATTTGTCATCCAGATACTTTTGCACTAAGTCAAGGATTCTGATTCAACTACCTGACAGAACCAAATGTACCTAGAAATTAAGTAACTAGAAGATTATCCTGTTTTGCACAGTAGGTACCCTTCAAGTACATTAATTAACAACATTTGGGTTGTCTCTTTAAATGTCTAACATGAACAGTTGGCTACCGTGACAGCCTCAGAAACAAGAGATGTCCCTAGTGACAGAGGAATCCGCATTAGAGATCTAAAACAGTGAGATGAAACCTCTGCTGAGCGATCAAGTGCCATTTTGCTGATGGAAAAGGTATACAGGTAGGTTTTGGTGACTTAGGTTGTGTCAGTGAGAAAGTTTACCAATTTCCTGCTGAACCACTTGTGTGACTAGGTGGTAAATTACTGTACATATCATAAATGGAAGTGTCTTTTTGATTTATTAAAATGTACTATATGTTACATTTAAATATTGTATTATTAGTCAATTAAGTTTACTTAATTTTCACAGGGTGAAACAACAACTCAGTCAGATGGTTCTAGGATCAATAGAAGAGGTAGCACAAGGAACTTCCTCCCCAGAAAACACGCATTACTGGGCATGCAAGAGTGTGATGTTAAAGGACTCTAGGACTAAAGGACTGCAGGAGAATGTAGGCCTTACTTAATTTTTACCTCACCAGTGTTGGATGCACAGATAACTTTCAGTGCATTCTACTGTCCTTTTTACATAACTCTTCCAGGTTGCACTTTTTGACAGATGGCAACATAGGAATAGCTAAGGACAGGCTTTCAAAAACAGTGTTGTGACCTTTGCAGATATCAGAGGTTCAATGTGTGAAGTAAACAAAATAACAGCAGACAAGGCTGTGTGGTTACTCACACCTATGGGAGGAAATGTTTTTCTTTGCACTGATTTTAAATGAATGCCCCTGCTAGAAGACATTGTGATTACAGCTAACATGAATTGGAGCAAGAAAAAAAAAGGAACAAAAATTATTTATTTGAGGGGAATACTAAAAGAGTTTCTTTTTTGTTATTGAGGAGGCTCCATGATGATATACAGTACCTGCTCCCGGAGACTACATTTGAATCCTGGTAATGTCCCAAACTATCCATGTGAAATTTGCACTTTCTCTAAATATTAGCTATTCTGGTTTTAATTCCACAGGGACTCAAAACAGGACAGCAATGGTATGAATTTGTGTGATTGATTGTAACCTGCTATGGACCTGTGAACCATCGAGGACTAGTTTTGCTATGTGTCCAGTACTGCCACAAATGGGTCTAGCCTCTGTAGCCCTAGAGCTAAATTAATTGGGTTGGGGCAATGGGTGGATTTAGGGATGATTGTATAGGGAAGCATAGTTTACTTTGTTAGCTCTGTTGCTCACCAGAAATCCAAATGTTTTTGGAACAAATCCCTATAAAAGATAAATGTATAATGGATAATACTAAAACAGAACCCAGGAGCAGCTTACTTACATATATGGAGGACGAGTGGGTGCATTGTTTGATTTCTAGCCTGGTAACTACTGTATATGCATAGAGTTTAAACATGTTTCCCCATGTCTTTATTTTGGTTTATCAAAATACATGTATGATTAATAGGTGATGATGTATTCATCACTGTCTAATCAGGACATATGCACTGTTTCATTAGGTTTGATTGTGGTGCTGAGAATCACACTCTTACTCTTTTCCTGTATATGGCAGTGTACAGCCCATATAGAAAAATAACACAAAAAATAAAGGCTATTGTTGTGGCATGCACTGCACAACAAAGTTTTTGCTTCTTGAACACTGTTGGGTGTTTCTTATAGATTTTTGGGTGCTGATCACAAATATCACATCAAAATTTACCCATACTGTTTCAAAGAAATCTTCAGTTTTCTCATGATTTTTTCTTATATTTGTATCCAAACATTTCCTCCCGTAAGTGACTTATCAACAATGGTTTGTGCAGCCTTGGCATTTGCAGGCATGGAATCAGGCCAGGGTGGAAGCTGTTCTGTGGAAGTTGACATCCTGAACATGCCTGGGCAGGTCTGAACGAGCTTGACGCTGTCTCAGCATGCTATAAAGGTTGCTTGCATACACCGATCCTGCTCATTTGGTTAATATAGATTAGTCAGTGTGTATGTATAGTATCAATATAGTAAAGTATAGTATCTGTAGCAATATAACAGTAAATAAGCTTGATGCTATAGACGTTTTGGTGTCGGGCGATATGTATCGTCAATATCGTAACAGCCGCGATACATTCTGCTATATCTGTGGCGAATATACACTTGTGCCTCAGAGATGTTGGATGTCTGCTCTTGTGAAGAAAGCTTATCATCTGTATTTTGGCTGCAAAATTGGTGATCAAGGCATGGGGCGCCTCAAATTTGCTGTGTGACATATGTTGTCAGTCTGAGAGCCTGGCTCAGAGACATTCGAAATACGATGCCGTTTGCTGTTCCAATGATATGGCGAGAACAGAAAGACCATGTGATGGACTGTTACTTCTGTTTGACTAATGTGTCTGGTTTCTCTACCAAAAATAAGAAGTCAATTGAATATCCTAATCTGCCTTCAGCAATGAGATCCGTGCCACATGACGACAGTCTTCCAATTCCAAAACCACCAGAGGACTGGACCTTAAACAAACCAGATGAAGAAACTGTAATGCAGGATACTGACAGTGACATTGACCCGGATTTTGAACCATGCTCATCAGGCGATACACAGCTAATAACACAGTCTGAATTGAACAATTTGGTCAGAGATTTGGGTATGTCAAAAACAAAAGCCAAGCTGCTGGGTTCGAAACTGCAGGAATGGTGTTTGCTGTCACCAGGTACAAAAATTTCTGTGTTTTAAGGCCGACATCATAATATAACCAAATTTTTTGCACAACTCGACAGTCTCTGTTTCTGTTGTGACATTGAAGGATTGTTCTTGGCCTTGGGTTGTGATCACAACCCGGAAGAGTGGCGTCTCTTCATTGATTCGTCAATGTTAAGCTCGAAAGCTGTTCTGCTACACAATGGCAACGTTTATCCTTCAGTACCTGTTGGCTATGCAGCACACATGAAAGAAACGTATGAGAATATGAAACTGTTGCTGAAGCACATCCAGTATAACAGGTACAACTAGCATATCTGTGGAGATCTTAAAGTCGTTGCTCTGTTACTAGGACTGCAGTTTGGCTATACAAAGTACTGTTGTTTCATCTGTGAATGAGACAGCCGTGCCAAAGAGTCATACTATTCTCGACAGAACTGGCCACTCCGTAAAAAAGTTAGTTCCAGGACAGATAAATGTGGCACATGAGTCGCTTGTCGACCTGGCAAAGATATTTTTGCCTCTTCTTCACATAAAACTGGGACACATGAAGAAGTTTGTGAAAGCACTGAACAAGGAAGGTGAAGGTTTTCGTTATTTAAGACAGATGTTTCAAAGAATAACTCACGCCAAGATCAAAGAGGGCATTTTTGTTGGCCCCCAGATCAGACATGTTATGAGTGACAAGCGGTTTGAAGATCTGTTAGCTGGGCCGGAAAAAATTGCCTGCAAAGCCTTCAGAGATGTTGTTGACCATGTTCTGGGCAATTACAGAGCCCCAAACTACATTCAGCTGGTAGACAAACTTCTCAAAGCATACAAGACAATGAAGTGCAACATGTCACTCAAGATTCATTTCCTCCACTCACTTGGACTTGGACTTCTTCCACGCAAATCACGGAGCTGTCAGTGACGAACACGGTGAAAGGTTTCACCAGGACATTGCTATGATGGAGAAACGATACCAGGGCAACTGGAATCCGTCAATGCTTGCTGACTACTGTTGGACACTGCAACGTGATGCACCAGACATTGAATACAAAAGAAAATAAGGAGCAAAACACTTTTAATTCTGTTGAATTAAATGTGACTAAATACGTTATTGTCAGTAAACATATTAATTTCTCAGAGTTCCTACATGATGCAGTAAGACCAAAACTATATTTGTGCATACCCAGTAGGTTTCGGTCATAATCAGCCAAAATGTTTCAGGAAGCAAGACTTCTCAAAATAATTGCTGTGCTGTGATATTATGTTATGGATAGAGTGTGTTAAACCCTGCTTGGTGTCTTAATAACAGAATTCAGCACCTGCTCATTGGAGTTCAGCTGCATTTTGAATTTTCTTATTTATCAATTTTTGTTTTATATGATCAAAATATCTTTTAAAAACAAAGAAAATGTCACAACAGTGATATCAAACACTTTTAGACAAAATCCTTTGAAGTCAATTAGAGCAATGGACAGTAATGACACAGGAAACTGAGGAGCAGGAAGAAGAGAAGAAAGACCTTTTTTGTGGGAGCATAATGATTTAAGAAGAAAAAGATTTTTTTAATGAGGTATTGAGAAAGGGTGGGTCTTTAATGTCATTGATCAATGTTTTCTAACATCAAGTTTTATCTGCTAATTCTAATTTAAAGGTACTAAAAAATATACAAAAACAAGATAGCATTCTGAAACATATTTAATCCAATTTAGGGTCTTGGGGAGCCAGAGCTTATCCTGGCAGCACTTGGGTATAAGTGGCAAAGATGAGGTGCTAGTCCAACCTAGGGCACACAGTCTTATACACTCACACACACTTACACTGTGCCAGTTTACAATTACCTTTTAATATAACTAGCATATCTTTGGGGATTTGCTAGTGAAAGCTAAAGTCTCTAGGTATTTCAGAGGACTGGGACTTTGTGAAGTGTGGTCCAGCCTCACATGGGGAGGCAAAATGGGGGGGGAGATGGGGAGACTAAGGGGGTAGAGAAAGAGAGCATGCTATTTCTAATCTATCCTTTTAATCCTTATAATTATAAGTGCCAACATAACCTTAGGCATCATGGCAATAACTCCTGAGAAAATTGGAATTAAGGTCAAAGCTGTCTTATCTTAAGGTAAGACTACAAAATGACAACAAATGTTCAGAAGCAATGTCTCCATGACAAAACAGTTAACTTTGTGAGCTGGAATGTTAAAGGGCTGAATCAGGAATTAAAGAGAAAGAAAGTATTTTCTCACTTAACAGGTCTAAATGCTAAAATAGTATTTTTACAGGATACCCACTTATTAAACAAGGATCAGTTTTGGCTGCACAGAGACTGGACTGGCCAAATATTCCATTCCAGCTTTACAAAGAAAATGAGAGGTGTGGGAATTATTATACATAGAACATTTGTAGTATCAGATGTAGTATCTGATCCTGAAGGGAGATATGTGATTATCATGAGTAATTTATTTAACTGTAAAGTGATTTTGATAAATATCTACGCACCCAATGTGGATGATAGGAACTCCATCCAAAATGTATTTGCATCCATTCCCAATTTGAACACTCATAAAATTATAATGTCTGTGGACTTTAATTGTGTTTTAAATCAAGACCTAGATAGGTCTCCTTCCACAGGGGCAATGACATCTAGCACTGCAAAACAATTACTTAGTTTGTAACTGATCACAACTTATCAAAACCCTGGAGATTTCTAAACCCAAACTCAATAGCATATTCCTTCTACTCACCAGTGCATTACTGCTACTCAAGAACTGATCATTTTTTTTATAGATAACAATTTCTTGCCTACAATTAAATCTTGTACAGAATTTATATCCAAACAAATCGATTTTTTTAGAGACAAATACATCCTTGGAGGTTTCTGCAGGAATACTCTGGGAAACTCTAAAGGCTTTCTCAAGAGGACAAATTATCTCATATCTTTCCCACAAAAATAAATTGGAAACCAAGAAGGTATCAGAGCTAATCAGTGAAATTACCAGAATAGATCAAGAACACGCCAGGTGTCCAAATGAAGCACTTCATAAGAAAAGACAGGCTCCACATATAGAACTCAACCTCCTGACAACTAAAGAAACAGAGCAACTAATTTTTCAATCAAGACATCATTACAATGAACACGGAGAGAAAGCTAATAAGATCTTAGTTCAACAAATCCACAAGCAGGAAGTTCATAATGCAATCCCAGCAATTACCAACACAGAGGGAGACAAAATCATTGACCATAAAAATATAATGCACACATTTAGAGACATCTATAAATCTTTATATTCTACTGAGTTTAAAGACACAATCTAATGCATTTCTGGATGCATTACAGATACCACAACTAGATACTCTCAGTGCAGAGGAATTTGATAAACCTCTGGCACTATCAGAATTACTAGATGCTATAAAGTCACTTCAGAGTGGGAAAGCAGCAGGCCCTGATGACTGCCTTGCTGAATTTTATAAAAAATTCTTAATTATGCCAGTTCCCCTTTTATTAGCAACATTTACAGGATGTAGAGACAATAAAATTCTACTTCAAATGTTTCACTAAACTTTAATTATCACATTTCCTAAGAGAAATAAGGACTTATTACAATGTGCATCATACAGATGAATATTACTTTTGAATAATGATGTAGAGATACTCTCCAAAGTCCTAGCTAGAAGGATAGAGAAAGTGCTTCCTTTGGTAATATCACAAGACCAAACTGGATTTTTTAAAGGCAGTAACTTAGCTTCCAATCTTCGACACCTGTTTAATGTAATATATTCACCCACACAGTCAAACACCCCGGAGATATTATTATCATTGGATGCAGAAAAAGCATTTGATATGGTTGAATGGAACTACCTTTTCACCATATTGGAGAATTGTGGGTTTGGCCCAAACATTTGTGCATGGATCAAACTACTGTATACCAGTCTAGAAGCTTCAGTTTGTATTAACAACATTAATTCAAACTTCTTCAAGCTAGAACATGGTACTAGTCAAGGATGTCCCTTGGTTTTTGTAATCACCATTGAGCCACTGGCAGTTCACTGTTGAAATGCTTATGAGATAAAGGGGATTATCAGAGAAGGACTTGTACAGAAAATTTCTCTATATGCAGATGATATGGTACTACATAGATCTGATCCACAAAATACTGTGCCTGCAGTCCTAGCAGCACTAACAGAATTTCAAAAGAGTTCTGGTTTCAGAATCAATTTGAACAAAAGTGTGCACTTTCCAGTGAATTCTCAAGCACACAATATTAGATTGGACACCTTCCCCTTTATCATCACAGATCAGTTTAAGTACCTAGGGGTAAACATCACAAATAAACATAAAGGTCTTTGTCAACAAAATTTTGCTGTCTGCATGGAAAAGAAATGAAGCAAGACTTGCATAGATGGTCTACCCTTCATCTCACTTTAGCTGGAAGAATTAACATTGTTAAAATGAATATCCTTCCTAAGCTTCTTTTTCTATTTCAAAACATTCCAATATACATCAATAAATCATTTTTTAAGAAATTAGATTCAATCATAACCTAATTTATTTGGAATTCAAAACATCCACATATCCAAAGGGCGGTCCTACAAAGACCTTAGGCTCTACCTTACTTTCAATTTTATTACTGGGCAGCAAATATACAAAGGTATAAAAACCTGGACACCGACACAAATAGATGAACAGACACAGGCTTGGTCCACAATTGAAATAAAATCCTGCAGTACTTCTTTATATTCCCTGCTTGTAACCCAATAAGTACAAGTCATCGCCAATATACTAACAACCCAACTATGCTTCACTCACTCAGAATATTGAACCAATGTAAG
Organism: Erpetoichthys calabaricus; assembly: GCF_900747795.2. Classification (NCBI taxonomy): domain Eukaryota; kingdom Metazoa; phylum Chordata; class Cladistia; order Polypteriformes; family Polypteridae; genus Erpetoichthys; species Erpetoichthys calabaricus. The sequence continues at coordinate 93,570,284 of NC_041394.2, forward strand.
AATTATTTTGAGATAGAGAAGTTTTTATCTGTGGCACCTCTGCACGATAATCACCTTTTCCCACCTTCTCAAACGCACATACTGTAGTTTTTAATGTCTGCAAAACATTCAGGATTAAATCACTGTACATAAACAATGTCTTCACATCCTATGAATAATTACACTCCAAATTTAACTTTCCAGGAACACATTTCTTTCACTACCTTCAAATTAGAAACTTTGTTCAGCAAAACCTGCCCAATTTCTCCCACATCCCACCTACTTCTATTCCGGAAAATATATTAATCAGTCTTGAGGACTCAGACAGCATTTCTGTAATGTATAAAAACATTTTAAAGTCCCTTCCTTTCAAAGATCCCAGAGTACAGTGGGAAAAGGATCTGTCATTCAACATCTCCGAGAAGGAGTGGAAGGTAGCAATGCACTACATTCACTTGAGCTCCATATGCGCAAAGCCTATAATTGTTCAACTTAAAATTATATATTGAGTGTATTTGTCTCGTTTAAAATTGTCCAAAATGTTTCCAGGACAAGATCCATCGAGCTCCAGCCTCATTGGGTCATATGTTCTGGACCTGCACCAAATTAACATAATTCTTGAACAAAATCTTTAAATGCCTATCAGACAGCCTTGGTGTCATAATCCCTCCTAATCCACTAACAGCTGTGTTTGGTGTGCTTCCAGATGGGCTTAAAGTGGAGAAGAACAAACAAACTGTAATTGCTTTTACTTCACTATTCGCACGTAGACTTATCTTGCTCAAATGGAAGAATCGTAACCTACCTATTTTAGGTCAGTGGGTAACTTATGTCATGTATTATTTGAAGTTGGAAAACATCAAATCCTCATTTAGAGGATCTGTACCAAACTTTTTCAAAATTTGGCAGGATCAAATCAATAACATTTTTAAATAATTATTTAAATTGAGGAAGTGGATTCTCTTCCCTCTTTTTTATTCTATTTATTTTTATTCATTTATTTATTTACATATTTTTACTATCATTAAAGTTTTACTCTGTTGCCCTAGCTCTCTTTCTCATGGGTTGGGGTTGATTTGTTCCGAACCTACTTTTGGTAAAATTGACTTGCTTATATGGAATGTTACTTGATTTTAATAAAATCAATAAAATGTTAAAAAAAAAGATACAATGTCTTGCAAAAGAATTGGTCAATTCTGTAATTTTAATCCACTTTATAATAAAACACTATGGTCCGTGTATCCAGTCCTCCTGAGCAATCTGATTCTGATCTGATGAATGAGGAAGTGCGAATATGAGATGCACGAGAAGGAGTAAAGGCATACTGTGTAAGGTGTGCATAGAGAGTCACCTTCAAAGACGTCAAGTATAAAACCGGACAAGAGGTGAGAAACGAGCCTTGAAAATGTTTGTATTTTCTGCCATCCACTCTTTCTTCTATTCAGAATAGATGCCTAGTCCCTGCTGATGAAAAGCAGTTCCACAACATAATGGTGCCAATGTCACTGTAGATATGGTGTTTTTTTGTTTGTTTGAGGTGTTAGTGTTATATTTATTATGTCAGAAAAAAAAATCAAAGCAAGGAAAAAAGGAAATACTCTGCTTTCATTAGTACTTGTTCTGTTACAAGAAATAGCAGAGATACAGTTTGTGAATAGGAACCAGAAGAAGAAGTGTATACAAAGCAAAAGTCATTACCAAAAAGTCTAAAACACAAAGTTGACAAGCCCAAAACAAAACCCAAAACTCTTAGTCAAAGTAATGATGCAAAATTGTCTCTTAACCAGGAAAATCAAAATGAATTTCACAAGGATCTCTCCTTAATCTTGGATGACCAGAAAGAAGATGAGCTGACCTTTTATCCCACCTGGTGTGTGACATAACACAAATGCACTTGCGATTCTGGTCTGATCTCCATAGCAACAGAATGTGATCGCACCATTAAAAGGCGGCAATCATAATAAACAAAATCAGATTAAGAGTCCAATATGCGATGCCACCACACTCTCAGAATTGAAAAGAATTTGAAGGAATTTATATATCATGTGATTTGGACTTGCGCATGTGGACACGTGGATATAGGAACAAATCTTCCATTAAACTAACTTTCCTGAACTTTCTTCGGGGTCCTTAATTCACTTGTGGCTCTTTCTTTGCTGGGAACTCAACTGGTTCCCTCCATCCACAGCAACAGAGCAACATCAGGGCAATGGGCACGTCCACCCTTGAGTACACGCTTAGCTCATCAAGACTCCCAAATCTGCACAACTGCCCAAGTGCACTTCCACCCAAGCATGACCATATGCAGCTGCTCAGCCATTTCTTACTCGCACCCTACACTACACCACCTTGTATCTCCAAGGCAAGTGCCTCCAAAACTATAAAAAGAAAGTTAAGCTATCAATAATAGTCTTACTTAACTAAAATTAACTAACAGCCTCTCACCAGATAGGGATTGTGCAGCCCAAAAACATAATACACAAAATAATATTGGAAAAAATCTGGTTAAATAACAAAACGTTTATAAAGTAACATAAGCACAGCACAATCACTGTGTTGTGGTAGGTTTAGGTTTACATAGGTTATAAAACAAATTGCTAGAAGGACACAGACATCTTGCAATTAGTCTCCACCAAAAAATTACTATAGCAACAGCTACATTTTGTGGATAAAAACCCCACATCATTATACAGTTTGTGAAAAAATGAAGACTAAAGAGTATTACAAAGAAGATATTGTTACTATAATACAAATGCATCGATTAGGAAAAAGGTACAAACCAATAGCCAAATGTTTGGATGTCCCAGTGGAAATGGCTGGTTCAATTATCAGGAAGCAGAAGCTATGTTGCACCACTCAGATGCAGCCTTGAAAAGGTTATCACTGAAAATTGCACAAAAAAAAAATCCTACACAGAGGCCACTACTCAAAAAGAAGCATATACATATTACAAAAATCAAAGTGAATGTGAATAAAATCAAGAGGAAAGTTATTAATGTATCTCATGAAGACATTTAAGTGTTTCTCAAAGAAGCTAACGGTTAGAATTGGTGTATTCTTTATTGTACCCTAAATAAGACATTACTACACACTATTTTCTAGTTTAAAAAATCTCTTTATTCAAGAACTGTCAAAATATACCAGGACTGTTTATCAAATGATATATTTGCCACCTTGGGTGCATACACATGTTCTTTGATATTAGATCTCTTAACAACTTTATGAACAAAAGAAGACAATTTAGGATATGTAACACCATTGCACAGCTAATAGGATCTCCTTCACTCATTTGTTATGTTCTTTCTTAGAGAAATTATACATTACAATGCCTATGAGGTTCCTTTCAAAATACAAGAGTGCTGAATAGGAATTAAGCCGTTATATAATTGGGGGTAAGGGACATTTGGGGTTATGATGGTCATGTAAGATGCACAACTGGTAATTAAAATGTAGTTAGTCATTCCCAGGTTCAAAATATAAAGTGCTTCTGATAACAAGACCATCTAGTGCTAATTTACCACATACAGGCCCTAGAAACCCTGAAAGTCCTATACATCGTGCTTATTGTATTTTTTTTTTCATAATTCAGTGGATTGATTTCACAGTTTTAATTCATTCTGCAGTTATTTTTAAACTGATACAGTTCAGCACAAGACATCTGAAGAAGAAGATAATTGTATTATTCCCCTAGACAAAATTTTCTTTTCACATGACTTTGAAGATCAGAATGCAGGATTGGTCATTGTACAAGTACCACTGGAGCAATTTGCAGGTTAAGGGCCTTACACAAGGGCCCAGTGGAATAGAATTCCTTCTGGCAGTAACAGGATATGAACTGGCAACCTTCCCATACCAGTAAGGAACCCTTAGCCTTATAGCCACCACTCCATCCTACAGAGTTATAAAGCGACATATAATTATATATACTGTATATATAATTTATTTGCATGAATCCGACAGAGCGGCTGTGGGCCAAGGGGAGGCGGGGGCCTCTCCCTCCTCACTCATGTGCCATCCTCACTAATGTGCCAGCCTCCGTTCCAGTCAGTCTGCCTCTTGCCACGTGTTGGAGTGTACCTTGCCTCCACTTAGCTGGCAATACCTGTTCAACAGACATTATCATCTACAGATTGTTAAGGAGTAACATTTGATGTTTTTGAGAGAGAGATCAGGACTACATGTGCTTTAGAGGGTAGAGAGATATCACAGCCACGTGCTTTTCTCCCTATGTGGGGAATGCTATCCCATCAGAGCTGAACACGATCAGATGCAGTGCCAACATTTAACATTGGAGCGTGCCTATAGCTCTGCTTGGCCAGAATTACAGTTTTTAAAATTTATTTATTGATTTTTAAAGCTCTGTTGCACTACTACGTGGGTGGAGCTGCAGGGGAGAGCAGAATATATACTGTATATATATATATATATATATATATATATATATATATATATATATATATATATATATATATATCCAACCATCCATTTTCCAACCCGCTGAATCTGAACACAGGGTGACGGGGGTCTGCTGGAGCCAATCCCAGCCAACACAGGGCACAAGGCAGGAACCAATCCTGGGCAGGGTGCCAACCCACCGCAGATATATATATATATATATATATATATATATATATATATATATATATATATAGATAGATAGATATGTTATTATTATTAATAATAATAATAATATTAGCTGTGTTTATCATGGGTTTCCAAATAGTCCAAGTGTCTTCCTTTAAAAGGTTTAAGTGAAATTCAAATTCAAAGCAAACAGTCCACATAAGATTAACACACAAAAAAGGGGAAAAGGGAAACTTCTTGTCTATGGTATCTCACTTGAGGCTTAAATATCTAGGTTACATTTCTTAAGGTTTCTATATGTTGTCATATGCACATATATCATATACTGTACATATATACAGTGCTGTATACTACACTTTGACCTATGTACATAACAAACATAATGGTCATAACGGACATAAAACTATATGCCCTTAATATCTATAAAAATAAAATGTATTATTATTCTTCACATTGGCTTTTAATTCTTAACCTGTCTTATTCCCACTTGCTTTTTGCTATTTCTCTGTTTTATTGGGTCCCCTGACCTGTTTTTTTTAGTGTCTCTGTTTTAATTCTCTCTTAATGTTTGTTTTTTTTTAATTTTTTGCTTTTAGTCTTGCTTGTTTTAACTGTACAGCGCTTCGGTCAGTTGTAATGCTGTGTTTTTAAGCGCTTAACAAATAAAAATGGTATGGTATGGTATGGTATTATTATTATTTTTATTATCCAACAGTTCATGTTTCTTTCTAGTTGTCTAACTTCAATCTAAGGACTATTCTGTTGTCACAAACAGCTAACATTAAGAACATTCCAGTACCTTTAACGGAATCTTCCATTATCTATGTTAAGTCTATATTATATTGAATTTCAAAACTAAAGTAAATTTACAAATAACATTAACTTAAGCGATTTGGATTATACAACAACAACAACAAATAATAATAATAAGGTGTTTTATTAAATCTTATTTCTCTTGTTCAAGTTTCCCTTAAAGAGCACACAGTTTATTCCTTATTGTACCCTGACTTGATCGGTGCATTTCACTTTTATTTGTGTATGGCACTTTTCACATGTCTTTACTGATGACAGGTCTTCATCGTCAACATCATTGAAAACTGTTCTCTCTCTAGATCTCTGACATCTGAGATTGACTGATGTCTGATCTCTTAAGAATTTTACAAACAAAAACAGACCATTCAGCTCATAACCATTGTTTGGTCATCTAATAAGATCTCATCCCATCATTTCCTGTAGAAGTTAAACACTTATAAAAATTATAAGTTTCTTTTTATAATGCAAGACCACTCAGCATGAATAAGGCTCTGCTAATAAAATTGAGGTATAGTACATTTGGGTTTATGCTGGTCTTGTAAGATACACAATAGGTAATTAAAGCATAATTAGTCTTTCCAACTTTAAAGTATAAAGTGCTTATGTTAACAAGATCATCTAATGCCGCTTTCCCTCTCAAAATTCCCTCCAGATTATCTATGCCCTTTAGCTCATGTACTCATATTTACTGTAAGATCTTTTGGAACACAATAGTTTATTTTATGTAACAAAGATTACAACATTGACAATGTACAATACAGGAACCTCATTTAATGAACTAAGGTTCATTGATCAGTCTAAATGAGATAATGTGTTCTTAGGCTTTCATCTTTATTTCCTTATTTCAGTAAGTAATAGTTTAGCATAGAGCAGTAGATGTAAATTAACTCAATGGTCATTATTCAGAGATATGATTTTTGTCAAGGTCTGAGCACTGTTCATTATTTGTTTTCTTTATGATATTCTTTTTTACTGTGCCCTTATTCAGTTTATTTGTGACTAGAGTTTAAAAACCCTTAGAATGGCAGTTGATATAATTGCATCAAAATGTTACAGTGTGTTCATATAGAGCATTCTAAACACACTATGCCACAAATAAAATACTCTCTATGGTTCAGTGAAGCATCAAGAAAGGGAATTTGTCTCATAAATAATGATGCACAAAAGTCAGCTGCATTAACTAATGCTCTGGCATGAATCCTGTCACATCCAGGAGACACTGCAGTAGGCATTGCGTTTTGTAAGCCACAAAAACCTAAGCAGATACAAGATTGCTTTCCCTGCTTGTAGCCACAACTATGTATCTTCATTTGTCACATATACTTTCCCCCCAGCCCTCATAGATAGAGAGAGTGAAATGTGTTACATGGTGTAAACTTTCAGTATATGTTGACAAAGAGGCATAGACATGTTGGATGTGAAATTCATGCCATAATTGCTCTCTAGTCACAAATGTCCCAGAACTTTGCATTTGTAAAAAATACTGTATTTTTATCCATCTTCTGACAAGAATATACCTTTATCCATTATTATTAGAAGTGAAAAGGTAACCAATTCCAGATGGCTAGGTGCATCAGTTTTAAATAGTCATAAAATAATACTTGTGACAAGACATTGGATTATATGTGATGATGCAAACTAAGAGAAGTGTTGAATCGTATCTTTATTAACAGCCCCCATGTATTTTATGTTTGGGACTATACCCAACAACACTCCTTTCCTTCTGATCTCTTAAAGAACTGTGAGCAGTGTCTCACAACTACATTACCAGGTAAAGAAGAACCCATCCATCACTGAACCCGCTTAGTCCATTTTAGGGTGAGCGGCCAGAGCACAAATAGGATTCCTGTTTTTATGCCTTAGACATACACTCACACAATTACAAAGGAAAACTTTGTGAACACATGTGATTATGAGTTCAATGTGATAACCCTATATTGATATTGATCGGCCGCAGCAGTTTGAATTTGTCCATAGTGAAATGTTGGTTGACTCTATCTTGGGTGAAGTGTTAGTCTTTAATTTATCAGGACCAGAAGTACTAGGCCTAAGGAGGATTTCACCCTGGGCTTGGTCTTCTGAGCTGTGGAAGGAGGAAGGGAGAAGATAGCTGGTGACAGTATTACACCCAAATCCCACTGTGGCACCCTTTTAAATAATTCTCAGTTAAAGGTATAGCAGAATTATGCATTGGACAAAGTGTAAATGTATACCCTCAACACCTGATTCAAAACTCCAAAATAAGCTATATCCAACAACATTGATAACCTTTGAGGAGCAGCAGATATTATATGTTTCAATTCTGACATGCGTCAACAAATTTATTGGGCTAGAATTTGCTCTCAATGTCTGAAGATTTCCTTGGAATCATACCAGCTGGAAATACAGTCTAAACTAGGTGCCATTGATTCTTTTTTCTTTCTTCCTCTTCATTGTTATCACTATTATTATCAATCCTTCTGAGCCGAGGCCATTCAAGACTTGCATCAATAAGAATAGGCCTAGCCAGCCCAAGATACGAAATCATACCCATTATCTTGCATACACAAAAAATGAAATCCAGAATACTGAGCATAGCCCATTAACATAAAAGCATGCACATTTGGATTGTGAAAAAAATCCAGAGCCCTAAGAATAAATATACATTTCACATGAAGAATCAATCAACTAATCACCTGACTACTTCTTAAATTAATAAGATCTCCACCTTTTGTCTTCTTTCTTACTGTTTCAACCAAAAATATGAGCATGTACATAAGCCTTCGAAACTTTATAAAAGTATCTGAACAGTCTTACCTAAAACTAAAAATCAATTTTCCGGTTTGAGTTAAGAAGAGTTATTTTAAAAAATCTTCAAAAGCTAATTTCAGCAAGAATAACAAGAGTTTTTTTTGGTGGGTGACAAGACAGGTATATACATACATACTGTAAGGCCTTGTTAGCTGCTTGATGCAGGTAATCCACGGTACAATAGTAAATGCAATTATTTTCTATGGCTTTTCTAAAACATGTGTTTATAAACATGTGGCATGTTGTGAATTTTCTACACAAAGATGCAAAAAAAAGCATCATCATGCGCAGAACTGCATATTCCCTGCAGGAAAACACACTACCTGGGATGGTCATCTTTTGATGTTTCCTAATTGTTTACCTAGCCCGTTTCTTGATTTCTGCGGATGAGGCTCAGAATATCCACACTCTGGGTAGAAGTTTAACACATAATGTTTTTGTCATTTTTAAGATTGAGATTGCCAGTAAAATACACCATCATGCACATAACTGTATTTTCTCTGATGAAAAACTTGCGACCCTCTAAACCTGCCCCTTGGTGTTACCTAGCAAGCGTCCTATTCTGTTTCTTGATTCCTGCAGATAAGGCATAGGATATGCACGCTTCATGAGGCATGGAGAAATGTAGCAAGTATCTTGTCTGTCTCTGACACATTTTTAGGACTGCAATCATTAATATTGTCATGATAATTGGTAAAGGGGGCATTCTACTACCAGAATAACCATAACGTGTCTCACATTTCAACAAAATGTCTACAAGTCTACAGGAAATGACTCTAAAAAGTTTTTCATTAGAGAACTTTATTTAAACCCTAAATGACAGGATGACGCAAGTGAAATTTTTTCCAGTGACTTTAATTTCCTCTAAGCCAGTCCATCCTCCGTGGTTCTGGTATAAGTTCATTTCTCAAGGAGTTACAGCACTTTATTGTTCAAATAAGCTGGACCACTTTAGTTCTAATTGTACTTGCACACAATTGTTTAATAAACTAGGCAGCCAAATTAAATGGCCAAAAAATTTTTTTTTTTTCCTGAAGCTTCTCTGAGTTGCTATTTGAAATAATTTGTTAAAGTAAATATAAATTTCAAACATGTGAGTTTAGATGTGAATATAATGTATAGGGGCAGTAGATATAAGCTTCTGTGCCTTAAAATGTGTCAAAATTGGTTCCTTATCTGTAATAAATAGTGACCAACCAGGTTGCTGTTAAATTAACTGTAATTTTTTGTGACTGGAAAGTAGAGAAGATTTTGAGGAAGATTTCCTATTCATGGCTAACCAAGCAGGTGAGACTTCTACCATTTTCCAATGTTTTAGAGTACAAATATTTGCAGCCTAGTAAAAGAACTAAAAGTTAGGCAGTGCCCCTTTTCCTTGAACTTTATATTTCTGTAAAGCAACATTTTTAGCATGTGACTATTTTGAATTCCAGATTAATTGGGTTTCAGTTCAGTCTAGCCTTTTAAGGAATGACCGGTTAATATATGTAGGGAATCTGTTAAAATAATTAGAATTTTTTCTCAGTATATTCATTTTGACAATATTAATTCTCCCATCTAAAATAAGATGGAATGAAAATCTTTAAATATCTTGCTTAATGTTTTTAAATTTTAAGAGCTCTATTTGAAAATGATCAAAAGTTTATTTAGTTGACAAGAATAATGGATTATGATTAATGTACTAAATGCTAATAGTGGCTTTCTAGGCTTTGTACATAGTCTAAGTTGATTGATTCATATTAATACCACCATAGTTGTTTAATGCTTTTGTATAGTCCAATTTTATTTATATAAAATGACATTCATTTCTTTTATTTCCAATGCTCATCCATTCTCTCAATCCATTTTTACCACTATGCAGTTATAGGCAAATCTTTTTGAAACAAAGCCAAAACCAACTCAGGAACAGAAGCCAGTACTTTTCCCATACTAACTCTTACTTGCCCAATTCAGAGTTTACATTCAAAGCCTTAAATGGCCAAGGTCTGACTTACTTGTCTGAACAAATCATGACTTACAAACCAGAATGTACATTAAAATCTCAGGATGCCAGTCTGCTTATGATTCTAAGGATTAATAAAATAACATTGGGATGTTGTGGTTTTAGTTACAGGGCCTTTACATTGTGGAATGGTCTGCCTGCTACTATAAGAGATGCCCCATCGGTCTCAGCTTTCAAATCTCGGCTGAAGACTCAATACTTCAGTTATCCTGACTAGAGCTGCCAATTAACTGTACAGACTGCATCTCTGTTGTTAGTCATTAGCACTAAAACGTAAGTAATATCCATCCATCCATCCATGTTCCAACCCGCTGAATCCGAACACAGGGTCACGGGGGTCTGCTGGAGCCAATCCCAGCCAACACAGGGCACAAGGCAGGAAACAATCCCGGGCAGGGTGCCAACCCACCGCAGGACACACACAAACACACCCACACACCAAGCACACACTAGGGCCAATTTAGAATCGCCAATCCACCTAACCTGCATGTCTTTGGACTGTGGGAGGAAACCGGAGCGCCCGGAGGAAACCCATGCAGACATGGGGAGAACATGCAAACTCCACGCAGGTAAGACCCGGGAAGCAAACCCAGGTCGTAAGTAATATGATAGTTATAATTTGTTATTAACCCTCACCTATTCTGTTTCCCTTCTTGGGTACTCAAATATGGCACTTGAGTTGTTCTGCCTGCCTAAGGAAAAGTCACCTCTGATGGAGGATTGCAGAAATCATTGGGTAGTGGGGACCTTTCATGGATTGGCTGGCCCAGTGATGACTCAGCTGTGGAATGGCCAATAGGGGGAGGCAGCTTGATGGCTGAGGTCTCTAGGACTCTGAACAAATCCAAATCGTATTATGTGTTAACATCTATTCTATCAATTCTGCTCTGTACTTGTAATACTTCTATTGCACTATTTTATTGTATTGAATTACTTGTGTTCTGTTCTGTGTATTGTATTTACCCCATTTTTTTGATATCCACTGCACACCCAACCTACCTGGAAAGGGGTCCCTCTTTGAACTGCCTTTCCCATGGTTTCTTCCATTTTTTCCTACAAGGTTTTTTTTCTGAGTTTTTCGTTGTCTTCTTAAAGAGTCAAGGCTGGGGGGCTGTCAAGAAACAGGGCCTGTTAAAGCCCATTGCAGCACTCCCTGTGTGATTTTGAGCTATACAAAAATAAATTGTACTGTATTGTAACCTGACAGCATGCTTTCAGAATCTGGGAGGTAATGCAGACATTAAGCAATAGTGTCACAGGTGTCTGGTCACACTTATAAGTAATCTAACTTAGACACCATTAAAATATCCGACTACGCCACCCAGTTTTATTAAGAGACTGGGAACTCCTGAAATTTACCAATAATAGCACACAGGTTTCTTTAAATTGGGCGGTGAGTAAACACACAATGAAAGACACAACAGTAATTTAGAAAAAAGCAACAGTAAGTTCTATTGTACAAGACAATATAAGGTACATTAAAAAGATAAACGAACATAACAGAACCTAAACATATCAGGAATTAATTTCCTTTTTTTGTAAAAGGAAAATACACAGTCCACACTCTAAAAGTCCGTAAAAACAAGAATTGGTGGATATAACCTTTAGTGGTGCAGAGTCCAGTTTGGGCACTGTGTTACCCCAACACTAAATTGTTCATGGATGCACTCTGTTCCCCGGCAGAAGTTGTGTCAAATTGTTGACTCCCTGTCAGCGTCTCTTCGTTGTTCCTTTGTCTTCCACTCTGGGCTCCTTGTGTTGCTGGGACCTAGGCACACCTCATTCCTCGTCTGTCAGCTTTACTGGGTCCTTTCATGCAGATTCCCTCTCTCACTGAACCCACATCCGGCGTCTCCTTGTGCAGCTGTCTCTTCCTCCCTGGAAGTGTTGCCGCCCTTGTGCCTCACGTTGTGCCAGCCAGGTACCCTTGTCTGCCTGCGAGCCCCTGTGCCCTGTCCGAGTGTCTTGGCAGTGTTTCCTGTGAACTCTCCCTCCTGCCTTCTGCTGACCAGCAGTTTATATTTACTTCACCCCTCTGTTGTCAGTCCTGGACAAACAGTCTAATCAATGGCACCTCTAAATTGCCTGGGTTTAACAATTAATAAAACATAAGTTAACAAAATGTATGGTTACCAAACATTAATAAGTTCAGATATGCTGATTAGAAACCAATATTTCCAAGCCAGGTAAATACAAACATTCTCTAAGGTCAGACTTCAAAGCAGTGATTCCCTTGCAGGATAGCAAATACCATTAATAGGTACAGATAGCCTTTTAACTTCTCACCCCCCAGTCCCCAACAGTGGGTGCCTAATGGAACCACCCAGTGCACAAAAAAAATGTAAAAGTGTCCCCCTCTGACATCCCCCCAGACTTAACCATTGTCAGTCCCGGACAATCAGTTTAATCTTCTTATTCTCTATAACGGGCTGGGGGTCTCCCCAAATTTTCCCTCCTCAATTGGCGCAACTCCATAGCTTCCCTCTCTGTGACATCCCTATTTTCTCTCGAGGCTGGGTTTCCCATTGTCCAAAACCCATATATGGGAAGTCCAGGTGGAGATGGTTCGGCCGTTGGGGTAGCTGAAGCACTTAGTGGAGACAAACAACAAGGCTTTAAAGTATTACGGTGCACATTTTTCTCTCTACCTCCCCCTTCTGGTCTCACTTTATACACCACCCCAGAATCCCCTACCTGGCCCAGCACCACATAGGGTTCTTGGTTCCACCAACCTGTCAGCTTCCCTTGTCCGTGTCTACCTCTATTTCTCAGCCATACCCTTTCTCCAGGAAGCAATGTAATAGCCTGAGCTTTCTTATGCCAAGCTGTATTATGTTGTACTGCCTTATCCATCCTCCCCTTAGCAATTTGACCTGTATTGGGTAGATTCTGCAGACGTCCCTTCACCCATTCTTCCCTCGTGCCCCCTCTGGCAGGGACCTTCACACTATGGCAGAAGGCTGGTTGTACATATCTGCTGAATCCATTTTCCCGGTGTGCCTTGGCATGTCGACACACAGCAGAGCTGTTAGACCCTGCTTCCTGCGTACTGGGGGCTGCTTGAGACAGTACAACTGGTGACTCTGGAGCCTGAAAAACAGCCTGCCAACAAGCAGAGATTACATTCATTCCAATCAGCAATGGGCTTGTCTGGACCTCGTCTTTCACAATTACAACCCCTCTGGCTGGTAACTTCACAGTAGCCACCTCAAAATCCATGGTGGCATACCCTGTATAGGGGATATCCAACCCATTGGCAGCTTTCAGGGTAAGAAGAAACGGGGCCTGCCCAACTTCTATGTTATTTGCAAAATGCTGCTTGAAAAAGCTCTCTTGCATCAGGGTAACCTGGGATCCAGTGTCTAACAGTCCAGTTAAGGTTTTCCCTTCAATGGTGACCTGTACCACGGGACACTCACCAATAAGAGGGGATATGGCCTTTCGGGTTTCACTGTCCAACCCTGCTATCTGGCCCACAGCTGCAGGGTTCACAAGTTCAAAAGTAGGGCGCCCACTAGAGGATGGACAGTTCCTTGCCAAATGACCTGCTTGTCTGCACTGATTACAAATGGGCCTACCTTGTGAATCCCAGGCATAACGGCTGTTAGTGTGAGGCCTCCTATCTGGCTGAGAGTGTGCTAATGCCTGGGCAGCATCAACCTGTGGAACTGCTGGCCTCAGTTCCTTCAGCAGCTCCTGAGTCCATTCCTTCATCTGTGTTTTCAGGTCACCCAGAATCTCGGCTTTGAACGCTAGTCTCCAGTCTGCCTGTGAATGAGAGTTAGTTGCGGACAACTCACCAATAGCTCCGCAAGTTGCTTCCCTGTGTCCCATATAATTACATTCCCCTTCCAGCAGCAGGGCCTCTTGATGCACTTCCCCAAAAGTTTTATGTGGATTATGGCGCACAAATGTCCGTAGTGCTTGTCGCAGTCCACTGTCATGGAGGCCCAACAAGAGCTGATCTCGCAGCTGTATATCGGAGGGGGCTTGGGCTGGGCTACGCTGTTGTAACCTGCAATGAAGTTCTCTCAATTTAAGGACAAAAGCCCTGAAAGGTTCATTAGTCCTTTGTGCACAACTGTAAAATTGGGACATCAGAGTAGCTAACGGGACTTGGTCACCGTATAATCTATCTAGAACCAGAAAAATCTTTGTAACCCTGTCTCTTTCTTCCACACTCAACACACTGACTTCCCGTTTGGCATCCCCAGTCAAGGCTCCCATCACAATACTGACCTTTTGAGACTCCCCATATTCAGCAGCTTCTAATAACCCCTGCATCTGTTCTTTCCACTCAACATATTTCAAATCACCTTTTTCCCCACTAAACTTGGCAATCCAAGGTGCACCGGCAAAAATAGGCATCATCATGATGAAAATAAAAGAAACACAATAAAACTACCCCACAAAATCAATAACTAAATAAAAATGGATTTAAAAAAATGCCTAGTACTTCCAAGTGTGTTACTCACAAGCCCAATCCTGCCGACTACTGCCAAAATTATGTCACAGGTGTCTGGTCACACTTATAAGTAATCTAACTTAGACACCATTAAAATATCCGACTACGCCACCCAGTTTTATTAAGAGACTGGGAACTCCTGAAATTTACCAATAATAGCACACAGGTTTCTTTAAATTGGGCGGTGAGTAAACACACAATGAAAGACACAACAGTAATTTAGAAAAAAGCAACAGTAAGTTCTATTGTACAAGACAATATAAGGTACATTAAAAAGATAAACGAACATAACAGAACCTAAACATATCAGGAATTAATTTCCTTTTTTTGTAAAAGGAAAATACACAGTCCACACTCTAAAAGTCCGTAAAAACAAGAATTGGTGGATATAACCTTTAGTGGTGCAGAGTCCAGTTTGGGCACTGTGTTACCCCAACACTAAATTGTTCATGGATGCACTCTGTTCCCCGGCAGAAGTTGTGTCAAATTGTTGACTCCCTGTCAGCGTCTCTTCGTTGTTCCTTTGTCTTCCACTCTGGGCTCCTTGTGTTGCTGGGACCTAGGCACGCCTCATTCCTCGTCTGTCAGCTTTACTGGGTCCTTTCATGCAGATTCCCTCTCTCACTGAACCCACATCCGGCGTCTCCTTGTGCAGCTGTCTCTTCCTCCCTGGAAGTGTTGCCGCCCTTGTGCCTCACGTTGTGCCAGCCAGGTACCCTTGTCTGCCTGCGAGCCCCTGTGCCCTGTCCGAGTGTCTTGGCAGTGTTTCCTGTGGACTCTCCCTCCTGCCTTCTGCTGGCCAGCAGTTTATATTTACTTCACCCCTCTGTTGTCAGTCCTGGACAAACAGTCTAATCAATGGCACCTCTAAATTGCCTGGGTTTAACAATTAATAAAACATAAGTTAACAAAATGTATGGTTACCAAACATTAATAAGTTCAGATATGCTGATTAGAAACCAATATTTCCAAGCCAGGTAAATACAAACATTCTCTAAGGTCAGACTTCAAAGCAGTGATTCCCTTGCAGGATAGCAAATACCATTAATAGGTACAGATAGCCTTTTAACTTCTCACCCCCCAGTCCCCAACAGTGGGTGCCTAATGGAACCACCCAGTGCACAAAAAAAATGTAAAAGTGTCCCCCTCTGACATCAGCACCCTGGTAAAGGAGTGATACAGTGCCTGAGCACTGTGAGGAATGAACTCCTGTTCACCGTGCTACCTTGCCTTTTTTAGTCATCCGTCCATTCATTATCTGACTTGTTTAATCTAGGTCAGGGTCAGGGAGGCAGGGGCATACCCCTACAATATGGAATTCTAGACAGGAACCAATTCATTACAAGTCATAATTCTAAACTCTCCCTTACATTTGCAACACAAAACAATCTAATTACACAAACATGGGGAGAATGTGCAGACTCCCCCAGACTGTAGAGGTGTAAGGTAGCAGCACTAATCACTGCATCTCCGGGCTATCCTCCCCATGCGAGTTTTCAGTAGATTTGCCTTGCTCTGAATCTGAAAGTACTTTTCATCTCCAGGAGGCTGTACTTAAATTGTTCATTTCCCAAGTTATAACTATTGTTTTATGTTTTACTGTTTTTTTCCTTTGCTATTAACTCTTGTCAGCTTTCATTTTCTTTCATCTGAATTCATATTATCTCATTACAATCCTCTTTTATATGCAGTGTATCTCTCCTTTATTTGCTTTTGTTTTGCTCTTATTTAATGCACAGGACGACTTTATCTTCTTGAATACATCCATTTTTTGTCTTTCTTTTATTTATAGCACTGCTTTTTGTTTTGGCTTATGCGCGTCACTGCTATTTTACAGCTTGTTCACAGAATGTCTGTATTTTAGTTTATTTATTACTTTGCCTTTTTCCATCTTCTTTACGGCGCTGATATTCTATCAGACTTTAATTCAAAACATCTGTTTATAAATTGACTTCTTTCTCATTTTGTATACCCACATTGCTTTTCTTTGACGGATTTGCAAATCAAATACTGCAGCATGTTTTCCTTTGGGAACTTTTCACCAAATAAAAGAACGCATGCCTAGCCTCACATTACAGTATATTAGCTACGGAAGTATTTCCCACTTAATTTTTCAATCTTTTTCATTCTGATGCACCTATACTGCTCTGTGATGGGAACTGTGTGTGCTTCATATGCTGCAGCTCTTCTGAGATGCATTTGGGGCTGTCTCATAAGGACAAAGTGTGATACAAAGTGATAGCTAAGTGAGATGTTGTGGCAGTGTGAGTGCAAGATGTCATGCCATAACTCATTAAACTCTTATTATGATTGCCTGTACTGTGCAAACACTGATCATTTGAGGCAAGTGAGAGATTGTTCTCACACAAACCATCATAAACAAGTCTTAATCACTTAATGATTATTGACTCGAGAGAGATTTTGTTTTATGAATGGTGAGTTCTATTGAGGTCAGCATAGGGAATGTGAAACAAACACAGCCACGTAGCCCCCCCTGGGATTGAAAGGAACTGGTCATTATCATTAAAAACATTCAAACCACTCTCTGCCAACATGGAAAATGTAGTCAGCGAAACAAAGATAAAGAACAAATTATTTAAAGACATTGCTCTGGCACAGAGTTCTTTGAAATTAGCTTTGTAAATACTGAATGAGGGCTGTAGAAATAGCAGCAATGAGAGCAGTTCAGGTGTTAAAGGTGAAGAGCAGGCATTCAACGAGCACTCAAGCACAGAGGTGGACCTCCTTGACCCACATTAAAATTGTAGTTCAAGGACAGTCACTCCTTTTCCAACAAATTCAATTACATTTAAATAATGGGAATGATTCAAAGAAATTTAGCAGAGCAGAGGAGAGTTCTTCTAAGGGCAGACTGACATTGGTCAACAGACTAAGACCAGAATTTGACAAATTTATTTTGGGGAAAAACCATAATCCATGGTGTTGTGGAATCACATTTTAATGCTAGTTATTGTTTTGATCTACTATATGTCAGCTTTAAAATTATATTTTTTATTTTACTGTGATATTATGCATACTGCCAAATTATTGTTGCCAGCTGTAGGTTGTGTTGAGACATCTGTGTGATCTGTTTCATCATAATGAGCAAGCTTTAACTGTTGGCATCCAAGTATTTGCATGCAAAAAAAAAAAAATCAAAATCGTATGTTTACAGTTAAATCGTAGGTTTACAGTTGTACCTGGAAGATCTTCTTCTATATGAGCAACAGTAAAATTACTTTAATAAAGCTATGGTGTTAATGAAGCTATTGGATAGCTTTATTAACGTAGGTTTACAGTTGTTAATAAAGCTATTGGATAGCTTTATTAAGTAATATGGAGCAAGATGCAGATTTGAATACTGGATATTGGCAAAAATTACTTAAAAATCAGAATATTTTATGAAAATAGGGGAACTATTGTTCACGTGCCTGGTTGTATTCTGTGTGAAGTTTGCGTTTTCCTTCTGTGGCTGTTTGAGTTGTAGTCTGGTTTTTCTTCTACAACCCCAAAAATCTGCTACTTGGACTGTGTGAGTGAGGTTTTGTAGGCGAGTGGTTCCTGCCATGGTCTTGTACCCAGTGCTACCTGGATAGGCATTGGTCTTCATGATCCTGAGTTGGATGAACAAGTTTGACAAGGTTTTATTTAATTATAATATTAAAAGTATATGAATGCTGAGTCTTTAACGGGTAGTAGATCACAGTTACTGATGTGAAGGAAAGAAAATATTGTGCCAAGCTTAAGTTACTATATGTCAGTAAATGTGTCACCAATTTAGTTTGCTTTTAATGTCACAACTGAAGTATTACTAAACTCCTCCCAAATTATCTGAATCTTCTTCTTCTTCTTTTGGCTGCTTTGGTTAGGGGTTGCCACAGCGGATCATATTTTTTCATATCCTCCTGTCCTCTACATCTTGCTCTGTCACATCCACCACCTGAATGTCTTCTCTCATGAAATCCATAAACCTCCTCTTAGGCCTTCTTCTTTTCCTCTTGCCTGGCAGCTCTATCTTTAACATCCTTTTCCCAATATACCCAGCATTTCTCCTCTGCACATCTCCAAACCAACGCAATCTTGCCTCTCTGACTTTGTCTTCCAACCGTCCAACTTGAGCTGACCCTCTAATGTACTCATTTCTAATCCTATCCATCCTTGTCACACCCAACGAAAATCTTAATATCTTTAACTCTGCCACCTCTAGCTCTGTCTCTTGTATTTTAATCAGTGCCACTGTCTCCAACCCATATAACATAGTTGGTCTCACTACCTTCCTGTAGACCTTCCCTTTCACTCTTGCTGATACCCGTCTGTCACAAACTACTCCTGACACTCTTCTCCACCCATTCCACCCTGCCAGCACTCTCGTCTTCACTTCTCTAACACACTTCCCATTACTCTGTACTGTTGATCCCAGGTATTTAAACTCATCCACCTTCACCAACTCTGCTTCCTGCATCCTCACCATTGCTCTGACTTCCCTCTCATTCACACACATGTATTCTGTCTTGGTCCCATTGACCTTCATTCCTCTCCTCTCCAGAGCATATCTCCACCTCTCCAGTGTCCCCTCAACTTGCTCCCTACTCTCACTACAGATCACAGTGTCATCAGCAAACATCATAGTCCACAGGGACTCGTGTCTAATCTTGTCTGCCAACGTGTCCATCACCATTGCTCCACCACTCAACCCAGCATCATTCCATCCAGCCACTCAATTCCTTTCCACATTCCATCCATTCCTCTAAACCCAGCCACAATCCATCCAGGGAATGCACAAACCAGTGTGTTTCTTTGTGCCGGTCCCAAGCCCACTTAAATGGGAAGGGTTAAGTCAGGAAGGACATCCTGTGTAAATTTTTTCCAGATCAATTTGCTGACAGCAATACAGATTTCCTCCCAAATTTTCTGAATAAAGCTTTATATTTCAAGTCTATCGTTTTATTCATAATCCTAACCTGCTTTTCAGGGGAAGGGCTGAGAAGCAGCTGTAGCCTATCCTAGCAAGCTTCACATACAAGACAGAAATGCTACATCGACAGAGCACCAGTACATTGCAGGGTAAACACACACGTGCACCCACACACCATTTTTAGCAATTTTTCCATAACAGAATTAAAATCATTAATTACCTGAATAATATTATTAGAACGTTTGAAAACATCAGCAATGTTTTAACACTCATGTATCACAAAAAACAAGCAGATTGTACATTTTTGCAGTACATTAGTGGAATTGCTGTACCAGATAAAGCAATATTCTTTGGTGCAGTCTGTAGGGGTTCATATCTTATTTATTTTATGTGCATCCATTTTTATCATCAGATAATAGGTTACAGTTAAGTGTTTCACACACAAATTTATTTGTTCAGTACACAAAAGAAACAACATTCTGGATAACAGAGCAAAGCATAAAATACTTTATAGAAAAAGAGCATTTAACACAACACTACCTGTAGGTGAAAGAGAGTATCACAAATAAAAACACCCAAATGCGATTTTATAAAAATAAATTGTGGTTAACCAGCTTCTTACACAGCATGACAGAGTCTATAGATGTATATGTACTCAGATTGCACAAGCACGTTCAGTCGAATTGACATGCCATTGCATGGGTAATCAGACTATACATGTATGTGACCATGACGGATAGCTTTACCCATTGACATTTTGCAATAAAGTTTTACCTATTGAAAAAAACAATATGGCCACCGGCTTCTCAAAATGTCAACAAAGAAAAAGGTTGCATTACTGGTGCTTGCTGTACTCTTTTGAAATTACAAAGAAAATAAAAAAGTGGAACTGTACACATGGATGTTTGGGAAAATGCAGACAATACAACGAGAACAGTGGCTATGTAAATATATGTAATTTACCATTGTGTGTTTTTTTCAGTTTCTTCCACTAATTATTTCCTAAGATATTTTTGTTATTGGCCATTTAGCTGTATGTGTGTTGCTATATGATACAGTAGTTAACTTTTTGAAATCAAAAAGTTGAAAATGAGCATGACAACAGCAACACTCAATGGACAATGCCCAGCCACTTTACTACAATATTCAGAAATGCAATACTACTCAACAAATTGATAGCAACATTAGAAAATTGACTCATGAGACTGCTCACACTACAAGACAGCAGACAGAAATTTCTGACATGACAGATATTCTTCCAATTGTGGAACAGGCCAATTTTAAGGTGCAGTTGGGCATCATGCACCATGTGAAATTACAGCCAATGAGGCTGAAATTTAGGCTGACACAGAAAATCAATCGGTGACTGCAAATCAGGCTCAAAATTGTGTCAGAATAGTATAGCGGGTGTCTAGCTTTAAGAGGACTTATTTGAAGTGCGGCTTTTATCATGTATTTCAGGCAGGTGCTTTCCCAGGTCCACCTGATGTTCAAAATAAAACCTAAAAAAGTCTCTTGTGCCTTCACCTTTCTTCCACACCTCAATGACTTGCTCTCTACATCCATATGCAGAAAGACTGGCTCCTGCACTGTACCATTTAGTTCATCAGCCTTCTCTCTAAACCACTAATGGGCTGCTGAGAGACTGCATATAACTGGATAGTCCTGCAACAAAGGTAATAAAACATTTAATAAAACTTTATCAATAGAACATCTTTCTTTATGCCAAATATTAGTGTTGTTTTGTTTATCTCTACCAGGCATTCTGTACAATAACACTTTTTTGAAGGGAAGTTTTTTGTCATTTATATTAATAATTAATCTTCCATCTTTGTATCCTTAAAAACATCTGTTATTATCAACTTGTCGTATGCAAAGAAATGATGTCTCCCTCTGTTTTTTATTTGTTAAGTATAATGCAGTTTGCAATTTTGAAATTATTACGTTTGGGAGCCCGACCACAGAGACCTGCTTATAAAACATCTGTGTGACAAAATTGTATAGTGGTATTACACTGACTTGTCACACTTGACATATCCATGTTAGTTTCCAACATATCATATTCATGTTCTTCTAGAGTTTCGGCTTAAAAAAATGAAAAAAAATAAGTGATGAAAGAAGTATTTTCCCCAAGTGTAAGTTTACATTTTCCAGGCTAATTTTGTTATCTCACTGTTGGAAAATATAATACCAGATATTGGTGCTTTTTTCCTGTTTGTTGTGTTAAGTAACACTTAAGGCATGAAAATGCCTACTCATAATATATATATACTGTATATTTATTCTGGACATTTTCAGAGTTAAATATAAATTGATTGTTGTTATTCCAGCCTGTTTATACACATATTCAATAAAACAGGTGCGCTGTCAGAATACAGACATATTCATAGCCAAAGTAAATGCAGTAACAACTCTATAATAATTTACTTTGCTTCAAAAGAATATATTAAGTCATTACATTGCCATTTCATTGTTAAAAGCTAATACTCACACATTTACCATCTTTATACATTACACTCAAATGTGTTAGATTAAGATAAATCTAATACCATGACTTTAAAAGTAGCCTGTATGGAGCTAGACCAAGGTACATTTAGCTGTAGTATTTCCATATTTCTCAAATATCTTATAGGTAGTCAAAAACTGTTTTTTGGTTAACAACTTAACATACATTAATATATTTACTTCATTTGACTTAAAACACTGGCTCCAAATCACCCTCTCGCACTGTTCTGACCTCCATCCAGTGGGAAGAAGGTTTTCCATTCCTGTAAATGGGAAGTCAAGCAAAATAACACCTTTTACTGGCTAAGTGAACTGATTACAATCTGTACATTTTTGAGGCAGCTCAGGCTCCTTCTTGTACAACCTGCCTAAAGAAGGGGCCTGAACTGCCTCGAAAGCTTTCAAATTGTAATGAGTTCAGTTAGCAAATAAAATTTGCCATTTTGCTCAACTTTTCATTGCATCCACAATGGCTAAAACAGTACAACACAATACTACTACAGCCCTTCCTGTAAAGATAGATAGAAACTTTTTTTCATCCCAAAGGAGATTGCAAGGTTACAGAAGCAGATATAAAAGGCACAAATATGCATATAATAAGAATTATACCATACTGTTTTCTAAGTCTGCTTAATCCTGAATAGGGTCACAGGAGGATATAGCCTAAATCAGCAAGCATAAGGAGCAAGTCACAAACAATCCTCTGGACAGGGTGCCAGTCCATTGCAGGATGATGGCATTCACAAACACACTAGGGTCAATTTAGTGTCGCCAATTCACCTAACATGCATGTCTTCGGACCCACACAGACATGTGTGGAACTTGTGAATTCCATGCAGGAAGCACCCAGGACGTAAATCCTTGTCCCCTTACTGTGAATCAGCAGTGGTACCACTGTGCTGCCCACAATAGGAATTCCAATTATCTTAATTATGCTAACAAGTTACAAATGCACATATAAGAAAATTACAGATACAAAAGTACAAAAACGCTTTCCTTTGAGCTCTTTTTTCATATGCAGGAACAAGAAAAAGTCACACAGAGCAAGATCAAGTGACATTTCCCCTCGTTTGAAACGTGAAAACCACTTATAGAGCTGTGCTTTACTTAAAGCTGCCTCTTTAAAAGCAGTTTCAAGCATCACTACAGTTTCAGCAGCTTTTCTCCCTAAGAGAAAACATAATTTAACACAGACTCGCTGTTGTTTGTGATGGGTTCTTTGTGACCCATCGGCAGCAGGTGCGTATAGTGTGATCTCAATCGGCTCATAGTTGTTTCCGCTGCGCTCTTCTGCTGCGCTGTGAACCTGTGGTTGCCTCGGCAACAGACAAGCAGTCCTTCATGGACACGGCACAACCTCACATATATATAGTCACACATGTATGCCAGAGGGCTCCCCAACAGCTCAACTGAGGTGAGCAGATCTACTCCAGGGCAGGAGGTGGCACTATCACCTCCTCTCCTTTTTCCACTGCCCATAAAACACCAAGGACAACCAAGCCTGACAGTAAGTACCACCCCTTCCGGTCCTGGGGACAAAGAAACAGAACCCTGGAAAGGTATCATCGACTTCAGTGGGCCACAGATGAGAGTGGAGTTCCGTTAAGTAGTTACATGTATATCAGTAGATTTACACTGATACAGTTTCAGTTCTTTGAAGTCAATGTTGTTTTCTGTTGTTGTTTTTCACCTTGTTCTGATAAAAGCGCACTTGTTCTGTATATTTGTACCTTTTGTGAAAGTGCTTATTTGATATTTGGACTTCAGTCTTCACACATTATACACTTCATGTCACAATTTTGTCGTTTGTACTAAAACATAGAAAAAGTTTGTCTTTTAGGTATGCGTTCAACATTTCAGTCATCCTACACTTACATAGATCTTTGTAGACACGAAACACACATGAAATGCATGTGTTCCAAATAACGATATATTTTTTTAGGCTAGGTACCTGACTCCCTGATAAACAAGGCTTCAGTTGGGAGAGGTTTTTGCAGTTTCTGCAGTGGTGGGGGGATGGTTTAGCAGGCTGCTTGCTCCTTGGGCTTATTGACACATTTACAAGACAAAAGATGCTGACAGAGAGTTGCAAGTGGATTTAAGGTGGGCCGGATTTACACGTTTTTTCGTAAGCTTTGATAATTCTAGTGTTAAGAAGTAAACAGAGTCATCGGAGTGGTAACATAAATTTTTGTGTGGTCCCCCCTGCTTTCTGGCCGCCAATCACACATATTGTAACAGAACGGTGAGAAAAACCTTTTTACCTTTTACCAGTTAAATTGTGGTGTGCATGTAAACAACACTCATTCGACAGAAATCAGTAGAACACCTATGGTCATTTACCAGGCATAGTGTAAAACAAATGAAAAAGTAAAGTTCTCAAAGTATTAAAAAAAACAGAATTTTTGACTTTAGCATTTACCTTTTAATATGAAATGTACATCTATGAATATGTTAAGTTGTAAAAATGTTTGATTTCCTGTTACTTCTAATTTTTTTGTAATTACAAAGAAGTAAAGGTATATATACTTGACTAACCATTAACATTAAAATTCAACAGTAATTTTCTGATGACTGCTGTGGAAGTGAGTGGAATGGAATTGAGTGAAGTGTTCACATAAAAACACAGCAAATAAAAATACTATTAATTCATGTTGGAACGTCCAGGAACAAGCTGGTGTGCCACAGCACTAAATGATCTTTAATAAACAGATAGAAAGATATTTGTCCCCAGGGGGAAACTTGACTTTTTACAGAAGTGCATTAAATAAATAAATACATAAATAGGTAGAAAAATACATAAGTTCAGAAACCAAAAGGAAAACACTGAGAAATACAGAGCTTCTGTAATAGGCTGCTGCTTTCACAGCACCCAGAAGTCATGTAATATTAGTTATTTACACAAAGTATATATGTCCATAGTACTGTACAACAATTACATGTCTTTTTCATAAACAGGTTGTGAACAATTTCATAGCATTGGCAGAAAAAAACTGTAACAGCCCATAAAAATAATGCAAGCATATGATTATAAAAGGCCAGTACAACATGACCAGGAACAACTTCCACAAAAAGGCATTGGACCAGAGTTAATATATACAATATATTTCAGGAATTTGAGCAGGTCAAATGAACATGACCTCCCAACTTCCAAATGTCCAGTTTTGACATTAATAGGTTTTGTAAGCAATATGAATAAACCCTGGTGGTCTTCAGGTAAAAACACTGAATGAAAAGGATACTTTTTGAGATGGTTATCTCATAAACCATGGAAAATAACAGACACTTTGGAGGCAAACACTTAATAACAATAATAACTGGATCAGTAACAATAAATGCCTGAAATGGAAAACAATTCTATGATGTACTCTGTTTCCTCTCTTTGAGGGAAATGCCCTAAAACCTTATTACATGCACACTTGTTCTGGTGTACAACAACATATACTTATTTTCAGGTTATTACACTTTCAGAAAATTGAAAGACTCCCAAAGAGTTATTAATAAATATTGATCCAAGCTGGTCTAATTTCTACATTTTCAAGATGTGCCTCACTCTAGAAAAATCACTAAAAAAACATTCAATCAGAATTAGATTACTAAACACATAAACAGAATCATAGCACATATTTTAATTACTACATTCTCTTACTGAGAAGGTGCACATACTGTAGAATCCAGGGTCTTTGGTAGAATGTCGATATTCATAACTAGCATGTCCTTGCTCTTTTCAATAAAAGTCCCCAAACAGTATACTATAACATAAAGAATAAACTCAATGTAATTATTGTAATAAAAACAGTCCTGCACATGAACCATTCTTTCAATAAGTAGCAACCACCTACTGCTGAAACAAAATTACATTATATATATATATATATATATATATATATAAACACAGAATCTATTCCAGATTAAAACTGTTATTAGTGTTACCTTGGTTATAAATGTCAAGGAGTAATTGAAATACATATGTGAAGTGAGCTATGGACAGTAAAACATGAGGCAGAAATGACATTTTATGGAGAGGGGTTATTTATTGGCTGAAGCTGTAATATAATGTAAAAGAATAAATGAGAATTGTGTAGTGTTTATTGTTACTGCAATAGAGTTAACTTAGCTAGCTAGTTAGCTATCTAAACTACTGTAAGAACCAATAACAATAATTTAATGTTAATGTTAAATTCAAATAAGTATTTGCTTAACTAGTATAGAATGTTATGTTTTACATAGCTACAGCAAGGTTTTTATTTTATCTGCTGAAAGCTAAAATATTGATAGAACATCTGCAACACTTAAACTGGTACAGAGGCATACAATTTGCTGACTGTATATACAAATGTACTGAGGAGTGTCATATTGTTCTGTAGTAGCAGATACAGCATTACAAGCAAGAAGTCTTTTTGTGTGTATTATCATTTTTTCTCTTCATTTCTGTATGAACTGTGTTTGCTTTGAATTTCAGTAAAACATATAAAATGAAGATACTTGGACTGGAGAACTTTTTTTTGGTGTACACATCACATTTCATGGTCAAATCTGTGTGTTTGGAAACATTGAAGAAAGGCATCGACAATTATGATAACATTTAGTTGTCTTTGCACTACACTTACAGCTTGGAAAGTAGATTAATATAATATAAGTTCTGCCTTAAAATTCACGACTACACCATTTAGAAAAGACATTTAATTGTATATCCCTTTTATTTTTCTCTCCTCCCCTCAATGCTTCTTTCTGCATGATCGTTGCTTTTATGCTTGGTCTAGATTATGTTACATAAACCTATAACTTCAATTAAATGGAGTTATTATTGTCTTAATCATGTGACATAAAGACACAATCTGATTGGCTGTTCAGCAGAGCTCCAGAATCATGGATCTGTGAAGGTCTGCAGCTGGACCCTTCCCATTCATTTTGGTTTTGATGCTCGGTTTCTTTGATATTCTGATTTCTGATCTTTGCTTGCTTTTTTGACAATTCTGAATTATCCATTTACAGCAGTTTTTTCTGCCTTCTTTTTTATAGTTCTGTGCAAACTAGCTTTTCTTCACTGGTTATAATAAATGGTCACTCAAGAAGAACTGGTGGAAGCCTACATATTGTTGCCTTTTACTTTTTCTCTCAAAGACTGCTCAAGAATAGAATACTTTAATAATTATTTCCTTTATTTAAGCAAAGTATGGATTCTACTTGATTCACAATGAAGGCTTAAATAGCTGACTACCACGACAGTCTGCAACTCAGGTATTTAGCAACATTCACCATCCTTTTAACAAACAAAGTAGAAAAAGATACCTTTTAAATAGTGACACCGTTATTAAATCATATTTATGAATAGCATCTGACATCATAAAGCAGGGAATGTATGAAATGACATATAAAATAAAATATCTGAAGGAAGAAACGACTAATTTATTCAGTCATTTTTTTAAATACATGCAATATCCTCTGAGCTTCAAGGAAAAAACCTGCCATCTTTTAAATCCCCAAGGTAAGCAGACATTTTTATAATCATCATTGAAATGTGTAAATAAACTGTGTTTTTGACATCACTTATCCAAGTTATTTAATTTCTTACATTTTTGTATATTTCTTTCAGCTGGTTTGTTCATGTTATTATTATTTGGTTAGTTTTTGTGACTGCCTTTACAAGTTCATGGCCATCTTGCTTATGGTTACTATGCAGGTTGGCAGTCACATGATGCAGAGATCATGGACGCTTTTGTCATCCGGCGCCATCCATTTAAGATGATGGATCACATGGCTTATTATTTAAATGTTGCATTGCATTCAAATAAAAGAAAACAAGCAGCAATAGTTTCTAAAGTTACTTAGGGGATATAAATATAAGCTTGTTTCTTTGAAAATTTTATTTTCTACTTTGATTTTGGCTTTGTGATTTGATTTTGGTTCATGCTTTTGACTGAGCTTTTGTCTCAGTTCTCTGGAGTTACTTTTAGCTAAGATTCTCTCTCACCGTTCTGTAACATCTTCCAATTACATTTTTTATTCTATCGGAGACACTGGCAATTTCTGGAATTCATAATAAATGCCTTTGTCCATACAGTCCCTGATTTATAATATAAGTAGCTAACTTTAAAGGTGAGCGGCTAAAGGTAAATGGCTGTCCTGGAATGATAACGTTGATGTGGTTTCAGGAATAACAGAATCCACTGTTGTCAGGTCCACTTAAGCAGAGCTCTCTTACGTTTACAATGAGCTTCTCTCTTGTCTGTTTCATACTGTCTTTATGTCCCTAAAGGCCCCTAAAGTTCCTATAGCCGATATCACATTGCATGACTTCTAGTCATGGGGTATGTCAGATTTGCTGACTGCGAAGCCAATCATGTCACTGAACAATGTTAATATGAAGCAACTGAAAATCACTACTCATGTCACATTTACTGACTGAGTGCCTGCCCAGACATTACCAAACAGAGAAAATAATAATTTTTTTTTAGTATCTGCATGTTTCAAGGGAAGGAGAACAGAAAAGAAAGAACAGCATTTACCTCTCTTCTTTAGCAGAAAAAAAAACCTAGCCACAGGGGATGCACAAACCAGTGTGTTTCTTTGTGCCGGTCCCAAGCCCTGATAAATGGGGAGGGTTATGTCAGGAAGGGCATCCGCTGTAAAATTTTGCCAGATCAACATGTGAACAACAATACAGATTTCCATACCAGATCAGTCGAGGTCCAGGTTAACAGCGGCCACCACCAGTACTGGTAGCCAACAGGGTGCTGTCGAAAATTGGGCTACAGTTGGCCGAAGAATGAGAAGAAGAGGGTGTAGACGTGTCCAGAGGCAGGAGAGGAGGAGGAAGGTAAACAGAGTGGAACTTAGGGTAGGAACGTTGAATGTTGGTAGGATGACTAGAAAGGGGAGAGAGTTAGCTGATGTGATGGAGAGGAGGAAGGTTGATATATTGTGTGTACAAGAGACTAAATGGAAGGGGAGTAAGGCCAGGTGGATCAGAGTTGAATTCAAATTGTTCTATCATGGTGTGGATGGGAAAGAAATGTGGTAGGGGTTATTCTGAAGGAACAGTATGTCAAGAGTGTTCTCAGGGCCGCTGCTGGCCAAATGGGTGCCCTAAGCAGAAATTTACTTTTGTGCCCCCTCCCCCAAATATTAGTTAGGCAGCCATAACAGAGGTGAGGGCACGCGCGTCATCACGTGTGCTTAGCCTACTCTGCGTTCACCGTAAAATGCAATATATACGTTTATATTTTTGTTTACTTGTATATGTATATTATTAATATTAATTTATTATTATAATATATAAAAACGATTTTTTTTTGAGCAGCTGGGATGGTACCCCCCTGGGAGTTCGTGCCCTACGCAGACTGCGTACTCTGCGTATAGGGAGCGGTGGTACTGAGTATTCTGGAGGTGAAAAGAGTGTCAGGTAGAGTAATGATTATGAAGCTGGAAATTGAAGGTGTGATGATGAATGTTGTTAGTGCATATGCCCCGCAAGTTGGGTGTCCAATGGATGAGAAGGAAGATTTCTTGAGTGAGCTGGATGAAATGATGGACAGTGTACCCAAGGGACAGAGAGTGGTGATTGATTGGAGTGGATTTCAATGGACATGTTGCTGAAGGGAACAGAGGAGATGAAGAGATGATGGGTAGGTATGGTATCAAGGAGAGGAATGAAGAAGGGCAAATGATAGTGAATTTTGTGAAAAGAATGGACATGGCTGTGGTGAATATGTATTTTAAGAAGAGGGAGGAACATAGGATGATATACAAGAGTGGAGGAAGATGCACAGAGGTAGATTATATCCTATGCAGAAGGGTCCATCTGAAGGAGATTGAAGACTGCAAAGTGGTGGTAGGGGTAAGTGTAGTTAGGCAGTATATGATGGTAGTCTGTAGGATGATGTTAGATATCAAGAAGAGGAGGAGAGTGAGGACAGAGCCAAGGATCATATGGTGGAAGTTGAAAAAGGAAGACTGCAAGGTTGAGTTTGGGGAGGAGGTGAGACAGGCACTGGGGGTCAGTGAAGAATTACCAGATAGATGGGCAACTACAGCAGAAATAGTAAGGGAGACAGCAAGAAGGGTGCTTGGCATGACATATGGACAGAGGAAGGAGGAAAAGGAAACTTGGTGGTGGAATGGGGAAATACAAGAGAGTATACAGAGGAAGAGGTTAGCAAAGAAGAAGTGGGATAGTCAGATGCAGAAAGTAGACAAGAGTACAAGGAAATAAGGCGTTAGGTGAAGAGAGAGGTGACGAAGGCTAAAGAAAAGGCGTATGATGAGTTGTACGAGAGGCTGGACACTAAGGACGGAGAAAAGGACCTGTACCAATTGGACAGACAGAGAGACCAAGCTGGGAAAGATGTGCAGCAGGTTAGGACAATAAAGGATAAAGATGGAAATGTATTTACAAGCTAGGAGGGTGTGTTGAGCAGATGGAAAGATTACTTTGATAGGCTTATGAATGAAGAGAGCGAGAGAGAGAAGAGGTTGGATGATGTGGAGATAGTGAATCAGGAAGTGCAACAGATTATCAAAGAGGAAGTAAGGAAAGCTACGAAGAGGATGACAAATGAAAAGGCTGATGGTCCAGATGACATACCTGTGGAAGCATGGAAGTGTTTAGGAGAAATGGCAGTGGAGTTTTTAACCAGATTATTTAATGGACTTCGGTGGGTTGGCACCCTGCCCGGGATTGGTTCCTGTCTTGTGCACTGTGTTGGCTGGGATTGGCTCCAGCAGACCCCCGTGACCCTGTGTTCAGATTCAGCGGGTTAGAAAATGGATGGATGGATTATTTAATGGAATCTTGGAAAGTGAGAGGATGGCTGTGGAGTGGAGAAGTGTATTGGTATCGATTTTTAAGAATAAGAGAGATGTGCAGAGCTATACAGTAGTAAATACAAGGGGATAAAATTGATGAGCCACAGCATGAAGTTATGGGAAAGAGTAATGCAAGCTAGGTTAAGAAGGGAGGTGATGATTAGTGAGCAGCAGTATGGTTTCATGCCAAGACAGAGCACCACAGATGCAATGTTTGCTTTGAGGATGTTGATGGAGAAGTTTAGAGAAGGCCAGGAGTTGCATTACATCTTTGTGGACCTGGAAAAAGCATATGCATCAAGAGGAGTTTTGGTATTGTATGAGATAGTCAGGAGTGGCAGAGAAGTATGTAAGAGTTGTACAGGATATGTACGAGGGGAGTGTGACAGTTGTGAGGTCTGCGGTAGGAGTGACAGATGCATTTAACATAGAGGTGGGATTACATCAGGGACTGGCTCTGAGTCCTTTCTTATCTGCAATGGTGATGGACAGGTTGACAGGTTGCAGGGTCATCTTTTGATCAAATTGTGGTGGGTGAGTGTTTGGTATAGCTACGGCTTGTGCCTTATTTGGTATATATTTTCTTTGTGGTACATAGATAGATAGACAGAAAAAATATTTTTGTGGGTCATAATATTGGAAGGACTATGGTTTTTGTGTGGTATTTTCCTGTCTGCATTTTAATTTAGGAAAGCTGCCAAATTTTTCTGTATATACATTTACTATTTTTTGTCTTTTTTCCTCTTGAGGACTTGACATACTCACTGTAAACATTGTACAGTTTCACACATTTTTTTCAGACATGGCTTCATTGTGTTTTGTGTGTCAGCTGTGGTGAGGACTGTGTAGAAAAACCTGTATAATTATATTTGCTGTGCACCTGTAAATAAAAACCCAGTTTTGTTTTGCAATACAATTTTACAACCTTTTTGTGTCTGTGCCTCCCTGTCTAACATGTCTCATTTCATATCCTGATTGGTCCTGAACTACAAGAAGCCCAATATGTAGTCTGGTGCTTTCTTTCCTACTACACGAGGTGTACAGTTGCTTGTCCCTTTTTGTGACAGCCAATAACATGCTATCTGAAGTATTAACAGGTTAAGTATGGCATGTTTAACCACAGTCTCTGCCATTGTTTTTGTTTTTTTCATTCTATTTTAGTATGTAAAGCATTAGACATCAGAAAGATGAGCCTCTCTTCTGTTTGTGAGGTTTCAAAACCTGCGTGTTCCATATTTCTCATCAATGCCTTATTTGTAATGCACTTCTGGATGAGCATTCATTGGTTGTCAGCTCTCATGCACACAGAACCCGCCCCTCCTACTAAAGATAAAATCAAACCTATTTCAGTCATGTGCTAGTTGGAGTGAGTCGCTGAGCATGTAACATTGCGTGATTGGATTCATAGGAACACAATATCTACTGCATTTATCTTTCCAAGATTCTGTAAATGAGTCGCCTAATGTGACATTGCCATTGATGAGTAGCTTCCTTGTAAAAGCCACATAGGGGCGTGAGTATACGTTGTAGGATGTGGTCAGACAGAAAACTACTGGTGGTTAGGAAGTTGAATGAAATGAAACAGGTGGTGAGGACAGGAGATAGATTAAAGATTAAAGATGCTTGCAGAAAGTGTGTTGTAAGGAAATGAGAACTCATAAGACAGACTTGCAACACTAACATCCCAGGAGTAATTTATTCACAGTGTGGGGTCCAGCATGGGGTAGCTCAATGACACAGCTTCAGAGCCCTATGTTCAATTCCCAGCTTGGTTATTGTATATCCATGGAGGGACGCACAGATCTCGACAGGCTTGACAACGGTACCTTGACTGTCATTAGGAATTAAATCCTTGGACCCATTGTCAGACCCTATGCTGGTGCAGTGGGTCCTGGGTTCCTCCTGGTACACGAAAATGCCCGGCCTCATGAGGCGAGAGAATGCAGGCAGTTCCTGGAGGATGAAGGAATTGATACCACCGACTGGCCCCCACACTCACTTGACCTAAATCCAATAGAACACCTCTGGAGCATTATGTTTCGGTCCATCCAATGCCGCCAGGTTGCATCTAAGACTGTCCAGGAACTCAGTGATGCCCTGGTCCAGATCTCGGAGGAGATCCCCCAGGACACCATCCATCGTCTCATTAGGAGCATGCCCCAACGTTGTCAGGCATTCATACAAGCATGTGGGGGCCATACAAACTACTGAGTACGATTTAGAGTTGCTATAATGAAATTTTGGCAAAATGGACTATCCTGCCACATCATTTTTTCACTTTGATTTTCAGGGTGTCTGTTCAATTCAGCTCTCTGTAGGTTGATAATTTTCATTTCCATCAAATGATGTAGCATCCTTTCATTCCTAACACATTACCCAGTCCATATCAGTAGAGATATCCCGTATGATTTTTTTCCTACTGAGATGTGTTTTCAAAGTGTTCCTTTAATTTTGGAGTAGTTTATGCATGGAGTCTACATATTCTCCCCATCCCAGTATTGATTTTCTTCCTTGACATCCAAAAACGTATATGTTCAGTAAACTTCAATTATTAACGTGGCCCAGTGTTTGGGGCTATGAGTATGGACCTGAGAGTGTTTGTCACTGCTTTATACTTGGATCCCTGCAACCCTTTAATGGAAAATAGATTGATAGGTGAGTGTTTGGCATGCTTTTAATATTACGGTATGTGGTTATAATATGCCTGGAATAAAACTACAGAAACTCTATTTGTTAAGCAGTAAATATTTCAAAAGAAATACAGTTTTTTTCTTCTGTGGAAAGAAGAATGTCTTGCTAAAGAGCTCCTCACATGTAAGTCAATGCGCTAGCTACCGAAATATTGTACTAAATAGCTGTTTCTTTATAAATAACAGCAGAAAGCCAGCCTGATGGGAAGATCAATGTTTGTGGCTTACAGTATTAATAATTCATTTATATTGAACAAAAAAATAAGAAAATGCTTCAAATGAGAAACATTCACTCCATATTGCTTCACTGATTAGCTAGCAGGTAATTGACTCAAATAACTCCTCTAAAATTATTTCTAGAAAGATATCAAAGTAACAATAAGAGGGCTGCAACATCTTGTGCTTCAGCTAATAACACCTACAGCATGTTAATATTTTATCAGTATTTTTTTTTCTGTCAGAAGTTACTATGCCTTCCATGGGATAAAAAGGTTCAGGCCGTCTGTAGAATGTGCTTCTGTACACTTACTTCATTATTATTAAAGCATGCCTTAAGAAAAAAATATCCATAGCCATTACTCTGTGGGTGGGTTGGATTGACTGTTTTCTTTGAATGTTTTACTGCAATACATATAACATATTTTTACAAATGATACACTGATCTCCTGACTGTTGTATTCTTAGTTTAGTAATTCATTTGGAGAATAAGAGAACAAAAAGTCCCAGATGCCGCTAGTGTCAAATACCAATCACGTAGTCATACTTTTAACATAGCAATGATTTCAGGAACATGCAGTACCAGTAATGACAAGCATGTCAACAATCGTAAACTCAGCTCTGCAGATTGCCTTCTTAACCCTTTGAATCCAGGATTTTACATAACGTATTGACAGAAACACTCCTGACATTGACAAAAGTGGCAATGTCATCATAAATAATAGCTGTGAAAATTTATAGCATCGGAATTTAGACTCGGTTTCTTTCAAAACTGCTCTTGATCTCGTTCTGTTTGAGAAGCTACATGGAAAGAAATACATTCCCTTCTGCCTTGCTGCTACTTCACAACTTTCATTTCTGAAGCTTACTTCTCCTGCATATTTCAAAGGAGCAACATGCACAAGTAATCCCTGCCTTCAGATTTGAATTTTGTATTGACCCATCTTGAATTTGAATATGTAGACCCAGACAAGCAGCAGGAATTGTTTTCTGTTGTACTGTGTATCTCTCTGTATCCATCCCTCCTTTGTATACATTAATATACATTAAATCTTTTGTTTTTCATACTTCAGTTTCTTTGGCAAGGATCTGAGGTGCAGCATTACCATGGGAGTGGCTGTTATCGTTACAGTCTACATTCAACACACATTCATATCCAATCTAACGCATATTGTAAGTAAGCATTAACTACAGCATGTATTCCTCCCTTTCTTTGCCAAGTATGAAAGGTTTAAAACAATATTAGACACTGCTTTTTTTTCTTTTTTGTTGTTACTTTTAATTTGGATTTATTTTGTTCTGAAGCGATCATTGTGTTCAAAGCACATTATCAACTCCATCAAGTTTTCTGGGTCACAATTAGCCAGTATTTTAAGTCTCAATATGCGGAGTTAAGTGGAGAAAGGTCATTGGTCTGTGGAGACAAAATTTTCTGAAATCTTCAAGATGGTATATGTGTTTGAATGACATAAGAGCTGGCATGATATTTACTATAAGCAACAAATCTTATCTTTCAGCTAGGGTCTCATCCCTGGCTTGTGTTTAAGTTTCCTTATTGTGTCTTTTTTTGTTCACTTTTGATTTAGTTTATGTCAATATTATTACTTATGTATAACTACAGTATGTATTTATCCATTTTGTGTACTATTTAGTTTCTATGTGCCTTTATGTGTTCTATGTGTGAGTCTGCATGACTTGTGTTTCCCCAAGTGGCAGGCCATTGCCATTGCACAGGGACTTCCAGCTCCATAAAGGTTCAGAAAACAAATAGTCGCTGGCGGTTCACTGAATGTGATTGGTGGAGTTGGTGAGTTCTGATTTACTGTGTGATTAATTCTTTGTGTTCCAGATTTTCTTTCTTTTCTGTTTTTCACAGATTTTCAGATTTTATCTTGAGACTTGTTTGCTTCTGGATTGCCTATTTTAGGCAACTCCTTCTTTGTTTCATAGCATTTTGGTAAAATATGTATGTTTAACATGAACAATTTTTTGTTTCCACAATTGACTTCAAAGCTGTTGTGAACTAAGTCCCAAGTATCAAACTGTCCCAAAGCACATAGCTCTAAACACCTACAGTGATGACTGCTAGAGGGGGATATCACTGTCAAACACTGGCTAGTAATGAGGGCATGCACTGAGTCTTTCTAAAATAAAAGATTTATTCTTCACAAATTGTATTTAAAACCACAGTGAACCTCCATGTTGCACAAAGACAAAATGGAATTGCCTGAAACTTATAGTCAATCTAAATCAAACATATCCTGATATAGACTCCAAAAGCAAGGTCAAAAAAATCACAGCTCCAAATGATTAACAGAAATCACAATAAATATAAGTACACTCACTAACTCCCTATCATATTAACAAAGAACTATCGGGAACTGCAGGAGATCCTCCAGATTTATAGGGCAGAGGACAGTTCCTGCGGATGACTGGCAGGTGGCACTGCCTCTTGGGAGACCACCTACAGAACACATTGAACATGACACAGGCACCTTACATACATAAACAAAATGAAAAACAAAGAATGGTGCACATAATAAACAAGCTAATTTAAAGGGCAAGCCCAGTTATAGGACATACGCTGGAAGTATTCACAAAGGAGAGAATTAAAACAAAACAGTATCATTATGAACAATGCTGCACATCCTGTCTGTGACACACCAACACTGAGGACTTTCAGCCAATGAATTATTCAGCAAAAGTGGGTCAAGAAATGCTATGGGGGCTCCTTCATATCAACAGCAATACATCTGCATAATGTTTCAATGTGACTGTGACAGCCAAGTCAGACATTTTCTTTCTTTTCAATTTTCTTGCTTTATAGTCATTCCAGTGTGCGAATATTTATTTATTTAAAGATATTCGTTAAAAAGCCAAATTCTCCCCTATGGGGGAAAATAAAGTTCTAAAGTTCTATCTATGAAAAAATAGTAACAGTAACATAATCAACATAAATCAAAGAATCACAAATGAACAAAAGAAACCAATATTAGGGAAACAAACAAAAACGACCACAGGCCCCAACACTAGTGTGTATTTTACAAAGGCTTTATAGTCCAAACCTCTAAGAAGTTGTTTTATTCATCTGCCCTTATGTCAACAATGGTAAGTGTCTAACATTATAGTAGCTCCTAAAGGGCAAATGAAAAACACAATAGAGGCTAAAAGGACAAAACAGATTAGAAAAAACAGAAACAAGAGCACGAAGATAAAAAAAATGCTTTAAATGCAAAGAAATTAACAAGTAAAAAACAGCAAAAACAGTTGGGAAATCATTTGTTTAAACAATTAATCTGTTTTTTTAGAAAAGTGGATGATTTTACCAGTATGCAGGCCTGCTTTTATTGGGCCAGCTAATGACACCTGAGTCCACATGACCATGCCCATGTGACAACACAAGCCCGCTATATGGCTATACTCAGTGACATCATGATATGACAGCCATCTTGGATCTTAGGAACAGATCATCTTAGATCACCACCCAAGCAATGGAGAAAAAGGAAAACAAAGAGCAAAAAACCATAAAACTTATTTAGAAAGTGGTGCTCAACTGGCTGACCTGACTGACAGAAGTTTCGGAGCATTCTTCCTAGCAGTGTGTTTCTAATAGCATTTGCTGTACAGTATGGCCATATAAAAAGGCAAGGGTGAAGTAAAGAAAATGTTTACTAATTATAAAGTTTTAAGCACCAAAAATTAACAATGACACATGCACAAAACTCAATCTCAGATGAAACAGATGAAGTCATCAGCTTCTAGGAGAACGTTCCTTAGCAATCAGCAGTGCATTTTGGCACAAAACTATGAAAATGTGAGTGCTCATAAACAAAGCAAACTTTATAATAAATAATAATACATTTTATTTATATTGCACTTTATATTTAGTTTCAATAGAACAAAAACAATAAAATAATAAAATGTGTTTCTTTTCAGATGTGTAATATGAACAAAACACATATCCAGAAATGACCTATGGACTTTGAAACTTGCACAAACACAAAAGGAGAATTCATAAAAATTATTATTCGCATAATAGTTTTTTAACAGTATCTCAATTGTAACACTTGCAAAATGAGGAAGAGTGCAGGAGATGAATTAGAGTGTCATTTTAAATCACAATGTGATCAATTAACAGGAGACTTGATGCATTCATTTTTCTTGTGCTGAATTTCTATAAAAATGTAGCAGTCTGAAGTTCTGATACAGTGTTCTAGACTGGATATTTTTTATAAACTGATATTTTTAACATAACATTTGTAAGCAGTGTTTACAAAAAATACAGCTGATGTTTTCAATAAAGAAAACAATAATTCAATATCTATTTTTCATGAGAAGTTAATTCAAAAGTGATCCTTCATAAGTTACTTCTCTCTTTATCTCTTGGATTAGCTGTCAGTACATTACATGCATTCTCACTTGCATTAAGTAATGTACGTATGAGGAAATTCATATATCTGGAGAATTGTAATGCAGACATAGGAAGAATGTGTTAACTCCACACAGATACAGTCTGGACTGGACGTTAAACTCAGGACTAACTGTGAGGCAGCAGCACAATCCACAGCTTCCATGTGCCATAGCTGCAATAGTAGAGAAATCCAAAATATTATGCGTATGTATTTCTATGATGGTGCAATTAGTTAATACAGAGCTTTCCCCAAATTGCTGCATGACCCATCCTGTAGTACAGTACTTTGATAATACATCAGTTGATTATGACACAAATCATAGATATAGAGGTAATGTTTAAAGGTGGAAAAGCATACTATTTATTAATACATTTTCTGAAAAGATCTTATCCACATAAAAGGGCCAAGAGTCTCAGAATTTTCAAGTGCAAGCCAATGCATTGCATATTCTTTATTCTTTTTATCACATTTATTTGGCTTGAGATTTTATAAGCTGTACTATTATAATACTCAATCATTCATGTTTTTTCAGGCTTTCAAGTTGCTGCAGTAAAGTTGATATCTGCCTTAATTATCTATAGATTATGCTCAGAACATGGTCTTAGTTTGGCGATACCAATTAAAGGGCTGCCATGCTCTTATAAAGCACTATATCACTACTTGGGTCATTTACAGCTTTATTGTATTGGGGTATTTGTAGAGTGCATGAACCCCAAATATAGGGATTTGATTAGATACCGTATCACTCAGCAGGGTAATTCTTCTTCATGACATTATTTCTTCCTTGAATTTGTTATCTAACTGCTCCCCTATCTTTAACCACAATTCCATCTATTATATTATATTTCAAGTCCTTTTTTCATTAAAAAAAATTGTCATTTTATACTTCTCATTAGCACTTTGATTATTATTTCCTTATTATATTGTGTGATTATTAGGGGGGGCGGCACAGTGGCGTAGTGGGTAGCGCTGCTGCCTCGCAGTTGGGAGACCTGGGGACCTGGGTTCGCTTCCCGGGTCCTCCCTGCGTGGAGTTTGCATGTTCTCCCCGTGTCTGCATGGGTTTCCTCCGGGCACTCCAGTTTCCTCCCACAGTCCAAAGACATGCACCTTAGGTGGATTGGCGATTCTAAATTGGCCCTAGTGTGTGCTTGGTGTGTGGGTGTGTTTGTGTGTGTCCTGCAGTGGGTTGGCACCCTGCCCAGGATTGGTTCCTGCCTTGTGCCCTGTGTTGGCTGGGATTGGCTCCAGCAGACCCCCGTGACCCTGTGTTTGGATTCAGCGGGTTGGAAAATGGATGGATTATTATGGGGCGTTGCAATACCCCAAACCACAGACAGAAGTCCTGGGTGTAAATACAGGTTTATTTATACAAATACCATAAAAAAAAGCTTCTTGTAATTTTAAACACAGACACAATTCTCTTCTTCTCTCTTTTTGTTTCTTCTTCCACTCATCCAGGCAAGCTTTGTCCTTTTCCACCTGACTGCAACTCACCTAGATGAGGTTGAGTGGCTTCTTTTATCTTCAACTTGGGAGTACATTCAGTCCTAGGGCACAGTCCATTGGAAGCACGTCTGGGTCAAACGGAAGCCCCACAAAGTAGGAATTACTAATCCTGGCAACTCTTACTGTCAGCTCCCACGGAACCCAACAGAGCTGCCCCATGTGATTAGAGTTCCTAGCATGTCCTGCCTGTGTCCATGTGGGAATCCTCGCTCCCAAGGATGCCACGATCTAGCGTATCGAAATAGCATGTAGTTCTGACAAGATGTTCCCCCACCATCCGTGCATAACACTGGCCTCTCAGCCAACTATTATTTCTTACCCCATCCTGGCCAGGACACCCACCCATTATGCACTGTCCTTCATAATTGGCACTTCTTTTTAATACCATATTCTGTTGGCACTACCTCTTTGATGGACTGATCCCCTCACTATTTTATCCAGTAGACTGGCAGAGCTTTTTCCTTGTTACATTGTAAGTTTTTCCAGTTTTGACGACACTTTAATTAACTGATCCCCTCTATATTTAGTTACAGTATAGTTACTGGCAGATCTTCATTAATATCATATCCTCCATTTTCATTGTTATATGGTAAGCTTTGCCAGTTTTGGAGAGGAGTGGAGGTAACGTGGAGGTTAAAGTG
The DNA here is from genome assembly GCF_900747795.2 of Erpetoichthys calabaricus. NCBI lineage: Eukaryota > Metazoa > Chordata > Cladistia > Polypteriformes > Polypteridae > Erpetoichthys > Erpetoichthys calabaricus. The sequence goes on from NC_041394.2 coordinate 93,610,613, forward strand.
GAGTGGTGTTGGATTAAAGATCTAACCATGATGAAAAGAGGCATTTGAATTGTTGCCAATGGAAAACACATACAAGCTTTTACAAATACCTAGTGATATAGCCTGAAAAACTGAACCTTCCTTTCTAAAGTCAAAGCAAGTGGAAGTGTTGATTCCAACTGAGACATAATAAGATCATAAAAAATTGTTTTGAAAACACAAAAGTGAGCAATACTGGCACATTAAAGCTGAGCATCAGCTTTACCGCATCTACTGTATCTGCATAAATCTGACTCTGATTCATTGTGCACTGGAAATCTGGGATTAAAACTGTACAGACCCTTACCATTTACATTCCAATGTAAATTAAGCAAGTTAAACTAATCAAAAGCATCACGCTATTCCAAAAGCAGCAAACTTTGAACACAAAATGTACTTTAAATAAGATGAGAGTGATCATAATAAAAGGGAAAAACTAAAGAAACACAGCAACACAAAGCACAATGAGGAAAGCAAAATAATTAAATAAATATGCAAGAAAAGACAATTAAATCATCTGACATCAATCAAGCTAACTTTACCTTTTTTGCAAATCTTTAATGGTGACCCGCATCTCAAACCTTTTAACTGAACAACGCAAGAGAAATTAATTTATGTTATTGTATTAAGTGCTTATGCTAGAAAAGAAAAGGTCACAAAGTGGATCAGATCGGCAGCTAAAGCTCTTGATGTCTAGTTATAATTAAACTTGTCAGATCACAATAGGAGTTCAGTAACTAAGGATATAAAGATCACAAAGAATTTCTTCATCTTCTTCTTCCTTAGCTATTCCCATTTTATGGGGTCACTATTTTTGTCCAGATCAACTCAAAGAAAAAAGTTTTAAGGCCAGTGTAAAATGACTTGCACTTAAAATAAAGGCACTTACCATTTTAAACAAGTGCGGGCGTGGTGCATTTGTGAACATTTTCATTTTGCACCAGCAGTGGGGCATAAGTGGGTCCAGGAAAGGCCTACTGGACTCAACGGTCAAAACATGAGTGTCTTCATAGCCTCTTGTCACTGTAGAGCAAGAAGAGTGGAGTGTTAGTATAAAGCATACATTATTTTACTGAAGGGGATCCCAGTCCCAGGTTAAAACAAAGGAAGACCAAGCTTGGAGAAGGAGGTTGGCGTGTCTCGCTGTAGCATCATGTGGGTGCACTCACACAAGCAAGGCCAGCATATAATTAAATAGAGACCTTGCAGAGGTGAGGCGTAGCATGCAATTTAGAGTGTGCCCATGTCAGCCACGATTAGAGGAAGGAAGCGTCGTGAAGCAGGACTGGATGAAAGTATAAAAGGCACTTCCTGCTCCTTGCAGAGTATTTTGGAGTGAAGTAGTTGCTAACTGGTTGTGCCTAATTTTGTATATATTTTCTTTTTGCCTTTCTTTTTTTTATATATATACACTTGATTCTTCTTTTTGTAAATATTGTTATGGATTATTTTTTGGGGGGACTGTGAATTGTTTTTGTGCATTAAGGAACAACTTCCTGAACAACATATTAATAGAGGAAGACTGCATTTCATAGTGTTGTGACGTGTGGCCAGGGGCCAGGTCAGTGGCCAAGTTAGAATGTTCCCTACATTTATAATGTTCCTTGCATCACCCATCGGCGACAGGCGCTTATAACGCGATCATGATCGGCTTGTAGTTGTTTCCGTGGCACTATGTTGCTGCACTGCAAACCTGCGATTGCCTCAGCAACGGACAAGCAGTCCTCCACAGATGCGGCAGTCGTGTTTTGGCATGTCATCCTGTTGGGGGTATTCCTAAAAAAGTTCATAAACCTCACAGTGTATATTTTCTTTTGACTGGATTTCACTGTAATACTGTAAATAATCACAATTTTTTATTGCTCATTATGCGTCATTGCCTTTGGACTATGTTTCAAAGCCCGCATAACACTATTTTGTCCCAACACATCTAAATAAACTGCAATATTTTTTGTCTGTGGTTCTGTGTCTGTATCCTGTTCAGTTCTGAACTACAATGACACCCAGTGTAGTTTGCTCTCTATATTGCTACTACTTGGGGTATCACAAACCCACCCAGACAGAGGAAAAAGTGCAAAATCCTAAAAGGCAGAATTTAAAAGGAGGAGACTAACTTCCCTGCCACTATGGTACACATGGTTTACATATATTTGTAGAGACAGAGCAATGGCATGATAAAGTGACTTAGTCAAGGTCACAATTAGTGAGAGCTGTGGACTGATCTTGCAGCCTTGTATTTTAACACCTCAGTCAATAGGGCACACTCCCAATGCAAAGGAAAATCATTAGGCCAGCGCCAGTTCACTCAGTTGTGTCAATATAGGGTGACGAAAAAACAGTTTCAAAATTACATTTTAAAATTAGAAGTAAAAAAAATGAAATAAACAAAAGACAAGTGGCAAGAAATCCATGAAAGAAAAAGATTACACAGCTTTGCACAGTCCTTTATGATACAGCGTATACTTACAAACTAATAATAAGAAACTTTCCAGCTTTGCCAGATGCCCTCATTCAATCAATCAATCATGAAATTAAATACTGCCCTTCACAAAGTAAACAGTTGAAAATAACAAGTTAAAGTTGTTCAATGCATGTTAAATGCAAGGAGATAAAACTCTGACACGCCTACACTACTAAACAGAGCTGAAAATCCAGTAGAGTCTGCATGGCTGGCATAGGAAAGTCAATTAGAGGATATTGTTTAGACGACGGATAGGCTTTCAAGCACAATTTGAATGTGACCACTGATAGAACTTCACAAACATAATCAGGGTGTGAATTTCACTGGGAAACAACCCCAAAGCTGAATAAAGTTTCACTAAATACTGTAGTCTTTGGAGCAGTAAAATTACTGCATGCAGAGGATATCAGATGACCAGGAAGGTTCAAATGTTCATTTTAGTTGAATGATTATTAAGTGGGTGAAAGCCAGGAGGATATTTAAACATAAATAATACTGTAGTGAGGTTTTGTGTGGGTTTAGGTTCAAATTTATCTCTCAATTCATAATTAACAGACATAAGTACCCCTGCCTGTCAGACCACTTTTTCTGGAACTTTTAAAAAGAAAATGGTAACGTTTTCTGAGCGGATTGTAGGATCAGACAGTCAAGGTTGGTTGGAAGAATTATGCAATATGAAGGAGCTTAAGGAGGTCTTTGTCTTGGTTAAACAGGTTGAAGCACCCATCTTGCAAAACTTTGTGAGCAAGGTAGTAAAGAAGCTTAAGAATTACAGGCCAAATGTCAACCAAAAGGGCCTATTGAGAAAGTCATGTCATGCAGAAAGATTGATTGTCTTGTCAGATTTGATATCTGCATTCCCCCATGATGCTCCTAGAAATTTTTCAGTTTATTAAACGACGTGAATCGCACACATTGACCAAACCTTTAATTTACAAATGGAAACTCCCAGAAACTTAGGCAGATATAAAAGTAAGTTGTGAGCCTTTGTGAAAAGGGAATAAATCATCTGTATCGCACATTGAGAGAGAACCAGAGATCAGCAGAAAGAGATAAAGTGTCCTGATATAAAATGACTTCGGCAAAGACCTAATGTAGCTGAATGTATCTGGAAACATAGAAAGAGGCCAGGAGTAGAACAGGAGTGGTCTTATTACTGCAGACAAGAATAACTTGTTGGCAAGATAATGGCTGTTCTGGTAAAACCTTGAACAAGAAAAAGAGAGGCATAACGGAGTAATGTTACAATAGCCATATAATATAGTGAAAATGTTTGTAGAGTGCCACATAAAAACAATTTCTAACACATAAATCAAAGGCAAATTTAAAATAACCTATGAAAGCCTGAAAAAAATCCAAAACAGGGTTGTGGAGACAATGCGTTTACATGTACTTTAAGAACCTGGTGTATAAAATGCCATGTAAATTGTAAAACCTTATTCCTGTTAGAGTAACCTGGTTATTGCTCTCTGAGAAACCCATTGATTTTTCTGCACACAACAGTTATTACACCATGTAAACCCTTAACCAGGTTACAGTTAAGGATTTTGTAACCTGCACAAGTCTGTTGCACTCTGTTCAACTGTGCATGTGTTAGGTTTTGACATGCTTTAAGCAGCCACAGACTAAAAGCATCCACAAGATTAATTTCCCTTAGGAAAATGCTCAGGTGACTGCATATTTCCATCTACTGGTGAAATAATGTGCCTCAATATGTCAGAGATCAATTAATTTTTATAGACATGCTGAAGGTACAGTGCTTAGCTCAAAACCAGAATCTTGGGAGCAGTATTGTAGGTAACATGTTAAAAGTAATGTGCAGTATGTAGTCTGATTTGTTTTCAAAGTAACAAGTAAGTTAATGCAATACTTATTTTGTTGAAGTAAAAACACCTTTTCTTATTATCACAGCACCACTGGGTGTAGGGCAAAAATCTGTAACAAACCCGTGTAGTGAGACTGTGGGAACCAAGCTTACACACTGGGTGTTCTTGTACTTTGGGACTGAACAGGACTAGTAAGAGAGATGCCAGATGAAAATACACAGAAACAATTGTTGGGTCTCAAACAAAAATGGTGCAGTTTATTTTCAGGTGCAAGAAAAACAAAACAAGAATATTGTCATGTAGGCCAGTGGTTCTCAAACTGTGGGGTGGGCCCCCCTAGGGGGGTGTGAAGTAACAAAAAGGGGGGGCGCGAAGATGTGAAAACAAGTATTGAAAATATGAAAAATACATCTATTGAAACCAAAACAAATTAACTTAGATAAATTTCGATAAAAGTTAAGTAGGTATAAAAAACATGCATCTATAATATATCATTAATTAAAAAAGAACAAATTAGTATTAGTGGGCTCCTTTCAAAAAAACTTTAGAGGGGCACGATTAAAACTGCAAATACTTAAAGGTTGAGAAACGCTGATGTAGGCTTTGATACACAGTCCAACAGCAATGACCCACGAAACTAATAAAGAAGAAAAACGATGAAAGAAAGAAGTATAATCCACAAAAATATAGAAAAAGTAGTATAAAGACAAAATGTGCACCAAAACCCAAACAATATAAATACCTCCACCAATCAAAAACTATAACTAGGATATATATTTAATACCAAGAAAATATTTACAAAATAGGCACAAGCAGCAATAATTTATTGCAGTGCACAATCCCCTGTTCCTCACACTCACCAAGTGGTCAAAAGAAGACACCAGCAGGAAAGAAGTGCCTTTTATATTCTACATCATTTTTGCTGACCAATCAGTGCACGATGTCTCTCCCATCCAATCGTGGCTGACAAAAGCATATCCACTCTGCATAACACTTCACTCCTTTCCAATGCTTGTGTTAATTTCAATGAGGCCTTGCGTGCACACTCACAGGCTTTGGACTCAAGCACATCTCCACTTTCAAAAACTACAGTCACATTTTTACTTTCTTTTAACTTTGGGATTCCCTCCACTTTTTGCGGTAAACTAAACACTCCACAACTTACTCCAGCACCAAGTGGCCACAAGCTGCCAGCATTGGGTCTGATCACTGTGTAAAGCTACATAGGCCTCCATAGCACCACAGGTGCTGAGCTACAAGCACTTTGCCACTGAAGCAATGCTAACACTCTAGCGGATGTGTCACCTCATGCACATAGGTTCAAGGAGAATAAGTTCTTTTTTGTAACCCCTTAAAAGTTTATGCTATGCTATTTTCCTTGTTATTGATAGCGAATGGCTGGGCACATTACCGCAGAAACACACCGGTCCTTTGCAGGGCTCAATCACACAGCCATGCACCAAAGAGTGTGCCGCATGCAATCTAGCCACAGAAACGTATTAATAAAGTGCCAGTTCTCTTTTAATCCTGCTTTTGCTATAAATATGTTGAAACAGTATGATCGGGTTTCTTCAAGGTCCGCAAAGTTTCTATACTGCAAGTCATTGGTGTCTCACATTGAGAGTGTTAAATGGGATGGATGTCATTTACTTCATAACACATGAAGAACTAAATTTATAAAACACAAGAAAATTATTACAGGCTTCATGCTCGATTTTGGATTCACGGTGGCTAATTGGTGACATTTAACTTATTTTTATGTAGTTTAATGATGTCGGAACGTTTTACAAAAGGAGAACTCCAGCAGCATACTTGCACATTTTTCAGAAACCATGTTTCTGCCATAACCCAGTTATGCACTTATTAAAAGAAGTTTACTCTGCCTCTTGCATTAGTATATGCTTAGTTTCTAACCAGAGTTTTTATAGGAGACATGACTATTCTGTGCTGATTTATTGGTAATTACACATTTAGAGCATTGTGAATTATGACGCACCCCCTCAGCTCATATAGTCTCTGTGGCAAATGAGGGCACAATCAAATGAAGATGGGCATTATTGGTGTGCATCTGGACTAGGATCCCATAGGACTTAGCATAAAAGTTCCGGGTACTGGACATTTACACCTTCATGGAGTCAAGAACTGCCAGTCAACATTGAGAAATATGGAATAGTAAGATGTATGTAATGTGCACTAAATAGTTAAAAAAATAATAAAAAAACATTTCTTTATTTAATTTTGTTTTGTTCGCATAATAAAAATCCAATAACAAGGTCTCTAATTTTAATTATGTCATTTCTGAAGACCAGATATTAATGTGCAAAATACACTTTCTAAAATAGAAAATAGAAATTGCTGCACAATTAAAAAGACAGGGAACTTAGATATTTGGAACGGGTTTTCCCAGGCTGTAGATTCAGAAGGAAATGAGCTGAATTATCCGAGCCGTATTTAATGTTCACCCGCAAAAATGGATTGTTTGAGACAGAAGCAAGATATGCTCCCTACTAGCAATAAACAAGGAAAACGTGAATTTTATTGAACTTGTGTGTGAGAACATTCATCCATATAATTTTCTAATTGGTGACAGTTCTGTACAGTTTGCTAAATACCTCCTTGACAGGCCTGTGAAATATGGTACATTTGTTTTCATTAAGATAAAAAACCCTCTTAACAAATTTTTATTAGTTTTGTTGTTTGTTTATATTAGGATTGGAGCTCATTAGAAAACAGTGTAGCAACTGGGAGCAGTCAGAGTATTTTTGGGAAAGGAATTAAAAAAACAGCATAATGTATATATAATATATGTGAACAGTGCGCTGCCACTTTAGTTCATTCCATCACTTTATTTACATGTCCGTCTTCTGCATTTGTATACACAGTAGCTCAAATCACATGGCATCCCCTGAGTAACTGCTGCAATCACTTCCACCCAGCATATTGAGGGTTTCAACATTCTTGTAAAGGAATTAACTTTAAATTAGATTGCATTTGTAGCCGGCATATCAATATGTTTTTATGTGTGCGCTAGCTTTTAAAAACTAACAGATATCACAACTGGAATTGTATTTCTGCTTGTTAAAGCAGATGAAATTCAAGTGCTGGAGTCGAAGTCAGATAAGAATTGTGTGACTCGGACTTCACTCTGCCAAAAAAAAAAAAAAAAAAAAGGAATTCCACAACACGGACTCTGCTCCATAGTCCTTCTATAAATATGTCAGTATGATTGCATTATTACATTCAGTGGGCAATAGCTGATTAAATGAAAAATTAGTCATGAAAAAGTAACAATCTGACTAAAAAATTAGGAATGAGGAAGGATTCAGAGTAAAAATGGAAAATCAGTCTCTAAGTGAAATTAAGGCTAAAGTTTATTCTTGTTAGATTGCTTCAAATTGTTTTCTGATATTGCGTCTCAATTAATTATACTAATTATTTTGATTCATTATTTCTAAATCTTTTTGTTTTATTTTTCTTTTAGATGTTTGCTGCGGCACTTGGACTCCCTTGAAGGGAATGTGTCACATATAGTATAATGGAATTGATTTCTGACATCTTCCGTCCAAACAAAATAATCATTATGTACAACAGAATAATTCCCTTCAAATAGTTGTTGAACTATGTTAAGCTTAGTTAATATAGAGAGTACCGGCACTTATGTACTCCCACTTCAGGCACTGGTTGGACGAATCATGGCACAGTGTATATAAGCCTTCTTCAAGGTCCGCAAAGATTTTCTCAGTCTTCTGCCAGTGCACAAATCAAAAAGACTGAAAACTGTTGTTCTAGCATTTATTGACTTTTTGGATTCTGCTTTTGTGTAGTGTTTTTGATACTTTTATTTGAGCTTTGCCTACCTATTTTGGCCATTCTTTTTTAAATCACAAATTTAATTTTTTTTAATTCTTCTTACCAGTTTGTTTTGGCTCCTCTTCCACCTTTTGACCAGAGCGGCACTTTCAATGTGGTCTGCAGTGCCTGCTAGCACTACTTTCCAAAGATCTCACTGAATAATCAAATACGTTTGAAGATGTGTCCAGTCAGTGAGTTCCTAAAAATAAAACACAAACATTTCTCATATGGAGTACAGTTGGTGCAACTATGTGAAGAAAATGACTCCCCCATCTCCTCCTCAGAAGGTCATGTCTGCACTGAAGCTTACGATCTGACTGAAGTTTAAAATCAGGTTGAAGAATTTGAGGTATTTGATATTGTAGTCAAATTCTTGAGAAGATTTTACAAATGCAAAGTGGTTCTGGAAAAGATATTTAACATATTATGAAGTCTAAAGCTCCCTGTTCCAAGGAATTAGGAAACATGTTGACACACAATAAAGTACGCAGCATCACCGGGTCAACCACTGATTTGAAACTTTTGAAGTAGTTGGTGTCCGTGAGAATTGAAGATTAGAGACCTCAAAACAAAATTTTCTACCCACGAATACCAGGTTATGTGCAACGTCAAGCAGTAGAAGAATAATTCTAGCAAAGTAGTGATGTAGTGAAGCAGCTTAAATAGCCACTTTGTTATTGGGTGCTGTCTTCGTTTTTTACTTAAAATACCATTTAAACATGCTGAAAGAAGTGGCGTTCCAAAACCAAATAGATTAACCCTTTTAAATAAGAGAGACATAATACTAAATTTAATTCTATTCTATTTCATTTGATTTGGAAAAATTAACATGAGTACTGATACCTACATTATAAATTTGGTTAAAAACTGCTTTGCACATTATGCTCCACGAATGAGTTCTATTTGTTGTAGATACCAATATGTCCAAGGTTCCACTGTTTCAATGGTAGTGAGAAGACTGGAGAAGCAGAGGTAGGAAATGCAAATGGATGTGGAGGTGATGTTGCCTTTTATTTAAATAGTGATGCTTAATTGATTTTGTACGGATATGCAGTCACTTTTACAGGCCCCATAAAATGCATCATTTTATCTGAAAAGGGTTGAAATATTTAACGTAACAGCAAAGGTGTTTTCCAATAATTCAAGGGTGTTGTAAAATGCAGTGATTTGAAGAACAGAGGCAGGACAAGAGTGTGAAATGGCAGTAACACTGCAGTGCAGCAAACCTTCTTTATAAGACCTGAAAACTAAAGGTTTGAAAATGCAGTGTTTCATAAACAGTGCTGCAATAATGTATCCACGTGTAAACATGTGAATTGAATCAAAATAACGCTTTTATTCTTGTACATGTTTTAGATTAATTCTCTAGATTTATGCAGCCCTTAAATGAAAACCGTAAATTAATTTTTCTTCATCATGAATCACTGTCACCACCGTTAAACAAGGTTTATTGCTGATACAAACACATTAGGAAGCAAGCAGAAAACTAACATCTGGTTCTCTGGTATACAATACATGATTATGTGGTTCATGGACATACCATGAGCAGCTTGACAAGCATACTGTAATAGGGTTTTTCTAAACTGGAATATATTTAGAGATCTGAGAAAATCCTCCTGATATGTATTGCTGTTAACAGGGTATGAATGAAGGATTTGACAACCCGATAGCAGTCAACCCAATAAAAGAGATGACTGATCAACTGGAAGGACCTGAGCATTCTCTGTCAGATATGCACCTTTCATAACAAATTGTCTATTACACCATAGCTTACTGAAGCACACAGTTACATTGTTAGAAATACAGATGATTTAACGGACTGGCTTTTAGCAATGGAGTGTGAGATTTGAACCTGCAGCTTATAAACTAAAGTGTTAACATTTACCAAAATTATCTAAATCCTGTTTGAGTTGTAAAGGCCTGGAGTTTGTCGGACATGGAAAGAACATGAAATCTCCACACAGACAGCAACTGATTGTTGGATTCAAGCCTAGGGCACTGGATCTGTGAGTCAGCACAAGTAACCATGCTCTCAGACTAAAGACAAACTCCAAAAATGTAATCCCCATCATATAATGGTTAAATTTATTTAAAAAAATGGATACTTTCTTTACACAGATCCTAAAATGTACTGCAGCTTAACTGACTGATTGCATGATTGGAAGGATGCTCACCCCAATAGATGCCTAATGTATTTATGCCTTCTTCTGTTGGGTAATTAAATGAGCAAGTCATTTATGGTCAGTGATTAGCCGTTTTCTTCCACTTCTAATTTTTCTTTAATGGATCTAAAAGAATATTTGACTAACACTGGTCACCGCCATTTTAAAGGGTATAAGTACATCTTTCATTGTATGATATTAATATATTTATAACCAATATCAATGCTCATTTTTTGAAGCAAAGGATATGTATTAATCACAATGATAAAACAAATAGTCACAATGATTATTTATTTTGTTTTAATATGACTCTTTATAAACTATTCACAAAAATCTTCAAAAAATCATATAGTGTTAAATTTCAAATAGCAGTAACATTTGTTAATTGATTTTTTTAATGTTAAGAATCATATGACTTTCAGATGATTTGTGATTTTTTTTTTTTTTTTTTTTGTTATTAGGTACTAGCCTCTCTTCCTTCCATCATGGACATTTACACCACACGCTGCATCCGCAAAGCCACCAGCATTGTGAATGATCCAACACACCCCTCACATTCACTGTTTACACTCCTTCCATTGGGAAAAAGGTGGGGAGGCATTTGGGCCCTCACCACCAGAATGTGTAACAGTTTCTTCCCCCAAGCAGTCAGACTCCTGAACATTAACGGACCGGACTGATATCTGATATATGTGTTCTATTCTGCAGTGTTGCACATGGCTGCACATGTTTGCACATTTGACTCACATGCACCTTTTTATATATTATGTGTCTTTATGTTATGTGTCGTGGATTTTTCATTGTCCTGTGTTATATGTAGCACCACGGTCCTGGAGGAACGTTGTTTCCTTTCACTGTATGCTGTACTACTGTATATGGATGAAATGACAATAAATATTCTTAACTTGCCTTGACTTGACTTGAGCCACAGTACTTGTCAAAGGCAGGTAATAGCAAATATTTTTAAATTATTCAATCTCTTGCCCCACATGTATTTTCAGTGCCATTCCTCAGTTTTCATGTGTGTGTGAACCTAGCTTCACCGGCATTTACGCAAAGCTTGCTTCTTAGACTCCATCATTATTTTCAAGGTGACTTTTTCGCTTCCTGTCCAGTTTTATACTTCCTGTCTTTGAAGGCAACTCTCCCAGTGTGCACCTTTACATTTCCTTGTGCATCTTATATTCGCACTTTCTCTTTCTTCATGTCATCAAAGCCAAATTAACCAATCAGATTGCTCTGACTGACTGGACACACAGACCTTAGTGTTTTATTATAAAGTAGATTTGCCTTTATGTTGTTTTACTACCATTAAAGGTCTATAATCAGAATGAATAAAGCAGTGAATTTAGAACGTATTCAGATCCCTACACTTTCTGCACACTTTATTGTGTTATATATTTTATTTTAAAAGGATAAATGGGATGTTTTTGCCCATCAATCTACACTCAATAACAATACGACAAAGTGAAAATGTTTTCAGAAAGGTTTGCAAATTTATTAAAAATCAAAATTGAAATATCTCATTTATATACTGTAAATATTCCAACTCTTAATTTGGTACTTTGTAGAAGCCCCTTTGGCATCAATTACAGTTTTAAGTCTTCTTGAAAGTTTCTACAAGCTTTGCACACCTGGATTTGGGCAGTTTATCACTTTTTTCCTGGCAGATCATCTGAAGCTCCGTTAAATTAGATAGTTTGCATCTTCAGGTCCTCCACAAATGTCATATGGGGTTTAGGTCTGGGTTTAGACTTAGCTACTCAAGGACACTCAGAGACTTATCCTGAAGCCACTCCAGCATTGTCTTGAATGTATGCTTCTTCAAGTCACTGTCATACTGAAAGGCGAACTGTCACCCCAGTCTGAAACTGCATGCACTGTGCAGCAGGTCTCCCTCCCTCTCTAGATTTGTCTGCTTTCATTCTTCCCTCGATTCTCACCAGTCTCTTTGTACCTGCCTCTGAGAAACATCCCCATAGCATGCTTTGTCACCACCATGTTTCACAGTAGGGATGGTATTAGGCAGGTGATCATTAGTGCTAGACTTCCCCAGACATCGTGCAGGGAGTTCAGCCAAAGAGTTCAATTTTTGTCTCGACAGACCAGAGAATCTTTCTCCTCATGCTCTCAAAGTCCTTTAAATACTGTTTGGTAATCTCCAAGTGGGAGATAGTTACACAAAAAACATGATTAATGGAGTGCTGATGAGATGGTTGTCCTTCCAACAGGTTTCTCCTTCTCAGCAGAGGACATGCAACATGTACTCTATTAGAGTAACCACAGAGTTCCCGGTCACCTCCTTGACCAAAGCCCATCTTTGCCCAGTTACTGAGGTTGACTTGATGGCCAAGAGTCCTGGTGGTTCCAAACTTCTTCTTTTTCACACTTATTCAGGCCACTGCGTTCCTGGACCACTCAAAACTTTAGAAATGTTTTATACTCTTGCACCAACCTTTTCCTCACCATAATTTTATTGTGTAGATTTACAGAATTTTTTCCTGACGTGGAGTGTGAATTGTGGGACATACATATCTTAGTGTCCAATCAGTTCAGTTTTCCACAGGTGCATTCCAGTCATGTTCTAGACACATCTCAGGGATAATTAAAGAAAATAGGATGCACCTGAGCACAATTTGGTGTGCCACAGAAAAGGGTCTCAATAATGAAATAATTGAGAGATTTCAGTTTTCAATATGTTTTCACTTTGTCATTATGGGTTATTGAGTGTAGATTGATGGGCAAAAATGACCAATTTGTCCATTTAAAATTAAATCTACAATGCGAAAAGTGTGCTCAGAGTGAAGCAGTCTGCACGCTTTGTGAATTCACAATAAGTACAGCTAATGCATGTGTACTACATATATACAGTATCTTTCATGGTGTTCTGCATTTTACCTTTACTAGTTTATGTTTGTAGATCTATGCTGCAATATGAACCTCACCACCGCTAAGAGTGTTCTATAAACATTTGTCAAATAATTAAATTGAAATTATTCATTTGAGTTTACTCTCCAATGCCCAGAGTGACTGCAAATTGTCAACAAAAGCAGGAGTCAGCAAAACCAACGAAACAATATTAGTAGCACTTTATTCCAGATAGCAATTTATAAATATTTTATTAATAGCTTATAATTTAGTGTGTGTGGCAACATATTAGCCATTACAATTGTAAGAATACAATTGAATGGTAGTAACAATAAATATTGGGATGTGGGAGGACCACAAACCTGAGTAGTATGCACAAACCACAGACACAGTAATGGGACTAGGAATTAAACTTGTGTCCCTAGGGCTGTGAGACAGTAGTACTAACCACTGCAAAATTGTGCTATCCACAATTTATTTTGCATTAAATATTAACTGAAATAAAACATTGCAAGTGATTTTGAATAGAGGCTTAGAAGCTTGAAAAAAACATGAAACATTAATGACTGTGGTGTCTTACAATTTCATGTACCCAAAAAATAATATATAAACGTAACAACGCTTTATCAGTCATCAACTAGTAAGAGAGTTTCCAAAGGCAGTCAATAGACAAATGAAACTTGTCTACTGACTGAAAAGTCATGAATAATTCAATGTCTTTAAAATACTGCTCACAATATGAGAAGATTTATCCATCCATTTAGTGAGCCCATCCATCCACATCAGGGTCATGGAGAGTTGAATCCTAAACATGTAGTATTGACAGGAAGATATAGACAAAAGCCTGAGTACTAGGAGAAACGCCATTGGAGATCCATTCAGAATGTGGAAACTTCATATAGAGGTATCCCTTTGTCCTGGAGTGATGAGGTACCAGTATTAAGCATCATGGCAATGTGCAGTCCGAAAAGTGACTCTAAATGTATACATTTGTGGGTTAAATTAAAAAAAAATCCTCAATGTCCTGTGAGCACAGCAAGAATTCCTAACTTGAAAGGGATGCTAAATTGTAAGAGGACTAATATAATAGGTAGAGCATGGCAGTTTTGTCAGTTCAAAGACAAATGGAGATCAGTCGCTAATATGCCAGTGATGTGCTCATAGGAAGTGTAAATTGTCCAACTGAGGACTCCTGTTGGCACTAAGGCAAAGTCAATTACCATACAGAAAACTAGTATCATTGTTATCTGATTTGCCAACACTACATTCAATTATGCCTACTGCAACAAGCAGATTGTATCACTCATCACAATGTGATAATGAATGGCATAGAATTAAATAGCAGATAGCCTTCAGATCAATAGCATTTTCATAACAATCATGGAATATCATCACTGTCAAGGTAGAATTGCATAGCTGAAAAGGACAGGCTACAGGAATATATCTACGTATGTAAGACAGCTCTGACAGGAATACAGCACAGAAAAGTTTTTCAAACCTAACATTTGCGAAATAGTATCACATCTTAGGTTGGTAATGATGATGATGATGATGATGACAGTAATAATGATTGCAAATATCAGATCTAGCTCTGACAGTTGCTGAAGTAATATTCTGAGAAATGTACCTTAAATCACCTTATTTCAGTGCTGCTGTGTTCTTTGTGAAGTTAAAGTAAGAGCTATAATTTACCTTACTTACACAGAATTAAAAAGCCCTATTAAGTTCAAGTTTAAGTTTATTGTCGTGCGTCTCCTCAGAATAGTAACAACAATTCAACACCAGCAAAAGACACACACACACACGCGCGCAATGTATGTTTATAATTATATACAATGGCTGTTCAGTAACCTTGTGATCTGTTAACAGTAATTTTCTATAAACCTGCTGTCACAAGTGTGAAGAATTGTAGAGAAAAACCTTTATGTAACATTTTTAGTCTAATAAGCTTTCCAATTATATTGTTTTTTGTCTAAATGCTCTAGGTAGGATGAAATTATTCTAGTATGCAGACCCTTAGCCTTCTCGTGGCCATTGAATGGCAGCATCAGGTATCTCTCTCTCTGTAACCTAATACAGGATGATCTAATGTGCCATGTATAGACCTAATTATTTTAGATTAACATGTTATCAGCAATATGATATCATGCATAGGCACCTAAGGACCACCTTCATTGTTTATCCAAGGTATGCAATACTACACTAGGGTGAAAGGGGGCGTTGTTGCTGTCTTGTCTCTTTCCTCTGATGCCCAGAGAAGGCCCCACCCCTCCCAAGTGAAATCTTATAACCACGGGTGTCCCCAGAAGGTAGTGTCTCATTCAGATCTGAACTTTCAGAAGGACAGAGCTCCTGAACCAGCCTACTTGAAACAAGTGCACTAGGAAAGAAATAGCTAGAGGGAGTAAACAAGGCTATTGAACCTAATTTTATGTTTGTTTATGTGGTGCCATTGCACTTTGTTTATTGTAAGATTAAACGGGATGGCCTGGTTGGCTCCACAACTATTTCCTGGAAACCTTCTGAGTTACTTGGACCTCAACAATACTTAATATACTTTTGCATATTCATTCACAATAAACGCTTTGTACAGGGGGCTCCAAAGGCATCTTTGTGAATTAGATTTTGTTTGCTTATGTATCGCTGAACTTTGAAGAAACGTTTTATGTACAAATGCTAAAGGGGAAGTGGGATTGGGATTTTTCCCCAACAGGACCCAGAAGAGAAATGTGCAAGAAAAGTGACTATACAGGATGGCTGAGACTTTCAATAATGCTGCTTCTCTTTCTAAGGTAGAGAGTATTGTATATATCCTGAAAAACAGTATTGTATATATCCTGAAAAACAGCTGGGCATCGATAAAATTCACCACCCTCTGCAATGCTTTATGATCCTGATCCAAGCAGGCACCATATCTGGATTTTACACAAATAGTGAGGATGTTAATGAGAACAGATGAAGATTGTCAGAGGAAGTAAGGTGTTGGTTAGCCTTCTTAGTGTTCATGTCATTAAAACAAAATTCAATTACTTAAGTGTTTCAATCTTTCATTTTAGGTAGTATAATGTTTTTCTGGTATCCACTTCATTTAGGACACACAGAAGTCCACTTGAACTTACAAGTCTTACTCAAATGATAAAAGGGGCTCAGATAGACCACAGCACAAACTCACTTCACAATGTTTGCTGGCACAGTGGATGGTGAACAATTGCAAAGATACTGTTAAAAACAAGCCAGGTGTTGGGGGCATTTTTGAGAAACTGGCAGAAAAGCAGTATTCTAGAATACCAAAGTGTGGTTATCAAAAGCAGTGCTAAACCATAAGGGTGTTTAAAACAAAAACTGCCTGTTGTCATTACCAAAATTATGAGAATATCACAAGAACCAAACCCTAAGACTTTGAATCAAGAAATGGGAAGCTATGACCCATTTACCAGAATACCTAACACTATGAGTTACATCCTAACACTGCTCATGGTTTAATTCTGCGATCCCAGATGATGAGTTGAAGTGTTGCACAGATTTACAGCTGAACATTTATGATGCCTTTTACGCCCTTAGTCACGATTCTGTGCATTCTAGCAGTTCATCAACAAAATGCTGGGACTGTAAATTGGCAGTGTAACACACTTAAAATTAAATAACAAAAACATTAATACCTTTCTCAAACTAAATAATCTAAAACATACATAAGCTTTAAGAATATTCACAACAAATGAATGGAAAAAAATATCTCAGACAAAATCATTTTTTCAGGAAGATGTTTGAGGTTTAGGGCGGCACGGTGGCGCAGTGGGTAGCGCTGCTGCCTCGCAGTTGGGAGACCTGGGGACCTGGGTTCGCTTCCCGGATCCTCCCTGCGTGGAGTTTGCATGTTCTCCCTGTGTCTGCGTGGGTTTCCTCCGGGTGCTCCGGTTTCCTCCCACAGTCTAAAGACATGCTGGTTAGGTGGATTGGCGATTCTAAATTGGCCCTAGTGTGTGCTTGGTGTGTGAGTGTGTTTGTGTGTGTCCTGCGGTGGGTTGGCACCCTGCCCGGGATTGGTTCCTGCCTTGTGCCCTGTGTTGGCTGGGATTGGATCCAGCAGACCCCCGTGACCCTGTTTTTCGGATTCAGCGGGTTAGAAAATGGATGGATGTTTGAGGTTTACCAAGTCCTATCAACATTTTAAGGTACCAAACATAAAATTATGTAAATTATACCTAATTGTTTTTGTCTCTTTTATATTAACCTTCACTTTGCACGGATAATGGGCCTGTGTATTCTGTGGATGGATTCCACACCACAGCATGCCTACCTCATCTCGGATCTTTTTCTCTCATTTAATATTCTCATGATCCTCATGATCTTTATACTGTTAGTGAACTTTCACCACAACATTGAGCAACTGACTTATTGAGTGGTTGTAAACCCAGTTCCACAGTTCTGCCTTGGAGTAAGCTTATGCTTTGAAATTGACCTTTAGTACATGAACACCAGGCAAGGATTTTCTCTAATAATCTCTAATGTGACTGTATCCACAATTTTAAAAACTAGTCTTGTATTCCTGTGCTGGAATGGAACATTTATGAGTAGTATGCACTAACCATTGTTGACTTTTCTTCTCATGATGTTGTTCTGCTCCTATTAACAAGGTGCTTTTGCTGCTGAGATGAATCTGTAGAGCACTTTATGTGATTCAGTGTCTTCTTAAAACCCTTGAACATACATTAAATAGTTATTAGTCCAGAAAAGAACTACATTCAATTTCTTATTATTTACGATACTAATACATAATTGCATGCAGTCATTTGACTGCTAAATGGTATCTTGTAGAACATCCACACGAGCTCTTCCTTTGTTGTGAATATTCATGGAAATAAGGGTAAAATATGAGGTTCTTCTATAAAGTCTATAGTGTTCTGGGGTTCTGTGCTCCACAAATAATGCAGCGGTCTGGCTTTTTGACAAATCCAGCTTTATTTTAGATATGGTACAAGAACTATGGAGTTTCTGGAGCAGCTTAAAGACATGAAAAAAACGCTGTAATTCTTTCAGAACAAGTAGACTCAGCTCAGGAACTGCCATGTTCACTAAAATTCTGTGAAGTCATAATCACAACTGCTCCTCAGCAGTGGGCTGGGAAGACTCCATCTGTCATCCGCAAATATAAGAAAGATAGAAAGTTCCAGTCAAAAAAGACCGCTTGCATTAGAGAAGCAAAAACCTATGAAGAATCATACTAGTGTCTGAATGACAGAACTAAAAAAATTGCTATGTAATGATCCACACAGTACCACCATTTAAATTAAACCTTAGTAATTCCGCAGAAAATCACTCAAAGGAAGAGTTTACAAAACAATTCAGCTGATTGTACTATACAATAATATAGAATCAAGTACATCAGCTTATATAATATTTAATATGTACGCAAATAATGTTGAGTAAAATGAACAAGAAACTTAATGAAGACAACCTAAATATTTAATTTGAAACTAAATACATTGGGTCAAATGAAGTAAGCATCCTGCATAAATTGGTTGGAGTGGCTTAATGCCTTTACATTGACCTTACATTGACAGATCTATGCACATTTGTCTGTGCTCATTTTTTTCTGTTCATCATCAGGCATCTGCTCTGGTAGAGCAAACAAGCTGACAGCTAGCATCACTTATTTTTCTGAGTGTGCACATATGTGCAAACTTGTGTGTGTTTCCATGCGTGCATACATATGTATTTAATTAAATAATGTATCTTGAAAACTACTCATGCAAAATTTTGCAAATCAATAGGCTTAATCCCATGACTAAACTTGAGTAGACTGAAAAAATCCCGGCTTAATTAAACAATTTGTAAAGCACTTACTGTTGGACATACAGTAGATCAAACTGTTCTTGAAAGATATGGAGAATATTACTGGACTAAACTGGACCAAAAACAATATGCCTGAAGCCTGTAACAAGACAAACATGATCCTTGGGTTATTGTTGTTGGATATCTCAGAAACAGCTTGCTCCTATATGTTCTATTTTTGCTGGGATCTGGTCATTTAGGAGCTTTACACAGCACATACGAGTGCATAATTTTCTGGTAAAAAATGTAATTTTAAGATGTGAAAATTATGTATGTGATACACATACAAACACCAGGCTAAAATTAACTTTTCTTAACATTTTGAACATCATAGATTAAGTATCTGAACTTAATTAGATAGCAAATTTTTTAGACCCAATTAGCTAAATATTTTTGAACGCCTCTCCTTAACTCATTCCTACCTTGCAATATTTTTCTGTTTCACTGTGATCAAAGCCTGGATGAAGTGTTGTTATAGGCTATCACATGGAAACCTTTTGAATCGTTAGCTTACATTATGCAGAACTTTGATCTTCCTGAACATCCACATGGGACTTTTGAGGCCCTCTCCATTGAAGGCCCAATTTTACTATTGTTAGGTCATTTATAAACTGACTATGGCTTTCTCCCAGTTTATTTCAATTTTATTCATTTCTATTTTCTTGAACTTACTATTGTTACTGTTTGTATAATTATTAGATAAATTCAGTGTTGTTAAGTACGTTGTTGGATGTTGGATCAATATTCTTGTCATATTATTGTGTTTATGTTTTATACTCAACATATTTTTTATGATTGTGTTTATTTCTTAATGACTCTACAACTTGCCTATTTTTGCAAATGTAATGCAGCCAAAAAATAGCTTGTGTTCTACTTTTATTGCAGCTTTTTCTTGTGCATTCAATTTTGTACACAGATCCATTTCATTCAGACGCATTAAGGAATTTCTCTTTATTTAGTTTTTCCTGCATCTACTACTTGGATTTTGATATGTTATTCTTCGTTATAGTTCTTTATAATTCTAAGTAAATGTAATTAGAATTAGTGAAGGTACATGTAGGAGTGGAGTTAAGAAAAAGAAAGACATGGTTACAGTAGTTCAACATTGTATGTATTATGTTGCCTCATAAAATACAGAACTTATTACAGTAAGTTCAAGTTTAGGATCTGAGTAGGTAGGGTTTACAATCAGATAGAGTTATTTTAGAAATTCATAAGTTGCAGTATGCTGTGCTTTAATGTGAGAATACAGCAAGTTGTTACATCTTTCTTTTTTTGATCAACCAATAAAGACAGCAATTCACTGCTTCATCAACATTTTCATATAGCACATAGACCAAGACAGTAACTATTTTATATGGATTAGCTGGAACTAATACAGTTGAATTAAAAAGAAATTAGACAGACATAATATTCTACATTACATTGCACTGATAATAGAATCATATGAGACTGAGGAATATTCTTTTTTATTAGATAAAATAAAAAACATTAAAAAAAACATAAAAAAAATTTTGCACATGGTACAAAAAACTGGTGAAATTGAATGGCATAGCTCAAAACATTTGTATTAATATAAAGAAAGGAAATAAAGCTCAATTCTGCTACAATGTCAAAAGTTACTGTGTATAGATCTTGCAATCTTAAGTGTAAACCTATTATTATTTTTGCCTATAAATCCTAATACTATAAAGCATTCAGTCATACTATTTAAGTATGATTTAATATAAATTGTGATTCATATTTACAGTAGATTCCAATAAAATATAATACTGTTCCATTAAATATATACACTAATTATATTTTAGCAACCATTTCATTAGTATAAATTTGTAGCTATGCCATGTATGGGCTTGTTTTAATTTGGTATGTCCTATTTAATGTTTTGTCTTTGTTGTAGAAATATTGACTTTACAGACGTCTGTTAAGATATTATGGGGGTTTGTGTCTCTAAGCAGGACTTGTAGGGATGCACAGAGGAATGTGGGTATTGTAATTTTTGTCTGTTTATTCCCATGTATACTATGTAACTGGAATTTAGAGGATTATGGGTAACTTTTTAAGCAAATGCTATAGGAGTAAGAGGACTCTTTTGCAAACTCTGATTTACAGCTGCTAGGATTTACTCGAAATAAGAGCTGTATACATTTTTCTGTTTTTGAAATAATGTATTGCTGTGGACTCACACCATGAGGTAACTGCCAATGGCCAGCCATGTACATGTGACGTCTAAATTATGTCTCTTATTAGTCTGAGCTAATAGAACACTTCCAGATTTGATCAAACAAATGCAGCTTGTGAACACTGCAGTCATAGTGCTTCCAGCTGATAGATAGATAGATAGATAGATAGATAGATAGATAGATAGATAGATAGATAGATAGATAGATAGATAGATAGATAGATACTTTGTTAATCCCAAGGGGAAATTCACATACTCCAGG
Organism: Erpetoichthys calabaricus; assembly: GCF_900747795.2. Classification (NCBI taxonomy): domain Eukaryota; kingdom Metazoa; phylum Chordata; class Cladistia; order Polypteriformes; family Polypteridae; genus Erpetoichthys; species Erpetoichthys calabaricus. Next base: position 93,632,076 of record NC_041394.2, read on the forward strand.
AGCAGCATACTGATACAAAAACAATATTAAATTAAAGAGTAATAAAAATGCAGGACAATAACTTTGAATAATGTTAACATTTACCCCCCCTCCCGGGTGGAATTGAAGAGTCACATAGTTTGGGGGAGGAACTGTTTATTCAGCTTCCACCGTCATGCACAATACCAAACAATCACTAGTTCACAAGTTTCCATGGTGGCTGAAGCTGTGACTCTGCAGCACAAAATGGTGACAAGAACATAACACTTGAAAAATGGGGCAAAAACGGATGAAGACCTTCACCAGCCAAGCTAAAGACAGGCTCAGGCCCAACTTCTACAAGCAGTATTCAAAGACTACAGGTCAGGTAAGATTGGGGAGCATGCAGTGGTACAGCGTGTTGCCGCACCCACCGCATCACGTGACAGCTTGGGATTCTGGATGGCAGCCCTCCAGGCAGATACGCAGTCCAGTCCCATCCTCCGGAAATGACCCTCTATCTGCCATATTCAGGTGTTACGTGGGCATCCCTTTGGCCTGTTCCAGCAACTTGGGTTGTCAACAATGAGGATCCTGTGTGCTGGATCACCTTTGGGGAATTTCGCCACATGGCTGTAGTGCTGTAACTAACACTCCCTCACAATGCAGGTAATGTGCCTCATGCGGGACACCATGAGCAACCACTTGTTCGACACAAAATCAAACCAGCAGTACTCAAAGATTCTCCGAAGAGACACAGTACTGAAGGAGTCCAGTCTTTGTATCAGGTCACTGGATAGCATCCATATCTTGCAACCATATAGCAAGACAGGAAGCACCAGGACTCTAAAGACTTGGACCTTTGTTCTTTTGCATAGATATTGGGAGCGTCACACACTCCTTTCCATGTGACCTTATGACCCTCCATGCTCTCCCAATCTGTTTACTGACTTCATAGGAAAAGTCAAAAAGTCACCAGAGACATGAATGTCACTGCCAAGGTAAGTAAACCTCTCCACGAGGTCGACACTCTCTCCGCAGACAGACACACTGGCTGATGGCTGTGCCCAAGAGGTCATTAAAGGTCTGGATCTTGGTTTTTATCCAGGACCCTTGCCAGCCCAGACACTCAGACTTTTCGCTCAGTTTTTCGAGAGCCCCGATCAGAGCCTCCATTGACTCTGCGAAGATCACAGCATCGTCTGCAATGTCAAGATCAGTGAATCTTCCTTCATCAACAGATGCCCCACAGCCGCTGGGCCCCACAACCTCACGCAACATGCAGTCCATACAAGCTTTGAACAGAGTAGGAGCAAGAACACACCCCTGACGAATCCCAGAATCAACTGGAAAAAACACAACCCCAAAATGGGACACTGGCTTTAACAGTTCAAAAATACTTTTAAATGTCCCAGAAGTGCAAAAATCCCCCTCAAGGGAGAGAAAACTGTAAAAGCATTTGTCTTTGCAGACTGACAACAGGCCCCTAGTTTGTAATTTATACTAGTTTTGACCTGCTATTCTCCAAATATCAAGACCTTATTCATTCTCTGGTACAGTACATGTGAGGTTTACAAAAAATATTTTCTTTTGGCTAATAAAAGTTTTTCTAAATACATGGTTTACAACAACAAAAATACATGTCTTGATATAATATGTAAAATAAATAAGCAAATCACAGCAAATCATTCTTGTGTCAGGTAGTCCCAAAGTAGTGAATCAAGCATCATAGTGACCCCACCAGAAAATATAAAGGAATAGCTTCAAAAAACTTAAATACACAATACATAAATACTAAATAAAAGATAAAAATACCAATGAAAAAAAATTGCACAAATAGAAAAAGCAGATGAAAAATAATCATTCAAAAACAGAAAGAATAACAATAAAATGGAAAATAAATATAAGCCAGGGAACAAACCCGGACTGTAACATAACAGTTGTCTTTATAAACAAGTGGTGGCAAAAAATGGAGAAAAAGTTTTGTGTTGGCCTACCTTCATCTATCACTCTATATTGAATCATAGCAAATCAAGTATTACACAAATGAGTTTGTGACCAAGTCATCACCCCTCAGACATCTGGGGATTCGTTCAGTTTTTTGCCTGAAAAATTATAGCAAAAATAAGTACAACAGTCATTCTTCAGTTATTTATGCATTTGATGATTGTTAGTTTGTAAATCTCGTCCCTTAACTAGGCCTGTAATACAAAATGAAGAGAAAATAGTAAAAGATACTGTATGTTAGGTTCAGGCTTGTTGTTTATCTCATTGCGGGGTACTGCATGCTCCAACTCTAGTGTCTCTTTACTGACATAAGCTAAGAACACAATGGGCTTCTGAATTGCTTTAGATATATTTTATTTTTATTCTCACATGACAGACATATACTGTATAATGATGACACATCAAGATGACTTAAAGCAATCTGAAACACTAAGGAAAAAGTTAATTTCCCTAACGGAAAAAAATAGTGAGTTTATAAAATTTTATAATAAACTATTTTAGAAACAATTTACTAGAAAACTTAATGATTGACTGCAACAAAATATTAGTAGTATTAACTTGTTCACCACCTTGTTCATTAAGTAAGGCCAGAGATATACTTTAGTTTTGTTAAAAATAATATGATGATTACATCTTGCTTGGAGAAGGGGCCCAAGTTGCCTGGAAAGCTTGCATATTGTAATCTTTTTAGTTGGTGTCGTTTGCTTGACTTCTCACAACATTAAAAATAATAGAAATATATACTTTTAAATAATATTCTCCTAATGCCATCTCTCGCTAAAAATACTTCAAGTAATTACGGTGGACATCTGAGCTGTAGAATGCTTTTCAAATATATGAAGTTGAGTTTACACTTGGTAATATTTTGAAACATTCATATCCATTGGTTCTGCCTTGAATGTTGACACAACTGATATAGAAGTTGGAGCTTCACCGTCACAGATATCTCAAAACATATATGCTTTTTGTTCTTTCGTTCTTTTCATGATATTAAAAACAGCCCTTTAAATTAGTGTTGGGGAGTGACAAATTTATCATTTTCACGGATTGAAAACATTTATGGTATTTTTGAAATGACAAGTCCCAAACAGGATAAATGAGCCTATATTTTCACTCATTTCAATTTTGTTACTTGTTACAATCTGATCAAGAGAATTTTAAGTGTGTTGTCCTTTGTTATTACATTTATGACCCATTGATTGAGGATATTAACCAGCATACTGATACTTATAAAACATTTCAAAAGTATTTGTTGCTCTCTAACCAGGCTTTTATTTTAATTACATGTAATTACATAGCATAGGCAGGTTCTTGAACAATAATATATTTCATTAATATATTATCTGATTAATTTTATCACAGTGTTCCATAGTAGATCAGTTTTCAAAGGCTTTCTAATTTTTACTAAGCACATATTCAGACTATATTTTATTCTTCAATTCCATTTTATCTGATAGAATTTCACAGTTTATTTTATGATCTTAGAGAGGTTTCTGCTTTTTAATAATAATTGCTGTTGATTTAACTTTTGGATAGTGGTGGCTCTGAGGCTAAGGATCTGTGCCGGTATCCAGAAGGTTGCTGGTTCGAATCCCCGTCACGGCCAAAAGACATCCTACTCTGCTGGGCCCTTGAGCAAGACCCTTAACCTGTAAATGCTCCAGGGGCGCTGTACAATGGCTGACCCTATGCTCTGACCCCAAGGGGTATGTGAAAACTAACAAATTCCTAATACAAATTGTATAAGGTGAAATAAAGAACACAAAAAAAAGTATGTAGAATTTAATGGGTAACCTGAGTGTCTAAATCAGGACTTGAAACACAATTTATCCCCTTTTACTCTTGCACCCTAATTGAACAGGCTACTCTCCTGGGGCCTCATGTATAAAATGTGCGTCCGTACAAAAATGTTGCGTAATCCCATTTCCATGCTCAAATCGCGATGTATAAAACATAAACTTGGTGTAAAGCCACACACATTTTCACGCTAGCTAAATGTTTGGCGTACGCAAGTTTTCCGCTCGGTTCTGCAAACTGGCGGCACCCAGCATCAAAGCAGTGCTTTTGTGCAAGTGTGGTTTCCCTTTCTTTTTTAGATCCACATCCCTGACGCAGCATTATCAAATACACTGAAATTAACCGCATATTGTTTATTAGTTTAAGGCATCTGATTGTAATTCACCTGTAACAATATAATGGTTCACAGAATGGCCAAACTGTTCCAAATACCATAGCTGCTTTAGCGTACTCTCACTGCACCGTTCAGAGTATTTATCCCACTGTATCTGTGTATAGAATCATAGCTCTACAGCAGCTGATCGGAAAGAGAATTATTGGTATACAGCATCAAGCACACGCTGCCTCAGCCATGCTGTCTATTTGAACTGCTCTGATACGACAAATGCTTCAGAGCCTTTCCTGTAGGGACATCACCGTTCAGAAACAGTTTCGTCCCAAGAACTATAAACGCACTCGAATCAGTCCATCTAGTGCTCCTTGTAGAAATGTTTGTACTTATTAGTACAATCACCTCACTGTAAAATTGCGATACAGTTATAATATTGCACAACCTGAACCACTTTATAAAGCGTGTATTTACATATGATGACGATATCGTTTTTAATGAAATGCAGCAAAATATGTTTATTACATTATACAGATAAAATGTTAACATCATTTAAATAATCTATATTGTTAATAATTAAACATGTGAGGACATGGTGTCGCAGCACTAGCAAGGAGCTGGCGCCACGTTCAGGGATTGTTTCTGCCTCGCGCTGTATTCTTGTTGGGGCTGGTGCGACACTGGAAGAATAGATGGATAGAATAATTAAACATGTACTATGAAGATATTTCAATGTTCCTTAAAAGTTTTGTAGAATCGGTGTTCTAAGCTTACAGATGGCTTAACATCTATTACAGAGCTGATTGTGTGGCGATTGGTTACTTGGAGAAATAAAAGGAAGGACAGGAATTGTAGGTTATTATGTTTGAAAGAGACAGTACTGCTGCAATAAATTATTTCAGCGAAGGTCGCACACAGCGCAGCAAGCATCTTGCGGGAGGCAGGAACAATCTCTGGACAGGGCGCCAGCTCATCATTATCACTGCGACACTGTGTTCCCATATTTAATAACATGCTTTAACTCCTATCATCATGAAAATGATATCAAGTATACATCTTAGTATTTTAATTATTCAGAGAGCTGTAATATCATGAATGTAATGGATTCTGTGTCCTTTTGGAGGAAGAGAAAGCCCGTTTAAGAAGCACATAGTATTCACACACATAGAGCACACAGAAGAACATATACAAAACAAAGCATTTAACGTGCTACTTTAGTTACAATGGTATTTGAGAAACTAGTAAATTAAACGATTTAAAGATGAAGTTTATGATGTTCTACTTTAATGACAAAATATACTATATTTTTAAAGCAGAAAGTTTGAGATTAAAGTTAACATTTCAAGCTACTTTCTCACTGTGTCCCTATTTTTTTTTTCTCTGTACCCTAATAAGCTTTCATATGACACTCAGACAGTGGTGCTACGACTCGCCTTTTCATGGCGACTTTGATATCTGACAACTTCTTTTTTATTTCGGGCACTGTGTGACTTTGTGAACTTGAGCTTTCGAGTTTCTCTGACACTCTATGTCACTCGATCAACTTCCTTTTGTTGTTTATATCACTGTTTAAACCAACAAATAGTAAGTATTTCCTTGCCTCCACTTGGTATTCACTGAAATTCTTCTGTTTTCCCCCATGCTTTTGCCATTGCTTTTTCATAGAATGCTGAGCTTAAGGGCTATTCATATTGATTTGCATATTCAAAGAGGCATAATTCTGGGAGTAGTTGGGATGGAGCAAGAGGCGTGTGTACATGCGTTACTTTTCACGCTGACTGAGATTTTTGTAGTGGAAGAACATGGAAATTGGCATTCACACAGATTTATGCATCTGGATTTTTTGTGCATACGCACATTTCTGCTTTTGTCCATACGCCATGTTTTAACGCGAATTCCATACAACAACAACAACATTTATTTATATAGCACATTTTCCATACAAAAAAGTAGCTCAAAGTGCTTACATAATGAAGAGAAGAAAAATAAAAGGGTTAAAGCTCAGAGAGCTTGGTCTGAGAAGCTCCATCTGTGGTTGGGTATTTGATTTCCTGTGAAGTAGATTCCTGTCATTGAGAATTGACAAAAATAATTCCTCTATGCTGTTCACCAACTTTTCTTTAAAGCTACTTCTTCAGCCTTTGGCTATACCGTCTATTCACTTATGACTGTGTAGTAAAGATAAAAGCAACAGCATTGTCAAGTGCACTGACAACACCACTGTGGTCTTCATTAGTGACAATGATGAGGCTGCCTACAGGAGGGTAGTAAAACACTTGACAGTATAAAGCTATAATAACAACTTCTCCCTGAATGTCGACAAAACATAAAAGGTCATAGTTGACATCTGAAAGAACAAAGGCACACCATATAAACAGCTTCCCAGTCCAGACAAATAGCAGCTTCAGGTTCCTGGATGACCAGATCATCAACTGTCTTTGTGGTCATTTAACTCCATCAGCAGGTTCAAAAGGCTCAACAAAGGCTCCTTTTCCTGAGGGAACCCAAAACATTAGCAAAACTTTTACCACTTTACTATTGAAAGTATCCTGGCCAGAGGCATCACGGTCTGGTTTGGTATTCTGGAATTCAAACTCCTCCAAAGGACTGTCTGCACAGCTTCTAAAATCATTGCGGCTGACCTTCCACAGCTTCATACCATCTACACAATCAAATGTCTGGATCCATCATATTTGATGATAGCCATCTGGCTCATCACGTTTTCACTTCTGCCTTCTGGGAAATGATACGAGAGCCTTACCACTCTTTTCATCTGCCTCAGGAACAGCTTCTTCACCCACGGCATAAGATCACTGAACTCCAAGTAACCTGATCTTACCTGCCAAGCACTATGTGCTGTACCCACCTGCTGGTTTATGTGTAACTGTATTTATGTTACTTTTTTAACTCTTATCTTACTTACTGTATTTATTTAGGTTGTTTTGTTTATTCAATTAATTGTCTACTGCTATTCTTATTTATTTACTGTATTTACATATTCGCTTTGCCACAATGGTGGCAGACGAATTTTACTATGCTCTTGCTGTGTATGTAACAATAAAGATCTCTAATCTAATCTAAAATGATGCTCACATTTCTGCACTTCTGCTAAACATTTACACCCCGCTGCTTTCTTGCAGGCTTTTTTGTGAAACCAGATGGTCACATACAGAGATCACACCTTGTCAAGGCCAATTTTGTCAGGCTATGACACTTTGTTTACATCACTGCTTGACTATGCAAACACTGGCGTGTCGTTATTGACATATATCTTGCCAGATATGTGCCAGCTTCTCATCAGTGACTTTAAACAAATCAGCAACACCCTAAAGTACTTCATGATTTTAAACTGAAAAACACTTTTGCAACTGAACAATAATTCATATTTTAATTTGCTTATCAATTTTGGTACTTTTTTGTGTTCCTTTTTTTTTTGCTAAGTGTTAACCTACATGTAAATAAAATCAGAAATAAGAGTAGGAAGAGCAACATTCAGTAGTGCCTTGAGCATGGGAAAGGCGCTATATAAATAAAATGTATTATTATTATTATTATTATTATTATTACTTGTCAAAAAAAGGATAAATCATCAAACTTCACCCAACCTATCTACCAACCCAAAAACAGGTCAAATTGGTTCCAACAAGTAGCACAACAGACTGCGACGTCTTAAATTTCGACCTGAATAACCCATTGATCCCAATCCACAGAAAGTCCAAGCAAAACTAGATTAAAGAAAGAGAATTTCTCCAGAAATTAAAGGTGACAGAATTAGGGAATTTCCAGAGTGAAGCCTACATTTAACAGGAATTGTACCAGAAAAAATAACCTTTACCAGATAAAAGTGAAAAAAGAGCAAGCAGTCCAGAAATATATAATGCAAGAATAGAATATTAATAGAGACAATGGAGGTCAGAAAGTTAGGAACACTAAACCAGGAAACAGAAACCAAGGAACAATTCGAAATATTTTAAGATACAGAAATTATGGGAGTAGCAGCCAGAATCCTAGCATAACGTTTGTAAATGGTGAGGTAAAGGCTGTGCAAAAAATTTGTAGAGAATATGCTAATAGTTTAGGCATTTAGCAGATGAGAGGAATGACCAATGATGTAGTTCTAACTCAAGCAAGGACAATTCTACTTCTGACCTATTACAAATCAGAGTGGAGTGCTTTATGGACAGACTTTTGCCACTCTAAATGGAGACAGAGAGAGGCAATCTTAGTTCAGACCACTATATTAAGGGGGTGAATGGCACTAGAAACATTAAACTGGGGAAGATTTTTTATCATTTTGATCATTTCAATGTGGAGTGAAAGGAATCTGGGAGAAAGAATCAATAAAGAAATATTTTCCTTACCACTGGTAAACACATAATGAAAGTTTAATGCAACAATGCCCCACAAAAAAGAGAGACATCAACATCAATATATTTAATTGAACTGACCAGTGGAATGGACTGATGAGAAACTGACTGGTGAAACTGGACAGCTTAACAGATGAAAAAAATATACCAATCAGTTAAGTCTGCTGCCAGACAGGGTCACAAAAGAACCAAGAATGCAAAGGAGGTCTGAAGGAGCATGACGGGAAAATCAAGATATCATCCACATATAAAGAAACTTCATAACAATATCAAAAAGAAAAAATAAGAGTGAGCAAGTTAAGATTGTGGATAATGATGGCAAGGGGCCCATGTATTGGATTAAATAAGTTGGGGATAGTCTTATCTCGAAGCTGTTTGAATCTTGAAGTAATGTAAGATATGACAGTTTCAGAAAAGTATCATCACAGGGAAGCACATCATAATAGCAAAGTTAATTTAATCCTCACCAAAACCCATTAGTACAAAGTTATAGTTAATCCTGTCAAAATCCATCTCCACTTCAAGAGACAGAAGGTCTGCTGAGTGGGACATTTGAGGGTTATTTCTGTAACTTGTAGGACATGACCTGGTATCTGCTGCATTATCAGAACAAATTAAACTGATCTGGGCATGATGGATTCATTTATAAATGACCAGCTGCAGTCTCCATGTAAAGAACATTGTCAGCAGTTTCATGTCATCATTTAGCAAAGGAATGGGGCAATATGAGTCTGACATTTCTTTGTTTTGTTTTTAAAGAGGCTGGTCATAGCCAAATTAAGTGAAGGATTCAGTTTGATGCGGTATAGGATTTAACATTTTATGCGATATATATATATATTATATATTATATATATATATATATATATATATATATATATATATACACAGTGGAACCTCGGTTCACGAACGTCTTATACAAATCGTGTTATGACCAAAAAGTTCGCCAAACTTTTGCCTTGGTTCACGACCACACACTCGGTATACGAACAAGCCAGTTTCCCTTTCGGTTTGTGCGCGCCAATGATTTCCGCACGTGTTGCATTGTTCTTGGTCAGACATGCGTGCCTGCATGTGCGTCCGTGCTTTCGCTGTGAACTCTTTGTGCTCTATTTCATTTCCCTTCCAGTTCGCACGTGCCGATTACTGTATTTAAGCACGTGTTCAGCATCTCCCTGTTCATTGTTCTCAGTCAGACGTGCATGCTTTTCCTGTGAACTCTTTGTGCTCTACAGTATTTCGTGTGCTTTTGCAGTTAACCATGGCTTCTAAGCAAGTGAAGAGTGGTGCAGAAAATTGAAATCGAAGTAAAGAAAGAAATTATTGAAAAGTATGAGCGTGTCTGTCATGTTACTGATCTTGCCGCAGAGTACAAGAAGTCAAAATCTACGATTTCGACCATTCTAAAGCAAAAAGAATCTATTAAAGCAGCTGATGTTGCAAAAGGAGTTACAGCATTAACCAGACAGAGGCCTCAAGTGCTGGAAGAGGTGGAAAAACTGTTACTAGTGTGGCTGAATGAGAAGCAACTTGAAGGGGATAGCATAAGCGAGGCGATGTTATACGAGAAAGCCAGGAAGATTCATGGCGATTTGCTGCAAAACTATCCTTCTATGAGTGGCGAAAGTGAGGAATTTAAAGCCAGTAGAGGATGGTTTGAAAAGTTTTGCAAGAGAAGTGGTATTCATAGTGTGGTAAGGCATGGAGAGGCTACTAGTTTCCGACGCTGAAGCTGCGAAAGAATTCATGAAAAATTTCACAAAATTAGTGGAGGACAAAGGCTACATCCCGCAACAAGTCTTCAACTGCAACGAGACCGGATTGTTCTCCACCCAGTTCCTCCTCACTTCATGCCAGAACTCGACTCATGCAAGGTTAGTTTTCTTGGTGGTTTATGGTTAGTTTTTGTATTACGGATTTTTCAAATGTTCATTTTTCGGTTCATAGCGTGAATTGTTGCAATGTTACTTTTCTCTTTTTTCAAATGTTCATTTTTTTCCCTGTGTTTACAGCGAGTGGTTTGTAGCGTGATTTGTTGCAATGTTACTTTTCTTGGTGGTTTATTAAATTACAGATTTTTCAAATGTTCATTTTTTTCCCTGTGCTTAAAACTCATTAAAAAAAAGTTTACACAGCAATCAGGTTGTAAGGCTATTAGCGTGAACTCCTGCAATGTTACTTTCTTGGTTGCTTATGGTTGGCTTTTAAATAAAGTTCAGATTTGTTCAAATGTTCCTTTTTTCCCCCTGTGCTTAAAACTCATTTAAAAAGAGTGTTTACAGTGATCGAGTTGTAAGGCTATTAGTGTGAACTCCTGCAATGTTACTTTCTTGGTGGTTTATGGTTGGGTTTTAAATAAAGTTCGGATTTGTTCAAATGTTCTTTTTTTTCCCCTGTGCTTAAAACTCAAAAAAAAAAAAACGAAAAAAAAGTGTTTACAGCGATCGGGTCATAAGGCTACAGTATAGCACAAACTATTGCAATGTTAGTTTTCTCTGTTGTTCAAGTTTTCTCAGTGTTATTCAATGTTTTTTACATTTAGTTTACTATTACGCTGTGCATTCTATGGTTTCCTTAACTATATTTGTGCTTAAAAACTTAAAAAAAAGTATATATTTACATGCAGTTCGTATGGTCTGGAACGGATTAATTGTATTTACATACAATCCTATGGGGGAAATTGCTTCGGTTCACGACCAAATTTGTTTACAACCAGAGTTTTGGTGAACCGAGTGAACCGAGGTTCCACTGTATATATATATATATATATATATATATATATATAGTGAATAAGGCGCTATATAGCGCCCGAACCGACACAGATTGACACAGATGCACGGGTAAAATAAAACCACTATTTATTTTTCTTCACCTGTGGGCGCACGTCTTCCCCATGTCCCACAGGCAATACACAGTCCCACAACACAGCACACATGTAATGCAAAGCACTCTTTCTCTTCTCCACCACTCCTGCCTGGCAACCTTGTCCTCCTCCTTCCAATTTTGGCTCCTGGAGTGGTGGCTGCTGGCCCCTTTTATAGTTTACCTGGAAGTGCTCCAGGTGCTTGATTGCTGTGCTCCGGCTGCACTTCCAGGTGTGATGAATACGTTACCCACAGGGGCTCAGCAGTCCCAGCTGCAGCACCCCCTGGCGGTGCCTGCGGGACCCAACATCCGTCGACCCCTGCAGGAACCCGAGGCACCTCTCCAACCCAGGCGGGTTGCCATCTACCATCCAGGGGGAAGTACTGCACCGTCCCGGGCTGCTACCCCTGAAGATGCAGTGCAGGGGCGTCCCAGCTGGGGCATGAACCCTGGCCGCCTGCCACTATATATATATATATATATATATATATATATATATATATATATATAGTGAAAGATCAGCCCAGCAACAAACAAACGCGGACTCCAGATGTCCCCAAAACACGCACGTTTAATTGAAATACTGTACACACACAAAACTGTGCACAAACAATGAGGCTCAGTCCTTTTTACTTCTCTTCAGCCGCCTCCACTCCCTCCCAACTCAGGCTCCTCGAATGGAGTGAGGCGGCCCCTTTTATCCCATCCCGAATGTGCGCCAGGTGCTTCCCGATCTTCTTCCGGCAGCACTTCCTGATGTGGCGGAAGTGCTGCTCTTGCACCTGGAAGCACTTCCAGCATACCTGGACTCTTTTTCCGGAAGCACTTCCTGGTGTGGCAGAAGTGCTGCCATCCAGGAATCCATAATTATCTGGGCACCCCCTGGCGGTGGCCATGGGCCCCAACAGGGATGAGCTTCCAAGCTCTGTTCACGCAGCCCCCATGCAGACCAGGGCGGCTTCCCTCTCGTGGCCCAGGGGACATATTATTCCTCTCCCGGTCCTTCTAGGCATCCTGGCTGGGCAGAACTCTCAGCTGTCCGCCACTATATATATATATATATATATATACACTGTATATATATATATATATACAGTATATATATAGACACATACACAACAATAAACAAAATTAAGTGGTGATGAAACTGTACAGAATTTACAGTAATAAAAAGGTGTTGAAAAAATAAAAATAAACAATTCTCCTTTCCCTTCCTCAATACAAAATCAAGAAAACAGAAAAGGAAAAGAAATCAAAAATCAAAAAAAGCACAGGTACTAAAGATAAGAACTCACTAGAAACTCTGCATACATAGGAATGTAATTCTAATGTTCTCTACATGGTTTTTCAGGTACTTTTTTCTCTTCACTGCCAGACAGTCAAAAGGTGACACCTGATGGGCGTCTCACAGTTTTATATGCCAGGTTTTGTTATCTAACCAATCATAATACACATCAGCCTGGCACAACCAATCAGCTCTGCTGTCATAACATTTCACCAATGCAGCCTTAGGTGGAAGACCCTTTGTTTCCTGGTGTCTTTAATTGTGCACGCATTTACAAGCACCACAAGTTTCAGGTTTTACTATCTCTGGGACTTTAACTCTCTTACAGCTGCTCTACACACCCAGCTTACATGCCACTCTATACCTGCTGGTAACTCTGCCACAAGTTATTCTGCCAAATGGACATCCTTCCTTTGGAAGTCATAAAGTAATGCCAGATTGTAAGGGTGCTGGTGCTCAATAATTCAAGACTGCCATGACAAGCCTCCTCATTCTCGACTCTGAACCATCAAAGGTGCTTGCTCCTATGGCACGACTCCATGCTGCTGCCATAGCAGATCCTCTTTCCAATCTGTTATAGCTAATTATAAAATGAAAAAAGGCTATATTAGTTATTGTATTATGATTGTACCAATAACGGCACACTGCACAATAATGGGCAGTGAATACACTTGACTTGAGCATTCATAGTTTTCATTCTCTTTCATTCTCTGTACGTTTAGCATTCGTTTGCTCAGAGGTTGATGCACTTGCTGCTTACTGAGCAGCTCTTCTTTTCTGCACCCTAGCAGCCCGCTTCTTCTCTTCTTTCGTTGGTATCTTTTCGTGCTAAAACTGATTAAGTCATTGTTTGTGTTGCAATTACTTAGTACACTTTCTTTAATTTTTCACTTAAGCTGGCACATAAGTCTTCAATCTGCCTCAAGAATGATTTAAGACATGAAGAGGTAGGGAAGTGATTGCGAAGGTGGTAGGGTTGAGAACCACACCTGTACGCATGCGCCTCACGGCCACCGTGCTGTCCACTGCCGAGAGTTCATTCTGCAATAAAATAAAATAAAAATAAAAAGAGGAATAACCTTGGAGGTTAATCATCACCTTGAAAGTGGATAGTAGGCATCATGTAGCATACAGTATGTGTACCAAAAATCAGGTCAATAGAACTTTAGAACATTAGAACAATCTAGACAAGAACAGGCCATTCAGCCCAACAAATCTAGCCAGTTCTAGCCACTTATTTCTTCCAAAAAAACATCAAGTCGAGTTTTGAAAATCCCTAAAGTCTTACTGTCTACCACACTGCTTGGTAGCTTGTTCCAAATGTCTATCGTTCTTTGTGTAAAGGAAAACTTCCTAATGCTTGTGTGAAATTTACCCTTAACAAGTTTCCAACTGTGTCCACGTGTTCATAATGAACTCATTTTAAAATAACAGTCTTGATCCACTGTACTAATTCCCTTCATAATTTTAAACACTTCAATCATGTCACCTCTTAATCTTCTTTTGCTTAAACTGTATAGGCTCAGCTCTTTTAATCTTTACTCATAATTCGACTCTTTTAGCCCTGGATTCAGCCTAGTCACTCTTCTCTGGACCTTTCATAGTGTTGCTATGCTCTTTTTGTAGCCTGGAGACCAAAACTGCACACAGTACTCAAGATGAGGCCTCACCAGTGCATTATAAAGATTGAGCATAACCTCCTTGGACTTGTACTCCACACATCGTGCTATATAACATAACATTTGGTTTGTCTTCTTAGTGGCTTCTGAACACTGTCTGGAAGTTGATAGCTTATAGTACACTATGACTCCTAAATCCTTCTCATAAGGTGTACTCTCGATTTTCCGACTGCCCATTGTGTATTCAAACCTAATATTGTGTAATACTTTACATTTACTGACATTAAATTCCATCTGCCACAAATCTGCCCAAGCCCGTATGCTATCCAAGTCCTTCTGTAATGATATAATGGATTACAAATTATCTGCTAATCCACCTATCTTGATATCATCTGCAAACTTAACCAACTTGTTACTTATATTCCTATCTAAATCACATATATATATTAAAAATATCAGAGGCCCTAGCACTGACCCCTGTGGAACACCACTCTTAACATCGGCCAATTCTGATTAGGTTCCTCGCACCATCACCGTCTGCTTCCTGTGTCTGAGCCAATTCTGCACCCATCTAAAAGCATCACCCTGAACTCCCATTTCTTTTAGTTTGATGCCCAACCCCTCATGTGGCACCTTATCAAATGATTTCTGAAAGTCAAGATAAATAATATCATATGCTCCACTTTGATCATATCCTTTTGTTGCCTCCTCATAGAATTCCAGCATGTTAGTAAAACACAACCTCCCTCTTCTGAACCCATGCTGACTGTTCAGAATAACTCCTGTCCTTGCCAGGTGTTGCTCAATCTTATCCTTAATAATTCCTTCCATTAATTTTCCTGTGATGCATGTTAAGCTTACTGGCCTACAGTTGCTTGGATCTTCCCTGTCACCCTTTTTATATAATGGGATGATATTTGCCATTTTACAGTCCTTCGGAATCTCTCCAGTGTGCAGTGACTTCCTAAAAATACGGGTCAAGGGTTTATATATGTACTCTGTAGCCTCCTTAAGAAAGATAAATATTATCTGATCCTGGTGATTTGTTTGATTTCTGCCTATTTAATCTGAGCAGTACTTCTCCCTCTACAATTTCCAAATCTCTCAGTACCTCCTTAGTAGTCCCTGTTACCTCTGGGAGGATATCCACTTGCTCACTTGTGAACACCTCAGAAAAATGTAAGTTTAGGGCATCCACTATTTCATTGTCTGTATGTTTTAATTCCCCTTTACTATTTTTGATGCACTTGACCTCCTCCTTGATTGTTCTTTTACTACTAAAATACTGAAAGAATCTCTTAGGTTCTTCTTTCGCCTTATCTGCTATATTCCTCTCCAACTGTCTTTTAGCCTCCCTGATATCCTTCTTAATGGTGGCTCTCATGTTCTCATATGCTCTACGATTCACTTTGCAGTCATTAGCCTTATATGCCTTATAAAGCAGTTTTTTCCTTTGCAGCTTCTTTTTTAAATTTTTATTAATCCACTGTGGAGTTTTTAAAAATTTCCTATTAATTCTTATTTTAGGTATCTATCTGTCCTGCATCACATGTAAACATTTTTAAACCTGTTCCACTGCTCTTCGACTGTCTTCACACTTAAAAGCTTATCCCTGTCTATCCTCCTTAGACTTTGTCACATCTGTTCAAAATTTGCCCTACCAAAGTTCAACTTAACAATTTTAGTCTTTGCATCTGCACTTACAAAATACTGAGAATTATATTATATTTTGGTCACTTGACCCTAGTGGTTCAATCATTTCTACACCCTCAATTCTATCTTGATTATTACAAAATACTAAATCCAGACAAGCTTCACCCCGTGTTGGTGCTTTAACATAATGTGTTAAAAAACAGTCACTGATTACTTCTAAAAACTCCTGCTCATGTGCTCCTCTATCTGCAAGGTGTATCCCAGTTAATATTTGGATAATTAAAGTCACCCTGTAAACTTGTCTTTTTGATATTACTAAAAAGATGTGTGTTGAAATTACTGTCTGAATTGGGTGGTCTATAACACACTCCTAAAATAAGACCTCTTTCCCTAATATTTTCCAGGCAGAGCCACATGTCCTCACTAAGATGGGGCTCATCGTCCAACTGAAGAGGACTTACATTTAAATTCTGTTTGGCATAAACAGCAACCCCACCTCCTTTTCTGTTCTGTCTATCCTTCCTAAAAATTGTGTATCCCTCTATATTACGCTTATCCCCATCTTTGTTATTTAGCCAGGTTTCCATTATTGCTATAATATAATAATTATTCTCTGCTACATACAGCTCCAACTCACTTACCTTGTTTTTGATGCTTCTAGCATTAAGGCAAGCTATTTTTAATGTGTTAGTCCTTCTACATTTAAATGTTACTTAGAATTTACATTACTACGCATTTTTATTTCTACACCATTGTTTATTCCATTGTTTATTCCATTTATAGATCTAAACCTGGCTTATCCTAAACTCCATGCCCCGCGCCCCCTAAGTTTAAACAATCCTCAACTAACCTACTCATACCCCTCCCCAATACATGGTGCCCCTCCAGTTCAGATGTAACCCATCAGGGTGGAACAGGTCCCATCTGCCCCATAACCCTATACCCTTCTATCCTGCACCAAGATTTGAGCCATGCATTAAGCCTTCTAATCTCCTCAGTCTTACCTGGACTGGCGTGTGGCACAGGCAGAACTTCAGAGAAGACTACTTTGTCATTTCTGCTCCTCAGCTTGGCACCTAACTCTTTGAATTTGGATTGAGAACTGACAGACTACACTTATTGATATTATTTGTTCCAACATGGACAATGACAACTGGATCCACCCCCGCTCTGGCCAAGAGCGCATCCACCCTTCCAGGGAGGTCCCCCACCTGTGCTCCCGGAAGGCAACATACTGTGTGAGACTCTCTGTCTCTGGAGCACACCTGTGCTTCAGTCCCCCTAATGATCGAGTCCCCAACTATCATTACCTCTCTCTTTCTGGGAACTGGTTTGGGGAGGCCCGTTGGGGCTCCTCATCCCTGCCTACCACCTCAGAATCATCAGAGACACCGTCCAGCTCCGCAAGGACGTGATAACGGTTTGACTCTTCTAATTCTGGGGTTGATGCCCCCGGACACTGTGCACCCTTTACCTTATGCCTTGTGACTGTGACCCACCTATTTCTACCTGTCTGGTCTGGAATCTCCTCCTGTGGCACTTTGGGGGTGCACACTGTCGCTCTGAAGGACACCTGGGCCAAGTCCTCCAATTCCACAACGCAGGCCAGCCAACTCCTCCTCCAGTTCAGGACCCTGAGCTCGAGGTGCTGGATCAGCTGGCATCTCCTGCAGATGTAGCCCTCATAGAAGATTGGCTCCTCCAAACCATTATCTAAAAAGTCCAACATCCAACAGGACTTGCATTGCACTGACCTTATTAATAAAATTTGCTCTAGGAATAGTTAAACTGCCTTTATTTTTTTTCTTAAAATTAAATGTTTTAACTTAAATGGTAACACTAAGAACTGTTACAGCTATTTTACACCTTGTCTCCTTAAGCTCCTGTACTGTTCTCCCTCTCAGCTGCCTGCTGTTTGTCCTTCAAGGAGATTAACTTTACTTTTCTCTGTGTGTTCCCCTAACTTTACGCTACTCTTATTCCTTGCTTAAAAGCTCTCCACTCGCATTATTTGTATTATCCCATATTAATGATCCCTTACGCTGTCGCCCGCTTAACTGTTCTACCTCTGGACTGCTAAGAACTGTTCAATCTAAAATAAACAAATAAATAAAACTTTACTACCTTATCTGCTCCTACAGCCCCTTGTTCCTGATAGGCATCTTAACTCTGGCCGCATACCTGCACACTGCTGAGCCTTCCTCTTCAATGCTTTGAAGTCAGCCGCAGCCTTTTTTTCTTTTCTTTTAGACTAAGGAATCGCTGTTATGATGTGGTTAGTTGCTTACAAATGCTGATATCAGTTACCACTGCTTTCTACCCTGCCTCCTCAATGCTAGTTCAAATACAGATAACAAGAACATGTACATGTACAAGTAACTTTTCCAAACGCATCTCCAAACACCCAGCTACTTTTGCTCTTGTTCGGGCAAAAAAACCTTCTAAAGGGAAAAAAGCTTTAAAAATTCCTGCACGGTTCCTTAGCAGCAACCAAAACCCACGTTTTTAAGAGCAAAATGTATTTTTTATTTACAGCAACTCTCACACCACAGAAAACACCAAAAACTCTCAACAGCATCTAGTGTTTGCAAAGTACACTTCAGCACGTCCAACTGCTTGCGAGCTATAGGTTAATAACCTGGACAGACAAATGAATAGCCATGGTAGCGTATTACAGGTCAAAATCCATTATAACGAATATCTTTATAATGAAATTTTCATTACAACGAAATATTTTTATGGTCCCAACTGTTTCCCCATATGACGCAAGTATATAGAAATCTCGTTATTACAAAGTACATTCAGCAGATACTTTCATCATAACAAAGACCTTGAAATGCCATTTTTGTTTCCTGCGGTTTTTGGTGATACATTTTGCTTATTGCTCGTCAACATTTAAAAAACATCCATTGGAATTTAACTCATTGTCACCCTCCTATAGAAACAGCAGACACGAAAAAATGATAACAGTTCATATTAGAAAAAAAATTTTACATTTTTGCAGCTCTCGATTGTGGCAAAAAAAAGATGTTGCCAGTGAATTCGGAATTTTGCCATCGACGCTGTCAACTTTCTTGAAAGACCGAGCAAAAAAAGAAAAAAAATCTCGGGTTGCAAACGTATGTGAACTGCTGCATTTGAAGACGTCGAAAAAGCAATTTTTATGTGGTTCAGAGATGCTCGTTCAAGAAACATTCCTATTAATGCGGCACTCATTCAAGGTAAATGTGAGGTTTGTAAACTCTCTTGGGACCTCTCCTAACTGGACGAAACGCCGAAGAGCGTCCCGAAGTCCGATCTCCGCCTCTATGGAAGACTGTTTATCTGTTGCCGGGGCAACAGCTATCTCAAAGATATTCTGCGTTTCTCTGCCAAAGCAAACAGAAAAGATATCGATGGGTGATGCAGCCTGACTGCTGTATCTGTGTATAGCAGAGTGGCAGATCACGCTACAATAAATAAGTGTGCCGTTCCTGTTTCAAGCTGAATAAAGTTGGTTTTCCTAAAGTACTGAGCCTCGTGTTTTGGGGTGCAAGACAGGGACATATAGCACGACCCCGATGTTATATGATTTGCTTCTGTGTCACTTCACTGCAACGCTATGAGCCTGTTTTTGCCCTGCCCCGGCAAACGGACAAACAATCTTCCACAGACGCTGCAATCGCGTTTCGGGAAAGTGTATTATCGCAAGGAAATGCTGAGAAAAATTCTCGTCAGCATAACTTGTAGGCAGGAGGAGATTAAAATGAACACAAAAGAAGCTATTGAAATGATTGCAAACACCTGGGTGCAAGTTAAAGAAAGCACTATAGTAACAAATACAGAATCTCATTACAATGAAATGTTTGTTATAACAAAATATTCTTTAGGTCTCTGGGAGTTCGTTATAACGGAATTTGACCTGTATATATAAAGATTAGAATTTGTTATTGTACAAAATAATGTAGGCCCTAATTATTTAGCACAAAATCAATCTCTTTTGTTATGCCTGTAATATGCTGCCTTATGCTAAAATCATTTCTATATTCCACAATGCCAATGTGCAAAAGTGAAAAAAAAAACAAAAAAAACCCCTGAAATATCACATTAGTAAAATCCGCAAAAACTGAAGGGGTCCACTCTATATATACACCTACTGCATTTACTGTGTGTATTCATTAAATAAGAAATTAATACATTCAAGCAATCTTTAACATTGTGACCAAACAGTTGCCATTAAGCATCAGACTCTGTCCACATTTGCAATACTACTTCTATGTCAATGTAAACATCTTGGGAAAGTGATACTTTCTGCTGCTTTACCTTTCAGGGTACCAGGGTGAGAATGATTTTTTTTTTGTTTTTGCCATCTGAATCAATAGAATTATTAATGTTGCTATTGAGCTCACAAATGCTCACAGGCCTCCTGGTTCTAGTGTCTGGTTGGCAATCTACACCTTCTTCTTCTTAATGATCGACTTCACTGTTCTTGCAATATTTTTTTTTATACCTTCTCCTGACCTGTGACTTCCTGCAGACTAATCCCAGAGTTTTGTTTTGAAGCTGTTTGATCTTGATAGTTGATTTTCTTTTCTTTAGCCTAACCATAACACTTCACAGAGTCAATTACTTTATATTTATTCTGAAATCATTTGAAGCACCATTATTATACACAGACAGAGTCTGTTCAGCTAAATGGGTGACTTATCAAGCCCATTTTGTCCAACTACAATAAATTTCATTTTGTCAAAGATTTTTTTTGCAGTGTACCAGTAATGTTATCTATAAAAATACTATTTACATTCATTTGGTTTATTAGTACTGTAATTTGTGACTAAGGATAGTCTTAAAAGTTAAAAAAAAACGTATAAATTTCTGTCTCAAAAAATAGAAACAGTGTGAAGGGTTTTTCAGTGGTCTGATTACTGAATTATTTATAGAAGTTAATAGTGCATGACCGAACCATGAAATAAGTAAATGAAGTCAAATGCCTTAACAAAACTGTAGCAATTTGAAAAAGTGTGCCATCTACTATTCATCTAGGAGGCATTTTATTCTTCAAAAATCCTGCTTTTAATATACAATCATAAAGCAACCTTTTCACTTAAATATAACTGTGCTTGCAATAAAAAAGTGAATGCCAAAGATAAAGTAAGCTATGATTAGTATACAGTTCAAATATAATTTTCACTTTTAATATCCCATTGGGAGTTTTTCAAGTAAGTCATCACAACTATTTTATATGCCAATAATTCATATTGAAATCATAAGTTTACAGTGCACAATTGAAAATCAAAAGAACTACAGGATACAACAATAAAACAATACCACACATTCAGAAGATGCAAAGTCAATAGAGTTTGTACACTGATATCATTTAAACTTACAAAATAACTCGAATATTAGTTAAAAATTAGTTAATATTATTATGAAGGCTATTGGTGGACAGCCTTTAGAATTCTGTTAAACACAAAGCTGAAAAGTTACACACACCTGAAATTCTTTGAATGACTTACTACAGTACGCAGATTTACACTGATTGTAAATTAGTGAATGCACACTCTAAAGGGGGTCACAAGTGGGCTGTATTCACAGCGACACTGACCTTTTACAGGAGTAATTTTCCTTGGTGTGACATCCGTAAGTGACCAAAGGAAATAAATTAACAACACAATATACAATATATGACATTCTGACAGCATTTTATGCAGTACTGTAGTAGTGAATGTTAATATGTTGCCCAAATGATAACACATTAAACAATATGACAATGCAAAATTACACTCACAATCAGTAATGTATAGGTTTACTGTATAGGGTCATAAAATAATCTTTATAAAGAAATCATAATTTAGGTTGGATAAAAGTATTTGGAGGTCTGGGAGAAACAGAGATGAATCATGGAGTGTGTTAAGTGAGCGGTAACATTTCCATGATGGAAGTAACTGAAAGAGATGGTTGACTGAGTGAGTGTAGATGTTGATTGTATTTCTTGCATGTTTCTTGATCCGTGACATATGTAGGTCTCAACAAAGTGCAGTTTCAGGCCTTTAGTCCTTCCTGCTGTTTGAGTGACATGCTGCAGTTTATGTTTTGAGTGAGTAGATGTATTGTCATACGTGACAGTTATTTAGAAAGTGAGTATACTTACAATGACTGCTCTGTAAAACTGAACCGCCACTGATTCGGACATTTTACCCTTTTCAAAACGTCAGAGAAACAATATGAGCTGTAGAGGGATGAACTAGTACTGCATATGAAGCACCAGAGTTACTGTAGCTATTCTTGGAACACTAATATAAGTCTGGAGTAGTGAGGGACAACAGGAACAATGTCAGCAGTCCCCCATGCCATTGAGTGGTAGCCGGAGACCTCCTATTGAATATGTGAATCCCTTCTGCCCACTATGTTAAACAAGGCAAGAGCAGAAAACCCTGAAAGTGCAAAGTAGTGTGACAGCTAGTTCAGCAGTTAGAAACTGCTCTACACAGTGAAATTCTGTGAGGAAATTACTATTCATATCCTTTAGCATTGTCTTCACCTCAGGGAAACCAAGAAACTTTTGAGTAATACTCTACTGCAATGTAGCACCATGCATATCAATCAATTGAATGTGAGATATTGTGGTGTAGCTTGAGTAACACTTAGCAAATGATCTGAACAGTTAATTCCCATTAGGGAACTATTATTTATATAATGTGGCACTGTTTTCACATCAGTATTTTAACAGGGCATTAAGTTATACTTGAATGTAACACTATTCATTACAAGAGCAGAAAAACCTGAAAGTGCAATGTAGTGATACAGCTAGTTCAGCACTTAGAAACTGTTCTACACAGTGAAATTCAGTGAGGAAACTACTATTCATATACTTTAGCATTGTTTTCATCTCTGGGAAATCAAGAAACTTTGAGTAATACTCTACTGCAATGTAGCACCATGCGTTTCAATGGTGAAAACAAGTGAATGTGAGATGTTGAGGTGTAGCTTGTGTAACACTTAGCAAATGATCTGAACAGTTAATCCCCATTCGGGAACTACTATTTATATGATGCAGCATTGTTTTTACATCAGTATTTTAACAGGCATTGAGTTACATTATACTTGAATGTAACTCTGTGTGTTACAAGAGCAGAAAAACCTGAAAGTGCAAAGTAGTGATACAGCTAGGTCAGCAGTTAGAAAGAAACTGCTCTACACAGTAAAGTTCTGTTAGGAAACTACTATTCACATGCTTTAGTATTGTTTTCTCCTCTGTGTCCTAATAAAGCCTAGCCCCATAACTAATACCTGGGGTACATTGGTGCAGGAGCACCTTGACTAACAGTTGAATTTAAAAGAGAATAGCCCCAGGAGTTTCCAACATCATTCTTGACCCTGGAAATAGTCTAATGGCTTCCCCTAGAAATAGTTCTAGACTAGGGCCTAAAAGTCCCTTTCAAGCATCAATATTGGCTGCTAGCATTCAGAATGTTTGGGGTGGACAAGGGCTGAATCAGCTGAAGAAAGAGAGTGCAAAGCAATAGGAGGTAAAAGAGGCAGTTTTTGGACAGTGATTGGATAGTGAGTAAGGCACTAGTGAGGGACTATACTTGTTAGTCAGCCCTGTCCTGGATCCTATTATTTTCAACCTCTTATTAAGCTACATATTTCTCTTTGTGTGATATGTCTCTTTTTTATGGGTGAACTATTTTCATTATTTTGATGATGTCATTGCACTTTCATTTTGTTATAATTCTCCTGCTGTTCCTGCCACACTGCTGATTGGTTATTAGGTCTATTGCTACCACGTGACTGACACCATCATGACATGTGGCATTATCTTCTGGCGACTATAAAGAATGGTGATGCAGTCTCTCTGGTATCCTGACGTTTGGATATCCTCAGAACACATAAATTTTGCTGTGCTCGTGTTTGTTTTGGTTAGGGAACTGGCTTTTGAATTAAATCTGTAACTTTGACTAACTCATTTTGGTCTGTTTGGTTTGTTTCTATTCTGCCCCTTTTGCTTGTTTCTAACCATAACCTTGTCTTCCCCTCAACAAAGAAATTCAGATACATCTGTCATTCATTTCCTGATCCACCTCCCCAAACAATAAAACCATTGCTCTAGTTGCTTGATAGTCTAACCATAACAAGTTCTACAGAGGCATTAGGTTTATTATTTTTATTATTACTTTGAGTTATTATTTTTTTTACTTTAACTCTGGTGTGTTTTTGTAAGTCAAACAATAATCCCGTCCCTGATGGATTCATTTTGGATTCAGGGTTTGCTTTTGATAACTCTCCTCACATCAAAAAACTCAAATTATACTAATAGCTCATAACAAAATTCTTGGCTAATGAATTGACATTGCAGGTAAATTAATTCAGCAGTTGTTCATACTATAACTAGAATATGTATAGTTCATAGAACAATATCATTGTGTGTTTCTTAATTAGGCTCCTGTTGAACAGTTTGCATTAGGTTTTTCAAAACTGCAACTTTCTAATCCTCCACCCATCTATCCATCCATACATCCATCTTCCAAGCCCACTTATCCAGAGTATCTATTTAATTTCTTCCTCTTATGAATCCCACCGCCTTCAAACAAAGATGTTCTAATTTCATCATTCTCTTTCGCATCCCTAAAGTCTTCAAATGCTGGTATCTTCTTGATTTGCATTTTCGCTTCCAGCAAGCGCCTTGCTGCTTTTTATCTTTCGCTTGATCTCTTAGATCTGAATGAAACTTCACCTCATCCAGCTCTGAATGGCCAGCTGCACACTCAATGCTATATAGATCTTCTGAAATTCCATGAGTACATGGGTATGACAATACCACTGGTCTGCACTTGACTTCACTGGTCTTCTCGTGATGAATACGTACTCTTCAAAATTTTCTTGACACTTTGTCTTTAACCACATTTGAATTCATTTTTTAGTGCCATCAAGTCACCTGTATTTAACTAGCAACAATGAGAACTAAACAAAGGACATTATATGTAGTGCAAGAAACCTTAACAGACCCTAACACTAACCTAAGAAAGCAGCTAAATGACAGCTGTACATGGAGCATCCAGGAGCTTGTTTCACCCATGTGACCCTGCACATTTAGTGTTTGCAACTGCCTATTTTAACCATTGAGTATAAACACCACAGCACTGTTAGCAAAAGAGAATGGTAAAATAGGCTTAAGAAAACAAACAAATAAATAGATAAAAAGACAGGAACAAAACAACAAAAGGCACTGAAAATAAATAACAACACATAGAAGCTCAGGAAAAATAGCAAAAATTGTTAAGAAAAATATCAAAATGCCAGAGTCGAGTTCTCTGCAAATGGTCAGAAGAGGTGATGATCTTACCATGCTTCCTGAAATGAAATGTTGTGCAATGAAAGACAAGAATGGACAGGCTCCCCAAGTGGATGAACATTTTCCTGACCAGAATGTCTGTAAGTGGATGAGCATCTCAACCGGGGTTGCTGGTATTCACTTTCCCCAGCAGAATAGCAAAACCATAGGACAGGCAGAAGACCACCTAACAGGGCTGTATACTTGCCTATTGTGGTAAATTACAGTGTCCTTTTACATGATCACCCATGCACATACCCGCAAGGCAACCAGGGAATTACAGTACCATTTGGCAGCCCTGTTGGGTACCTTGAGTACTGCTATTTTTAGGGGCTTCCAACCTGACTTGTAAGCACTTGTTGAGGTTCCAGAAGTACTCCCAAGTCTGGCATAAATGGAGCTGCCTCATTTCACTTCTGGAGTCGGATTCAGGAGAGGAGGTGGACGACAATGCCCACTGGGGCAGGGATGGATGAGGAGAAAAGGGAGAAAACAACAGATTTGTACATTGTATGTCTCATGTGAGAAGCCTATAAAGGTAGTGTATCAAATAAAAATTGGGACTTGAGTGTTTGTAGTTGTGCCAAGGGTTTAGGGCTCTGAGACACAATCTAGTAGCCACAATACACACACACACACACACACACACATATATACAGGGTGTAGGTGCCATGAAGGAAGGACAAGGAAGGACTAAATCCAATTAAGAAACACCTGCAGTGTGGCACAGGAGTTGGAGTCCAGAAACAAAACCCTGTCAAGGCCTGAGAGTGCTGTTGGGGGAGGACTGCCCTTGTTTCCACATGACCCAAAAATGCTCCATATGACATGGGCATAACACCAGAAGCATTATCCGGGTTGAATTTAAAAGAGAGCCTGCCACATCACTTAGGCGAGTCACAGTCAGAGTCAGGAGGCATCGTGCAACACTCAACTAGACTCAACACTCAACTAGAGGCAGAAGGGGAGTCTATATTTGCGTATTGTAGCTGTAGTTCGTGTAAGAAAAGTGTTGGAAGCAAATAAAAATCTTTTATTTAAACCTGAAATTGTTTTGGCCATTACTGTTTCAGCGGTTTTGGGCTCAGTGGCACTCCCTTGTGGTTGCAAGAGCTTGAAGTGGGTCTGTGCGCACTAGTATGGAGTACCGACACTTCTCAATTTTAGCAGTTGTGTACCAGCAGTGTTTGCTGCGTACTGACAGTATTTTCCAATGCAGCAGTGTGCCTCATGTATATTTAGACCACCCCCCACATTGGTAACTCCCCCAATACTCTGATCACATTCAAAACTCCAGTGGGGATTGGGGATCACTCCGCACTTCGCTCACTGACAAATGTTGCAAAAGCATAAAATGTATCTTCTTCAAGCACATCCACTTTAAGGACTTCATATGCTCATAAGTTAGCATATTAAACTTTACAGTGAAAACTATGTGCACTGCATGTCATCACATGACAATCATGTGAGCGCATTCTTCACACTATATGGCCATACTCTATTACATCACAATGCTGTGGCAATACCGGATGCTTAGAACAATGTAAGTTCATTAGTCCAAAAATGCAAAATAAATACAAAAAAAAAAAAAAAAGAAAATTCTGATAGTTATAAAAAAAGGTACAAAATGTCCTTGAATGCTGTTTACATTGCCTTCCCTTACATCACATTCACCTTGTGATCCATGATTTTCTAAAAAGAAATTCCACAAGCCTTCTTTCATTCAGCAGCATTGTGATTATATAATCTTCTTATTCCTTTACACAAAAGGGCATCTATTGCTTTATTTATAGGTGTTTGCATGAGAGCAGTTAAATGTACAAAATCAATAGTACCTGTACTATATTTTACACAACCTATGTTTGCTGGGACTCCATCGCTGATTTTAGTTTTTTTTGTTATTTTCTATTTTGTAACTTTAAATTAGTTAATTGGTAATAATTTATAGTTTAATAAACCATTTAGTAAATTCTGTTTTTTTTTTCTTTTCCCTGTATATTTTAGCCTGGTGGGGCAGGGCCATTAGATATTGCTCCTTGGAGCCCCCTGGAGCACCGAGTAAGTTCTCAATGAAGTCACTGGCTTGCCATTGGCTCAGAACCCTTAACCAAAGTTGGTTATGCTATTGTAAGTTTTGCCTTTGTTAAGTTAGCTTATTGTATTTTTGACCATTTTGTTGGTTTAGCCAAAAAGTATTTTGATCTTTTTAAAATTCACCAATTTTTGTAATTTGGTGCATTTTTTGTTTTTGACTTTGTGTATTTTAGGACTAATGCATTTTTGCCTTTTTTACTTTGTATGCCAATGATAACTTGGTCCTTATTTTTCTATATATTGTGATAGCTTGTCCTTTGTATATTTTTGTTACTTGGTCCTTTCTTCCTTTGTAATTTTTTTTTATGTTTAGAGATGCACTCTTGTGAAATACTTGGTCTAATCATCCTAATTATTGTTTTGCTTATAGATGTTAATGAGCCAATTAAATTCAACTCAAGTCTGTTTTTGAATTCAAAGCTTCTCTTTTTGTTTTCTACTTTGTTGCAGAAATCATAACAGAATGCACCAATCATTAAAAATAAGAAAGCAGGACCATGAAATTGTTTCAGAGAATTAAAAAAAAAATGACATCAATTTCCTTTTTAAAAGATCCCAGCCATTCCATTCCTGCTGCTTGAGAAGTCAGGCGATCATTCCAATGTTGCTTCAAGCAGTCTCAGTATGGATATACTTAATATAATATTTCAGATAGTTTGTACCTAGTTCCTACCTAGTTCACCCCTGGACCACTGATAGTGTTATATCACTTACATTTATTTCCCACCTTCCTAGCACACCTACTATAGATAATAAAAACTGCCATGCCAGAGTACTGCCTATAGACTGTTTGTACCACATAATTCTGAACTCTAAGCTCCTAAACGTGTGGTTTAGTATCCCCTTTGGCAACTGGATTTTTGGACTTCCTGACAGACAGACTCCAGCATGTGAGAACTGGCAGCATTGGCATGCACCACAGTGTATTGCACCAAGGGCCCCAAATGCACTCCTTTTTCACCTACGACTGTGTGGCCAGACACAGGTACAGCCCTATCATTAAATTTGCTGATGAGACCACTTTCATAGGCCTGATCACCAAGAAAACTGAGGAGGCTTACAAAGAAGAGATTTTAAAGACCTCTCCCTTATTGTAAGAAAAACAACAAACTAGTTAAAGCTTACAGGGAGCAGGAGGCAGAGCACACTTCTATCTAATTTGGAAAATATGCTGGAAGAGGGTTACTAGGTTCACATTTCTTAGACAACCTGGAGGTCACACAATACATCTCAGCTGTAGTACTATAGTATTTCCTTAGATATCTTCCCGGTTGGCTCAAACTAAGCTCTCAAGAAGTTTCTAAAGTGCACATAACCCCTGCCTGGAATTTGCCCCCCTCAGAACCCCAAAGCACTGTAGAGTCAATAATGAACATTACTAGTATGCTGCTATTTTCTGTTCAGGACTTGTATAAAAAAGACAAACAGTATTAAACATATTAAAGACCTCAGTCATAGTGCACAGAAATTTTGCCTTCACTGTTCAGGCAAACAATTCAGGAAAATTCTTTACAACTCTTAGGTTTTATCCACAGGTCATATGTTTACTCAGCAGCCACTCATATTAAAAAATATATGATAGTTTCTTATATATTAATGTGTGATGCCTTATTTATTGTCTTTTTTGTCAGTTGTTGGTATTGTACCACAATCACTAGTCATTGGGAGACATGCAAGTAAACATTTCACTGAACTGGGTACACAACAATAACAACATTTTTTATATAGCATGTTTTCATACAAATGATGTAGCTCAAAGTGCTTTACAAGGTGAAGAAAGAAAAAAGAAAAATATAAAAATAAGATTAGGCAATACTAAGTAACAAAGAATAAAGCATGGTCTGATGGCCAGGGAGGACAAAAAAAAACCAAAAACAAAGAAAAGCTCCAGAGGGCTGGAGAAAAAAAGCAAAATCTGCAGGGCTTCCGATGCCATGAGACCACCCAGCCCCCACTATAAACAATATATATACATATAACAAAACAATTGAACTTGAACCTGGAGAGGCCAGAAGAGAACTACTTTGGTATATCTCCATGTCTGTTTATTAATGCCTTCCTCACTCTGAGTTCCTGCATATCTAGGGATCCCAGTCTTCTTCACTGCATTCATGCAGAAGGCATTATTAATCCCACCTTAGACTGTTTATTAAGGTAAGAGCATCGTTTCCAACCCCTCTCTGAAAAGTACTGCATTCTAAAGGTAAACATTGTATATATGTCTAAATATTATTTGAAGTGGTCTTGAGTGAAAGAAAGAAAGAAAGAAAGAAAGAAAGAAAGAAAGAAAGAAAGAAAGAAGACAATAGTCAAAAATATTTCATTGCCAGCCTAAAAACAAACAAAACTAAAAAGACTGACATAGGGCAAAGTTGAAAAATCAATTGAGCTTCACCAGTCACGTAGTGCACACATAACAAATGACTACAATTCTTTGGGTGACACCATGCACACATGAAACATCGCAAGCATGACATGGCCGACATATTGCACATTCGAGTAATGACAACAATTCCATGAGTGACACAGAGCTCACATAAAAAATCAATAGATTTTGTCTAAACCAATATATTGTATTACACAATTTAAGAGATCACTGAGAACAAAATGCACACAGAAAAAAGTCAATAGAATTACATGCCTAACGTCAACATTTCATTTAAAACCACTGGAGTTCAATTAATTACATCGTACGCACGTTAAATATCACAATAATACTATGGGATATGGGAAACAAGAGATGAGCAAGCAAAAATTTGTAGACAGATCTCATAAGCAAAACCACACTAATTAAGTGATTTCACAAGAATGTCTTTAAAATGTCAGAGAAAACACATGCACACTGGTGCAACCTGAAGACAGACGTGTCTCTGCTGGAGAGATAATCAAGTACTAAAACAACATTTCCAGTATTTTTAAAGTGCTTTTTTGATCAGTTGTCATGAGGTGAGTGATTTCCTTTCAGGGTGTGCCCTATTTGTGCCCACTGCTGCACTTATTTGGCTGATGCTTTTATCCAAGGCGACTTACAACATCTATGATACAATTGTTGTTCTTTTGGTTTTTCAACTGGAGTCCAGGCAGGTCACATGACTTGCTCATGGCCACACAATGTCAGTAGCAGGATTTGAACCCACAGCCTCAAGGTTTGAGGTCCAAGACCTTAGCCACTATACCACTTTGCCTGGCAATGCAAATACTTCACAAAGTCTTGTGGCAAAGGTGAAGCTGAGAATCCTTAATGTGGACTTCTATTCCAGGCTTTTCCCCAATTTTTTAGGATCATACAGCATTGCAGAAAGACTGGTAAAGTTCTTTAAATGCAAATTGCAAATACTCAGCCTCTTGTTGCACATTACCTAGTTTTATTCTTCAGATTGTATGATTTAGTTTTAAGGTGAGTGTGTGAGTGAGTGACCCATGTGCAGGTGAGTGCAGGTGACCCATGCATACATTGCCTTACCTTCACAGTAGCTCACAGAAACATATGCATCACAAGGCAGCACGGAGCCTCTGCGTGGGACCAGACCTCTTCAATTTAAAACATGACAGAAAGGAATGAGACAGTTTTCAGAACTGTTTGAAGTCATTAGATTTATCAAATGTTCAAAAGAAATAAAGCGCAGAGCACATTTAAGCAACAGGACATTTGTCAGAAATGGGGCCGCTAATGGGATAAAGCTTCTAGAGTCAAAGAAATCAAAATCACCTGGTATGATGTCAGTTTGATATTATTTTAATGGAACCCCGCAAAACGACCTCACAATGTGAGCATAAAAATGACAAAAAGGAATATCCCTCTGCAAAATAACAATCCTTTACCTGAGAATGCCTCTTATTATACCCATTTGTGCTTTGCTCCTAGCAATAACTGAAATGTATTCCATCACTAGTCAGAGTAGACTTTGCTGAGCAAAAATATCAAGGTCAACGCTTAGTAATGACTTGCTTACAACTAAAAGGAACAAAGAAAAAAGTCACACCTGATACAAAGTGAAAATGATTTTTTTTTTCTTCTCAAGCTAGAAAAAGATGCTGAAGCAGTCAGGATAGAAGAGGGCATAGCTGCTAGAGGTGAGACAAAGGCCAGCAGAGTGCAGGCTTCTGTCCCTGTGCTACACTGATGTCACTTTTACTTTGGTTTTTTCCATCAAGGAATGAAGGGCAGAGTTGAGAAATCGTGCACTGGGGCAGCGGTACAATACCAGCAATCAGCCAGAGACCTGCAGCACAAAGAGCCATGGATCTGAAGAAAGCATCAAAAATAAAAGGAAAAATTCTTGATGATTCTGCACAGAAGGGGTGTATTGACAAGGGGGATGAGGCAGAGTACAGGAGTCGAGGAGAACTTTGCTTCTTGATACAAAGATAATTGTCTACATCTTAACATCAGCAAAACAAAGGAACTGGTTATTGACTTTTGCCACACCAATGTCACTGTTCAAGGAATGGATGCAGAGGTGGTGCACTGGTACAAGTACTTGGGGGTCCAAATCAATGACAGGTTGGACTGGAACACAGATTAACTATATAAGAAAGGGCAGAGCAGGCTCTTCTTCCTTAGGAGACTACTTTCCTTTAAGGTGGGAAGTGACATCCTACACATCTTTTATAACTCTGTGATGGTCAGTGCAATTTTCTGTACTGTGGTATGCAGGACATGGGCGGCACGGTGGCACAGTGGGTAGCGCTGCTGCCTCGAAGTTAGGAGACCCAGGTTTGCTTTCCTGGTCCTCCCTGCGTGGAGTCTGCATGCTCTCCCCGTGTCTGCGTGGGTTTCCTCCGAGTACTCTGGTATCCTCCCACAGTCCAAAGACGTGCAGGTTAGGTGGATTGACAAGACTAAATTGTCCCTAGTGTGTGCTTGGTGTGTGTGCGTGTGTGTGTGCCCTGCGGTGGGCTGACGCCCTGTCCATGGTTTGTTTCCTGCCTTGTGCCCTGTGTTGGTTGGGACTGGCTCCAGCAGTACCCCCGTGACCCTGTAGTTAGGATAGAGCGGGTTGGATAATAGATGGATGGATGGTATGCAGGACTGTTTACATCACTTCTAGAAAGGCCAACCAAATTAAAAAAGCTAATTAAAAGGGCAGGCTCAGTTATGGGACACACTCTGAAGGTAGTAGTGAAGGAGAGAATTAAAACAGAACTGAATGCCATTATGAACAATGCTGCACACTCACACTGAGTACTTTCAGCCAACAAATTATTCAACAAAAAGTCAGGTTTCAGACTGGATCTGGGGTTGATTTAATATAAAAGGGTAGACTATTAAAGGCTTTGGGGCATCTACTGCAAAGGCTTAAGCTTAAGTTTAGAACTCAGCACAACCAGTAACTTCTGGTCGAGGATCTAAGTGATTGTGTTGGAGAGTAAGGGTGTCATAGTTGTAATTATTGCATAGCAGTATGAGCTCATAAGTGGAAGCATACTTAAATAAGAGTTTATTGAACTCAATAGACACTAATAGTAACATTTCCCATTTTAGCATATGGTGTGAACAGTTTTAAAGTTTACGCATAGAGGCAAAAAAAATACAAAACAAAGGAAAAGTATGAAGTGTATAACAAGATAAAAATATAAAAGCAATCTTGCTTAATCTTCAGCATTTGTGGTAAACAGAGGCAGACTCTCGTTAGTGCAAAGCAGAAGGAAAGTGTAATGTGTAATCATGCGGAAAACATGAGGCTGAGTGAAATACGTGGTGTTATGTTCTTGGATAGGACTTTGAAAGAAAACAGAGTGAGGAGAGAAAGGTGTTCTCATTTAATGTTTGAAGGAAATGCAAAAGAAATGTCAAGTAGGCATTGTAAGTGTTACTATAAGAACAAATAATCCAATAAATGAATTAAGTCATTAAACAGGCAAGAGATTTAAAAGCCACAAGACTTAACAGTTTGCTAACCTCAAAGCTATTTATCCTGAAAGAGCAGACACTAAGTATGATGGTAATCCATTTTAGATACCACGGCTGCAGTAACATAACACGCACTGTGCCCTATCAATATGTATCATCATAACAATGGGTTCTAAAAGTAGCCCCAATCATGATGTCACCGAAAAAAAACAGTGAAGAGTAAACAAAAATCATAACCTGTGGAAATTTTGATGTAAAAAACACATGGTAACCAAGTATTACAAGTAGGAGGGATATGTGACACTACACATTCTGAAGAGAAATTGAATAAAAAAATGTTTTTGAAGGTTTATTTGAACATACAGTAACTGTGAGTAGTTTGATCTTGACATGATTTTGGATGTAACCACATAACTTATATTCTCTCATGGCCACCCTAAAGAGTTTTGGTTCCCCTTTCACACAAATTAGCAAATTAATAAAGATTTCCCATTTCTTACTGCAGTCTATCCCAGATTATGACCTTTGGTGACATCTCTAAATGACAGAGAATAATTTACTGATTATGTGATTTAGGAATTATGAATACTGTTTGTCTACAGTGTTAGTTACTTAATGTCTGCCACTAGGCAACTAACTATAGCTAAGTGTTACAAGTCACAAAATATTGTAGTCGAAAGTAGTGTTTAGGAGACCATCTCATTTTGACTCAATAGTATTGAGGAAATTTTAAGAGAATAGGAAACGACAGTTCCCTAAGGAAAAACAGCATGTTCTCATTCAAAAGGAAAAATGACCATAGCTTTTTCAGGTTCCGACACATGAATACATAAGGTATTGGAAGATCACAAGCAAAACAAAACAGACTGATTAAAACAATAACAAATATGTAGAAAAAGTTTGGCCAAAAGAGTCTTACCAGAGCATTCATTCTGAAACTTCGTCCTGGCCAACCATTTTGCCTTCAGCTTTTTATTTCAGCCACCTTCTGCTTTAACTTGGACTTCTAACTTCGTTAATCAAATACTCATTTCCTAGTTTCTGTGTTTTGATGTCAATCTAGAAATTATAAAAATGAGTTTGCTATTTTTTTTTATTAAAAAGTATGTGTGCACTTATTTATTTTATGTGGGAATTATTGTCTTTTCCTGCGGTGGGTTGGCACCCTGCCCGGGATTGGTTCCTGCCTTGTGCCCTGTGTTGGCTGGGATTGGCTCCAGCAGACCCCCGTGACCCTGTGTTTGGATTCAGCGGGTTGGAAAGTGGATGGATGGATTATTGTCTTTTATGCTAGTTTTTTTCATTATCATTATCATCATCACCATCATTGTTACTAACTAATAACAATAATAATTCTTTCCATTTATATAACACTTTTCTCACTACTCAAAGCACTTTTCATAGTGAATGGAGAGCCACTTCAACCACCACTAATATGTAGCATCCACCTGGATGATGCGATGTTGCGCCAGTACCCTCACCATATATGAACTATTAGGTGGTGAAGTCGTGAGAGAGAGATAGACAATTAGAGACAGAGGATGATTTGGGGCAGAATTACTAAGCCATGGAAGGCAATTTAGCCAGGACATTTGGATATACCCAGCTCTTTATGAAGGATGCCAGGGATCTTTCATGACCACAGAGAGTCAGTACCTCGGTTTTACGTCTCATCCTTAGGACAGCATCATTTTTATAGCACAGTGTCCCCATCACTGCTCTGGAGCTTTTGGATCCACACTCCAACCGAAAACAGGGTAAGTGCCCCCAGCTGGCTTCACCAACACCTCTACCAGCAGCAACCCAAGCTTTTCCTAGATGGTGTCCCATTCAAGTACTGGCTGGGCCCAAACATGCTTCACTTCAGGTAGATTATCTGACCTGAAGTGCATGTGGTAAGGCTGCTGACTAAGATGGCTGTAGACTTTCAACATTCAGCATAATTTGCCTTGGTGTCTACTCTGCTTGTCATTAGTTGTCATTATTTGATTAAGGGAGGAAAGACTACTGAAAAAGTGGGAATTCGTAGCAAAATAACAAAAGAGGTGAAAAGATTTAAAGTTATCATAAGAATATTCAACATTTCTATATATCAAAATTTCACACTGCTCTGCTTTTCTGAAAGCAGATCGAGACCATAAAAGATAATCCAATTACAAAATAAAGTCAAATGTAGGGAACACGACTCACTAATTTTAAAACTAGCCTGTAGACATGATGGGCCCCCAGAACTGAACTTGAGAACCATTTGTTCAATGCATAATTGTGTGGAGCTGGAGCCTTCCTTGTAACCAATTGGAATTTAGCCCTCTTATTCCAGCCCATTGCAAGACAGACTCATATTAGGTCAGTTTCAAGTTGCCAATCAAAAAACCTAAAGCATACAACTTTGAGATGTTTGAGAAAAACTCTTGCAGACCTGTGGAGTTTGTAACAGCTTCATTCAGATAGGGACTCAATTAGGATTTGAACCCCTGACTCTGAAACTGTCAGTCACCAGGGATGGCCACTGCACCAAAGAGCAGCTAATCATAAATTTACAAATGTTTGTGCTACTTAAAAAAAGGTAAAATATAAAAAAGGATAATTTGAATTATAAAGAGCTGGTGTGATGGTTACCACTGATACCTCACAATAACAGGATCCTAGGAAAGATATCTGACCTTGTTGATTCAAAATGTGTCTTTTCTCTTGGATCCCAGATTAGCCCATTTTCTTCCAGGTTAAATTGATTGACAACTCTAAATTGCTCAGTATGAGTGAGTGAATGTGGTTGTGTGCAAACCTAGATTGAGAGTGGAAAACGTATAAATGAGTTGAGCTGAACAGAATTAAAAAGTCCATGTTTTTTTTTTTTTTTTTTTAATTCATTCTCTGCCAAATAACCAAATAACAGCAGTTTACTGAACATTGAGAAATACTTTTTAATGTATCTTCACTCCATTAACCTTGGCAAAACAATTTCGCACCACATCTTAGTTATTTACTAATTATTCTCCCCCATCCCTCCAGCCCCCCTTCTAGTTCCTATTTTAGAAGTATTTTTTTACATTACATTTGACAAGACACTTGTCTCTTTTTTATTATTAAGCAGCCTGATTGCAGATCCTTCACTGGACTTGTGCCAAGCACTGGCAGGGAGTCCCTTGGAGAGTGGCCTCTTCAGGAAATGCTGGCAAAGCTTTCACTCAGATTTATGCTAAGTGATCTATTCCTATGTGTTGGATGATTAACAAGAGAATGGGATCAGGGGTTCAGTGGCAATATGAGAGCGTGTGGAGAGCTGTAGCTAAGATTTTATGCAATGCTTCTACTTATTATGGCACTTCTTCATCAGCACTAATATACAGTGAGGATAATTTTCAGCCTCCACAGGGAGAGTAGGCAGTAAAATGTGTCTTTGCTCATTGCACTGGAAGAGAACTGCAGAGTCACTACCAACAGCACAACCATCTTCACATCACATTTTGTTGAATGTGACTTGAGCAGACTAGGAACCAAAAGGTAGTTCAGGCCTCAGGAGGGGAGTGGAGC
Organism: Erpetoichthys calabaricus; assembly: GCF_900747795.2. Taxonomy (NCBI): domain Eukaryota; kingdom Metazoa; phylum Chordata; class Cladistia; order Polypteriformes; family Polypteridae; genus Erpetoichthys; species Erpetoichthys calabaricus. The sequence goes on from NC_041394.2 coordinate 93,668,750, forward strand.
TGAACACATACAACTTCAGACCCTTTAACGTTGGATGTACTACGGTGTTGAATATGCATGAAACCAGGGTCAACAGGAGGATTGCAACTGGGAGACATGAGGCTTAAAAGCATTTTACCCAAGGATTATGTTGCTGCCTCTGTAAAAAAAAAAACTCTGTTTAAACCTCAGGTTAAATGTCTCAAAGGAAGTTTGGTGCAGCTCTGTTGAGATCCGCGGACGCCACCAGGGGGTCCTGATGCAGGATCTGCTGAGTTTTTTTGGACAGTTTTTCCTTCATACCCAGAAGTGCTTCTGGAAATTAGATCATCGACCACCTGGAGCACTTCCGGGTGCAGTATAAAAGGAACCAGCAGCCACTACTTGAGGAGCCAGAGTCAGGAGGAAGAAGACAAAGCTTGACCAGAGGAGTGGAGGAGAAAGAACGAGAGAAAGAGAAGGAAGAGTATTGTGTTGGTGCATTGTGCTTTGGACTGTGCATGGCTTGTGGGAAACAGGGAATGCGGTTCCCACAAGGTAAAAGAAAAAAATAAAACATGTGTGCCTTGAATTTGTGTCCCATGCTTGTCTGTGTTGGGTTCAGGTAGTGATGCCAGCCTGGTTGTCCAGAAGATACAGCAAATAAATACACCAAAATATATAAATAAATTAAAAAACAGTTCCCTCAGGCAAGTTTAACTCTTTGAGAACTAATACTTTTTTTTCCATTTTGGCCCAGGGCTGAATATCTTCTCCAAAAAACACAAAGCAATGGTTTCACACATGAATCAACATAAAATATTTATGACAAATGTCAGTCTGTTTTATGTTGTTTGAGCCTCTACAGTATGTGAATTCACATACTTATTACATGCCATTTTGTCTCATCACTCATAAGCTGAAAGGCATTCACTGGAATAAACAGCTTGAAGTAGTCAAGTAGCTGGTAGTCCGTAGCGTCCACTAGCACATGAAGTCCAGTAGCCAGCTGCTATGGACAGCATCTGTGTAGTCCTCCCAAACAAAAGTTGCTGTAGGCATATGAGACTACACGAGTATGTTCTGCACTACAATCTCCAGATCACTTGCATCAAAACCGTAGTCCAATAAGTCCGATAAGTCAGAGTCTGATTCAGAAATAATATATAAGAATAATGATTACATCTTGCCTGAAGAAGGGGCCTGAGTTGCCTCGAAAGCTTGCATATTGTAATCTTTTTAGTTAGCCAATAAAAGGTGTCATTTTGCTTGGCTTTTCTCTATATAAGAATAAAAAAGAAAATGCATGGAGTATTTTATTTTGCGAAATTGCTTCACTTTCTCATCAGATATTGATGGCAATTTAGACGTTGTCTACTCTTCACTACTCACATGCATAGGGATTCAAGGTCAGGTCAACAAAGCTAACTTTCCTTCGAGCAAAGAGAGTATAACTATAACATAACAGTGAGGTTCATCGACGTTTACAGCTGATTATTGCCCATTAACCCTGAATTTCGACATTAGTCGACATTCGCCTTCAACCCTATGTGATGGACATTATTCGTCAAGCAAGGCAAAAAGACTGGATTTAAAAGTGACAAAAGTTTGTGCTGACCTAATATGAAAGCATAGACTATTCCAAAGTTTAGGGGCAGCTACTGCAAAGGCACAGCCCCCTCTAAGCTTAAGTCTAACACTCGGCATGACCAGTCATTTCCAGTCAGAGGACCTAAGTGATCGTGTTAGAGAGTAAGGGTGTAAGAGGTCAGTAAGATAACAAGGGGCTAAACCATTCAAAAACTCAGTCCTGTAGCAGACAGGAAGCCAGTAAAGAGAAGCTGAAGTTTGTGTGATGGGATTATGTTTTCATGTGCCTGTTAGACGCCTGGCAGCAGCGTTCTGGACTAGCTGAAAATTAACATAGGATGTCTGGTTAATTCTGCTGTATAATGAGTTGCAACAGTTAAGCTGAGAAGAGACAAAAGCATGAATTAGGTTTTGAAAATCATCTACAGAAAGAAAAGGTTTGACTTTATCTAATACCCTGAGCTGAGAGAAACGGGCTTTAACAGTGGATTGTTAAATTTGAGGGCATTATCAAAAGTCACACCAAGATTTTTTGCGAAGGGTTTACTATAGGTTGTCAGAAGGGCCAAAGTTACTTACAGGAATACAAATAAGATCAGAAGGTCCAAATCCCATAATCTCTATATGTACTAGTTACGTTACCTGTAGAATAAAGTAAACAACATGTTAAATTTGATGTCTCTTGGCTTAGGTGTACCATCAGCGTTCCTCCTACACCTTTCTTCAATATCCTTGTGTGTTTCAACCCATTTCGGCTGGTGCTTTCTCTCTCAGTCACGTTCTCATATAGCCTGTTCACTAAGAAGAGCCAGTGACTCTGTCATTTCGAGACACATTGCTCACCAACTATTCACTTTTTGACCACCACCAATGGTAGGTGGGCCCCCATTACTTGCTGTGAAAACATCATTCATACTGCAAATACTCTTGAGTGTTTGAAGGCAATGCTCAGTGTTCTTTCCTATGTCTTTAATCAGTACCCTGACCAGATTGTTCAAAAGAACCAGACACACACACACAGGCACACTGTAATGTTTTACTATATTGCAGATACATTTTTTGTTTGTGTGTGTCTAAATCTTTCAAGTCCATCTGTTCTCCTCTGCTCTGTGGTATTCCAGGTGTTTATTTAGTTCTGCTATGATTTAGATGTTAAAGCATTCAGAGTGCCATCAATTTTCACCTTTCAGTAAGCCAATCTTTGGGCTATGAAAAGAACTTTTTAAAGTTTTGAAAAATTACTTTTTTGTGTTGCTTAACTACACTGGGGCTGACTTATTACGAACACAATACGTTTTGAAGCGGGAAGTAAGTGTTGTAGAGTGTTGTTAAGTCAGAAATATTTCTACAGATTACTCTCAAGTAAATGACCACTTTTTACCATTTTTTTCTTCCATTCTTTCAGTCTGACTGCAAAAAAAAAAATGGTTCCAGTTTGTTCATCATTTCTTTTCCATTAATAAATATATATATATATATGTTTTAGTTCTGGCACTGAGAACCAGAATGGATGCTTTGCTCTTTACATGGCACTTTTAGGTGTCTCACTATTCAATTGATGGAATGCCAGCTTATACTATGGGTGACTTATCCTTGGCTGATGCTACTTTTTAGCATTGTCACTTAGCCCTCCCTTCAAAGTTGCTGTCCCCTGCAACCACTTCCAAATTCTTGAAACTATGAACAAGTCTTTGAAATGCTTGGGGTTGCCTTCATTTCTGCTGTCGTCCACCAGTGACAAAGCACATCAGCAGAGGTCTTCAGCACGTCACTGTTACGTGGCACAGCCTGGACGCTGAGTATTGTGCTGTCAGATAACACAGATTGGATGTTAAATTTTGCACTGACATGTGGTGCACCAGAGGTGTTAAGCAAATCATTTTTGTAGTATTCTCTCAATTATAAGGGAGCAGGTGAAAGTCCTTGTCTGGAGCTATAGTCATAGTGGTCTCTTGGCTGCTTTCCTTCACTAAACTGGCATTGCAAATACTGGTCCAGATCCAGATCACAGCTTTGAGACTCTCCCTCAGTTGCTGTTCTTCCTCCTCCTTTGCCTACACAGTTTTACCACCTCCCTGCTTCACATGGCTCACCTAGACTCATTGACAATTCGATCTGCCACACTTTTTCCCAGCTTCATGGTCAGTGGACCTTAGCAGATGGATAAGTGTTTTGGAGTTGCAGGGGTAGCAGTCTCTCAGCTGTCTTTCCCCTTGTCCTGATGCAGCAAACAACATTTCAGATCCCAGATTTCAGCCTCGAGATGCTCCAACAACTCCTCAGAAGAACCAAGCAAGTCCACAGCAGGTCTCCACAGCACTCTGCGCTTTGCTAAATTGGACGGTACATTTTATCCTCATTCCACTTCTGGCACCAATGTAGTTCCGGCTCCGAGTGCCAGAATGGATCCTTTGCTCATTAGATTGCTCTTTTAAGTGGCATGGGATCCTTAAAAGTACTGCTCACCATTAGTGCAATAATTTGAATTCTGTTTGCAACATAGTGGATTTGCCATTTTTTATAGGTAGCCCCGGCCGCTCACTCTGAAGCTGTCCCTGGCTGATGCAATTTGTTAGCAATGTTACAACACATACAGTATATATGTACTTCAAGTTTATAAAAATATTAAGAAACTGAAATGTTTAAATTGTTTCTTAAATAATACAGATTGCACATAGTTTATTATATTAGGAAAAGTCTAAAAGATAGGATTCACGTTTAAGCTTTGAATTTTCAAGGGTCCTATTGTACTGGAAAATAATACACAACCACAAACTTACATTCCATAACTTTCATATATAGATTAATAAATCTATTATACATATTTGAAAAAAGTTTGATTCTATTAAGAATTTGATTAACTTGAATATTTGGTCTGTGTTACATCTAATAGATGAGCATGGAAATCTATTTGAAAGCTGTCATGTTATTAAGAATTATACTTTTAGCTGTACTGCAAAAGAATTCAAGATGATTCTTAAAGACACTCCACTGACACTTATTATGCTAATAGTTTTTTTGTGCCAATGACACAGAGACTGCAGATCATTTTTTTACATGCACCCAGATACAAATGATATTTTGAAATGATTTACATAATTTTGTAGATTTAAGTGTAGTAATACCCTGACATGAAACAAAGGAAAAGTTAAATTAGGCTTTCTTTCACAAAATATGAAAGTGGAACATACAATTGCATACTATTCTATACTGGCATTACCAAAATGTTTCATTTAGCTAAACATGAACATCAAGATATACAACATTATTATATAAAAATGTTAGCAATTTCAGTATAACTTCCAGCAGAAATTTCCCTTCACTTTCTACCCTTTAATATTTCTCTCAGTGCACTAAGGCACTAAAAGTGCATAGATGGTTTATCTGAAGTTGTCTTGTATGGATTTGCTGCCATACAGCTTCCATCCATTTTCTGGCCTACCTAATGTATTTCAGGTTTGATGGGAGGGGAACTACAATCCATGCAATCAAGAACTAAGGAACCAATCCTGGGTGGAGTGCCAGCCTGTCAGAAAGTGCACTCATGCACTTCATTTCTATTTTTTTTTTATTAAAAAGTTGTAGAAGACAGAACAAAATGAAATAGGAGCAAAAGGGGCATTAATTCTAGGATACCTACAATAGTTTTCCTCAACCAAACTGTATCAAGTCTTTTTAATTCGGTATCAAATTTTTGATTTTTGATATTAATGAGTAACTATGGTATTTTTCAAGGTGTAGCTATTTAGCCACAATAATGATATATATTAATTTGCCACATGACGTTGTGTTCTAAAGTGAGGCATTTTAAAAATAAATATGGCTGGGTTTCAAGGAGCAAGAGTCCAAATATCAAAACAAAAGCCTTAAAACTAAGAGAATTCGAAGCCAACAATGATATCACCTATTAATCCATATCTTGAGGTTAGTGTATCCATGTCATTTTAGGAAGAAAATAAGCAATTATTCATGTTTTCTGATTCATTGTGAACAGAGCAAGCCATGAGTGAAGAGCTCAGTTCTAGAAGGCAGCTTATCCCTGCCGTTTTCACAGATGCAGCAGACCCGACAACGTAAGCAAATGTGAGAATAACCTCGAGAGATTAATTTTATTTTCTGTGGAGATGCTGCTGATTGGAGTTTTTGTTTTCCTTTCCTCCATTATCAAGTGGCCATACTTCAACAACTAATTAATGGATCGATAGTGTTAGGTTCCATTTAAAGTAATCAGTTTCAAACTACTTTGTCTTCCTCTCAGTTTAGACAAGTCTGTGTGTTAATGTGTGTTCCTTACGCTATTATAAAGTTTGTGATTGCATTTAACTGTGAACGTGTTACTGCACTCTGAGCCTGCATACAAATAAACTGAAATTTTAAATTGTTGTGTGCATTTGCAGTGGTCTACACATTCACAATAGATCTTTCATGCATGCATGTACACTTTTGGCAGTGTTCTATCTCCACAAACATATGTGAGGCTGTGAAAAGTGGTATGAGATGTGACTACTCCTTGTAATATGCTTACAAATAAAGCACTTCCACAAAAGGAAAAGAGTTGGGAACCGTCCCCATATAATGTCCGTTGGACAAAAGAAAAATGCAAAAGACTTGGATTCTGATCAAAAAGCATATACAGCAACTGACAATCGGTAACAGAAAAGTTGGAGTTTATATACATGGACAAAATGGAGGAAGGAAATGAATTGGCAGGAGATGACATCGCAACTGTTGGACGGATACAACGTCATCAAAGGGGGGCCGGAAGTGGTGTAAGGGAGGAAGTGATGTCATCAGATGGAGCAGAAAGTATTGTCATAGAAAGGAGCCAAAAGTGTTGTCATCGGAAGGTGCCGGAAATGACGTCTGGGCAGCCATCTTGGAACCCAGAAGTACGGTGTTTTATTTGTCTTCTTTTTATCTGACAAGAGAGAGAGAGAGAGAGAGGCGTTAGTACCGCAAATCAACCCCTTGTCTTGCGATGTTTGGGCTTGTTGACTGCCTCCTAAGTGCATGTGTGTGACATCATTATTATGCATCTGGTCCCATTGACTCCACATGACAGAGATACATTAAGCCCATCTTCTAATAGAAGACCTGGTGCTGCCACATAGGAAGAATTCAGCCAAAATAGCAAAGGAGAAGCATGTTCAGACTATTAGAAACAGACAAATGAAATCTGGAAGTATGCAGTGTGGTGCAACCTTAAACCCTCACTTCTGACACTATGCAACCATGAACAAATCACTTCACCTGTGAGGGCACCATTTAGAAAAACAAAAGAAATACAACTACAAATGTTGTAAGTCACCTTAAAGGTATCAGCCAAATAAGTAAATGATAATAATGTTGAGCTTAGATATTACAATAACACCAACCACTGTTAATTTTTGAGCTCAGTGTAATTTGTCTATCTTTTGTATTTAAATAGTTAGCAAACATTCAAATGACATGATTCAAACTAACTGTTACATGGATCTTAGAACATATATTGTCATTTTGATGTTGCTGATTTTTGCTCTCCTTCTATTGCAACAGTGGAAAACCTGACAGTATTTTTAAGGAAAATCAGGCTATTATTACACCGTGCAATACAAGCACTTCAAATTCCATACAATTATATATTGTCTAATTTTGCTTATTTTTCAGATTTATTTTTGTGTGTTTCTAATTTGTATCTTTCATTTATTATTTAAACAATTTAGGTCATTATTAGAATTTATATTTCTTCTTACTCTTTATTGAATTATTCATGTCAATACTCACTTGGTTACTAGGGCTATCTGTCATTGCCTTGATTCCCCGTGGACACATCTCAATTTGTGAAATAACAGACGTCATTTTATGTAGTGAGGGCTTGCATTGTCTCCTATCTCCGCTTAAAATCAAATAAAAGAATGACTGTTTAATTTTCTAAATGGAACTCTTTGGATTTAAGAATTTCAGGCTTTGACTTTGTTTTGCCTATAATTGAGAAAGCTTCACCCATCGAGTTTACCAAAGCCTGTTTTAAATATCATTTCTGTCTAGAATCTCCAAACCGCTGCCAAAGTAATTCCATCTACATATATACCTTTTTATAAATCGACACATGTATTCATTTGTCACGTGTACATGCACATCATATATGACATTTTAGAAATGGTCAGTTCAGTTTAGTAACATTTTGTGTACAGCAAAATAATACTAAAGGAAAAATGATAGTATTTTATTTTACTTCCTATAAAATAATACACACTTTTGTGTTGGTACGGAAAGAATTTCTTCACTAGCTCACGCTACTTGGATCCTATCTCAATTCCCGGCTCAGATTCATACTGTGTGAAGTTGGCATATCCTCCATATGGTTTCTCTCACAGTACAAAGGTATGCAATCTGTCGTGGCACCTGCCCATACACACCTGTGAATGTGCCCATCAATGCAGTAGAGAGTTGGCCGCCCACCTTCAACTGCATGACAACTACTGCAAAATTATCAGGCAGTTATCTTCAGTCAGAGTGTTATTTCTGGCCTAGACTCAGCCATCCAGTTTCTCTCTGACTAATAAACATAAATGAATAAATTAAATATTTTTCGCTTTTTACTGCATGGAGTGGCAGAGGTTTGAAATCACCAAGTCAGGAACCAGAAATGCTAAACAGGTAGAGATCAAACAATTAAGTGAACTTTAAGAGGGCAAATTTCAATGTTAGGAACTAGCAAAGTCAAAAACTGATATTTTCTAATGCTTATTCTTTTGTATAAAATGCATGAAGTCTTTGTTTTATTTATGCTATATTTTAGAGAGCACCTGATTCGTTCCTGAAAATGGATGCTCAAGTCAACAGCACAGTAAAATCCTGTTTTTTCCAGCTCAGGCGTATCGCCAAACTCAAGCCTATTCTGTCTAACCATCTCCTGGAATCAGTAATCCATGCATTTATTACGTCCCGGCTTGATTACTCTAATTCCTGCCTTTATGGTATCAGCAAAGCCACTCTTTCTAGACTACAACTGGTTCAAAATGCGGCTGCAAGGCTTCTAACAGGGAGTGGCAGAGGCCAACATATTACTCCAATTTTAAAAACCTTACATTGGCTAGATTCAGAATCGATTTTAAGATACTCATCCTAACTTATAAGGCATTAAATGGTCTAGCCCCCGCCTATTTGAGTGTTTTGCTTCATCGATACAATCCCCCTCGCGTTCTTAGATCCGCAGATCAGCTGCTTCTAACCGTTCCCAAGGCACGTTTCAAAGCTCGTGGTGAAAGGGCTTTCTCCGTCGGTGCACCCAGGCTCTGGAACTCCCTACCCTTAGTGGTTAGGCAAGCCACTTCAGTTGCCACATTCAAATTACGCTTAAAAACGCACTTCTTCACATTGGCTTTTAATTCTTAACTTGTTTCATTTTCTACTTGTTTTTCGCTATTTTCTCTATTTTATTGGGTCCTCTGACCTGTTTTTAGTTTCTTAGTTCAAATTCTCTCTTAATGTTTGCTTTTAATATTTTGTTTTTAGTCCTGTTTGTTTTAACTGTACAGCGCTTTGGTCGGTTGTAATGCTGCGTTTTAAGCGCTCAACAAATAAATATGGTATATGGTATGGTATAACACCCTCACCCTTAAATAAGGTTCCTTAAATAAAACATAAAAAATACAAAAAACACATCAAAAATTCTAAAAATCACTGTAGACCATGACACTCTCATGTTCTTTATATCAGTCTCAGTGCAAACATGCTTTTGACACTTGTCATGTAAATCAACTATTATTGGCCTGAAAAATGTGCTTGTATTTTAAAATTTTCTGAATCATCAGACCTGTATTTTTTATGTTTTTATTGCTTCTTGTATTCAATAATTTTAACTACTTATAACAATTCAGTTACATGAACAAAAATGGCTAAAACCCAATCCTTTTTTTATTTTATTCCATACAGTATATGTTTCATCTTTTTAAAGATAACTATGGATACAGAAAACAAATGAGTGCTAGTGACTTTATTTTCTTTTTTGATTAAAAATGACTGCATAATCACAGGCCACTGAATGGGTAATAATAGAAGAACAAGCTCTTTAAAATGTAAAAACTGCCAAGGGAATTCATTTGAAAATGTTACATAGAGAGTGGCAGAGAGAGGATGCGCTTGGAGGCTGTGGCTCCTCAGCTGGAACAGTTGAAAAAAAGCGAGATGAAATAAAGACCAGTAATTACTTGTATTCAAATTTCCTTAAACACAGCAAAGATAATCTTGAAAAGACTGCTTCCCAAAAATAAGATGCTGTGCTTCATTTCAAAGCTGCGCAGCAATTTTGCATTAGGAAGTGCCTCTGAAATGGCCCCTTCAGATGTGAAGAACAAATGCAGAGTTATTAAAGCGACTGATTTAAATGAGCTAAATCTTTCTATTTCACAAAAGGCAAGGAATAAAGCGAATTGCTCATTATCTTAGCAAGAGGTCACCTGAGGGAGTGCAGCAGAAAAAAGGAATGACAGGGAAAGAGAAGGTCAGGTCAAGTAAGAGGCGACTGGAGAGTTTTTTTTTTTCATATTTTTTCATTAATCAAGTCTACAGCATTTGTGCCAGATAGTTAGTGGAATTCCTTCATGCCAGGGCTGCTCAATTCATAATTAAGAATCCTTGACAGTGGTCAATCCACCATACTCCCATTTTATATCTACCACAGATATACCCGTGAGATTGTGGTAATGGTTCCTACTAATTTATTTTTATGAGAATTCTTCCACGTGTTTATGAGCCATGTGCAATGCAGTTGGAAGAACACAATAATAGTGCCAGTGAATATACTATATGCTTGTGTGATGGGTGGCTAAAGGGTTATCAGGCAGGAAAAGGTGGTAGAGTGCAATTACAGAGAGAGAGTGGGTAACACATACTTTCACATTATCATATCTGTGCAGGAAGAAATGCAGCACCATATGACAGTTGTGGAAAAAAGTCATTCACAAAGACCAGATGCAGAACAAATCTTTATTTATACACAGATATGCACAAATGTCTCTGTCCATGGAGTGAGCAATTAAACAATTCATTCTTTTTTATAATTATCTATTACCATTACCTTATTTAATACATCACATTTTTTAACTCGTAATATGTAGAATTCTATCATCTTAACCAATCAACTAATAGCCACCAGTAATTTCATATATATGTCGATTCTTCCATTATTCTAAACATCGCTTCATTGTTATGGGTATCATATGAATTTTCGCATTGATCTTATCACCGCTTCATAATAGGGTTGTTTAGGCTTTCCCACTAGCTTGTCCTCTCTTTTTAAGGGGATGTTCATTACTCATTTATTTAATTTTAACCTTAGTAATTAGTTGGTGGCTCCTCTAAGATAAGGGTAAAGGCCTGAAATGCCTAAACTTTAAACAACATTTAGTTAACCCTTTAGTTACATTGAATTATTATCCTTATATTTAATAACTCATTGTTTGTTTGATTTGTATTAAATTGAAATAATTATTATGTATTGATTGTATAGAATTTTAATCAATATTTGAATGTGCTGGTGGTAAAGTGAGGTCCACGGCTGATCGGCACCTTTTTAAATAAATATTCATCACACTCGGGGCTTTAAGGAAAGGGCATGGTAGCATGGCAGGAGTGGTTCTTGTGCGCAATGCAATCGCAGGAGTTCCTGCAGTTAAGTGCCCAGGTGCGGAATCACCCGTGCCTGTAATTGACACCGGGAGCTGCTAAATACCACACCTGTGCCATGTCCCCATTTATATAGAGTAGGGTGAGTGTGATGGGGGATTTGGAGAAAAAAAAGGGTGGTTATGTGGAGGGAAGGCAGGAGTGAGAGAGAGCAGGTATGTGCGAGAGGAAGCAGGGGGACACTTGGGGTGGCAGTGTTGGATTGCTCTAGCTGAGCATTACAGAAAACAAGATTGACCAGAAGTTGTGCCGCTCACCATTTAAGTCCGGGAAGGCAGTGGGAGTTGTGTTCATGGACGGGAAGGACCCAAACCTGGGTCTGGATCAGGAGCCCTGTGGTGAACCATGGAAGCTGCAGGGACCTGGACCTGGGGTTAAGCTGAGGAGGTTGCACCAAGACTCATTTTTAATGGATAGATTCCTGCCGACCAGTTTAAACTCGATTTTATTGGAAGTATTTATTGGGATTTTTAACCCCCACATTTTACACCTTGTTTTTTATGGATTATTTATTTATGAACTTGGAGAACTGTACTTTGGACACTGTTTTGATTTTTATTGTTTAATAAAATCACTGCACACTTTACACTTTCTCCTTGCTCCATATGTGATTTGTTGTTAACGGTTATGTTGATGGTATTGGGTTCAAGAGGCTCCCAAAATAGGAAGAGGGAGCATGGAGCAGGACCCACGCCGTCACAGTGCCCCCTCACTATACTCAGTGTCCTAGTCAATGAGGAGGGTCGCCAATACTGAACAGAAACAGTGTTGCAGTTTCACTGGAAACATGTGTTCAACCCAAGCATTAGAGGGAAGGTGACTGAGCAAGTGCCAGTTATGCCTGACCTCTATTGATGAAATAGGGTGAAGCAATGAGACGGTCAAAGAAATGTTTCCGATCACCTGGCCAACAGAAGGCAGCACAGAATCCTTGCCAAGTGCATGTCCACACTTTACTTATTTCCCTTCATCCCCTTATGTTGTAGCACATGACTCCAAAATAGAAGGAATAGATTTATGTTGTTGTTGTTTTTGGCTTTGTCTACCATTTCCATCCTTTTTTAAGTTATAATGCATTTTTATATATGCTTATTCCTTATCATTATGATGGTGATGTCATTGCATCATTATTTTGAAATGCAAGATTTTCAGTTCTTCCAAGATTTTCATTCAAGTGAAACTTCTCTACCATGGTTCATGATGTCATCATGCATCAGCTATTTAAGATGGCAGTGCAGTATGCAGAGTATTTTTACATTTTTATGTGTGTGTTCATGTTTAACTTTGGTTAGGGAATCTTTAAGTTAGTTTATTGTTGAATCTCTGTTTGCCCTTTAGATGATTTCACTACCACATTTAGTCTTTCTAGCTGTAGTGATACTACAATACAAAATGGTCAAAAGGGGTGAACAGACTTTCATATACCATTAGTCAGACCAGGCCTATTTGACTTCAAAACATGCCTCACCCCAGGCAGTCTGACCCCAAAGTTAAAAGACAGGCTTCAAGGCCTACATGGGCCCAAAATGGGTCTCAGACTTGTAACAATTACAAATAATTAAAATGCACAAAAATGCCCTTTAGGAGAGAGGATAACTGGAAACATCTGTCTTGAAAAGACAATAACCAAAGGCAGAGTAAAAATCCAGTCCAATATATACAACCTTGGAGCAACTCATGTCCTCAACTTCAATATAAAAGCTGTTCATTCTCTATAAAAAGGACATCATGGTGGCCCTACCTCTTGGGGTTCCACCGACAGACCACAAGGAATATAGGCAAACAGTATAAATATATAATGCATAATTATGAAACAATACATAAACATAACAAAAATTACATAAAAACAAAACACAAAAGAAAAGCAATAGTTTAAAAAATGACAAAATTAACCAAAAACAGAAAAACAAACATGAGATGGGGAAATTAATTCTGGCTGAAACAATACTAACTTTCTGGGTCCATACTTGTTTCTGACTAAGATTTTGCCTCACCCCTTAGAAAGAAGCTTCTTTTATCATCTGATCTTTCCTCAAAAACAATTATCAGTTCAGAGTGCCAGTTGGTCTGAACATAGCACAAAAGCTACACAAAAATTCTTTAAAGATGATGGCAGACCTTTACAGAGCCAGCCCTATTTCTGGAACTAATTCTGGACTTGGTCAGGAATGACCCTGAGAGAGGATTTAAATTCTCCTCATGTGCACTGTATTTTGAGTTTAGAGTTTTAGGTAAATTTAGCTGAGTGAGGAGAGGCCAGCCTGGAAAAAGAGAGACAAAAGGTGAAAGAGGTACATACAGTTTAGTTGCTGAAAGTGCTATTTTATGATGCAGATATTTGAGACAGGGTATAGACCTGGTACAGAATAGTAAGATATTTAGCTAATTAAACTAGATGACAACTGCCTAGAGGTTGAGCTATGTTGTGTTTGCTTTTGAGCAATTAATCAGTCTCAGCTTTTTTCTATCATCAGAACCTTTCACAAATTAATTAGGATTAAGGCAAAATTAGATGTGCTGCCTCCAGTTATAACTTTTAAATGAGCATCTTTGGCATTGAATGGAAAATGTTATATACTGTAAGCAAAGTGTTGTGTTCTGTACTGTTTTAGAATGAGTTAGTAGAACATGAAATAAGGCTGGAAATGACTAAGTGAAGGTTTAATGCTCACAAGTGTTGAGTGGAGAGATGGTATGGGGACATCTTTTGGTGAAGAAAAGAAGGCAGGGGTCTTCTTCTTCTTTTGGCTGCTCCCGTTAGGGGTCGCCACAGCGGATCATCTTCTTCCATATCTTTCTGTCCTCTGTATCTTGTTCTATTAAAAAGAAGGCAGAAGTAATCTGATCAAATGTAGTAAAAGGCAAAGAATAACTCAGTAGTGGTGTACTGGTATGGGAGGAGGCCAAAATGGATGGCAAAAATATACCTGGTAAAGCTGGTGGATGACAAAGGTGCTCAATGCTAGAGAAATAGGAGAAAGTAAATTTAGGTGGAGGGGCAGCAACCAACCAACTTACTTAAACTCAGTGAATTATTTACAGGTGGGAACTGCTTGTCTTTAAACACAGATAAAACAGAAATGTTAATTATTGGAGGGAATAATGCTGATTGCAACAATATTTTGTCATCATTTAATCAACTAGGAACTCTCTAATGACCCAGGCTGAGGTGCCTCTCAGTGTGTCCTGGAATGGACTGGAGTCCCATCGAAGATTGGTGTCTGTCTTACGCTTAACACTGCTGAGAAGGCCCTGACTCCATGTAATGTATAAACAGGTTAGACAATGCATGGATGGACAAGTTAAAATGTTCAATTACACAATGAAGTGTTATCTAGTGTCTAGTGTAACTGTGGATCAAGAAGCATTACTACCTTTCCATCTGCTAGATTAGCTGCCTCTTTCTGCCACTTCTGACGTGTCTGAAGATTCGGTAGGTAATACTTCAGAAAGCAAGACCAGAAACCATCTGCCAGCACCTGGCTGTGCCTCCATCTCCTTCTAGTCAAGAGATCTGATTCAGGATAGACAACCTGAGGAGGGGATGAGTCAGGCCGCCCCATAAGCAGATAGTTGAGGATCACTGGGTCAAGATCAGCTAAGTTGGAAGAAACATACACTAAAGGTTTTGCGTTTAAGATTCTTTCTACTTCCACTAGAATTGTCCTCAACACCTCTTCAGTAACTGTTTGGGACCCCAGGGTTATGTTAAGTGCAGTCTTTATTGAACGAATCTCCCGCTTCCGAGCACCACCAAAATATGGTGCACCTGGTGGATTGAACTGGAACCTAATTTTTTGTTTGTCCAGAAGCAACTTTGTTGTGCAGTACTCCTGGCTGCAGTGAAGATGATGCTTCTAGAGCCCTATAGCCTGCATAGCTTAAATCATAACCCTGTAAGTAACGCGGAGGGCGCAGCTGTCTTCTTGGATAGGTTGCTCCAGGTGCTGGTTTGAGTAAGGATACATGTTCCACAGTAACCACTTCGATCCGGCTCGAAGGACCACAAATTATTGGAAAGGAAGTTGAGAAGGCAGAATTGCAATATGCTGTAGTCGCTGTGGTGTATCAGTTAGAACACAGGAACTAATCCAACCATTTCAGGAACATTGCTTTAATGTTGAAATGCCAGAAATTCACATGAAGTAGAACAACTGTACAGGTAGGCGAGTATGTGAATGGTTATTTGGTCAACAAACGCACAAACTTAAACTTTCTCTAGTGGCTCCAGTAGTTCCGGCTTTCATGAGGTACATCTTGCAAACTCACATGCTCACTGCACACTCCACAGTTTTCATGTGACCATGCTTCAGCGCCTTAAAGGAAAACAAGCTTTTTTTATAAGTTCTACCCAGGAAAAGGTTTATAAATGTTTTAGTTGGGAAGGATGACAACTGTTTTATTTATTTTAGTTTATAAAATGCAGAACATCATAAGCCAATATGAAATAAATATTAATTTGGGATTCTTCTAATTATGTCAATCAGTCAGCATCACAGTATTGAAACAAATGCTATCTATGTATATCTGAAAATTGAACAATAGGAGTCCATCCATCCATCATAACACCAATGTGATGTAGATGAGGATTACTGGAGACTCTCAGGGTGTAGAGTATAATAATGAGCCGGACCTAAGGCAAACCTAGCACATACATCCAAGCAACCTCAGTGTTGGATAACTTTTTGTGAGTTTGACCCTGGAGAGATTTTTAATTTGCAACAATCCATGCCCATGAGTTTTAGTGGTTTGTTTTTCTACTTTTTACCTTTTTATCTTTTTCTCATTACTGTGCTAGGAAATCTAACGGGAGGTTGTATTGCATGTGGTTGGTAAAGATTTGACATTGCTCCTTTTATTTTCCTTTAACGGACAAAGAGGTTGAAGCTGTAAATTGAGGTGTTTCACAAGTAGCAAATTTGCTTCATTGCATAAAGTTACAGAAATGTTTCTTTCAGGAGGTCGCAGTTACAGGAGAGCTATTTGAATCATGTGAATGTCTTATACATTTACTTTATACGTGTAACTCACAATATCATGGATATCCCAAAAATTAAATGCAGACAGCATTAGTAAAGGTATCACAGTGGTTAGCTCTGCTGCCTCATAGAAACTGTCCTTAATGCTTGTCTGTGTGAAGATTGCACATTGTGTAGTCCTTTCTCTGGGATTCCAGATTTCTTTTCATGGTTTGCTAAATATGTGCTAGTCTGGTTTACAGATGATTTAAAATTGGTTAGTGACCACTGAGATGGCCTTTTGCTCTGTTCAGGGCTGTTCCCTGCCTTACTCCCAGTGCTGCTAGGACAGGCTCCATCACCCCATGAGCCTTAATGGGCTATATGCACAGGGTAGTGCGGAAGCACTTCTGGTGAAATCTCAGTAAGCTCAGTCACTTCTCTTTCTCCATACTGCAGCTGTGATTTTTGTTCAGTGGCAAGAATGTCCAAGTAAAAGAAGTTTAAGTTTCAGCGTACAGCTTCCAGTAAGTACAAAAAGGTATTTTGTTTTCATACATTTCCCTTTAATGCAAAAACCCAATCTAAAAGGACTGTCACTATCTGGAGTAAGAGCTTTGCAGCGTGCATTTTAAAAAAGAGGATTTTTGTGAGCCAAGGTCTGAGACAGAGAGGAGATACTCCAGTTGAGGAAACCATTTGAGATCCTAACAATGAAGCAGTGGTTTGGCATTCATTGTTTTGCCAGCTCAGAGACATTTGCTTTTATACGAGGTAAGACGTCCAGCAGATTCATGTTATTATGTATTGTAGCATCAACGCTGAGCGCAACAATGGGCTCTCTGCTCTTTACATGGTTCTTTGAGGTTGCTTGCTATCCTTAAAAGGATTGCTTGCCTTTGGAAAAAGTGTGTGGGACTGTGCAGAGTTGTCATTTTTATTGGCACTCCTGCTATTGATGATGTAATGCCTGCTAATTTTTGTTGACTCATCTCTGGCTGATATAACTTGTCCAGCACTGTTGCAGTATTAAGCTTACATACATATTCACTTGTCCCTGAATAAAGTTTAATGATGAAGCCTAATATAATCACATATTTGTCCCATGTAAGTTCATAGTAGACATAAGTTTTTCATACATCTGGTTCTTACCTTTGTAATTGTGGATATAATTTGAAGCATATACTGTAGTTTAAAGCCCTTTTCCTTTTTGGCTCCTGACATTTGGCACAATGTTTGAATAATGTGACTTAAGTCGTTTACTGTAAGTCTGGGCAGATCTAAAAACTGATGGGTGAAAAAACGCCATAGCTAATCCATTTTGATATCGGCACCAGAAGTGTAGCAGCTGGCTGATGTGGAATCCAGAAGAGAGTGTACATACTGTATAGCCTATTGTATGCAGGAATGAAAATGTTATCCTACTTCAATGGAGGGGCATGATGTGATTTTACAGTATGACTGAAAACAATGGTAATTGAGTTAACATGTCATTTATATACAATCATGAAATTTATTTATTTATTTTTTTAACATTTTATTGAATTTATTAACATCATGTAACATTTCATTTAATCATGTCAAATTTGACAAAACCACTCATGAGCAAGATAGCAAGGCCAACAGCCAGAGTAAAACTTTAAGAATAGAAAAAAAGGAAGAAAATCCTTTACCCCCAATATAAATACTTATTCTAAAATGTTATTGATTAGATCCTGCCAGGTTTTAAAAAAGTTTTGAACAGATCCTCTAAGTGAGAATTAGATTTTCCCAATTTCAAATAGTATATAATATCAGTTTCCCAATGACTTAAAAGAGGTGGCTAGGATTCCTCCAGTTGAGCAAGATTAGTCCATGTGCCAATAGTGAAGTAAACAAGGTCAACAGAAGACAGTTTACAGGAATTAATAAGGAATAGACTCCCTCTGCCTAAGGCACCATGCCGGTGCAGATATAACTCTTTCCAAAGTTCCAAAACTTTGTCATTGGCAGCCAAATGGAATAAATGGAACTTTGGAAGCACCTATCGTATATACTCATGTTTAAATTCTCCCATGGATAAGTCGGGACTTGATTTTACCATATAACTTCTGGTATTTTATAATGTCAGTTGTATAAGTTGAATGCAGAAAACTCACGCTATTGGTCCAAGAGATTATGATATGCTAACGCCCACCTGAGAGAGTAACCACGGAGCACGCTGCCTTTTTTTCTATGTATTGTGCCTACGTGACAACACGGTAATACCCGAATTATTCCGAAGTGACGTTTGCACTGTTTTGTGTTTTTTGTATCTCACACCCTCATACAACTTTATCGTAAGAGCATCCCTTAACTACGATGAAGTATGAAATATAGTATGAAGTATGAAAAATATGAAGTTGGTTTTAAATTAAAAGTCCTTGAAGTGTCAAAAAAAATTAGTAACTGCGCTGCTGCAACAAAATTTGTGTGATTGCTAAACTGGTGCAAGATTGGAGGAGGCAAGAAGATGTGCGTTAGATGTAAAAATAAAATTCAAGTGTCGTATTTTCGTATCATGATCGATTTTTCGGGTTTCAAGACCCGACTTATGTGCAAGTATATACAGTAATCACCTTTGTTTTGAGCATGTGAAGCCTTTTCTTTAATACACATCTGTTTTACTTATTCAAAATGAAAACCGGTAACAGAATGCACTGAAAAACAAACAGAGACTGTGGAAAAATTCTGATATTGACCATATTAATTCTGTCTATGGATGTTTATTAGTCCTGTTGAAAAGGTCTTATCTAGTTTGGCCCAGAAGAGAACTGAAGCTTTGTTTAACAGAGCCTTTGAAGGTGGGTGTGAGTGCACTACTAAGGTAAGTACATTTATTTGAAACTGTAAAAGGGAACTATTCACATTAAGACCATTGAACAAAAGTGTTCACTTTTTGTTATTAGTGCAAACTTTTATAATAAACAAATCATGTACGCTTTTAATCACTTAGTTGAAATCAAGCTTCAGAACTAATGACAAGTGATACATGCTCATTGCTAAAGGTAGTGTGAAGTGGCATTTAGTGATCCTGTAACATTGGGACTGAGAAATGTTCTTCATGCTGGCTGCTAACTTTCAATAAGCTCCACTCAGATGTTTATTCCTGGGCTTCATTCTCTCTTGTGTCTGTGGCCCACTGGTCAATTTATACATCACCAATGTATTTGGAAGGGGAAGTAAGATTGCACTGTTAAAGCCTTGGTGCCTAACAAATTTTGAGGTTAGTGCGATCAAAATTTTGTTATCATGACTTAAATATCCAGTATTTTACTGCCCTGATATTTAAAACTTAAAATAAGTTTTCACACTTAGCTTAGATGAGCTGTGCAGCACAAAATGATATGCAAATAACAGGAAACAAAAGGCAGAAGTCTTGCTCAATATTTGACAATGGAGGTGAAGGTCATACTTTCAAATTAAATATGGAAAATAATCTGCATACTTCTTTAATAACAGACAACAATATTAAATTTAAAATGTCATTATGTATTCATTATTAATTTGAAATGTGAAGATGCAATATAATTAGTATGTATATTATGATTGATCCTTTTATGTCAGAACCCATTTAATTAAAAATGTTTGCAGTAATTATGCCACTAATATGTTTCATTTAATAATTATATATATACAGTATATTCATAAGAGTGGAAACTGCAAGTTTAATACTGTGTAAACTTTAGTAAGAAAATGAGTGCTCATGTGTTTGTATTGGAAACTTTCTAAATGATTCACTGAATTAATTTTAAAACCTTAGAAAAAGTCTTTCCATAAAAAGTAAAAAAGGTTGATTTGGTCATTTGTAGAAGCTTTGATTGACTGGTGTAAAAGTAACTTAATCTAATTTCCAAAATATTGATAAAATACATACACTTAAACTGAAAAAGCTCAGCTCTTTAAACCTTTTCTCACAATTTATCCCATGTAGCCCTGGAATCAGCCTTGTCGCTCTTCTCTGGACTTTTTCTAGTGCTGCTACATCTTTTTTGTAGTCTGGAGAGCAAAACTGCACACAGTACTCCAGATGAGTTATAAAGCTACAGTATATAAACATTCTGTTAGTCTTCTAATTCTGAACACTGTCTGGAAGTTGACAGTGTCAAGTCCACTATGACTCCTAAATCCTTCTCATCAGGTGAACTTTCACATTGATTACTTACAATTCAAATCATCTTAGATGGGCAGCACAGTTATTACTATATAATTGTGTTGAACAGCTGGCCATACTACAGCCTTGAATAGGGTCCATAACTGGGAGGACAGTTGTCTCTTTAAATGGGAATCTAAAAAAATGCTATGGAGACTTATCCCTTTAACAGATACTCAGGGTTGCAGAGGAAACCAGACGTTGACAGCAGGAGAATCCAATGATGAACAGATCCTGACCACAAAAGTAATTCTTGAGACGTGGACAGAAGTGAAATGGCAATATATTTTATAAGGAGTTTAAATCTACTGTTCATCTGCAGTCAAAGCAAACTTCATCATTACAACACAGGCCATATTAACTTTTCCATAGACACAGTGGTACTCTCAAAGACAGTGTGTTGCTTTCAAAGCAACAAGCCCTGTATTACTAATGATCTAAAAAGTCTACTGAATGAAAAAAGAAGCACATTCAAATCTGGTGATAAGGATGCACAGCAAGTGCTGTAGAATAAGCTGAGTAAAGGAAAGGACGCTTACAAAGCTAAAATACAAAAAAACTCACTCAGAATAATGTGAAGGATGTCTGGAATACACTGGGTATAAGTACAGGACTCAAGCAATCCAGGGCTCAGGTGCTTGAAGCTAATGCCCTGAATCAATTTTTTTAATAGATTTCCCTCCCACTGCCACCTTCTTCCAATGACCAGTCCAACTACACCACTACTACTACATCAACAACTCCTACTACCTCAATGGGAATGGCCAGTGACAAGTGCACCTCTGACCATCAGCGTGGACTGTCCATAATTGAAGACTAAGTAAAGAGACAGCTGAGAAAGCTACACACACCAAAAGTTGTGGGACCAGATGGAGTCAGTCCTTGAGTTCTTAAGGCTTGTGCTGATCCATTTTGTGGCATTGCATCTCACTTGTTCAGTCTGTTATTAAGGATGCAAAAAAGTGCTGCTGTTAAGGAAAACATCCTACATTGTTCCTGATCAAAGAAGGCAGACATCTCTTCACTTAATTAGTACAGAGCAGTGGCACTTACTTCTCACGTCATGAAGATTTTTTACGAGGCTGGTCTTGGACTTTATGAGTCCTCTTGAGAAGACCTCCTGGACACACTGAAGTTTGCATAATAGACAAAGATTGGAGTGGAAGATGAAATTATCTATCTGTTCCACATCCGCACCACAAGGTTCAGTCCTGCTTCCTTTTCACGTTATTTTGTACACCTCCGACTCTAAGTATAACACCAGGTAATGTCACTTGCAGAAATCCTCCGATGATTCTGCGTTATGGGATGTATTAATAAAGTGGATAAGAAAAAGTATATGGGTGAGGTGGAGAACTTTGTTTCTTGGAACCAAAAGAATTATCTGCATCTTAACATCAGCAAAACCAAGGAAATGGTTATCAACTTTCACCTCATCAATGAGCCTCTATGCTTAAGCACTATAGAGGGAATGGATATAGAGGTGGTGCACTGCTACAAGTACTTTGGTTCCACATCAATGACAAGTTGAACTGGTCTTATTATACTGAGGAACTATATAAGAAAGGGCAGAGCAGGCTATTTTACCTTAGGAGACTGTGTTCCTTTAATGTGGGTAGTGACACCCATCAAATCTTCTACAACTCTGTGATATCCAGTGAGATTTTCTATGCTGCCATGTGCTAGACTGGTAACATTACTTAAAGAATGGCCCATCAAATCAACAAGCTAATTAAAGAGGCAGGTTCAGTTATGGGACATACTCTCGATCCCCTGGAGATAGTAGCGAAGCAGAGAATGAAAATGAATCCGAGTGCCATTATGGACAACACTAAACATTTACTGTCTGACACACTTGCAATGAGTACTTTCAGGTAACAAATTATAGAGCCAAAGTGTGTCAAGAAACACTGCTGGGGCTCCTTTAATGCTAACAGCAATACGTCTACATAATGTCTTACTGTGAATGACTGCCAAGTCAGAAGTTTTCTTTCATTTTAATTTTCTTCTTTCTTAAGACCAAAGTGTGTGTGTCTATTTATTTATTTAATTGCTTACTTATCTACCTATAGGGTGGTCCAGATCTAACTATGGAATTATTGCATTGCATTGCATTAAAAGTTGCATAGGTAGATCTGGACCACCCTGTATTTATGTATTTATGAGCTTCTGTAAAAACCCAAATTTCACCCTGGGGACAAATACAGTTAGTCAGTCAGTCAGTCAGTCAGTCAGTCCGGACGGATGATCGACCGTATTTACACGTGTACCACTCGCCCTTGTGTAAGATGCTCGCCCTAATTTTTACAAGGAAAATCGAGAAAAAATTTTTTGCCCTGTGTACGACGCTCGTTGTGATTGTATAGGAAGTGTTTAGGGCACGTTTTCCGCGAAATGCCCTTCTGTTTTTGTTGCATGATGAAAGTTTTTCTTTCTTCCATCGCACGAGCGAGCATGAGAGAGAGAGTGTGTGATTCGAGAAAGCATGTGCGCGCGTGCGAGCGAGCGAGCAAGCAAGCGAGAGAGCCCAAGCAGAAGTAGATATTACAGAAAAAAATTTCCTCGTGTATGACACACACCTGATTTTCTAATGATAATTTTCGGGAAAAAATGTGCGCGTGGTACACGTGTAAATACGGTATCTATCTATCTATCTATGTTCAATAAATAAATGAAAAAAAACAAAAACTGAGGTAGTTTGGTTTCGATATGAAAAGAAATTTTTAAATTATACTTTGGTTTAGCATCTTGGTGCTACATAATTTCAGTTTTTAGTAAATGAACTATGTCTGCCTTTTGAGTAGTCTTCAGGATTGTTCTAAAAACAATAACCATTTTCCTTTAGTTAAATATTACTTTAAAATAAACTTGGCCATATGGACATGCTTATCTTTTAAATGATATTTATAGAAGTAGAAATGAATAGACACAGAGAGAAAAGAGGTGAGAGGAAGAGTAATGGTGTTTTTTACATCAGAGTTAGTCAAAAGGAAAAACTTCCTCCTGCATTAGTTAGGAAGAGAGCCATTTGAGAGCCCCACAACAACAGAAGATTATGTAGTCCTATCAACTTTGTGTTCTCTTTTGATTATCATTCATTTGTGTGTGATTTAGCCTTTTGAAATTAATACTTCCTTTCTGAAATTTTGATTCCTTTGTATTCACCCAAGCACTACCTAAACCTGTTTACATTAATCATATAACATATATCAGCCAAAAGGTATGAACCAGCACAGGACATGGGCAACTTTTAAATTATTTCATTGTTCCCAATATCTCAAGATTGTAGAAGATCACTATTCATTTTCATTACATACTAGCTGTCCTTTGCGGCTCCACCCGCGTAGTAGTGAAACAGGACAAACTTTAAAAATCAATAAACAAAAAGGTAGATAGCTAAGGTGCACTCCAAAACGTGGCCAGAGGTAGAGCGATTTGAACAGAAGCTGGCGAGTGAGTAAGGAGAGCCCCACTGGGCTCCCCACTCCTCTCCCCTCAACCCGAAGCCTCTCTCTTGGATAAGTGCAAATAAGTCGCTCCTGAAAGCGAACTATGATACTTAGCGCGATGACAGAAGTCATAAAATCAACCGGAATGTTCAAGCAAATTATAGAAAAAAACCCAATCTAAATCCATTAAGTACTTCTATCGCGAAAAGTGGACAGACAGTTGGATTTTATATACAGTGCATCCGGAAAGTATTCACAGCGCCTCACTTTTTCCACATTTTGTTATGTTACAGCCTTATTCCAAAATGGATTAAATTCATTTTTTTCCTCAGAATTCTACACACAACACCCCATAATGACAACGTGAACAAAGTTTACTTGATGTTTTTGCAAATTTATTAAAAATAAAAAAATTGAGAAAGCACATGTACATAAGTATTCACAGCCTTTGCCATGAAGCTCAAAATTGAGCTCAGGTGCATTCTGTTTCCCCTGATCATCCTTGAGATGTTTCTGCAGCTTAATTGGAGTCCAACTGTGGTAAATTCAGTTGATTGGACATGATTTGGAAAGGCACACACCTGTCTACATAAGGTCCCACAGTTGACAGTTCATGTCAGAGAACAAACCAAGCATGAAGTCAAAGGAATTGTCTGTAGACCTCCGAGACAGGATTGTCTCGAGGCACAAATCTGGGGAAGGTTACAGAAAAATTTCTGCTGCTTTGAAGGTCCCAATGAGCACAGTGGCCTCAATCATCCGTAAGTGGAAGAAGTTCTAAACCACCAGGACTCTTCCTAGAGCTGGCCAGCCATCTAAACTGAGCGATCGGGGGAGAAGAGCCTTAGTCAGGGAGGTGACCAAGAACCCGATGGTTACTCTGTCAGAGCTCCAGAGGTCCTCTGTGGAGAGAGGAGAACCTTCAAGAAGGACAACCATCTATGCAGCAATCCACCAATCAGGCCTGTATGGTAGAGTGGCCAGACGGAAGCCACTCCTTAGTAAAAGGCACCTGGCAGCCCGCGTGGAGTTTGCCAAAAGGCACCTGAAGGACTCTCAGACCATGAGAAAGAAAATTCTCTGGTCTGATGAGACAAAGATTGAACTCTTTGGTGTGAATGCCAGGCATCACGTTTGGAGGAAACCAGGCACCGCTCATCACCAGGCCAATACCATCCCTACAGTGAAGCATGGTGGTGGCAGCATCATGCTGTGGGGATATTTTTCAGCGGCAGGAACTGGGAAACTAGTCAGGATAAAGGGAAGATGACTGCAGCAATGTACAGAGACACTCTGGATGAAAACCTGCTCCAGAGCGCTCTTGACCTCAGACTGGGGCGACGGTTCATCTTTCAGCAGGACAACAACCCTAAGCACACATCCAAGATATCAAAGGAGTGGCTTCAGGACAACTCTGTGAATGTCCTTGAGTGGCCCAGCCAGAGCCCAGACTTGAATCCGATTGAACATCTCTGAAGAGATCTTAAAATGGCTGTGCACCGATGCTTCCCATCCAACCTGATGGAGCTTGAGAGGTGCTGCAAAGAGGAATGGGCGAAACTGGCCAAGGATAGGTGTGCCAAGCTTGTGGCATCATATTCAAAAAGACTTCAGGCTATAATTGCTGCCAAAGGTGCATCGACAAAGTATTGAGCAAAGGCTGTGAATACTTATGTACATGTGATTTCTCAGTTTTTTTATTTTTAATAAATTTGCAAAAACCTCAAGAAACTTTTTTCACGTTGTCATTATGGGGTGTTGTGTGTAGAATTCTGAGGAAAAAAATGAATTTAATCCATTTTGGAATAAAGCTGTAACATAACAAAATGTGGAAAAAGTGATGCGCTGTAAATACTTTCCGGATGCACTGTATACTGTAAAGAGATATCAGTCAGACCACACTCTCAAAACTCACCAAACGATTGTTTTCTCCCTCAAGAGAAAAGAAGACCGTTGGATGTTTAACCTTAGGAGCATAGCCATATTTGAGCAGGATGTTTATCTGCCTTCCTCTTTATTTACTTCCTGTCTCTCTAATAGAGACAACATATCTGTGTCCTCCAGAATCAAGGAAACTGCTAACTGAATGTCTAAATACTCTATCTGAAATATGAAAAGAGACTGTAGCTAGTTGCTTAAGAATACTTTGTCACTTTGGAGAGAGAAAGTGAGCAAACACAGTCCTAGGTCCCATTCTATTTTATATCCTACATTTGTATAAAATGTGCCACTGAGTCAAATAGTTTTTCAGTAGCAAAAGGGAGACAAAATACCAGAAAGTGCATGCGGCGCACACAATTCTAACACGCCCTCTCACTACCCATGAAAAAGAAAGCTACATGACAGAACTATGCAAAGATAGCAAGAGTTTGTTTTATCCCCTGACTCTGAATAAGGAGTATGGACACCTAGCTACTTAAAATAGCTCCTAACTGAGTAGTAAAACATCACAGTCTTGTAAAATATGTGAATAGATATCACCAGTGATAGTTCAACAAAAGACTAAAGTGCTAAAGGCCATGTGCAAAGTAATGTGGTTCAAAACAATTTAGTAATTGAAATAATAATAATAATATTGCACTTTAAATGTTAAGAGAACAGAGTCTGGCTTTAATCAAAAGGACCAAAAGAGTTAATGATCTGACCAAGCTTCCGTATCCAAACTGCTTAAATTATGACACTTTTAAGGACACCATGGAAACCAAAATCTGCCCTTCCGATACTTCTTTCTTTCACTATGAAAGTATTGTCTCGGTCATGGAATAAATGCATTGTCTCACTTACCCAAGCAGAACACTGTCTTCTCATCTGCAGTAACGTTTACAGAGCAGTGCTTAATTAAACCTTTTGGGAAGCCTTTATGTATCTTGACACATTATTTACAAAGGGAAGTCTCACTCATATCACTATTATGTGGCTCCCAGTTGTCATTGGAATTCACATAGCCTCTTGATCCTGTGGCCTGTAGCATGGCCTTCAATTCATTCATTAGAAGACTACCACCTTCTTTCATTTTACTGAAATATTAAATTATTTTCACCATAAAATTAGATACCAATCTATGTTTTCCTATTTCTGTAAGTGGCGATTTGTTTTTTAGAAAAGTGCTTTCACGCCCCTACACTCATCTACAAAAGCTCTCTCATTCTAGAGGCTTTTAATCTAAAGTATTAAGTGCTGGATAATT
The DNA here is from genome assembly GCF_900747795.2 of Erpetoichthys calabaricus. Lineage (NCBI taxonomy): Eukaryota > Metazoa > Chordata > Cladistia > Polypteriformes > Polypteridae > Erpetoichthys > Erpetoichthys calabaricus. The sequence continues at coordinate 93,695,732 of NC_041394.2, forward strand.
TTATCAGACAGCTTGCTAAAGCTCTTAAAGGCTGACAGGGTTGGCGTGCAAACACACACAACACTTAGCATGCTTTTTCCAGCAATAAAATTAGGAGCCCCAAATCAAGAGCAAAATAAGAGTACAATAAAAAGAAGAACCATGTCTAAGAGAAAAAGATGATTCCCATCTGAATAGCTTGATTGGCAATTGTGATAAATTCCTTTAATTACTATTGACTCCAGGGAGTCTTTAAATTGTTACATTGTTGCTAATGTGACAGGTTTTCATGTACTTAAAAAGAAAAATCACTGAGCTTCAATGTCCTTTGGTGGCTATTACAATCACTAGCACATCTGGTGGGGTCTGCCAAGTAAATCGCTGCTGGTGGCAATCACATTTATTATTCAGGGTCCTGGGTTTGACATGGCATTTCACCTTAAATGTCGTCAAAATTAGGTGCTCCAGCTCTAAATAGAATTTTTACAGTACCTGCAGATGGTCTTTTCCTTCAGGGTGCCAGGAGCCAATTATAAGAAAAGGATGTTAGTTCTACAGAAAAACAAAATCTGTGATCGTAGGTGACATTAAAAAAAATGTGTGGAAAGAGTAAAGTTTTAAAATATGATCAGCTTCTCCTGGATGTCCTCATCTGGTATCTGGTGGAAAGTTTAAATGCAGCATATATGTTGAACTTGAAGGACAGTACATTAAGTGGGAAGCTGACATTAATTCTACTCTTCATCACCAAATTCTAACAGTAAAAAATACAGATAACTGTGAAATATTAGCTTTGTAAATCAATCTGGTACCTGTATTTTCGTCAGGCATGCCACATATATAACACATTCAGAATTTGGACAGACATTTATATGCTTGAAGAGTTAATTCTAGGATGAAAAATATAAGTAAGAGTTTCACTGATGGTTGTACCTGTAGAGTCAACAGGATAAATGGGTACTTTATCCTTTTGCCCTCAAATTATTGCACTATCCAACACATACTTTTCCACCTATGAAATGTTGTAAAATTAAAGTGTTTTTATCCCTAAGTGTCACAAGCAGGTAGCACCTAAAAATAAAAATATTAACAAATATGCCACTACATTAACTTGCTTTCATCAGTGACAAGGTGACAAAAAATGTCTTAGTTTAAAAAATCGAACACTAGCCTAATAAATGAAAAAGTTAGTGGTAGAATTATATTGAGCTTTATTCCCTGACACTAATGCAGTCCGTGTGGGTACCTGCCTACTTAACTAGCTCCTAAATGACCTAAAAGTGAAAAGGCAACTGCCTTAAACAAACAAAGGAAAAGCAGAGCAACCAGTGATGATGTGTTCTTAAAAATACAAAGGAAATAATGTACAAAAGCATTGGCATAGATAAAGAAATAATTAGAAATAATTAATAATTTAAAAATAATTAATAATTAAGACATTTCATATCAAAATGATTCTGAGGTTTCCATAAAAAGAAGGTCTGACAATCTGGTAATGCTTCCAGGTTTGCTTATATAGCAAGCAAAAATGTTTGCCAAGATGCCTAAGTACACCCCATGGCTGACATTTAAGGACTCTAGAAACAAAATAAATGGCAAATAAAATAAGGAAGTTTTTTTTTTTAACAGAAAGAATTGATGATTGTTTATAGACTGTATAAACAATGTGTGGAGTACGTCCAAAGAGGTTATGCTCAACCTTTATAATGCACTGGTGAGGCCTCATCTTGAGTACTGTGTGCAGTTTTGGTTTTTTGCATTGTAATTCAGATACAGACTTTCTTAATATTTCAGTATAAACAAGATTACTGTAGGAGGTAGGGCCTAAAACCTTCACATGATGTGTCTCTTAGGCTAAAGAATCAGTCTCAGGCTGAAGACCTACTACTTTTTCATGGTGTGTACCTTTAAAGTTAGCAAATATTCTATTCATAAAAAAAAAATGTCTCTGCAATTTTGATCAAACAAAATATTGCTGATCACTTATTCCATTTTTTTTCATCTTGGAACCTTTTTGAAACCGAATTGAACAAGATGGAAGAAAGGCAGAAAAAGTGTTCCAAAAATGCAGTATAAACAAGAAGTGTGGCTTCTCCTCTACTCCTCCAAAACCAAGGCATTTGACTGCCAGACAATTAGATCATTTGGTGTTTTCATGTTAGCCTACCACTAATGTGACATGTTCCATTGTTATGACTTCACAACTCTTAAGATAAAGAAGCCATTTTAATTTAGGTCAATAGGTTTAACCTCTGATCCTTTCAGTAACTCTAATAAATCATAACCCCCCAAGTACACATATTACAAATATGACACTGTAAATGTATTAGCAATACTTTATTCTGTTTGCACTGTCTCAAATTAATCTGCTTCATTTGTTTCATAATTTTAGAAGATATTTTTTAAGCAATTATTTATACATATCAATAAATTCTGGTGACCATTCTGAACCTCTTGGCAAAACAGAGAGAAATTCATAGAGAACCCTGTTGACTGAAGTGTATTATGCTACGCGTTTGTGATGGTGTGGATTGACTCCACACACCCAGTTATTCTACAGAGCTTCTTAACACTAGAATTACCAAAGCCTACGAAAAAACGCGTAATCCGGCCCACCTTAAATCCCTTCGCACCTCTCCGTTGGCGTCTTTTGTGTTGTAAATGTGTCGATCAGCAAAAGCAGCACGCAGCCTACTATACCATCCCCCCCCCCAACTGCCGCAGAAAGGGCAGAAAGTTCTCTCAGTACAAGTATGTTTACCTGGATGTGAGTTGTATAAGGTAAATAATATATTGTTATTTGGAACACATGAAATTTATGTGTGTTCCATGTCTACAATAATCTATGTAAACACATTGTTAAAAGAGAAATGTTTTTCATGTTTTAGTAATAATTGACAAAATGTAGACATGAAGTGTATAATATGCGAAGCCTGAAGTCCAAATATCAAATAAACACTTTCACAAAAGGTACAAGTATAACAAAACAAGCGCGCTTTTATTGAAAAATATGACTGCAGAAAAAGAACCCGCATTAGGGTGCAACATTGTTATGCCCTTAATACGACTGCTTTGGTGGTGCAGCGGTAAGAGGCGTAAAGGCGAAAGATGGCACCGTTCGGATGCAGCAACAGGTCGGGCGTCATCCTGCAAGTCAGTCTGCCCCACACGTGTCCTTCAGAGAAAAAGCATGGCTTATAGAGCTCACCAACATATAGTGCAAAGTCCTGTTTGTAATTGTTTTGTGATGGTCTTTATATAAAAATATTTATATGTTACTTATATAAAAGCCAGATCGAATGTTATTTACCTTGATTTATTTACTTATCTTCTTACAGCATAAAGTCACAAGTAGACTGCAGAACTTCCTCTGTTTGATCGACATGGGCATGCTCACAAAGTACAGATAGTATCAAGTGAGCACCAGATATTTTCAACCACACAGTAACTGAAAAGGGGCTCCATACCTATACATAATTTCTGATACATATTAGTTCTGTTTTATAGTTGCACTTGGGAAAAATGGAAATTTGAGACTTTATAGAAATATACTTTCAGTTTGGTCTTAACACTAGAATTACCAGAGCCTACGAAAAAACTCGTAGATCCGTCCCACCTTAAATCGCTTCTCACCTCTCCATCAGCGTCCTTTGTCCTGTAAATGTGTGGATAAGCAGCAAACAGCAAATAGCCTGCTATCACATCCTTCCACCCCGCACAATTTTCTCAGCCCAAGTCTGTTTACCTGCATGTCAGTTGCTTGGAGTTGTATAGAGTGAGAAGTCAAGCAAAATGACACCTTTTATAAATACTATATCATTGCATTTCATGTGTGTTCCGTGTCTACAATGATCTATGTAAACACATCGTTAAAACAGAAACATTTTTCATGTTTTAGTAATAATTGACAAAATGTATACATGAAATGTATAATGTGTGAAGCCTGAATTCCAAATATCAAAGAAACACTTTCACAACGGTATCAACTTTTGACTAGTAATCAAAACTTCACGGGTTCGTTTTGAGAACTGAGTTGCTCTTATTCTTACTATTTTAGAATAAAAACATACATTTGATTTCAGTCTGTAACAGCCAGTGTAAATGTATGTTACTTGTAAAGGTTAGTTTTGTTTTTTTTTTTTAATTCAGTTTTATTCTCTCAGCCGCGTTCACGATCCCAACCAAACCCCGCCCCGCATTTGACACTGCTGTTTTCACATAGACGCGCAATAACAGAGGTAAACTCAAATCATGACGACGGTTCTACATCGGATCAAGAATGCACTTTTGCCATCACTGTACTTTGTATATGTACATGAGAAGCTCTGCATTCTACTTGTGACTTTATGCTGTAGGAGGTAAGTAAATAAATAAAGGTAAATGGTAAATAACATTCGATCTGGCTCTTACATACAAAGGACGGTGTATGTAAGGACGGTGCATATGCCCAAAACATTAACATTTATATGTTACTTACATAAAAGCCAGATCGAATGTTATTTACCTATTTACCTTTATTTATTTACTTACAAGTGCACTTTCATTCAAGAATTTAACCGAAGAAAAAAGAAAGCAGGTTACGGTAGGCGGCTGATACGATAGTTTGCGTGGTGCAATGCTAAGAACTGCTGCCTTCCAATCAAGTAAGGTGGGACGGATCTTTGAGTTTTTTTGTAGGCTCTGGTAATTCTAGTGTTAAACACAAAGACATATCGCTTGTTCTTGCAGTTTGTCACAAATACATTATCACTGGCATTTAAAACGTATATTGAAGTCAAAAGGTCTATTTTGTCATAAGGTCTATAACAACATTGGGGAAATTATTGTGTTTATACAGCAACAATTGCAAAGCTCAGGTCCCCATTGCCCAGCCTTCGGCAATCCTGGGTCTCCACGCTGAGCTGCATACATCTCCAGCCGTCAGTCCCTCAGCATCTGGAGGAACACTGCATATTGGGCTTCTCCTACTACCAGGCAAATACCCAGTAGGAGTGCCACTGCCACAGCCTCACTCATTTCGCCACAGGCGCTCTCTCCATCTCCATCTCTGCCTCTTTTCCATTCTTTAACCTCCTTCGTGTTACCCTTCTCACTCGCTGGCTAGTCTATTGTCTCTTCTTCCTCCATTCATGTTTTTTTTTATTGTGCCTCTGTGGGAGAAGTGCCTCAATCGTGAACCGCAGAAAGCCAATGAAGCAATTGAGTTAGACCACGCCCTCATGTGCAGGTGCATCTCTCCACAATAACTTCACCAATTCCCCACAACTGCACGAGCACACACACCCACGTAGATTTCAAATGAGCTGCTAATTTTCCTGCCGTGGACCTGCTATACCACAGTGTTGAAAAATATGAAAAATATTGAAATGTCCTCAAATGAGGTCCCAAAGGTATGTTACTTTGAGTGTGTGTATGGGTAAAAACTACCAATATTGTCAATATTCTGAGGTCTTTGGACCCAAGTAATAGTCAAGTTGTATGAGATCTAAAATGTTTCTTGGGTAAAGAAATAACGTGAATAGAATTGGCAAACTTGGCTGGGCTGAATAGTGTATTCTCATAAGAATTTTTCTAAACTACAGAAAAGTTCTTTCAGATAAAAACAGGTAAGAACATATGTGTTTTCATGTCGAGGATGAAGAAAAGATGGGAATTGGGCTTTAGCGGTGACCACTCCGTCTCTTTGAAATAGCTTATCTTATATGAAGTCTGCCCTGAAATTAGTTATTTTAGGTCATGAAATACATTTCTTTTCGCTTGCCTTTGACCCAGTAATATGTTAAGCATTATGTTTGTATATGTTGGTTCATGTATGTTCATGATGAAGAGTGTATATGTGTGTGTGTATTTTAAGTATATCTTTTATGTTCAGTTTCTCATGATTGTGGTTTTCTTATTTGTATATATATATTTTAATTGTTTCTTTTAACTATCTTGTATAGCACTTTGATTCAGTTTAGACTATTTTTAATGAACCTTCTAAATAAAGTTTGACTTTAACCAGAAAATCAATTGGCTGGTAAACAATTTATCAAATCAAAATGTATGCATTAAATGATAGTCTGGATCTGTTAAAGACAGATTGGCTTTACTGCCCCCTTTCAAATGAACCCTATCAATGGTAGAACCATTGGTATCTTGTATTTTTGACCTTGTGCACCAACTTCACCACCTATTTTAAAAGATGGCGTCGTTTGTTTATCCAGCCTAGTGCAGCAGGACTTACCCAAATGGATCGCAGTGCGGAGTTTCAAAAGAGGCTAGAGAGATCACGTGCCTCACTATGTCCTGTGATGTTGTGGGTCGGCTCTACGCCACCAGGTCCTTCTAGGGATCCTCATAACCTTGGCAATAACATACCCGAGTGTTGAGCCAGTGGATGAGGGCACAACACACAGAGCAAGGGGTTGGTGCAAAAGTGCTCCAGTACTTTTATTAAAACCATCAAAACAAGTGTACAAAACAAAGTGTAGTGCTCAAAACTCTTCAATAAATAATCCTCCAAAACAGTGATTGTCTATGATTTAAAAATCCAGATAAAAATAAGATTAAAACCAACAGCCATCATGTCATTCATATTCTGTCAGATAAGCCCATCACCTCTCTAATTCTGTCTCTTCAGTTCACCCATTGCTTGCTCAGCCGGTAGAGACACAAGCAGCAGCAGTCCTCACCACCCAACCCCAGTCTTAGTTGACTCCAAGTGACACTAGACAGATCGCTCAGGGTCGGTTGTCATCCAGTCTTCCTTCTCGCACCATTGGCATACCTCGAATCCCTGGGGTAGAACGCTAAATTGATCATTCTCACTTCTCAACAATTAAGCAGTGGGGACGATCCAACCCTAGAGTGCTAATCCTTCGCTCCCTTGCGTGCCTATGACCGTGCTGCCTCGCACCCACACTGCCTGGCTCCATGATGCTGTTCTCATGGCTGTCTCTCTCTCTCATTTTTTTTCCTCCCTTTCTATCCCTTGCAGGCTCCTCTTATACAAATGCTCCTCACGAGGCACAGGTGTGAACACACCGTGCCCTCCGAGGAATAAATGAGACACCTGTCTGACGTGTTCACTCACATGTGTCTTCATGATAAAGCAGGCACCCTCAGCTGTTCTCTGAGTGAAGCACACTCGCACCCGATTGGAGCCTGCACTCTTGTGGGTTGTGATTATTTATTTAAAGTCAGCACAGCGCCACGGACCACTTATCACATTTCCTTATCAGTTTCAATGTTCTAGCCCTATAAGAAGACTTGTGACTCTCAGACAACACTACATTCATCTGTCTTCTGCCAGACTTTCTTCCCAACTCTTTAAAAGGGTCACCACAGCCTTTGCTTTCCATCTGTACTTACCCACAAAGAGAGAAACTTGCTCCTTCAATGATCCTTGAAAGGGATAAACCTGCTGACACCTGTTCCCACATTAAATAGGGTGTTTCTCATCATGGACCCCAAACCTTTTCGCTTCTTGGTGCTTTATCTCCAGGATGGATTGACTGAAAAGTCAATCCAAAGGCTTCTGGGCTTTTTCAGAATTAGGTACATTACGTATGTTGTGCTTTAATGTTATTTATTGTTGTGGTTTCATTAGCAAACTCTTAGTACGCTTAATGTATATTTGTGAACAGGTACATCAACACAGTATAGGCATAGTGTCTTTCTCCATCCTCGCCTTGAAGGGCTTTTAAAATATGTACAGTTGTGCCATGCTGTGTCATACTAGATGGAATTAGAAAAAAAGAGGAAAAACGCAGTGCTGCCCCTTGATATATTTTTCATTCTTTTCGTTTTACTAAAAGAAAAGGAAATTTCAAAGTGTCCATATACTAGCTGCCTTTTCTTTTCTTTCCCTTTTTTGCTCGCAGTTCACAGATCAAAGCACAAATGATTTTTGTTGCACTTCTCGTTGAAGTTGCCTCTTGGAGAAATACTTTGATCCTCAATTGTTAACAAAATGGCCTTTCTTCACTTCTACTCTCCGTTTCAAAGAATGTCATCTTCATGCTCTCACGCCAGCATTTGCATCCAGACAGAAGTAGAGTACTTGTGACAAATGAAAGTTTCTGTCTTTTCTTTTCTCATTCTGCCTCTAATGCACCTCAGAATTTGACATTTATGCATAGAGAGTGATTCAGCACAGAGTAAATCTGCTTTTGGTTGCCCCCCCAGGGACTGAAATCCTTTTAGTTTTGTGATGTTTTCCTGAAGTTAAAGAGCCCATTATTTGTCTTGAAATGTAGCGCTGGAACTTTTGCGGATTTGCATAAATATCTTGACGCAAATTGATAAAGCCTAAAAATACTGCAGTGTAACATTGCTAAATTTCCAGTCTTCGGCAGCATGTGTTTGCTGCAGAGGCCGCTTTGGTGTTGACACTTAAAAGTAAAACTCTTGACCCTAGATCAGACCTCATGAATTAAATTACTCACTCGGTATGATGAGCTTTGGTGTGCTTTAGCTTCCTGTTCACTTCCATTTTTCTGCCCAGCATATCCAGAGAGGCTGCATCTCCCTGTGCTGTGTGGAGTTTGTATGTTCTCCCTATGTCTGAATGGGTCTCCTCCCATATTCAAAAGACCAGCATATTAGGTGGATTAGCAACACTGAGTTGGCTTATATGTGTGTGTGTGTGTTCACCATGTGAAGGACTTGTACCCTTTCAAGAGGCTTATTCCTAACTTGTTCCTCCAGCCCCACGCAACCCTGCTCAGGATTAAGCAGGCTTACAAAATGGTATGGCATATTCAGCAACAGCAAAGAGAGAATCCTGGGAACACTTTATCTTTGTTTTTTATGCTTCATGTGTATTGCTTCTCAGTATCACCAAATTGCAACACTTTGCCCACCAAAATGGCTACACCTGATTGCCAAACAATACAATAAATTAATACCGACAGTGTGTGAAGTTACATTAGGGTGGAATGCGCTCACATGGTATTTGCAGAAACAAATTGTGAATTTTAAAGAGTTCTGTTGTGTTTAAGACATAGCCTGCTCATTATAGCTCTCTGTGTTCAATTATTAGCCACTTCAAAATGAAGTTTACACTCCATGTTTATCCTGCTGTGGAAAGAAGAGCAAAATTTTTAAATCCAGCAGAGTTTAGGTGTTTTTGCATGTTTTGTTGATATGGACCATAAATTTCAGTCTCTTTGAAATGTCATTATAAATTAAATGATCTGCCAGAACTGCTGATGAATGGAGCTCCTTCAGATAAGTTAATGATGTGCAGATACTAAATAGGGAATGGTGGTGTTGTTTGGGGAGGGGGGTTGTTGTTTTTTCTGTGTAAATCAAGTTAATCATCTGATGACACAGTATGTTTTGAGCACAGAGTGAGCACTTTACTTCACTTACTAAGTTCTGCTTTCAAAACATCTTGCTGTGACCCAAAACAGTTAATTATGTGCTGCCTTATACTTTACATTTGAAGGCCTGCAAGCTTGCACCCTGAGCTCTGAATACTTACATTAACATTTCCTTTAATAGCCATTTCTTCTTACTATGATGTGGCATGGGTTAATGAGTGCGTCCATTACTGAGATACTGTAGCTGTTGGCTGTGCGACTCATTAGGAGGCGGTGTGGAATGATGAGTGTGATGTCACAGCTTCCTACTGTTTATTTTAGTGCAATAGAAACTGGATCATCTAGAATATTAATATATATATATATATATATATATATATATATATATATATATATATATATATATATATATATATATATATATATCTACACAGTCTTAGGCATTTTTTTATTTTCTATATCTGCCTTTATTTGCTAGGCAGTGACAAAAGAATCCATATTTTCATAAATTATATATATTAGGTGAAATAAGGTTTGAAAGGCAAACGTAATTTGAAACATGAAGCAGAGTTATAAATCTTTAAATAAACATTATTCAGGTAATCAGCATTCAACAATAATGGAGCAAAACCGATATTCAAAGTCAAAAACGGGGAGGACAAATGACTTTTGTTGTACTTCTCACTGAAGTTGCCTCTTGGAGGAGTACTTTAATTCTCAATCATTAATAAATTAGCAAACTCATTTTGATATGTAATCTTTTAATTTATTTTACTTCTTTTCTAAAGGCAGTGAAAGGTCTTTCCTTTTTAACCTTAAAATTCAGATAAGCACAGCAAGGTTCTTGTAGTAAATAGTTTGGCGACTTAGAAGTAAATGCCAAAAGCCTTTTCCAATGGCTAAAAGAATCAATTAACAAAATAAAAAAGGGATTGTTTTATCAGTAGATTTGTGAAAAATATAAAAGTAACCCCCAAAGAATATTAAGAATCTGATTCAGGTGCTCAGACAGCCAAGGCACTAACAAAGAAAAGGCATGAACAAGCCCTGGATAAGATACCAATCCACTAAAAATGTAATAAAGTACTAGACATACCACTGTGTAAATTGTTCATTACTACCTGAGAATGAAGTTAGGGTACTAATGGATATTTTAAGCCGTATAAATGTTTGAAAACAAATACTAAATGACACTTAGTACCATTATTGGAATAGAGTATAAAATGAGATCAAATACTACTTTTTCCTCATTTTTCTTATATGCTTTTCATTCAGCCCATTATTTATTCTGTCAAGAATTATCCTCTTAATAGGAAATATATGTGGTAGTGTGTCATCTGTCTGAATGAAGTTTATTGTTTTATTTTATGGAAATATATTTCTATGGCTATGGCCTTTTACACTTCAAGAATCAACAGAAAATCCTCTTTAAATTCTACTTTTATAACCTAACATTTTTTAAAACAATTTGATATATTTAAATTAAGTAACTTCATTTGGACCTACATACATCTAAAATGTATAACGGATTAGATAATCCAGTGATAGAACAATCACAGTCTGTTGTTGCATCCAATTTAATTTGTTACAGCAAATAAATTATCCTAACAGCTCAGAAATTAGTGATATTAGTAGGATGAACCTTACCAGGGGGAGCAGAATTGCTTTGGTGGTTCCTTGACTTGGTTAGATAGAAAACCTAAAATTCCATATTTTTGATTAATCCTGAATATTGCTGGAGAATTTTTTCTTTAATGTACTTTAGTATTTAAACTAAAGTCAAGTGTATTTTCTATGGAGAGGGCTAAAACAGTGCTATCCAACTTCTTTTCTAGTAGTAAAAAACATTAAATGGGAGACTCCAATGTTAGATTTAGATCATTCTCACTGTGGCATCTGTGAGAATTTCTTTGGGAGTTTAGAGCTTTCTGCAGGCTGATAACTAGAGCATAGAACAGGGCAGACCTAACAAAGACCTTGGAAAGAGACAGAGCAACAGGAAAACTGCCATTGCATGCAGAAGGGTACCGCCAGAAGTCAGAATGCCATGTAGTCATAATTGGTGTCTGATAAAGAGAAAAACCAGTGGCACCAGTAGAGAGGAGAGAGCCATGGAATGTTTGGAAGCGTGTGCTGTTCTCCCAGGATACTTTTCAGCAGGTGAATCAGCAGTTGACATAAATTCCTAAAACATCTGGGGGCCTTTATAAAAGACTGTTGAAAGACCTAACAGAGTGCATGCAATCATACTAGGGGATTTGGGACCAGGTTCCCACTTTAAGAAGTCAGATAGCAGGAGTCTCAGAAATTGTGCAATTTTGCAATTTAGGGAGATTCTATTGGTGATGTCACCATGACACCATTTTGGATTTCTGTTGTTACAATGCCATGTGCTATAAAGGTGAGTTTTGAACTTGCACAGCTTGTGTGTGTGACATCATAGCTGAAATTGGTTTTCTTAGACTAGGTTCTGGTGTCTGGCCTAAATATTATGCAGATTTTTCTTAAGTGTTTAACAAACCAAAGGAATTCTTATAATGGTGCAGTGAGGTGACTGCTAAGTGCTTCTTTACTAAAGGCATAACCATAAGCATGTCTGTAGCTATATTAAATGTATTCTGGGTAATGACTGAGTGGCTGAGAGGAAGAGTGTTTTATGATTTTCCAACAGATAGATTGCTAGGATTAAACAAATAGAGGTACTGTATGTTAACCAAGAGAACAATGTATGTTAAGCAAGAGTCTTTAACCAAAGTCTTATTCACAGCTTTTGCTTATAGTCATGTTGAAACTGTCACCAAAGCAGTTATTTACTTTATAAAAGCCATTACCAAATGCACAATGTTATCCACAATTCTTGTCTGAAATTAAACTAAGCCATTAACAACTAAATCTATTATTTGTTTCTTCTTGATTTGAGATAGTATTAAGCTATCACAGATTGCTACTTTGTTGCTTCAAAGTGTGTGCAATGCCACCATTTATTATGTCACCATCTGCCTGCATAGCTAACAAAAAGCATCCTTGCCATCACCAAAATAGGTGATTCCCATTATGTAATACTCCAAATGCAGCCACCTTTGAAAAGAAGCCCAAAAGTAAGCAATTAAATCATGAAAAAATGATAACATTTTATAAAGCAACAAGTTATGATAGTAACAGTAATTGCAAATATTTCCAAATTAGATAAAATGAAGAATGAATAAGGAAGTTCTTAAATTAAGTTCTGATAAATAACAATAGAGATAACTGCAAAAGTAATTTAATACAGTAGTTAATCATGTGTGCTTAATTAATTCTGATGAATAATATATTCTTCCATCTGTTTACATCTTTAGTTTTTGCTGGCTTTTACTTTACTTTTTTAAATTTTACTTTATTTTTTTAGATTGTCATTATAATAACTTAAATCAAACAATTCAGAACAGTAACCTCCACCATTTATATCAAAGTGTGAGAAATATGTAATTCATATTTGAGACGAGGGCAAGCAGAAGATGACCTTCTAAGGTCCTGAGCAATGAATACTTTGAACAGATTAGTTAAAGGATTAGTCAAATTTATTTCTTCATAATTAATGTAATAATAATTTACCACATGAAATTGTGTTCTAAAGTGTAACATATTTTTAGATTAAAAAATATGTTACACTTTAGAACACAATTTCATGTGGTAAATAATACTTCTTGTTGTGGTTTAAAAAGGATTGAAAACAAAACCATTAGACCTACCAAATACTTTAGTTTTGAAGCACCAGAGGTTGTGTTCCGTGCATCTGATGTATATTTGTGATAGCAAAGCGAAAGCAGAAGTAATACATTGTTATCACAGATTCTTTATAGTATTTTTTTGAGGTAAGAGTACGTGTCCTATTCGCTTGTCTGCTCAAAGTGGCCATTGTAGATGCAGACACCAATCACTAGATATCCATTGCCCCTCTGCAGCAACAGGCTTTGTAATTCCCTCCCTGTGTCTCTTCAGTGCTCTTTAATCAATTTTCCTGTTATGCCAAGGCATGTAACAAATGACGCTCTGCACAAAAGTATATATAGAATATTGAGTGTTGGTTGAGATATGTTGGGGAGTTGTGGGGGCTGCTTCTTGCCTATTAAATTCTGTGCTGTTATATTTTTAGATAGCACTGGAGAAAATAACAGTTTAAGTGTACTTTGCTTTTGTTACAACAAATCAGAACTGAACACACTAGATTTTTTATCACAGCTTTTACATTTTTCAAAGCTACAATGTAATAAAATGGAGTACCACAAACCATAGATCCGTTATGATGCAGTAGTGTTAGCTGCTTGAGCCGACATACAGATTCAGTCTATTGATTTTGTGCTCGTGGAAAGTTTAGTACTTGTACTTTAGTACTCTTTTGTCTTCACTTGCTTTTTATCTTAGTGTTTAGGTTCGGGTTATTAAATAGGATTTTCTTGGTGAACAACTTTTGCAACTGTTTTCTGACAACAATCACAATTAAGCCCTCCGTTAAAAGTAATAATAATAATAATAATAATAATAATAATACATTTTATTTATATAGCACTTTCACATGCTCAAGGTGCTTCACAGAGTCTCAGAAAGAAACAGCAGGTATATGTAACATTGGATACAAATGTTTCCTGAATAGAACACTAAAACAGATAGGTACAAGATACACAAATCACTAAATAGAATAGAAGACAATAAACCAGAGTAAAATACTAAATTCAACACTAAAGAAAAGCCTAGGAAATAAAATCATTTGTCATATAACACAGACACAAATTATACTGAGCATCTAGACACATAGGAAGACTGAAAGATGGGGGCAGAATGTCATTAAGTTAACAGCCTCCCTAAACAGATGAGTGCTAAGTTGTTTTTTAAAAGAATGAATTGAGTCAGTTGATCTACTTAATTTCGGGAGGTGCTATACAGCTGAAGGCCCTCTTACCCATAGAGTGCAGGTTAGTGTGGGGGCACAACAAGATTGCCAGAATCAGAGAACCTTAGTTGGCAAACAAGAGCGTAGTTATGGAGAAGGTCACTGATGCACTCCAGTGCAAGGCCATTTAAAGCTTTGTAAGTTATTAACAGAATTTTATATTCAATCCTGTAAGACACAGGGAGCCAGTGGAGGTGAAGCAGGATGGGTATTATGTGCTCGCTGTTGCTGGTTTGTGTAAGGACTCTTGCAGCATAGTTTTGAATTAACTGAAGCTGTGATATAAGATTAGAAGCAAGTGTAAGAGCCAATCTTAGAAAGCTAAAGTTTTGAGTTAAACTTATATTAATGTTTGCTTAATTTGAATAGAATAGAATTTCTTCCATAGTCATAGACAATGGTGTGGTCTTTTCCCCCTATAAGTTAGTAAGAGATAGAACCTTCTTGCTATAACTGAGAAACAGTGTGATACTAGATTCTGTTGTGTTTAGAACACGTCCCAGTAAACAGGGACTTGAAAGACCCATTTTCTACTCAGAGATGGGATAAGCATACAGTTTTCTGATCGTCTATAAATGGTTCAGAAATGTTTTGAAATGGTTCAGAAATGATAAGTGATTAGTAACAATTTAAGATGTAACAAGATTAAGCTTAGAACTGAACTTTTCTTATTATAAATTTTTCATTTTTGCTATTTTAATTTTCCTTTTTTTGTGTGAACTGTTTTATTTTGAAAGTTAACTAAACACTTAAAAACGAAGATATTTTGTCTGTGGAATCATTTCTGCGTGACAGGGCTTTGTTGAATCCCATTTTTTAAGTTAGAGCTGCTGAACTTTGGTAACCTTGGGAAAACACAGCTACAGCAAGTAACTATTTTTGGTACTGTATAAAGTTTACCTTTGTTAATCAGTTTATTTTTCAGATTTCAGAAAAATAAATCATTTAATTTTGTTTGTGAAGTAAATGCACATCTCCCAGTCAGTATCACAAAACATTGTGCCACTGCAAAATTTCTGGCAGTTGGCTTGGGAAAGAAGACAGGCAGCCAGTTTGGAAACTGGAGTCTCTGAGGCTTGGGCAGTGTGGTGACTCTGAGGCTAAGTATCTGTGCTGGTATCCAGTAGGTTGCCGGTTTCAAATCCCCGTCACTGCAAAAAGAGAACCTACTCTGCCTGGGCCCTTGAGCAAGACCCTTAACCTGCAATTACTCCAGGGGCGCTGTACAATGGATGACCCTGCGCTCTGACCCCAAGGGGTATGCGAAAACGAACAAATTCCTAATACAAGAAATTGTATAAGGTGAAATAAAGAACAAAAAAAAAAAAATCAGATGGGAAGTGGCTGTCCATAGTGCAGGTTTTTGGCCTTTTTCATATTTCTTTCATGTTTTTTGTAATTGGCATAACATTCATCACACATAATAAAAGAGTGTGAGTAAATTTAAGTGAGTTTTTTTGGTGATTACTGTCTAGGTGTTTTCACAGCAGAGATAACAATTCACACCTGGGCAGCAACTCTCAGTAATGCTAACAACAGTGGAAGGAGAGTATTATTTGAAGTGAAAATGAAATGAGAGAGGAAATTATTCCTCCTGGGGGAAGTATAGGCATTTGAGGGACAAAAGCAGTGAGGCGAAGCGTACACATGGTGTTGTTTTAAAATAGATGAATATTACAAAAATGTTTGTTTTGTGTTTTTTTTTTCCCAAAAATGATATTGATATGCTGTTTTACAATATAAATGCAATCTCAAGATGAGGTTCAGTACTTGATGGCATTCTTGAAAGATTGATGTATTTGGTACGTTTTAAGGCTTTTGAGTCCTTTTGAATTGGTGACCCTTGAACCCCAATTTGAAAACTTCAAGTTACAAGCATGGTATTTTTTGCATTTATAAAAAATGCTTTATTTAAGAGATCATTTTAATGTGGCAAATAATTATATACAATGATTCTGAAAAAATAACTTCAACTTCAAAAACACCAAATTTATGCTTAAATATGCAAAATAATTGTTCCTTTGTTTTTTAACTTGATGGGTCTATATGCAATGGTGTACACTAATTATATATTTTTACATTACATTTTTAGCAACACATTAGAAAGGTATTTCTAAAATCTCAGAGCACAAAATTGCAATGTACAGAAATTCTAGTTTTATGTGTTGATCAGAGTTCAATGGAAAGGTTTTGTGCAGATTGGAGTAAATGGTACGTCATTTTTAAATTGTTAAAAAATTAATTTACGTTCATATTTGGGAGATATTATATATTAACAATACATAATAAAGGTTGAATGATCAAAAGAAGCTGTAAAATATTACTTAAATTAATGAAACAATTAAAACTTTATTAGTATTGATGCAATGAAACACCCAAACCTAACTTTTCAATTTAAATTTAAATAAGATGCATCTGACATTGGGATCAGAGTGGTTTTGCCTAATAGGTCTGTTCATTTTTTCAAGTAAATTATAAGCACCAAGGAAAATAAGATGTAATTAACCTGGAGGTACTAGTGGTGAATTTAGCTTTAAATAAGCAAAGATGTTTAATGAAGAAAGGTTGAACAGACCCATTTAAATAGAGACAAGAATTTAACTTGTTAAAACATTATTAAGAGTGATTATGAAACCAGTAAAATCTTCTGATGAATGTATTTTTTATTCTTGCCATGTTGGGTGTAAAAATTTAAAAGAAAAAAAAAAATTTTAAAGAAAATGCTGATTTCATACTGAAGAATAATAAGACTATGAGGGCAATAATGTTGGAGGGAAGATTTTAAGATCTTGTAATTCTTTGAAAGGTCTGTCAAACAAGACTGAAAGGAAAATCTAATCCCCTTTAGATTAAATGAAAAACAAGTTTCTATTTGACCAGTGCTTCAGTTATTACTTTAGAGTCTACTGTTCCCAGCATTAATCTCTTGGTGATGAATATGAAAATGGTGTTGGCCACAGCATGTGTGAGGCTAGAGACAACCAGTAATACCTTTAGAAAGATTGCTGATCACAAGCAAAGAGTTCCTATATGTTTTTTTTTTTTGGCTTAAGGTTTGGCTCTTCATTAATAGTTTATGGAATTTTTTTCTCCTTTCAGATTTCGCTGTAATTTGTCTTACAGCGGTACTGCAGAGGCCCTTCTCATTAGGGCTACTTGTGGTAAACTGGGTTTAACCTCCTGTCCTAAATCAGCAGAAACCTTGCTTTTATTAACAGTTAATTATTGAACTCTCTGCCATGAAGATTAACAGATCTTCCTCTATTAAATTTTATAGCTGGCCCTCAGTTGTAGCTCAGGACCAAAAGTGGAAGTCCTCCAAGGATTAATTGAATAGAAATTATTATTTCATGGTTCCCTCCCGTATTTATCAACCTTTATTTCAGTACTCTTGAAAAGACTTTTTTTTTTTCCTTGGGATAACACTGGGTTGCAGTAGTGGTCCCCAGATGTTAAGTTTTCTTTTGATTCTTTGTGTTCTTTTACAGGGATGTTGTTTGTGTATATCTAACATACATTTTGGTTTCAGAAAATCACTGTTAGTTTTATTGTATAGTAATTGCTTAAAAATATTATCACAAAAATGCCAGTCCCCATTTTCACAGATTCATATACAATTTTTGTAAGTGGAACAACTACAGATGCAGTAGCTTTAAAGAGTTATTTGTCATTTCATTTGGATTTATATTTGTCATTACTTAAACCTGCTATTTCTTATAATGTCATGTTGTGGTTTCATACCTTCCCTTGTAGTTGTTGATATCTGTAAAATCTCAGTGTCAGATTCTGATAAAACATCTTCATGCTGAATGCATATTGTTCATTTTTTGACTCAGGCTTCAGCAAAGATTTTGAACACTTGTGGTGCCTGCCACATAAAAAGAATTGGAACTAAAGCAAAAGTATGTTTTTAAATATCTTTAAAAGTAGATCACAAGAAGTAGTTGCCTAATAACTATATACTGAAGGCTGGTATGTAAATTTTGGAAAAAATAACACCAAATGTAAAAATAAAATCAATTACTTTACCTCTGTCTATCCTGCTATGGGCAGGCGCCCTGTCTAGGTTTTGTTCCTGCCTTGTGTCCTATGATTGCCAGGATGGGCTCCAGCTACCCTGTGGCCCTACCCTGGATAAGTTGTTTAGGAAAATGGCAATGACCTCTGTCCACCATTAACAATCGCTTATATTTGAAGAGAGTCTGAAATCATTGGTATAATGCTAAATGCATTGTATTTGGACTGTTTCTTTATGTTTATTTTTTTTCTTTTGTTTATAGTTTGTGTATTGCATGTATTTATGTGCCTAAATGTATTATCATTAGTTTGGAACCATGGTCTACTGGGGAACAATCATTTTAAAAAACTGCTGGCTTCTGGTTAATTTTGAGTAAATATACACTAAAACAATACCATAGCTTTTTTGAATAACCTCTAAAACAGCGCTCCCCAACAGGGCCCCAGTGGCTGCAGGTTTTCATTCTAACCCTTTTCTTAATTAGTGCACTTTTTTGCTGCTAATTAACTTCTTTTGAATTAATTTTAATTGACTTGTTTTTTTAAGATTTGTTCCCCTGAATTTCTTCATAGTTCCTCTGAATTGCTTCATTTTTTTTCTTAGATGGCACCCAAACTGCTCCACTGACAGACTGAGGAGATCGTTCCTCCCCCACACTATGTGACTCTTCAGTTCCACCCGGGGGGGTAAACGTTAACATTATACAAAGTTTTTGTCTGTTTTACCTGCATTTTTATCACTCTTTAATTTAATATTGTTTTTTATCAGTATGCTGCTGCTGGAGTATGTGAATTTCCCCTTGGGATTAATAAAGTATCTATCTATCTATCTATCTATCTATCTATCTATCTATCTATCTATCTATCTATCTATCTATCAAACAGAAAAGAAATGTGAAGTGAGTGAGCCAACAGAAGACCAACTAAGTCAGGGCCTCAAACCCCAGCCAATTTCATTCCAATCAGTTGCTTAATTAGGTGCCGAGTCTTATCATTAATTAAACCCATCCTTTAATTCCATGGCTTGTTGTTGCTCTCGTTCTGCAATAGCAGACATTTCTGAAATTGTTGATTTTCTCTTTTCTAAGAGCACTGTTTAAATGTTTTGGGTACCTGTGCAGATTAGCATTCCTGTGACATTTACCTTTCTTCATTTTCAGATAGTTTATGATGATCACAGTTTGCTGGTCATGTTTTGGCTCATTTTGTATCTCATTATTGTTTGGCTGCTAATTAAGGAAAAAGAAACAATTAAGGAGTCTGAGTCTTCAAGAGCAAGTCAATTAAAATTAATTCAAAAGAAGTTAATTAGCAGCAAAAACAGGACACTAATTAAGAAAAGGGTTAGAATGAAAACCTGTAGCCACTGGGTGGCTCCAGGACCGGAGTTGGGGACCCCTGCTCTAAAAACTTTGAAGAAATCTTGACTTAGATTGTGTATTTTATTTTTAAATATACTCATATACTTTTCATTTGTATACTCAAGTACTCGTAAACATCGTCGAGTCATTTGTAGTGAAAGGCTCATTACCACTGGATAATCAATGTTCAGGGCATTCCTTGTGATTCACTGAATGTGCTTAGAGGTGTTGCCAAGTTCTTTTGAGATTATTGTGTTTTGTTGATTCTTTGGATTTTTTTACTTTAATGATCCATTTTTGACTTCACCTTCTGGATTTGTGTTTTTGGAACTTGTTTGCAATGGATTGCCTTTGTTGTTTAAGGCATCTCCTTCTGGGCCTTTTGTGCTCTTTGGAGCTCCATTGTTTCAGAGCATTTTTGTAAAATAAATATGTTTATTTATAAAGATTCTACATTTGCCCATTATTGCTTCAAGCCAAAGGTTAATGGATCCTTCTACTGTTGGTTTGCTACAGTATTTAGAACTTGATGCTTAGGTATTCTCTAGTTCATGTCTGTTATGGCATAAAAATCAGAATTGTGCACTGATTGGCTGAGATTAGACACACTTTAAAACTTTAGTGGTTATTCTTTAATCCATTTCTGAGTTCTCTAGTTACCACATTTTTTCTGCCCATTTTCTGTGGTTAACATCTAGCGATCTGGCTATAGTCACATAACTTTTGCTTTGTTTTACCAAGTTTCCTGCACTGCTTATTGACTACAGTTCTGCTTCTTGTCATGAACTTTAATTGGTTACAGTCTTTCCAGTAACAACCTTTTATTTTGACTTTTTTAAACCACCTTCTGATTTCCATTATTTTATAAAATTGCTACAGCCCTGTGTAGTCAGTACACTGGGGTTCTGACTATGTCATCTAAAGATGCATGGTCTTTCCCACAAGAGGTCCCAGTTGGCCACAAAGTGTTTGATCTTTTCAAAATTGGCAAGGGTCAGGAAATGACTGGCAGGATTTTTTCCTTGAAGGACTGAAAATAGAACAAGAAGCTCAGCTTCAACACCTTCCACTTGTGGCGATAAATATTGTGCATCCCAGCATGCAGCACTATTGTCTCAAAAATCTTGTCTCAAGTTAGGTAGGGCTCTGGTATTAATACTTACAACATGTGCACCAGGAAAGCAGGACACAAAGGTTTAGTGGTAAGATGGCAGAACATTTAGGTGCAAACAATTGAAGATCCAAAAGTGAGAACATCTCTAAGTTCTGCTGGGAAGGTGTAGGGACTGAAGAAGTTTAAAACTGTCTCTTATTGTTAAGACAGCCTGATGAGGTAAACTAGAATGAGGCCTCCTCTTGCAATGTGGATACTTTAAAAACTCTACTGTGGATAGGAGCTGGGGTAAAGCTGACTCAGCATGGGGTCCAAGTGGCACGTTCTTGAGTCAGTGTTGTAGGGACAGCTCTGGCTCTGGAGGAAATGCCTTGTGCTGCTTCCAATTCCTAAATTGGAAGTGACACCAAAGATAATAGGAGGTTTACAGGCACATTTCTCAAATATATACTGTATATGGTAAGTTAATTGACCTCTATAGATTGAACCAGCAAGACTCAACGTGGGTATGTCCACTAGGGTTCCCCTCAGTGGCCTCATGATTAATCTAAGACCGGTACCTTGGTCTGAGGAAGTAGTATAAATATGCATGTGGGTGGCCAGAACAATGAATACAGCAGGGTAAGCTTATCAGGGAATGGAATGCTGGTGAATAACTGATGTGGTAATGTTAAGTCTTCTGAAATAAAGTCTACTGTTTTACATGAAAGATTTGTTTTTAATGTGAAGAAAAAGATTTATTTATGAAATTATCTGAGTTACAGTCACAAGAAAGCTCCCTGTAAAACTCTTTTTCTGCAGCCTTTCATGGATTACTCTCTCTCTCTCATAAAACTTCCACAGGACTGCTAAAAACATAAATATAAATCTTATCAGTCAAAACATTAAACATAGGAAAATATATCATTCCTTTGAAACAGCAATCTTTGTCAAACTGGGAAAATAAAGTACGACTTACAACATTAGAATATTTCCGAATGGGGCTCAGTCCTGGGGTTCCTAAGGAACAATTGAACCCACACTTAAATAGAGCAGCATGACTGGCAGGGGGGGGGGGGGGACTTTCAGTATTGCTTAGTGGTACCTGGTGAAGACTTGGAAGTTCATGGGCTATTTTCACTTGAATAGGCTACTTTCACCAATATACTGTACCTTTGTTGGGCAAATTTAGAATTCTCAGTTTACTTATAAGGGCACCCATGTGAGCAAAGTGGGAGATCTAAACACAATACCATTTTAAAATTTGAAATATCTGTAATCACAGTGCTAAGTGTTGATTTCAAGCTGTTTCGGTTATGTAATGAGCCAGCTTGCACATTGCTTTCTGACTGACACACAGTTTCAGTGATCTCAAGATGAGGTACAGAAAACAAATAAAGTTGTCCTTTTTGTATTGAGGAGGGAAAAACTAAGTAGCTGCAAATATTTTAAAGAGGTTGTTTTGGCCTGAAAGAGTGGATAACACACTAAGTGAAATCATTGTTATTATTAGGTTTTGTCTTTCTGAAAAACTTTTAAAGGAGAAATTTACCAGTCATCAGAACAGAAAAGTAAAGAAGCATGACCCACATTTCTCTGATTTAGTGATAATTTTGGAAAGCCCTTTCATTGAAATGCAAGTCTTATTCTAACTTTCTAATTGACCTTCTTCTTTTCGCTCAGAGCTCTCTTTCCATGATCATCTTTCTGACATTTAGCTTGAATTGATATCAGAGCCGACCCAATCCCTTACATTTAATATTCTGAATTCTTCTTTGCAATTTAATGGTAATGTCCTATTTCAGAAATGATAAATGAAAAAAGTTTCTAAAGACTTTTCTAAAATAATGTCTTCAGTAGTCTAAATAATTTTTCATGCTTAGGCATTGAAAGACAATAGGCAGTATTTTGTTCTCAGATTTGCATTTTATTAATTTACACATTTATATTTATTGTCAAGTAGCACATTCCTGAAATGACATGTTGTAAGCACTCCAAGTTAATTGTCAACTTATATTTCACAATTAAAATAATATATTGCTCTGGAAAAGTAATTATTTTTAAGAGTAGCATTCTTTAAGTCTGTCTGTATTCAAGCAGACAGAGACACAGTGCAGTATGGAAACATGACAGGATGGGGACTGGTCATCTGCATGAATGAGGAAAGGTGTAAAAGGGAGCATATTACAGTTAAAACTACAGTTTGTAATTCAGATATTGAAGTTCTGGCTGTCGGAATGCATACACATTATTTGCCCTGGGACATATATTACATCATCCTTATTAATTTTTATATTCTTCCCTCCGCAAATGGGGACCTAGCAATGGAAATGATTCATTCTGTCACCAACACTTGATTGATTGATTGATTGATTGATGATTCAATCCAACCCTGCAGTTATAATATGTGGCGAATTCAACCATGTGACTTTGGAACAAATGATAACAAATTTCTATCAGTTTGTGACTTGTTCTACTTGAGAAAATAAGAAGCTGGACCTGCTCTATTCAAATGTTAAAGATGCTTTAAGTGTAATCTACTTGCTCCATTAGGCAAATCTGACCACAACCTGATTCATCTTATTCCCAGCTACAAGCCTGTTATTCAACGGCAACCTGTTACCACCAGAATAGTGAGGAAGTGGAACCTGGAGGATGAAATGGCTCTGAATGACAGATACCAAATGACAGATTGGGAAATGATGTATGCGTCAAATGAAGACAATATTGAGGAATTCTGTCACTGCATCACAGTGTCTTAGTGCAATGAGAATTGTCTGCATCTTAACATCAGCAAATCAAGGAACTGGTTATTGACTTTTACTGTATCAAAGAACCACTATGTGCAGTCATTATTCAGAGAGTAGATGTAGTGATGGTGCATTTCTACATGTACGTGGGGATCCTCATCAGTGACAGGTTGGAAAAATGGAAAAGCAAGCTATTTTTCCTTAGGAGACAGTATTCCTTTAATATTGGAAGTGACATCCTTCACATCTTCTAAAACTCTGTGATGGCCTGTGTGATTTTCTATGCTGTGGTGTGCTAGAACGGTAACGTCACTTCAAGAGAGGTCCAACTGAATCAACAGGCTTATTAAAAGGGGCACACTAAGTTATAGGACACACTCTGGACCCTCTGAAGTTAGTAGCAAAGGAGTAAACTAAAACAAAACTTAGTGCCATTATCAACAATGTTGCACATCCTCTTTCTGACAAACTTGTACTGAGGAATTTCACCTAATGAATTATTCAGCAGAAGTGTGTCAAGAAACACTACCGGTCTCCTTTACACCAACGTCAACATGTCAGAATAATACCTAACTGTGACGGCCAAGTCCAAACTTTTCTTTCTTTTGAATGTTTCTTGCTTCATAGTAACACCAGTGTGTGTTACCAAGGTGTATGTGTGTGTATGTTTATTTATTTATCTACCTATTTATGAATTTGTTTTTAGAGACCTTTTGTAAAAAGACAAATTCCCCCTTGGGACAAATAAAGTTCTGTCTATCTCATCACATTTTCATAATCTAAATCTAGAAGTTCTGCTTCTCTGCCTCTGTGTATGTTCATGTCCCCTTTTTCAGCTGTTAAAGCACAAATGTGTGCATGATGTGCATTCATAGTCAAGGAGATTTGTGTTGTTGACTTGCAAAATACACACTGTATGAAAAAAAAATGGAATAACTAAAAAAGTTTTAAACACTACCCATAATTTAAAGGATAAGCTTGTTATTTTTCAAGTCAAACTTATTCCTTCAAAATCATAGATTGTAATATATATTAGTTTACTGCATGAAATTGAGTTCTTAGGTAAGGTATATTTTATAGATTAAAAAAAAACTAGTCCACTCCTTAAGATGGAAAGACATAGGGTGTGTGTATGGTAGTGTGAGTGTGCCATGTAATGGAATAGCATTGTATTTTGTCTTTTGTTCTAGGAAAAGGTCTTATTTTCTATATACCTTACTAGAATAATTGGGTATTGAAAATTTACATATATACAGTATGTGATTTTACAAGTCCTTTATATGAGAATCTTAGTAAGTAGTAAGTATTGTGCACACATAATAAATATCTAACTAAATATTACAAAAATTATATGCAGTAAATAGTTTACTGTCAAGTCACTGGACTGTATGTGCAATCACATATCCATTGGGTTGCAGCATCAGTTGTTATGCACTGTTGCCAGAGTGGGCAAACATTTGGTTTAAGGGCCACACAAATTTTTAGTGAAGGACCACATACTATGTGCACAATAAAAACAATTAAACATTTTTTATTCAAATTGACATGCAAATACTTCCATAATGCAAGAAAATTTACACTGCCAACTTTTAAGAGCACTTTGGAGATGCCCAAGGATTTTCATGAGTGTCAAAGATATACTGTAGAGATGAATAACAAGTAGCTGGATGAGAAAATGGTTAGAGGAATGCTAAATGAAAAGCAGGAAGACCAAAAATGTCTAGATATCGTATAATTCAATGGGCAAAAGGATGAAGAATTGGGCAGAACTGTAGGGAAACCTAACAATGATCTATTTGTAAGCTAACTAGCGCTAGAATTCTTTAACAGACTTTCATTTGCCAAGGGATACTGAACTTGCCAATCACTGCGATGTTGATGACAGGAATTCTGATGTCATTGACTGCAGCAATCACATGTCAATTACCAAGAACAAACAGAAGGAACAGAAAATAATATCATCCAAAATAGCATAGTGCTAAATAAAAAAAATATAATAAAATAAATTAACATAGTCAAAATCATTTCAGATGTACAAAATATGGGGAAAAATTAATACTACATATTAAAAAAGCAGAAAGGGAAAAGAAAAACTGGCAAAATAATTATATTAAAACAAAGAGAAAGATAGAATCACAACACTAATATTCCATTGAAAAAAGTCTGTGGAGAGACAGATGTAGTTTCATGTAAAGAAATTATAGATTCTGAGCCTAAACAGGTTGTATCAAATCTAAAAAATATTTATATTTACATTTTTAAATTACCTGGGGCCTCATATATAAATGGTGCGTACACACAAAAATGTTGTGTACACCCTTTTCCACGCTCACATTGTGATGTATAAAAATTAAACTTGGCGTAAAGCCACGCACATTTTCACGTCAGGTCAATCCCTTGCGTATGCAAGTTCTCTGCTTGGTTTTGCAAACTGGCAGCACCCAGCGTCAAAGCAGTGCTACTGTTCCTGTGTGGTTTCCCTTTATTTTTTAGATTCACATCCCTGACGCGGCTTTATGAAATATATTGAAATTAACAGCATATTGTTTATTAGTTGGAGGCATCTGATTGTAATCAACCCGTAACCATATAATGATGCACAGAATGGCCAAACTATTCCAAATACTATAGCTGCTTTAGCGTTGTTACTATCAGTGCACCACTGAGTATTTCACCCACTGTAACTGAGTGCGGAATCACAGCTCTAGAGCAGCTGATCGGAAAGAGGATTAGTGGGATATAGCATCTAGCACACACTGCCTTAGCCATACGCATAGTCTATTTGAACTTTTCCCTTACAATGCGGCGAACGCTTCAGAGCCTTTCCTGCAGGGACCTCATGGTTCAGAAACAGGTTCTTCCCAAGAGCTCTAAACACACTCAATCAGTCCATCAAGTGCTCCTGGTAGAACTGTTTGTACTTATAAGTACAATCACCTCACTGTAAACTCACACTACAGTTATAATATTGCACAACCTGGGCCACTTTATAAAGAGTGTATTTACATATGACGACTGGCTTCTAAGTTGATTTAGATTTCTATCTTCTTGGAGCTCTTGATATCATTTTTAAGATAAAATGCAGTAAAGCATGTTTATTACATTATACAGATAAAATGTAAACTTTATTAAAATAATGTATACTAGCCGATGCCCACCGTAGCATACGGCGGTGTAAGAATAGGAACGAAAAACGGTGAGAAAGGAATTCAGAATTCAAGAATAAATAAATACTTCTTGAAAGACGGAGTTGTGAATAGGTGTTTTGGTGGAGACGACAGATAATGAGTTGAAGGATCTAACCCTAGAAAAAGCCACGTACAACTGACCATGGCTGAAGACTAGTTGTTGTAGATTAACGCAAATCTTTGCAAACATTTGTCCTTGGGACTTGTTGATAGTCATGGAGAAGGCGAGTCTGAGTGGGAAATGTGTGCGTTTAAATTTAAAAGGGAGATTGGTGTCGGAAGGAAGGAGAGAGATTCTGGGAATGAAGATTGTTTCCGAATTTTGGATAGCGATCAGTTTGCACTCAATAATATTTGTATGTATTCGGGTAACGATGAGTCTTGCTCCGTTGCAAAGACCTTTTGATGGCATAATATTTCGGAGGATCATAACTGCAGCTCCCAGCTTCAGATGAAGGATATGGGGAGGCATGCCAGTTGGTATGAGGGTGTGTGGGTATGTTAGTTGATCATTAGGATCATCACTGACTACTGTACCTACACTCTTGAAGGTCACTTTTTCACCCTGTATAAGATCAAGAACTTTGTTGTTAATATGTAGAGAATCGTCGTTTGTGACTTTCAGTATTGGTCTTGTAGCAAGTTCTTGGGGAGTCACAGTCGAGAAATTAATATCACTGTAAAGTTGAACAACTGGGTCTTGTTGTTGTGGTAAACATTGAGAAGGCAGTTCTGCCGTGTCTCTAGTTTTACCTTCCCGAACTTGAAGAAGCCATTGAACAAATTGAGTTTCACTTTCGAGAGCTCTCATATTTTTTGCGAGTTTTAGGACTTTCATTTCGTTCCACAGCCTGTGTTTGTTGATGGAAGAGGCAACGGTGAGGGTTCAAGAACTGAGGAAGATAACAGGCAGTGTTTGGCGGAAATTAGGGATACTGTCGTTCATTTTATAACAAAGGCTTAGGAAACAACCGTCGCAGTATAACAAAAATAGGAAGGAGCGAAACGAATAGCAAGGAGTGAAACCAATGCCAATGGTCGACAGAGTACCTTCCTGTAGCAGGCTACGGAAAAGACTCCCAGGCGCACCCATGGCTGAAATGAAAGGTCACACGGTCAGGTTAGATATAGGGTGGTGACGTGACACCAATGGGGTCATGAGAGAGGAGCAGGGAACGCAGTAGTCCAAAGGAGGAATAGGAATCGAGAAAAGCGGCGTGGGGGTGTATGGGAGGCCTCAGGCAACGTGGAGAAGGATTTGGAAGAGCAGGAATAGGAATCAAGAAATGCCGTGTCGGCTGCGTGTTGGCGGGACCAGTTTTAAAGAGGAGCCACAGGCAGCGTGGGGAAGGGTTTGGAAGAGAACGAATAGCAATCGGGAAATGCCGTGTTGGCTGCGTGTAGGCAGGACCGCTTTTGAAGAGGAAGCAGGATGAACCAGAAGAGAAATATATATAAGAGATTGTTATGTTTACATCTTGCCTGAAGAAGGGGCCTGAGTTGCCTCGAAAGCTTGTATATTGTAATGTTTTTAGTTAGCCAATAAAAGGTGCCATTTTGCTTGACTTCTCACTGTATATATTGTTAATAATTAAACATGTGAGGACACGGTGGACAGCGACGAGCTGACACCCCGTTCGGGGATTGTTCCTGTCTTGCACTGTATGCTTACTGGGATTGGCGCAACCCTGGATGGATAGATGGATGGAATAATTAAATATGTACTATGAAGATATTTCAATGTTCCATACAAATTTTGAAGAATTGGCGTTCTAAGCTTACAGATGGCTTGACATCTATTACAGAGCTGATCATGTGGCGATTGGTTACTTGGCGAAAGAAAAGGAAGGACAGGAATTGGAGGTTAGTATGTTTGAGAGAGACAGTGCGGCTGCAATAATTATTTCATCGAAGGTCGCACACGGCGCAGGAGGCATCTTGCAAGAGGCAGGAACAATCTCTGGACAGGGTGCCAGCTCATCGCTAATACTGCGCCTCCGTGTCCCCATGTTTAATACGTGCTTTAATTCCTATCATTATGAAAATTATATCAAGTATACATCTTAATATTTAAATTGTTCAGAGAGCTGTAATATCATGAATGTAATGTATTCTGTGTCCTGTTGGGGGAAGAGAAAGAGATTCACACACAGAGCACATAAAAGAAAACATAGAATACAAAGCATTTAATGTGCTACTTTAGTTACGATGGGATCTGAGAAACTGGTACATTAAATGACTTTAAGATGAAGTTTAGGACGTTCTACTTTAATGACAAAATAAACTATGTGATTAAAGTGGAAATTTTTTTTCCTGTGTCCATGTTTTGTTTTTGTTTTCTCTGTACACTAATACACTTCCACTCTGACAGTGGGCTACGAATCGCCTTTTCATGGCAACTTTGATATCTGAACACTTCTTATTTATTCTGGGCACTTTGTGACTTTCTCAACATGAACTTTCAAGTTTCTCTGCCACTCTGTTACTCGATCAACTTCCTTTTGTTGTTATATCACTGCTTAAACCAACTAATAGTACGATTTTTCTTGCCTCCACTTGGCATTCACTGAAATTCTTCTTTTTCCTGTGCTTTTGCCACAGTCTTTTCACAGAATGATGTACTTAAGGGAATATTTATATTGACTTGCATATTCAAAGAGGTGTAATTCCGGAAGGAGACGGGGTGGGGCTGCAGGCGTGTGCACTAGCTTTACATTTCACACTGACCGGGATTTATGTAGCGGAAGTGTGTGGAAGTTGGCGTACACACAGATTTATGCATCTGGATTTTTTTGTGTGTACACACATTTCAACTTTTGTCCCTACACCATGTTTCAGTGTGAATACTACGCACGGCATTATGCATGAGGCCCCTGATGTAAAGTGAATGTCCACCTAAATGAAATAATCAAGTCAATAAACCATTCACAAAGTTTCTGTAATATACTAGCATTCAGAAGAATTCAGGAATTTTTAAGTTTTTAATAAAAAATCAATATCAAGGTTCTATTAAATTGATTTTAAAAGTATAGCTATGACATTACTAGTGTTGCTAATGGCTGTTACTGCTTGAAATCCCTTATTTGTAATTTATTATTTGCATCTGGCTACATAGTCTCATTTTAAGATCTCACCAGGGATCACATTTCAAAACACTTTTGTTGGTTGTATGTGGGTCAAGATGTGGAACAGTTTTGTAAGTCTTGCCCTGACTATCAGGTTGTTTCCGCTCATAGACCCTTTTGAGCTCCCCTCTCATTGATGCCTATTTTGGATTCTCCCTTTGAGACGATTGGGTTGACATTGTTGGCCCACTTCCCAAGATTAAGAATGGTTTTTAGTACATGCTTGTGTTGGATGATTATGCAACAAGGTACCCTGAGGTGGCCATTCTGCAGAAGGTCAACGACCAAGCTATTGCTAAGATTCTATGAGAAATATTTACGCATTCCTCATGAGATTTTAACTGACCACAGTACACCCTTCACTTTTCACGTCATGAAACAGCTGTGTGAGAACCTTGCAATTAAACATTTGAGGAGCATTGTTTATCACAGATGAATGGTCTGACTGAGCAATATAACAAGACATTAAAAATATTTCTAACTTGTCCTCAATCATGGTAGAGCATCAGCAGCACAAACAGGAGACACAGAAATGTAATTATGACAAGAAAAACAAACATTGCAATTGCAAAAATGGCAATCAGGTACTGTCTTTGATCCATCCACCCACATAAATTTTAGGTGAATTGGCTGAGTCTGACAGTTGTGGAAGAATGTTCCCTGTAAATTATAAGGTCAGGATTCCTAGCCAATGAAAGCCTGTACGAATCTTAGTTGTGAATCTTTTAAAAGAGTGGCACAAGCCCCAGGAGGTGTTGGCCATGTTAGTGGCAGTCTCTCAGACTGAGGTTACTATTGGTGATGATTTGACGGACACCCAGAAGGCTGAGCTGCTGTCACTGATCTGAAAGAACTCTGATGTTTTTTTGGCTGTACATGGTCAGGCAAAAATTGTGGAACACAAGATCATAACAAAAGCAGGCATTAAAGTACAGCTACACCTGTATCGTCTAGTGGAAGCGATGAGGAAGATAATACGGGAGGAACTGTAGCAGATGCTTGAGCTAGGTGTAGTTCATAAAAGTGAATGGTGAAGCCCAATTGTTCTGTCTGAAAACTGGATGGCTCGGTTTGGTTTTGTATAGATTTCAGATGCTTCAATAAGAGTTCCAAATTTGATGTCTACCCAGTGCCGCATGTAGATGACATATTGGAGGAACTTGGGCAAGCTTAGTATATTTCCACCCTGCATCTCACAAAGGGGTATTGGCAGGTCCCCCTAGAGAAGTGCAGTTGCGAGAAGACCGCATTTACCACTCTGCATGGGTTGCTCAAATTCATCAGGCTTCCTTTTGATCTCCATGGTGCGCCATTGACTTTTCAGCAGATGATGGATTCAATTCTTTGACCCCATTCAGCATATCCTGGTACCTCACTGATATGGTCATTTTTAGTAATGATTGGATGTCGCATCTCGACCGCCCATAAGTGGTGCTTGGCTATTAAGTGGGCGGTGCAGACCCTTCACTATTACTTATGGGGTCAGTGGTTTATCTCTGGTGACTAACCACGTTCCACTCCAGTGCGTTTACAATCAGAAGGATACAAATGCCCGGCTCACTTGGTGGTTTATTAGCTTGCAGCCATTTGCTTTTAGTATTCACCACTGTCCTGGGTCCTGGTGCTGTCCATATCAATGCTGATGTTCTCTCGTGTCTGGCCAAACCTGGCTTAGGCAGTCACTTTGCCCACAAAGCTGGGGTGGGTGAGATTTTTGAGTTCTTTTGAGACCTCCCCCAACGCTGTTATATGCCAAAATGCAATTGACACATCAGTTGAGGGTTGCTTGTCTGTCAAAGAGGCAACCACAGGTTCACACTGCCACCAATGCAACTACAATTTCACAGCTTCCCTGCATAACGTGTCTGTCACCCGATTGGTGAAGTTGGGAACATTTCGACCTAGCAATTGACCTGGCCCTGTCACTGTTGGTTTTCTGTGTCTGTGTTTATCAAAGTGGTAGCTCCCATTTGAATAAATACCCTAACTGTTCCTCTTTTGCTTGGAGGTTTTCTTGAAGCCTTTAGACTCAGCGTCTTCTCTTTGGTGCAAGACAGTGACTCTCAAGTCACAATATATATTCATAAAACTCACGCCATCAGTGTCTTTTTCTAAATGGCTCTCGGGATCTCTAAAAATTATTGGAAGTTTTTGAGACACAGGAATTAAAAGGCCATATTTATATTTTGTTTAAAATAGCTTTTACCTATGATTGTTGTGTTTTTATGTTCTCCCAAAATGCCATCTTGTATTTTGTTATGGCTGCCACCATTTCAGGACTTTTTTTGTTGATGGTTCCTATGCTATTGTCAGGTATGGTCAGCCAGAAGTGTGCAGCATTTGATATTGCTAAGTCAAATGTGTAAAGGTCAGCGTCATACACCTATTAGTCGTCCAAGATTAACTTCAACTAAGAAGACTCAATATTATGTTTGTTTTTCGAAAGGCTTTTTTGTGTAGACATATTTTCAATGATTACTACAATTTGCATCTGTCATTTTGGTCCAGTTAAGTGTATTATTCTGCCTTTTGGTATTTTTGCTCCAGTCTTCCAATATAATTTTTTTGTCTTGCATCCTGAGGTTAGCTTATTAGATTACTGCTCTCATGGTTACAACTTTAGCTTGCTTCCTGATTTTGCTCTGTCTTCTGATTCCAATATTAAAACAATTGCTGCCACCCTGCGTAGTCAGAACAATGTGGAGGCCAGCTAATATGAAAAAGTCATCACCAAGGATACAAAAATGGGAAAGTCATGCATAACACCTTCAGAAGAAAGAGAGAGATAGGGAACACACTGGCAAGGAGAGAGAGAATTCATGGCGAATTCACTTTTACAGAAATCATGTTGTGCTTATCACTAGTGCAAACTACTAAGTCACGGTGCCACACAAGGGCAAAAAGTCATGAATGTTATTATTTAAACTGTTTTTAAACTCAGTTTTGATAAGATATTAGGCCATCCTTACCTTCATATTTTTAACAATCAGTGCACAGGTTATTGAGTGAAAACATTTCACGTTTTATTTACCACCAGTAACGATAATGTGAAGTGAATACACTTGATTTGAGCATTCCTAGTTTTCATCCTCTTTCTCTGTATATTTATCATTCGTTTGCTCAGAGGTTGATGCGTTTGCTGCTTCCTGACCAGCTCTTATTTTCTCCACCCTAGCGGCCTGCTTCTTCTTTTCTTTCGTCACCATCTTTTCGGGTTAAAACTGATTAAGTCAGTGTTTGTGTTGCAATTGCTTAGTATGTTTTCCTTAATTTTTCACTTAATCTGGCACTTAAGTCTTCAATCTGCCTCAAGAATGATTTAAGATATGAAGAAGTAGGGGAAGTGATGGCAAAAGTGGTAGGGAATGAGAACGCCACCTGTGTGCATGCGCTGCACAGCCGCCCTGCTGGCCGCTGCCAAGAGTTGATTCTAAAATAAAATTAAAATAAAAAGAGGAATAACCTTGGAGGTCAATCATCACCCTGAAAGCAGATAGTGGACGTCATGTAGATGTCATGTAGTAAATGTTTACCAAATTTCAGGTCAAACGGTGTGCGTGCTACAGGTGATTTAAAATCCTGGACAGACAAATGGACAGCCACGGTAGCTTATTATATAAAAAGATGCAAACTTCCATCCATTTTTCAACCTGCTGAATCCGAACACAGGGGTCTGCTGGAGCCAATCCCAGCCCACACAGGGCACAAGGCAGGAACCAATCCCAGGCAGGGTGCCAACCCACCGCAGGACACACACAAACACACTCACACACCACGCACACACTAGGGCCAATTTAGAATCGCCAATCCATGTAACCTGCATGTCTTTGGACTGTGGAAGGAAACCGGAGCGCCCGGAGGAAACCCACGCAGACATGGGGAGAACATGCAAACTCCACACAGGGAGGACCCGGGAAGTGAACCCAGGTCTCCTAACTGCGAGGCAGCAGCGCTACCACTGTGCCACCGTGCCGCCCAGATGCAAACTTGCCAAAACTTAAAGTATTAAAAATAAAAAGTTTGAATAGATGCAAAAAATATAAAGCAGTATCCTGTCTCTAGCTGTTAGGAACACGTGTAAAGCAATATTGTAGATTTCAACGAATAATTTAGAAAATACAGGATATTTCAATACTGAAAATTTTGCATATTCCACCTGTGTGTGTTTGTTTTTTTTTCTCCTGTGGTACCTGTTGGTTCTAGCCGTGCATCCTGCACTGCTGGATAGGTTGTGCTTTGAATTTTACATGATGACTTAATATTAAATTGTGTAAAGCACAAGCATTTGTTGTACACTTTTGATTTTATTTAATAAAAAACTAGAACCATTCCCCTTAAAATGTAATTAGACTATCCATCCTGATAATGGCATAACCTGTCCTCTGATTAAGACATCATTTAAAATGGAAACCAGTTGTCACAGTTAGAGCTAAAAGCAAAGATTCACTACTCTTCTGCTAAAGCATGACTTTGTACTTTTGATTATGGTGACTATAACAAACAATTTTATGACTCATAAAAATATTCTTAGGGTTACAAACAACTATATTCTTTTACAGAGAAACATTTCCCAAAGGGCTTTATAGAAACATTACACTTGTTTAGAAATGTTCACAGTGTTGGTAGGGATATGTAGTGACTTAACATTTTCCTAGTGCTTGCATTTAACTATTAATAATATTGTAATACATTAATAGGGAGTTAAGCAGAAAGTATCTAGAAACAGAGCCTGCACATATCATTGTAACAATGTTTAGAGTCAATCTTGGAAATTGTTTTTTAATTTTCCTCCATGACCCAATGATGTGCTGTCTAGGTGCTCAATAGCAAAAAATGAAAATAATAATAATGCAGTTGTACTGCTTTCCTTATTTCAGTTAAACTGGAAAAGAAATGAAAAAAAGGTTTTTTATTCAATGCCCATTAATCTATTAGTGAACCATCTTTATCAGTTTAAACTCTTGGGGCTGCGGTGGGTTGGCACCCTGCCCAGGATTGGTTCCTGCCTTGTGCCCTCTGTTGGCTGGGATTGGCTGCAGCAGACCCCCGTGACCCTGTGTTCGGATTCAGCGGGTTGGATAATGGATGGATGGATGGACTCTTGGGGGCTGGAGTCCATTCACAAGTCCAAGAGATAAACTTACATAGACAGTAGAAGAAGTGGTACGTGGTGCACCGGACCCTTGGAGGTGTGAGGAATCATTCTTTACATGAAGGCTTTATTCTTACTTCAGCATGTCAGAGGACAGAGTGACTTTTTAGCATTATTTACAAAATCAGATTTCATGTTCTTCCCGTGTCTGCGTGGGTTTCCTCCGGGCGCTCCGGTTTCCTCCCACAGTCCAAAGACATGCAGGTTAGGTGGATTGGCGATTCTAAATTGGCCCTAGTGTGTGCTTGGTGTGTGGGTGTGTTTGTGTGTGTGCTGCGGTGGGTTGGCACCCTGCCCGGGATTGGTTCCTGCCTTGTGCCCTGTGTTGGCTGGGATTGGCTCCAGCAGACCCCCGTGACCCTGTGTTCGGATTCAGCGGGTTGGATAATGGATGGATGGATGAAGCTTTTAATTATAAATGCTCATATTGGATTAGGAATGGGCAATCTTAGGATTTATTTACTTCAGAAAATAAAGAAGTGTGCCTTTTTTGATAAAACTCTAAAGACATGATGCTCACTAACTGTGAAGTTTTTTATTCAGTCCCGTTTGGATACACAGTTTTGCAATGTTTACTGAAAAAAAAATCAACTTGAGTTTTCTCCAGCACCAAACATGAGAAGAAAGTGACAAATTACGTTTGGCTAAACAGCTCCCTTGGGCACAAACATTTATCTTGTGGACAGTCTGAGACCATTACAGCATGCAAGTTTATCTTTTTATGTATTTCATTTCTGCTAATAAGTATGTATTCAAAACTATTAAAACAACACATACATGAATTATAAAATACATTAGAACTTTGTCAACATCATGACACCATCTTAATCAATTATGGAAATGCTAAAACGTTACACTTTTAAATTAGTCAAACACTGTATTAAAAGTAAAATGCAGCCAGATGGATTTACTGTTATTGATTATGTTCTAGTTTTCTTTTTTTCTGTGTCATCTATCTAATATTGTGTTGTTAATGGATTATTTTGCAGTTCTGTGTTATGTTAATATTATATGTATTAGGTTTCTGCCCTGTCCCCTTTATGTAGAGCCTGTAGGGGGCACCTAAACATGCAGCTGGGAAACTGAATCCAGCAGTATATAAGGAGGTGCTGCTTGTTTTTGATTAGGTAAATTACCATTAAACAAATTCAAAATAACAAGCATTATTAACAGAGGTATTTAGTATGTAATAATTTAAACCGGTTTACTTGAGATGTGACAACATACCCCAGGATGGAGCATGTTGTCACGTATAGTTAACGCTGTCATCAAGAAGGCCTTTAGAACATACCAACTACTACAGACTAACTCAGTTGCAACAGCATCATGTTCCTGTAACAAAACACAATTTTACAGTCATAGGCTGCTCACTGTTACAGGTCTAGTCCAGGCCTATGTCAGCGCCATAGTTGCACAGAAATCCATAACGAAGCTTAAACTGCTTGCTGCTTCTGGCAGTTCCACCAATGCGAATGGAGACAGGCAACTTCATGATGATATCAGTGGCGTCATGCTCCCATATTTCATCCTTTTCCGGGAAGATGAAAATGAAGTCTTGTTTTGATGGAATTCGACGCATGTGACATGTGACAACATGCCCAATTAGAGGTCGGTACATTTCAGTTTTCAGCAGCACCAACGAAGTTGACGTAAACACTAGCACATTGCACAATAAATTCAGGATTCAAAGATTTTCAAATCAGTGCTTGAAAAAGTTACCTGTGTTGAAATACTCTTCGGAAATGTGAAACTCTCTGATACGCGAAAAGATGCTTTTTCATTGACAAAAATACAAGTTTTAATTCGTGATGTAACTAACAATTCTACTGTTTACCCGACTGTCTGCTACTAATCACTGTATTGTTTACACACTATCCAGTGATGTCAGCACACCATAGATATAATAACTTTTGCTAGACGACCCTTGAGACAACATAGCATTGGCAACACTGGGGAAGTTCTTTGGCTCACTTTTGTTTCTCCTTGTAAAGGTTCACCTTCTTTTGTTAGTGGATTTTCTCTAATTTGACTATGTTCAGGTCATTAGTCCTCTGAGTTTTGGACTGTAGCTTATTTTGATTCCTTTTGGTTAATTTTTGATATTTGGATTTTGATGCTTTTTTGGGCATTGTTTTCTTATATAAATGCATACATTTATTATTACTATGCAAATGAAACACATTGTTATAAAACTGCACTTTAATGAGAGATGTAATATACCTACAACTTGACAACAATTTGATGCTAGAAAGTGACACATATTACAAAATCACAGTAAGCCGGCACAACCCTTTACACTTAACTTTTTATAAATATCATAAACTAAAGTGTACCTGATGTATTTCTGTTTACTGATGGGCTCAGCACACTAAATAGAACTATAAATGAATAATAAATACAAAATAATTAAAATAAATAAAAAATGAGTGCATGAAATTATACATGAGATTTAATGCTTGCTGACTGTGTGCACTCTGCCCCATTTCTTTTACCCCTCACTTGCTTTTTGATCTCTTGGTGCTGCCTACTTGTCTACACTAATACCCTTCTTTTCCCTAAACATACTTTAGTGGTTTAGTAAAGAAAATGTCCTGCTGTTTGGTCTACTAAACATAATTTCATTGGTTAGTCACTCTTAAACTGTTTAAAATAAAAGCAATTTCCTTTTAATTCCCAATGAATTGATTTGTTTTCAGATTTGTTATTTTGACTAAAGATGGACTGCTATGTTTGACCAGTGGGCCTCATTTATGATATGAATTTGTCATAAAGACATACAACATCTTTCCAATTATTTATTTTTTTCCCTATTCTATTTAATCAGTGTTTATTCTTGCATATTTTGGCACCATATTTTCAAGGATGCAACACAATAATCCAGTCATGTTCACAACTTTTGGCAGACAGTGCCATATGTGAAAGCTAGCAAGATGACAAGGACATGAAGTTTCCTATTTTTACCGAGAAGTATGTTTGAGTAAACTGCAAAATAAATATTTTTTGACCAAGTATATTGTCTCATATGTTAATTAAGAACTGGCTTCAATTTAGTGTCTAAAGTGAAATTTTACTAACCCTGGGAATTTTGACTTTTTATCTTGACTTACTGCAAATGTGAAAACTGTAGGAAGAAATAAATATGTTGTGTGATTTTAACAAAATAGGATAGTACATTTCAAGCCACATTTGTTTATATTGAATATTATAGCATTAGTAGCAATTATTCATAATATATGTGGAGAGACAGTGTTTTAATTACTTTGCTTAGTTTTTCCTAATCGTGACTTTCATCTCAGAATTACAACCTCAATGTTATTTAATAAATGAAATATTTCAAAAAAGTTAGTATATAAACTGTCCTGCCTCAGTAGAACGAGTCACTATATCATATTTTTGAAATTAGATGTCATCATACAGAAAAAATCTCCTGTTGTTAAGAAATGTCATTTTATAATATGTACATCCTTACTGATCAGACTTTCTGTCCGGATAGACATTAAAGAATAAAACAATTTTGTAGACTTTCACTAACTCAAAACATGAATGCCAAAGGGTGCATTAATAATTTCACTCACATTCCCATCATACCTAGATTTCACAAAAGACACATCTAATTAAAATTTGTCACCACCCCAGGAAATGATGCCAACCCTGCATGCCCCTTAAGCTCTTTAATCTAGCATTATAATTAATATTCATCCCTGGAATAATGCTGTTTCCTCACACAGGATATAAATTAAAATGCTACAAATTGTAAGGTGTCAAAACATCTCGATGTAGTAAAAAAGTTTCTCCATGTCAGAATCCATTGGATGAGCTAAAACTAAAAGTGAAAATTAAAACGAATTACTGTGATGTTTACAAGTTTTGTAACAGGACTTCCTTTAAAAGCTTGCACTCTCACATGTTATTTCAAACGTAAGAGGGACTGGAAAAGTGGGGAAAGCTTCAGTGCTCAGAAAAGCAAATGTAACACAGTGACACAAAAGAATTTGACAGTCGCACTGCATCGTACAAGGGTTCCCACCAGCATACAAACTCCATAGAATTACATCACATTGTCTTCAGAGGCAGAGTTTTCCAGCAGCTGGCTTCAAGCTCAACTCGTGGAATAGTAAAAGAAAACATCTTTTGAAATTCTCATTTCTTACAGGACGTAGAAGATTTACTGTAGTAACTGGCGATTTTGAGCTATTTCTTTCTAACTGTATGGTGGCTTCTGTCCTGCTGTCTTAATGCAAGGTGAACTGTCTCAGGAGTCTGGCTCTCTATAGTTTATCTTCAGTGCAGAGATGGACACTTTTTTCATATAATCATCTGCTTTGAGTATCTGTTATATGAAGCAACTCTCATTGGAAGGTTCAGCAAGTCATTTATTTTTATACTGCGCTCTAGGATGGTGTTGAACCATCTTGTGAGATGAGTTTTTGTTCCTACTAAACCACTGCAGTGGTGTGTGGTTGACCTCCAGAGTGGCATGCCATTCCCACAAACAATAACAAAGTTACCCAACAGCAGATCTGATTGAAAGGCAGTCTTTTCTCTATTTTGGAATGGTGTCTTTCTCTAGTTATGCTTTTTACTGAAATATGTGATGAGACCTTCCTCACTGTCAAGCACCAGTAACAATACATCACATATGCTGAACTGTAAACATCTGTCTGACCAATAAATCTTTAATAAAATCTAAATTTCTTAAGATAGGATGTCAAGATAGGGCATTTTAAGTCAGTTAAGGTGTTCTTACTATAAGCACTTGCCAATATATCTTTGTCAAACTGATGTTTTGAGATATACTATAATGT
Organism: Erpetoichthys calabaricus; assembly: GCF_900747795.2. Classification (NCBI taxonomy): domain Eukaryota; kingdom Metazoa; phylum Chordata; class Cladistia; order Polypteriformes; family Polypteridae; genus Erpetoichthys; species Erpetoichthys calabaricus. The sequence continues at coordinate 93,735,440 of NC_041394.2, forward strand.
TACCTGTCTAAATATCTGTAAACATTTATCAACATATGGCACAGAGGAGACATCAAATTTGAAAGGGAAAAAAAGGTAAAGGTTTGTTCCACACTGAAAAGAAAAGAAGGTAAGAGGCACACCATTTTGGCTGTATAGCCTTCATGAGGTGTGTCTACAGGTTGTATGGTCTGAATGTAGTGTCTGTTAACACTAGAATCCCTGAAGCCAACGAAAATACTTGTCATCCCGGGCCACCTTAAATTTCTTCACACCTCCTCATCAGCGTCTTTTATTTTGCATATGTTTCAATTAGCACAAGCAGCAAGCAGCCTGTTATCCCATCCCTCTCCTGACGGAGCTAACAGCAACACGTAAATTGAATGATTTTTTTTTCATTGGTTATAGTGTTGAATAAAAGCGCACATGTTAATTTGATATTTGGACCAAAATCTTCACACATTATACACTTCACGTCATTATTAGCATTATTAGTATAACATGGAAAATGTTTCTGTTTTAGTTATGTGTTCAACATTTCTTACCTCACATTTTGTGTCATCCTACACTTACACACTTACTATTTACTCTATACAACTCCAGGCACCTCATACCACGATAAAGAGGCTTGAGCTGGGAGAAGTTTGTGACTGACTTCAGCTCCGTCTTTTGGGGATGATGGGATAGCAGGCTGCTTGTTGCTTGTGCTGATCGACACATTTGCAAAACAAAAGACGCTGATGGAGAGGTGCAAAGGAATTTAAGGTGGCTTGGGATTACAAGTTTTTTCGTAGGCTTCAGGGATTCTACGGTTAAGCTGTTTCCTTTCACATATGGAAATAGCCTTTACCTTTTTTTTCCTTAACAGATACATGCTGATGCAATCTTTCACTAACTGCATGCTTTATTTAACTGTCTGAAGTTGATACTATGTGTTCCCTTTGAGGTTGGGTATCATAACAATAACACCAAAACACTTGCTTCCTGATCTCCCTGGCGACACAAAGTTTTCCACTTGGCTAAATATTTACAAGGATCAGTTGCAATAAAGATAAGTGCTGTGTTCCCCTTTTGGAATTTACATAGTTTAATTATTTAATTGTAAAGTCATTTTTGTCTCCCTTTTTCCCTCTGTAAATTTAGGACAGTTTAGTTCTTGTTGTAGGCTAATTCTTTACAAGGCTACAGTACTTTTTGATTTTTAGTTTTTCCATAGGTGTCTTCTCAATCCTTTTCAAACAGATCAGCAGATCCAGCAACTTGCAATGCTTCCTGCTGAACAGCAAATTCAAATGGACTTTTGCCAGTGGGGGTTTCAGGGGGGCACCATAACAACATAGTGTGAGAAATGGCAAAATGGTGTCCCAAAATTCCAGCTTAACTTGCACAATTTTTCTTATCATTTTTTTCAACAACATCTATGGGGCATCAGTTAGTGAAGAAAGATTCACTGATCTTGACTTTCCCAACAATGCTGTGAACTTGAAGGGGTCAATGAAGGTTCTGATTGGTGCTGTCAAAAGACTGAGCAAGGAGTCTGCGTGTCTGGGCTTTTTAGGATAAAAACCAAGATCCAGGCCTTTAATAACATCTTAGGCACAGCCATCAGCAATGTGTCTGTCTGAAGAGAGAGTGTCGACCGCGTTGAGAGGTTTACTTATCTCAGCAGCGACATTTATGTCTCTGGTGAGTCTTCCTATGAAGTCATTAGATGGATTGGGAGAGCATGGTGGGTCATGAGGTTGCTGGAAAGGGGTGTGTGGAAAGGACGAAGGTCCAAGTCTTTAGAGTCCTGGTGCTTCCTGTTTTGTTATATAGTTGTGAGACATGCAGGCCCGGTCTTAGGTATTATGGGGCCCTAGGCGAAAGGGGGGTCCAGGGGCCCCCTGAGGGGGGTGGGGGCCCCCCTGGAAGCTCTGTGAAATGCGTGAAAATTAGACCAAGGAGTCGATCCGGGGCCCACCAGACGCCGGGGCCCTAGGCGGTCGCCTACTTCGCCTATGCCTAAGGCCGGGCCTGATTGGGACAAATAATGCTGTAGTATATTTAAGTATATATGACAATTGCTCACTCAGACAATTTGTTTTGGGGGCCCCCAAGAAGGCGGGGGCCCTAAGCTATAGCTTGTGTAGCTTATACGTAAATCCTGCACTGGAGACATGAATGCTATACAGTGACCTAAGACAAAGACTGGACTCCATTGGTACTGTGTCTCTTTAGAGAAGCCTTGGGTACCACTGGTTTGACTTTGTGCCAAATGAGCGGTCTTCACAGAGTCCCAAATGAGGCACATTACCTGCATTGTGAGGGACCATCAGTTATGGCACTATGGCCATGTGGCTCACAGGGTTCTCATTGTTGAGGACCCAAGCAGCTTGACCAGGCCAAGGGGATGCCCACTTAACACCTGGCTGTGGCAGATTGATGGTCATTTCCAGAGGGTGGGACTGGACTGTGTGTCTGCCTTGGTGGTTGCCAACCAGGATCCTAAGATGTTTCATTGTGTGGTGGGTGTGCCTAGGAGCTGTACCAGTACATGCTCCCCAACCTGATCTGTTTCAACATCCTCTTAAATCTGTCAGCCTAATGTTTATGGATGGTGGACATACAAAGTAATTTTTTTCAAATTTAGAGTGCTTTGCAAACCACTTTCATTAGTTTTGGAATGCATGGAGTTCTCTAGTCCCTTGGTCCTTGGTTAGTTTTTTTCTGAGGAATTTCAATATGGATAAACTCATCAAATAAATGTCCTTGCCCAATTATCATGGTTTTCTCTAACCATCTGGCAGCTAGTGTACCACGTGAGAGCAAGAACTGCATAGTTTTAGTAGCAGTAGCTGTGCAAACTGAACCGCTAAGTCTGCTGGGAGAGGGAGACTGCTCTGTGCTGCATAGCGTCTACTGACAAGCAGACCCCTGTGCCAATTATTGCCTCATTCATTTTTTATATATGTTTGTAAAGTTGACTGACTGACTCACTCATAAACTCACTCATCAACAAAAACACTATCTTCCGTAAAGCTGAAATTTGCCAGGATGGTAGATTTAAGGGCAAAACACATCCTACAACAGAAAAACTGATTGCCCCAAAATATCAAAAATGCTTTGACTAATTTGATTGAAATTTGGTGACGTTATAGATATTTTTTTTTTTATTTGTTGATAATGGTTTTTATTTTTCATTATTAATATTAATACCATAGCTATGCTAATATTCATGTTCTGCTTTATGCAAATAATGACCACAGCAGAAGCAATTAATGGGTCACATGAACAGCAGCACTGACCAATAGGGTGGATGAATGAGTGAAGAAGGGGTGGTGTCCTGGACAAGAAAAAAGAGACATGATCACGTTTTGTTTGAAACCAAACCAAATAGGGCTGCTAGCCCCATTTATTATATGCTTTTCAAAGGTTGAGAGGACCACATGTGCAGAAAGCACCTGTGTCTGCCACGATTGGTGAAAGGGAGCAACATGTCGCAGGATTGGGTAAGAGTTGTGCCCATAACAGGCACTCCCTGCCTCACAAAGGTTGTCTCAGTGGTGTGGTGTGCGTGGTTGGTATAGCTTCCCCCCCCCCCCCCCCCCCCATTTAGTATACCAAACAGCAGTTTGTGCCTTATTTTGTAAATTTCTTGTAAATATTATAGATATCTCCTAGTGTAGCTTTATTTTGGTGGAGGTATTTATTTTCATAGCGTCCCTTGTATGAAATCAACTGGGCAAAACAACTGAGGAAGCATGTACCATAAATTAAAAGACCCATTGTCCGCAGAAATCTGCGAACCAGCGAAAAATCCGTGATATATATTTAAATATGTTTACATATAAAATCTGCGATAGAGTGAAGCCGCGAAAGTCAAAGCGCGATATAGCGAGGGATCACTGTACCACCTTTTTGTGTCTGTGCATCCACATCTGACTTCTCACAAATTTGATCCCGGTTGGTCCTGCACTGGAAGACGCCCAGTGGGTGGTCTGGTGCAAACCTTGCCACTACATGGGGTGTCACAGTTGTCCTTTGTGGTTGTTGTTTCGTTAGTGTCTTTTGTTGTTTGAGACAATGTGGCGCAGTGTTAAACACTACTGGCTCACATCTTAGGTCACATTTTTGGACATAATAATTGGTTCAGCATACTTGACAGATGCGTCTCTAGTCTTCAGAAACATTTGCAGACCACTGTACTATTATATGGGCGGCATGGTGGCGCAGTGGGTAGCGCTGCTGCCTCGCAGTTAGGAGACCTGGGTTCACTCCACTTGCGTGGAGTTTGCATGTTCTCCCCGTGTCTGCGTGGGTTTCCTCCAGGTGCTCCGGTTTCCTCCCACAGTCCAAAGACGTGCAGGTTAGGTGCATTGGCGATTCTAAATTGTCCCTGGTGTGTGCTTGGTGTGTGGGTGTGTGTGGGTGTGCCCTGCGGTGGGCTGGCACCCTGCACGTGGCTTCTTTCCTGCCTTGCGCCCTGTGTTGGCTGGGATTGGCTCAAGCAGACCCCCGTGACCCTGCAGTTAGGATATAGCAGGTTGGATAATGGATGGATAAATGGATGTACTATTATATCCCACTATTCCACAGTTCTTCCTTCACCATTGACTTCAATTAATTTCAAGGCAAACTGAACTCCGCAAAGTTCGCTCATCACTATTTGTCAGTAATTGAGAAATCATTTAGAAGAAAGCAGAATGTGGTCTGAAATTTTACGATTGGCCTACAAAATGAAAAAGAAGAACTATGTTAAAAAAATATTGCCACTTTGGTTCATCACATCGAAATATATTTAATTTTTCTCAATTTCAGATAATATAGATAGTAAAAGACATATTTAGTACCTGCAAGTAAAGTACAAATATGCTGAATTTTAGCATTGCTAATTTCATAATCTAAAATTTTGTCCCAGGCACTGGATTTTGGCTCAACTTCTGAAAACTTATAAATTCACATGAGTAGGTGATTTACTTTTGGTAATTAGTTATAGGAAAGGGGGTATTTGTAATCTTGTTGTTAGCATGATTCTGTTTGCACTTTTGCATTTTCTTCTTCACCTTAACTTAACTGTATATATATTTTAGGAACATATTCCCTCCTGTGTTCCTATGCAGTTTATTTTAAGCCCAACTGCAAAAAACAATAAACCATTAGTGCAAAAAAGAAAAAAGTTTTTTGAAAGTGTAACCAATAATTTAGAGTTATCTTAAACTGTGTACAGTATTCATCATCCAGCAGTACGTATAAAATGTAAATTTTAAAGAATTGAGGGATGAAATCAAAGCAGATATTTAAAAATATATCTTACCTGTGAATTTCAAAAAATTTCAGAATTTTGTATAAAACTAAAATAAGCCTTATTGAATATTTATTAAATGACGTAGCAGGTCTGTTTGAGGAGTCCATTTAAATGGCATACTTTGATTCTGCTTATTTGAAGAATCTATAGCTGTAGGTGGTTATGAGATCCATTTCTGGGAACATCTTTATTAGTGGAATGGTAAATTATGTTGACCATCCATCTTTAAAGTTCATTATTTTACTTTTCTTTAAAACATAAAGTGTCAGAACTCTTTTATTTTATCCTGTCAAATTGCTGAAGCAGATATTCCACACATTTTTGTGCAAACTGCTTGAGGATTGCTTGGGTACGCTTCATATTTCCTGTGACCCTGCCCTGGATAAACAGGATAAGAAAATGGATGAATGGAAAGATTGAAATGAACTACAGTACACTATAATGAGTCTAGTTGAGCATTCGATTGAACTGTTCTAGACATTCTCTTGTTTGTAATCTTTCTCAGGTCCTACGGTCTCATATACTACATAGCACAACTGGACACAGGATGAGAAAAGAAATTGCCTAAAGGTGGCTAACTTGAAAAAAGACTGATGTTCCAATCTTTTTCTTGGAAACTGCCTGCCATTTGTGATCTTTTTGTTGTTCTTGGCAAAGGGCTTGCAAAGGTAGACTTTTGAAGAGTAACAACGATTTCTGATTTGCAATTATAACAGGCTGCTACTATAAAAAGAGCATAATTTCCAAGGCAGAAAATAGCCTGCTATCACATAATTATGTTATGCATTAGCCAATAATTACTATTACAATAGAGCTGAACTAATTAACTTCATTTATCTTTCTCAATATCAAATCAGTATGCAACTGAACAAATAATGAAACTATTTTTTTCTTTATTCTCTCCTCTGCGTGTAACTGAAATGTTTTTAAAGTGATTTCTACCTAAAAATAAATAATTTTCTGCCAGCGTTGAGCATGACTGTGTTATCGCTACAGTGTGTATTTTAGGACATGTTCTTAGTTGCTTGAAAACATCTAGAGCAGTGTTTTCCAGGACATCTGGATCTGGTATTTGTCAGGTACATGGTGTTCAGTAGATGTGCCTCACTGGGTCCTCTGCTAAGAAGATTCTTTGCCTAACTTTTAAGACATTGCCATATCAGTGTGACATGAGTGGCCACGTTTGGTTTCTTTTGTGTGCTATAATTTAAAATATTATAAATTAATTTCCTTATCTGAATGTTCTTTCTTTCCATTATTAGCTCTGTTTATTTCTGTTTAGGTATTTGTAGGATCATAATTGTCACTAATACGTGGTAATCAATGCACAACATGTTATACTATAAATACAGCATTACAAAAAAAATCCTGTGGACAAAGCACACACAACAAGACACTACACCAGTGCACACCAAAGCATATGAATGACTATTCTGGTAGGATGGAAACGTCAAGACTAATGCTGAACCTTCCAAATCACCCTGGCTCAAATAACTTAATGGCCTAAGTGTAAAACTGTCATGAGCTAGGACTTCGAAAATACATAAATCCCAAAAGCACTTCCAAGAATGCCCACTAGAAGGTAAAATCCTATCAAAAACCCAACTAGACATAAAAAGGGTCTCATAAAATCTTTATAAACCTTTATAAAATAAAGGATTATTTTTTACAAAAAATGTGCTGTACAGTAATCCCTCCTCCATCGCGGGGGTTGCGTTCCAGAGCCACCCGCGAAATAAGAAAATCCGCGAAGTAGAAACCATATGTTTATATGGTTATTTTTATATTGTCATGCTTGGGTCACAGATTTGCGCAGAAACACAGGAGGTTGTAGAGAGACAGGAACGTTATTCAAACACTGCAAACAAACATTTGTCTCTTTTTCAAAAGTTTAAACTGTGCTCCATGACAAGACAGAGATGACAGTTCCGTCTCACAATTAAAAGAATGCAAACATATCTTCCTCTTCAAAGGAGTGCGCGTCAGGAGCACAGAATGTCAGAAAGACAGAGGAAAGCAAACAAATCAATAGGGCTGTTTGGCTTTTAAGTATGCGAAGCACCGCCGGTACAAAGCTGTTGAAGGTGGCAGCTCACACCCCCTCTGTCAGGAGCAGGGAGAGAGAGAGAGAGAGAGAGAGAGAGAGAGAGAGAGAGAGACAGAGAAAAACAAAGTCAAAAATCAATACCTGCCCTTTGAGCTTTTAAGTATGCGAAGCACCGTGCAGCATGTCGCTTCAGGAAGCAGCTGCACACAGAAGGTAGCAACGTGAAGATAATCTTTCAGCATTTTTAGACGAGCGTCCGTATCGTCTAGGTGTGCGAACAGCCCCCCTGCTCACACCCCCTACATCAGGATCAGAGAAAGTCAGCACAAGAGAGAGAGAGAGAAAGTAAGTTGGGTAGCTTCTCAGCCATCTGCCAATAGCGTCCCTTGTATGAAATCAACTGGGCAAACCAACTGAGGAAGCATGTACCAGAAATTAAAAGACCCATTGTCCGCAGAAACCCACGAAGCAGCGAAAAATCCCCGATATATATTTAAATATGCTTACATATAAAATCCGCGATGGAGTGAAGCCGCGAAAGGCAAAGCGCGATATAGCGAGGGATCACTGTAATACTGTGAAGCTCCTTTTAGCACAAAAGGCATAAAAGAGTTGTCTGAAACAATAAGACATTCCAGAGCAAACACAGTTTCCATGCAAAATCCAGATACAATGTCAAAAAAACAAAGCATGAATTTAAAAAATTCAGTAAATCATGAAAGCACCAGGCACCAAAAAAACACAAAAACTCAACAACTCTAGAGAGCATTCACAATGAACCACCGGAACTGTAGGAGTCCCTCCAGATATATAGGTGGAGAGCAGTTCTTGGCAGTGATTGGCAGGTACAGGGGCCTGCCTCTTGGTGGACTACCCACAACATACATAGAACATCACCAAGGCATTAAAACATAAACACAATCAATAGCAAATAAACAAAAATAAAATGAATACCTACAAAAGAATAAAAAATGACATAAAGCATGAATTTGAACCCCAAACAGGGGAAGAACTCTGGCTAAGATTTAACAAAAACTAAAATATTGTTTTGTTTCGTCTTAACAATTTTATCAGAAACATTTTGAAAACAAATGTGTTGTGAAATGTCACATTGAGATTTGTTGCTATGATTCAGTGATGTGTACGCACCTTTTGTATGGCTAGAACAAACAAACAGCAATTTGCATTTTTTTGTGACAACTAGAAAATGTTATTTAGACACATCCCTTAATTTTACAGTGTGGCACTAACCAAAAAAGGTTGTACTTACTTCAATAATGCAGCATAAAGAAAAAAGTCACTTCAATAAATATGTTTTTAAAAAAGCAGTCTATGAATTTTTCATCTTGTGATGTGAGTAAAAGTACTCATATTTTTTGACATATAAAAAACATTGATTTAAGTGCATTATCAAGACAAAATGAATATAAATATTTGTTCTGCACATTGCAATTTTGCTCAGATCACTGTAGCAAAATGTTTTATCTTTGCCAGAAGGATATGCTACAGGCTATCTCTTGGCTCAGTCAAACAATTAAGTTCTTGTTGACTTTTTTCACTTGTTTTTTTAATCTGATTTTTATTAAGAAGTTTAATATTTTTAATATATATATAAATAATTTGGATAGGTAACAAGCTGGTGTCAGAAAAACGACCAGAAGACATCGAGAAGGTTTGGGGCAGCCACCCATTTAATCGATTACGGCTGCAAAAGCTATCAAAAAACAGAGACATGTTCATTCAACCGAGTCCAAGATAGAACTGACTTCCAGGTAGCAAGATGGCAGCTTTAAAGGCCAATAGCGGAAGTGATGTCATCCCGACCGGAACCAGAAGTGACGTCAGTGGCTGCCCCAGAGCCGGGCGGGATTTCCCTAGAATGGTCTGCAAAAGATCGAGAGGGAAAATTAGTGCACTCCGCTCCCCCCTGGTCTGGCATGGAACTACCTGTATTTAAGCCCTTTAGCTGTCTCCTAAACACACGTGTGTGACAGGGCCCCCCCCTTAGCCCAGACCTGTCGGGTCGGGCGTCCTGCACCGAGAGGTCGTGAACGCGGGAGAGAGCATCGGCATTGGCATGTAGAGAACCCTTCCGATGAATGAGCGAAAACTTGTAATGTTGCAGATCGAGGAACCACCTCGTGACTCGCAGGTTAGTCTCCTTGTGTAGGGCCATCAACTGTAAAGGGGCATGGTCCGTGACTAGAGTAAACTCCCGACCCAAGAGGTAGTATCTCAACTGTGTGATCGCCCACTTAATCGCAAGAGCCTCCCTCTCCACTGCCGCGTATCTGGTCTCCCGATCCAACAGTTTCCGGCTCAGAAACATGATGGGGTGTTCAGCACCATCGACACTTTGGCTCAGCACTGCCCCTAGGCCTGTGTCCGAAGCGTCTGTCTGGAGGATAAAAGGCTGTGAAAAATCAGGTGCCTTTAAAACGGGTGCCGACGTCAGGGCCCTTTTTAAGTCACTGAAAGCTGCCTCAGTCATATCAGTCCATACCACAATGTTAGGAGCCCTCTTCTTTGTCAAATTAGTCAAGGGCACGGCTCTCTCCGAAAAACGTGGTACAAACCGGCGGTAATACCCAGCTAATCCGAGAAATGCCTGGACTTGCCGCTTGGTTCGCGGACGGGGCCATGTCAAAATGGCTTGTATTTTAGAGCACTGCGGCTTCACCGTACCACGACCCACCAGGTAGCCCAAATACTTGGCTTCCTCCAATCCAAAGAAACATTTCTTTGGGTTGATGTGGAGACCGGCTTCTCCCAGTGTCCGTAACACGGCTCCAACGTGCTGTAGGTGTTCCTTCCAGGTGCTGGAATAGATGACGACGTCATCCAGGTAGGCAGCACTATATGTGTTATGGGGGCGGAGCACTTTGTCCACCAGACGCTGGAAAGTTGCAGGAGCCCCATGTAACCCGAATGGAAGGACACTGCCAGTGCCCACTAGGGGTGCTAAACGCGGTTTTACCCTTTGCGGAGTCCGTTAAAGGAACCTGCCAGTACCCTTTGGTCATGTCAAGTGTGGTCAAGTATTCTGCCTGTCCAAGCCTCTCAAGGAGGTCGTCCACTCGAGGCATGGGATAAGCATCAAGTAGTGAGACCTGATTAAGTCGACGGAAGTCATTGCAAAACCTCCAACTTCCGTCGGGCTTAGTAACCAAGACAATTGGGCTGGACCAGGGACTATGACTCTCCTCTATGACTCCTAGATCCAGCATGTGCTTGATTTCCAGTTCCACTTCTGCTTTCTTTGCCTCGGGAAGGCGGTACGGGCGTTCTCGGACTATGACCCCGGGTTCAGTCACAATGTCATGGGCAACCAGAGAAGTCCTTCCGGGGATTTCGTCAACCACCTCCGGGACGGACGAGATAACTGTCTCTAGCTCCCGCCTCTGCCGGTTATTTAAATTAGGCCCGAAGTTAAGGGTATTACTTTGAGCAAAAAGGGAGCGGGGCTGGCCGGAGGTGGGATCAGGGTCCCTTTCCTTCCACGGTTTCAGCAGGTTCACGTGATATATCCGCTCTCTCGGTCGACGATTGGGTTGTTTCACCAAATAGTCGACGAGCCCCTTTCGCTCTTTAACTTCGTATGGCCCTTGCCAGTGGGCAAGTAGCTTAGAGTGGGAGGTGGGAACCAATACCATGACTCGATCCCCCGGCTGGAACTCCCGGAGTGTCGTGCCACGGTCGTAATAGTGGGCCAGAGCTGATTGCGCCTCTTGCATGTGACTTTTTAATATGGGTCGAATCTTCGCAAATCTATCGCGTAACTGCGCGATATATTCCAAAATATTAGTTGTGGGAAGGGCCTCTCCTTCCCAACCTTCCTTTAGAATGTCCAATATGCCCCGGGGTTGTCGCCCATATAATAATTCAAAGGGTGAGAACCCCATTGAGGCTTGCGGGACTTCCCGGTAGGCAAAGAGTACGAGGGGGAGGAGTTGATCCAAATTCCTCCCATCCCCGCTGACCACCTTGCGAAGCATCTGTTTGAGAGTTTGATTAAATCTCTCTACTAAACCATCGGTTTGAGGATGATACACCGCGGTTCTCAAGTGCTTTATTTTGAGTAACTTGGCTGTTTCCTTGAACGTCTCCGAGGTAAACGGCGTCCCTTGGTCCGTAAGGACTTCTTTAGGGATTCCAACTCACGCAAAGACCTCCATTAGTGCCCGTGCGATTGCTTTAGAATTAGCTGAGCACAATGGGACAGCTTCTGGATATCGGGTCGCATAATCCACGAGGACTAATATATATTTATGTCCTCGGGCCGAGGGTTCCAGGGGTCCCACTATGTCGACCCCTATCCTTTCAAAGGGAACATCAATTAAGGGGAGGGGAACGAGAGGAGCACGGTCCCTCCTAGGAATTTGCCGCAGCTGACATTCCGGGCACGAAACACAGAAGCGGCGAACCTCCTCGTTAATTCCCGGCCAATAAAAGCGGAGCTTAATATGCTCTAAAGTTTTTTCGGTGCCCAAGTGGCCTCCTAGGAGATGGGCGTGCGCTAACTCACAAACTTGCCGCCGGAAAGTTCGTGGAATTAGCAGCAACTTCCGCACTCCCCCCTCATGTTCACTGACCCGATATAATAAGTCATTTTCTAACACAAAGTGGGGTCCTTGTGGCATGGGCTGATTGGTGCGTTGGCCGTTGGCGAGGACTACTACATTCTTCGCAAACTTAAGGGAATCATCATTCCACTGCTCCCTTCTAAATGATGCCGGTGTTTGTCTGAATTGAAAGCTCAGATCTGAGAGAGGGTCCGGGCTGACCTCAAGGGGCGGAGAGTCGTCCTGCTCTGGTGAGGTGCGGACTGATGACGTATTAGTCCGCGACGGGCCGGGAAGCTCTCCGTCCTCCTCGGGGTTTCCCATATCTCTCTCCACCGGCTGTGTACACAGTGTGGAGACAACCTGAGACGGTGTATTCCCATCGGTTACTAGGCCTAATTTTGAATGAGGCGAGATCAGTACTGCACCGCTTTTAATGTCAGACCAGTCCCGCCCAAGAATCACCGCACACGGTGGATTTGGATGTACAGCTACAAGTTTTCGTAGTGTTCCTCCGTGGCAGATGAAACACCGGGCGGAGTCATAGGCGCGGACAATTCGTGTACACAGGTAATTCTGGTCTTTGTTTTTAACCACTGTCGCGGTAGTACATATCGGCAATCAACAACAGAAATGTTGCTGCCGGAATCAAATAAGGCTTCTACCTTGTAGCCATTTACTATGACCTCACCTTTATGAGCCAAAGCCAGGGGGTTTGAAAGCGCACACAACCCATCCCTCTCTCTCCACTTACATTCCGCCTCGCCTCCGAGCGAGGACCGCGCCCGCGGGATCGGGGACTCTGATGCAAACTCTGGCTTATGTCGAGAGGGCAGTGTAAGAGGGACGTAATCTCTACGGCTTCTACTTAAGGACCGTTCAGCCCTCTCAAATTGCGAGGCTGCCCTAGATGTTTCTATGAGCTCAATGATTATGTTTCAATTATGTTTGCAAATTCTCCCCAGACCGGCTGGGTGAAATGCTCTGGCAGGCTATTTATGAATAAAAAACAGGCCACTTTTTTCACTAACTGAAAGGTGGTACATTCAGCGGGCCTTAACCAGCCTGCCACCTCTTCCCATAGAACGTCTAGCTGTTCTTGGGTAGACCGTTCAGGGTTAAACCTCCAGTTTTTAATTTTCTTCACCTGCTGGTCTGGGGAATGTCCACCTTCCTCTAGGACCTTAGCCCCGGTGGGACGGACAGCTCTCTCCTCCGAGAGAGCATAATAAGTCCCCATCGTATCCCCCATAGAGATCAGCCCACGTCTGTGTGTCCCAACGACACTCTCCCTATTCAATTGAGGTGACCCAGAGATAGACAAAGGGAGCGGAGTCTGCACCGGTTCTTTCCGAAACCCGAGACGCACTCCCCACCCGAAAGCTCGGCCCAGGTACTCTCCCACCTGGACATGATTCAGGTCCGGTCCCGTTCTCTTCAGGGATTCCTCCATCCTGCCGACTACGCCACTGTCAGAAAAATGACCAGAAGACATCGAGAAGGTTTGGGGCAGCCATCCATTTAATCGATTACGGCTGCAAAAGCTATCAAAAAACAGAGACATGTTCATTCAACCGAGTCCAAGATAGAACTGACTTCCAGGTAGCAAGATGGCAGCTTTAAAGGCCAATAGCGGAAGTGATGTCATCCCGACCGGAACCAGAAGTGACGTCAGTGGCTGCCCCAGAGCCGGGCGGGATTTCCCTAGAATGGTCTGCAAAAGATCGAGAGGGAAAATTAGTGCACTCCGCTCCCCCCTGGTCTGGCATGGAACTACCTGTAGTTAAGCCCTTTAGCTGTCTCCTAAACACACGTGTGTGACACTGGTTAAGTTTGCAGATAATACCAACATAGTTGGATTGGCAGATAATCGAGAATCCATTAAATCATTACAGAGGAACTTGGACAGCATACAGGCTTGGACAGATTTGTGGCAGATGAACATTAATGTCAGTAAATATAAAGTACCAGTAACAGTGCACTGCAATACACTTGACTTGAGCATTCATAGTTTCATACTCTTTCTCTGTATGTTTAGCATTCGTTTGCTCATAGGTTGATGCTCATGCTGTTTCTTGAGCAGTTCTTCTTTTCTCCATCCTAGCGGCCTGCTTCTTCTTTTCTTCCGTCGGCATCTTATCACGACAAAACTGATTAAGTCAGTGTGTGTGTTGCAATTACTTAGTACATTTTTTCTTAATTTTTCACTTAAGCTGGCACGTAAGTCTTCAATCTGCCTCAAGAATGATTTAAGATATGAAGAGTTTGGGGAAGTGACGGAGAAGGTGGTAGGGATGAGAACGGCGCCCATACGCATGTGCCACACGGCCACCCTGCTGCGCACTGCCGAGAGTTGATTCTACAGTAAAATGAAAGAGTAATAAAAATCATTACCCCGAAAGTGGATAGTAGACGTCACGTAGTATATGTGTACCAAATTTCAGGTCAACAGGTCAAACGGTTTGCAAGCTACAGGTGTTTTAAAATCCTGGACAGACAAATGGACAGCCACGGTAGCGTATTATATAAGAAGATTACACATGGGAAGTAAAAATGTTAAGTTTGAATACACAACAGGAGGGCTGAAAATCGAAAGTACACCTTATAAAAAGGATTTAGGAGTCGTAGTGGACTCAACACTAATACTGTAACTGCCAGACAGTGTTCAGAAGCCATTAAGAAGGCTAACAGAATGTTAGGCATATAGGCTATATGTGTTGAGTTGAAGTCCAAGGAGGTTCTGCTCAAGCTTTATAATGCACTGGTGAGGCCTCATCTGGAGTACTGGAGTACAGTTTTGGTCCCCAAGCTACTAAATGATATAGTACTGGAAAAAATCCAGAGAAGAGTGCTGATTCAAGAGCTACAGAGGCTTGTAGCTTTAGTGGTTTTACAGCAGGTTAAGGAACCGATGCTGTCCACACTTTCTATTGTCATAACACAGAAGTGAATGGAGGGAGACTAGAAGCTTCTTGAGGGTTTATCACCCAGTGCAATCAGGTGGATGAGGCACATTTAGGCTCCTGTGATATGCTGATGGTCATTTTTATTATCTATTTGCTGACAAAGAAAGTCATTCTCTTACTGTTTGTAATTAAGTTTTGGACTTCCTAGAATGCAGTGTTTCGCATTTCTTCTTGCAGTTTTTTCTGTAACATCTTGAAAATCACTTTGAGCAACATGCCTGTGTGAAAATATCCATCAATCCATCCATTACCCAACTGCTATATCCTAACTACAGGGTCACGGAGGTCTGCTGGAGCCAATCCCAGCCAACACAAGGCACAAGGCAGGAAACAAACCCTGGGCAGGGCGCCAGCCCACCGCAGTGTGAAAATATACCATAGAAATAAATGTTAATGTTACTGGTTTGGATTATTTACATTTGTTACTGTTGCATTTTTGTGCTTTTGTATCATTTTGTATTACGTATGGTCACCACCATTTTGTGGGACTGAGGTTATGTGTTAGCTTGTGTCGTCACGTTCCACTTCTATAAAATGCTTTTAGCATTAAAAGCTTTTGGTTTTACAAAGAAAAACAAACCTTATGTGTAGAAACAGTTAGGGGCAGTTAAAAGAAGCTAGCATGAAGATCTCCACAAAGATTTACTGCTTTTGATTCTGGTTTAGTGTTTCTAGCTTTGACAATCACTTTGGTTCTGTCTGCCTCTTTAGATATTCTGCCTGCATTTTTGCCTGCTCCAATTTGCTTTCATCTCCTGGTCAGTTTCCTTCTCTGGACAATTTTTTTTATGTGTTCATAACATTGTTTTCAAAGGAAGCCAATCTTCTTTTAAAAAACACGAAAACATGTTTGAAGTTTTTAAGGCTCCTAAAGGGGAACCAAAGGCCAAATGTTTACTGCTGAAACTTTAAAAATGTGAGTAGTTGCACAGTTGGCTAAATGCAGTATATATATCAAAACTCTGTCCAGAGAGGTGGAGTGGCCCTCATTTCTGTCCTTGAAGTAAGTCTTTCAGGAGACAGAGAAGAGGACATTAGGTTAAAATGGATCAACCTAAATGTGGTAAGCAAAGATAAAAAAAATCAGATGAGGCAGTTTGGCCTTACCTCTGTCTCTGGAATTCTCACTATTTCAGTGTGTGTATTGGTTCAAGCCACCCATATGATATGTTTTATCAATCCCACTCCAGGCTTCAGAAGTGCTGAACTAGAGCATGCAGGAACCTGAGGAAGCTAACACCATATTGTACTGCACAGCACCCACTGCACGCCCAACCTATCTGGAAAGGGGTCTCTCTTTGAACTGCCTTTCCCAAGGTTTCTTCAATTTTTTTCCCACAAGGGTTTTTTGAGAGTTTTTCCTAGTCTTAGTGAGTCAAGGCTAGGGGGCTGTCAAAAGACAGGGCCTGTTAAAACCCATTGCAGCACTTCTTCTTGATTTTGGGCTATACAAAAAAACAAATAGTATTGTATAGTACTGATTTTGCACAAGACAACAGCAGTTTTGAGAGAATTCTGAATCAGGAGGTGACATGGAGTTGACAGAATTTGCACAGGAGTAGTAACTAAGAAGACAATAATAAAATACCAACCGTCAGGTCGTGTAGCCAGAACCATGTTCAGAGAACAAAGTGGAAAGTGGTAAACATGGGTACATGTAACCCTTAAAGCCAAGACGCACGAGACATCCATCCATCCATTATCCAACCCGCTATATCCTAACTACAGGGTCACGGGGGTCTGCTGGAGCCAATCCAAGCCAACACAGGGCGCAAGGCAGGAAACAAACCCCGGGCAGGGCGCCAGCCCACCACAGGGCAGACACACACACCAAGCACACACTAGGGACAATTTAGGATTGCCAATGCACCTAACCTTCATGTCTTTGGACTGTGGGAGGAAACTGGAGTACCCGGAGGAAACCCACATAGACACAGGGAGAACATGCAAACTCCATGCAGGAAGGACCCGGGAAGTGAACCGGGTCTCCTAACTGCGAGGCAGCAGCGCTACCCACTGCGCCACCGTGCCGCCAAACACGAGATATACATTGCAAATTCTAAAACTAACACTGAAAAAGATTATTAGGTGCCACATTTTTAAAACACATGACTTCCAGGAACTGCTTCCACACAACGGGTCCTTGCGTCCCAGAAGCCAGACTGCAACATAGCAATATCAGAAAGGAAAACAAGTTAGCACTACAGTAGAACCTGAAAGCAAAAGATGAATATAACTACTAGGCGTCTTGGCCAAAGAAATTCTAGGTCTCATACTCAAATAATTTTTAGAGGCCAAGGAACAGTTGGAGAAAATGTAACTTTTAAGACCGATCATGACAACTGAACTCATATAGGCGATTCATTAACTATAAATGACAAACATACTTGGTTCAGAGCCAGCTGGAATGTGTGGCTTTCCGCCAAAAAGTATACTTTGAGTATGATATAAGATGCTATCCCCGAGGTAGATAGACCCTTAAAAGGTCAGGGGGCAGGTGTTACTTACCATATATTAGATGGCATTACTACTTTGAATTAGAATCCATAAGAACATGCTGGAATCATTTTGATAATTTAATTGGTCAGGGCATTTGCTTTTTTCCTTAAACTTTGCTACTTTTTTGGCACTCATTCAATTTGGGAATGTTCCTATGTACTTTGTGTAATTGTTTGTGTACTCTTGACTTGTTATATTAATTAGTTTTTTTTTCTGCCATTTTGCAGACACCACTAAGAAGGAGGCGAAGGAGGTTATATTGTTTATGACGACAATATTGTTGTCCACCGCATGGTTCAATGACCGTGAAGCTGTCTACATCAGCCTGCCAATGCTTTAAAAATCAATGTTAGAACAGTGGCTGCATCCAAGTGTTGCTCAAATAACAAAAACAAAACACTGAAAGAAAACTAAGATTGAAACAAAAACAGTGAAAAGGAAAAGAAGAGTTCAAGGGTTTGGTTAATTCAACAATAAACAAGGGAGGAAAGAGGTGATTTAAAGTGTGTGAAAAGTGAGGTCAGACATAGATTCAAGATTTGGGGTACCAGCCCAGTAACCCTGTTTAAATGTCACAAAAAGGCAAAAAATATAGGTTGGGAGCATGCACTAATACAGCGTGTTGACGCACCCACCACATGACGAACCACCTCAGGATCCCAAATTAGGACCCAAGCTTAGCCGTACAAAGGGTGACACCTCAACACCACACTAGTAGAAAAGCAAATAGTCAACTTCTTGCTAGTGACAATAGCCACTAATGCTAGGAATGGCTAGATAGGATCCCATCCTTTCACTCTATCGCTTATGGATCAAGTAAGCAATTCTATTTCCATTGGAGCAGCAGTATATATATAATCTCCAAGTAATGGAAGGGCATAACAGTCTGGAATTGTCTGACTATGGACCTTCTGAGCTGCAGAGGCAAAAACAAAGTTGTGAGTGACAACGCCCTTTCTCATACCAGGGTGGTAGTGCCTACCTTATCAGAGCCTTGAAGGAGACCCCCTATCTGCATGTGTGTGACATGTGCAAAAACATGCAGAACTGAATCTATCTTTTTAAGAAAAATTTTTTTTATTGATTTGTTAGTGTTATTGTTATTATTATCCTGAAATAAAGGAACTTGGAAAGGACAACATGCTGTTTAGTGCAAGGGGAGAGTGTAAGAATTATTTTTTTTGTACTTTGATGTGTTCCTGACCTTGAGCTCAGTCTTGCCTTTGTTAAGAAGCCTTGATTTTGATTGAAATTTCATACTTCAGCTTTGTTTTTTTGACTGATTGTTTTTGGTTTTTTTTTAACAAATAAGCTGCCTCACCTCTGCCACTCAAAAAATGAATAGTGCTCTAGGGACCGTTAAAGAAAAATCATTATTTTTGGGTTTTTTCTGTGTGTGCTAGGTCAAGACGGGTGGCACTGCTGTATGGAAAATGGAGGATGGAAAGGAATGTGTTAGAACCAACCTTAGGAAGAAAATTCATACAAAGGTACAGTCAATATGGAACCTGCATGTTCTTTACAAGTCAATATGCAGTTCTAGTTATTCTAGGATACCTCATACACTCCAGAAATCATATTTGTTAGGTTCATTTGTGACTGTAAACTGCAATCAATGAGTAAGTGTGCCTTGCAATGTACAGGTTCCCCACCCAAGGCTGCTTCACGTTATGCATCTGATGCTGCTTAAAATGGAAACACCAGACCTGAGTAATAAATTGATACATAGATACTGCAACTTACATTGTGCTTGATGTTAAACATCTGGTGCTAAATGTGAGTTTTCCTGCAGGGTGTTTAAAGAATGAAATCAAGGACAGTGAAATAATTTATACACAGAATTTTTTTTTTCAGTTATGTAAGCTTTTACTTGCTGGAGATGTTCTGCTAGTTCAAGATGCCAAAAATAATTTAATCCTAATCTTCCATAACTGCTTTGGGAGAGAAGATTACAGGAAACATTCATATTTCCAGGCAATATGAGCAGGATTATCAGTACAAAATTATTTTTATAGCATATAGAAAAGCACAAAAAATATGATAAAATTCTGTTGATGGAAAGCGGCAAGGGGAAATAGAGCTTGTCTTTTATAGAATTTGTTTTCTACCCATCTTTGACATAATGTACTTTGAAGACTAAACTCAATATATTGTTATTTTCCAAATTGATAGTTATATTCTGTGGGCTAGAGCAATCAATCGGTCACCTTGGTGCTGAAGGGGAAGAGAAAAGTAGGGAGGCCAAACCTGAGGTGGGTGAATAAAGTAAAAGAAGATCTTAAGGAAAAGGATTTGTCTGAGGAGGAGATGCAGGATTGAGCTGTATGCAGAAGGTTGATCAAGCACATGAACTCCACATAGAAGTGATAAAAGATGAAAAGGAAGAAGAAGAAGAAATTCTAAGCTTTTTGTTTGCCAGTCACACAAACACAGATAAAACAATTTTCACAAAATTTTGCAATTGTGTTAGTGTTGGTCCTACTTAAAACATAGGCTATAGGCATATCAGGGAGAGGGGTTGTAATGGAGGGGATCAACCCAAAAGCCAGTGCCTACAATTCTCATCAGCAGCAGTGCACTGGGCTGATGGGAGGATACTGGCATCTGCATGCACAAAGTTTTGTACCAGCTAAAGAGGAATCTTACCCAACACCACAGGTTCAGTATTTTTTTCGCAACTGATTTGGATAATAATTTAATTGACTTGATAGACTGCATCTTTTGCCTAAGAGAATGCCTTTTTTGTTTCATCGTGGGTTATGTTAATGGGTGGTACGCTAGGGTCAACATTTAAAAAACACACAAATATTTACTTTCTTACCATAACCAATTATACAAATATGCCTAGATACTGCAGATACTTTAGTAATTATTATGTAAGTATGACTAAAAGTTTAAGAAGATTTGATGTTGCAGGTGTAATCACGGTGGTAGTACCCTTAAACCTTTCCAGTATTAAAAAATCATGAATGTGCTCCACTTGACTTTCTCGTATACTGAGATAGAGGAAAAGGTCATCAGAACTACTTCCAGTTTGCGCACTATTTCACAAATATCATATTTCTTTGTTTCTCATCCTAACTAATTGATAATATCGATACACAATCAAAGGGCGGCACGGTGGCGCAGTGGGTAGCGCTGCTGCCTCGCAGTTGGGAGATCTGGGGACCTGGGTTCTCTTCCCAGGTCCTCCCTGCGTGGAGTTTGCATGTTCTCCCCGTGTCTGCGTGGGTTTCCTCCGGGCGCTCCGGTTTCCTCCCACATTCCAAAGACATGCAGGTTAGGTGGATTGGCGATTCTAAATTGGCCGTAGTGTGTGCTTGGTGTGTGGGTGTGTTTGTGTGTGTCCTGCGGTGGGTTGGCACCCTGCCCAGGATTGTTCCCTGCCTTGTGCCCTGTGTTGGCTGGGATTGGCTCCAGCAGACCCCCGTGACCCTGTGTTCGGATTCAGCGGGTTGGAAAATGGATGGATGGATGGATACACAATCATTTATCTCTATTTATAATCAATGCAAAGTAAAAAGAGTTATAGTCACCTAAAAACATAGAAAAGTGTTAGCATTATGTAATATTTGTTGCAATAAATTGCTATAGGTAAAACTGCAGTTAGCTATATTTAATTATGATAATGATGCCAGAAATAAAAAAAATATAAAATTAAATGAATTACCAGGAACAGGACAGGGACGTAGCAGCTTATTGTTCCCATTGCATCTTTATATTTACATGGCATGTTCAATGTTTAAACGTTACTGTTAAACTAATGATGTATAAATTAAAATAAAATCAAAAATAGTTATTGAAAGAATATGCATTATATTGAATACAGTTTTTAATAGTGTGTACACAATTATATATTTCCGTGATACAAAAAATTTGAATAATTGTATAAATAATACTTATAATTGAGTAATTTTTCTCAAATTTCACATCTGTTTGCTTTTTATCATTATAAATAGATGATTAAAATTTTGTATAGCTATCTGTAATTATAACCATAGTTTACTTGAAAATGTGCAAAAGTATTCAGTTAAAGTACCACTTCCGGTTGTCGGAAGTAGCCCAAAAGTTGATAAGAGTCCTTATTTTTTATATAAAGCAGGTGTACAAAATCTTATTGACCTAAGTCAAGATATTGTGTTTACACATAGAGACCAAGACAGACATAATTTCAAAAATGGTATTTTTAGACCCAGGAAGGTCTAAAACGTAAAGATTCATCTAAATCTTGAGGCCGAATTTTTTCACGATTCCTATATTTTCTCTATACTATATATAAGAGAAAGTAAAAAAACTCAAATAAATGAGTTCGTTGTGGTTCTTTTTGTAATATAAATCTTATGTTTTGAAGTATTCTGAAGATTTGAATTAAAAATGCATTTAATTTAATTAAAACATTTAGATTTGTTTTCAATGCCATTATGTTTTTTATGGGCCCTTTTGTACTAATGTTGCTATAATGTCATTAGGAAAATGATTCAGATGTGTGTGGCATGCTGACATCACTGCTTAGACAGGAAAAAGGGTCACCACTGAACATTTCCTAGTCGTTGAAGATTGTGGATAATCTGTTCAGACATTACATGCAATTTTCTTTGCTTCAGTATTTCCTAGTTTAGACTTGTAGCTACAATCTTTGACTTCAATTTAAGGGTTGTTTCTGGTTTTGATGCCTGTGTAATTTGCTGCCAGTTTCAACCTTTATGTGAATCTTTTCATTTCGTCCATCTCCTGATTCTTTTTCCCTGTTCTTTTGCAAGACAGCAGTTTGGGTTTAAAAAAGCAGGTGGGCTTGTCTATGCTGTGACCCAGCTGAACTGTTACTTTTTTTTATTTGGCTTTTAAAGAAAACTCTTTTTTTATTTTTTCTCTATGGCAGAACAGCTGCAGCATACTTTAGTGGTAGTGGAATGAGAAAACAATGAAGCTGTTAGTAATTGGAAAAAAATATATAAATATTTAGAACTGTTTACTATGTGTATACTAAGAAATCATTCATACTCATTGCTGTGAGTATATAACACCTTATATTACTTTTAATCTTTGTAACAGGTGCACTACAAATAAATTATGAAAAGACCAAATTCAAAAAAGTGTTTTAGCAGTTTTGTAAAATTTTCAACAATACTAGTCTGAATACCTCTATCGGTAAAATATTCCAGATTTTAGGTGCATAAACAAAATACCATTTCACAAGTTTTTTATGCTTCCCTCACTAAGCATGCCAGTGCTTAAAAATGTATTACAGAAAAACAATAGTGTTAATGATAAAAAAAAACTTTATGGATAGTCAAAGATATAAAAAATGTGTCCAATAAAAATAGCAGTGTTAAGTAAATGGCTCACAAATAAGGCCACAAATCTACAGACACTTGAATAGCGCTTTATATAAATTTTTAGGTATGAACACTTGAGTAAATCACAAGATATGTAGCACAATAAATCTAGGAGATGTAAGTTAAGTTTTTAATGTAGAAAGAAGCATTGGCACATGAGCTCATTCTAAATGTCAAAACAAAGGCATAGTCTAAAAGATGGCAGAATCAACTACCAATAAAGAAAATTCTCGACTGAAGGTTGCAGAGATTATTGCTAGAAGAGGGTGGTAGGATTATAATCACAGTAACATGAAAACAGCTTTTAAAAACAGCAGAAAAATGATGGCACAGTGCAAAAAAAAATCTCTGATTACATTATTCAGCATAAAGAAATCCATGATGTGCAAGAGGTGACAAGTGGAGATGCAGTGACAGAAAGAATGGGTACTTGGAATATTAGGCAAATGCTAAAAATATATCTGTAAGAGGTAGAGTCTAGCATTAAAAACAGAAAGAGTTTATTAAGTATTTTTAAGGATTGAATAAGTAATGATGTAACTATTGGTTCATGCTTAGTGAGCCAAAATGCAAGCCATTAGCTAGACTTTGAATACCAGTTATCCAGGATTTACTTGTTTTCTAGTCGCTCACCCACTACAGCCAAACTGACTCTCCTCTGTCGTGCTCATCTTCCCCAGGTAACTCCGTGGGGCTCTCTTAAAGAGAGCAGAGTATTTAAAGACAGTATCTAGAACCTAGTTAGCAGCTTAGTTTTTCTGTTTTATATGCATATTCAAGCCTCTTATGTTGATTACTGTGACTTTCCAAAACTTTAGACAAGGTGAATATCCATCTTTACACCTCTCAAGGGCCACGTCACTGGAGAAGCCAGTTCACTTTCTTCTTCTCCTAGTGAAGATATGTTTTCCCCCTGAGGCTTCTGGTCATCATTAGGAAACATGTGCTTCCTGACACGCTTACAGTGTGATTCTGCCAAGAGACCAGAACAGTTTCTAAGCGATCTGGAGCTCTCAGTCCTCTTCCAAGTGGCTTCCCCATATCTTCCTAGCATTTCCCATGTTGAGGAAGGGAAAACTGTGATGATGACTTTCCTCTTTCGCCAACACATGTAAACAACAAAAAAACACCATAAGAGTGACTAGGCTAACTCCAGGGCTACAGGGGATGAAATATGAAGAAAGATTAAAAGAGCTGAGCCTTTTCGGTTTAAGCAAAAGAAGATTAAGAGGTGACATAATTGAAGTGTTGAAAATTCTGAAGTTTATTAGTACAGTGTATCAAGACTTACCTTAAAATGAGTTCATCAAGAACAAGGGGACACAGTTGGAAACTTGTTAAGATCATATTTCACACAAACATTAAGAAGTTTTTCTTTTCACAGAGAACCATAGACACTAGGAATAAAGCTACGAAGATGAGTGGTAGACGGTAAGATTTTAGGAACTTTCAAAACTCAACTTGATGTTTTTTAGAAGAATCAAGTGAATAGGACTGGTGAGCTTTGTTGGGCTGAGTGGCCTTTTCTTGTCTAGATTGTTCTAATGTTCTAATAAGATAAAGTTTTCTGTCATATCATTATGACTGAAGAATCGGACATTAAGCACGATGGTTGCTGCTTGTATTCCTACCTCCAACCAAGTGTGTGGTCCTATGTAAATTACTTATCACTAAAATTCCTGAAGCCTATGAAAAACTCGTAATCCTGGCCCACCCTAAATCCCTTTGCATATCTCCATCTGCGTCTTTTGTTTTGTAAATATATCGCTCAGCACAAGCAGCAAGCAGCTTGCTGTCCCATCCCCTGCCTTGATGGAGCTCAGCTCGGGCAAAAAGCTCTCTCGGCTCAAGGCTCCTTATCTGCGTATGAGGTGCCTGGGGTTGTATAGGGTAAATAATGCAGCATATCATTATTTGGAATACATGCATTTCATATGTGTTCATGTGTGTCTTTTGAAGAAAGGAAATGCAAGAAATGCTGAACACATACCTAAAGCAGAAACTTTTTAAATGTTACACTAATAATGATGAGAAGTGTATAATGTGTGAAGACTTTAGTCTAAATATCAAATAAACATGTGTGCTTTTATTCAAGAATATAACCAAAGAAAAAAAAAGCATTCAATTTTCTTGTGGCTGTCAATGAGTTAAAACTCAAGCTCAAATATCAATCGACAGGGAGTTTACACATATAGAGAGCTGCTATTATTATTATTATTATTTTTAAAATACAGTATAATAAAAACACATTTGATTTGAATCTGTAACACCCGGTGTAAATTTTGGCCTATTCAACTCCAGGCACCTCCCCTCACACACAAATAAGGAGCCTTGAGCTGGGAGAGTTGAGCTCCATCAAGGTGGGGGATGGGACAACAGGCTCCTTGCTGCTTGTGCGGATCGACATATTTACAAAACAAAAGACGCTGATGGAGAGGTGCGAAGGGATTTAAGGTCGGCCGGGATTATGAGTTTTTTCGTAGGTGTTAATCTACCTATACTCTAGTCATTAAAGAAATCACAACAACATTTATTTCAATAGCACATTTCCATACACAGGATGAAGCTCAAAGTGCTTTACAAGTACTCAAAGAAATAGTTACCAAGAAAGCAAAAACAAATTAAAATTAGATAATTAACAAAAAGGTCAGATGGCTGGGGAGGATAGAAAAAAATGTAAAACAAAAATCCATATAGGCTGGAGAGAAAAACAAAATCTGGGGTGTTTCAAGGCCAAATGACCCCCCCAGGCTCCACTGAACACTCTACCTAACATAACTGTACTTAAATTATTCCTTTGACTCATTGTTTTTTAGCATTTGTCCTAGAGCAGTGGTTTTTAATCCCAATCCTGGGGACACAATGTGGCTGCAGGTTTTTGTTCCAACCAACTTCTTTTTTTAATTGGACTACTAGCCTAATGAAGTGATCTGTTATTACCCAGTTTCTGTGTTTTGGAATAAATTTTTACTAAAATGTACTTAGCAGTTATATGGGAAATGTATTTTTTACTTTTTAACAATGTTTTCATCCTGATTTCCATTGTTCTTTTCCAGGTTTTCTGCTATTTAATCCATGCTTTACTAATTAGTGGGTCTCACGCTAAAGTTGTTGCAGCCTTTCATCATTCAGTGTTGTTTTCGCAGTTGTCTGCTTGGCTTCTTTTTAATTGTCATTATTGGGATACAATGAATTAAGCAAACTACACAGAAAAAGGTTAAAGTAATAGAAAAAATTAGTTAAACTTTTAAAGATACTGAAAAAATAGAAATACTTCCAAATATTATCTAAATGCAAAAATGATACTGTTGTCCTTTTTTGAATGTAGAATAAAAGAAGAGAAAAAAGAACAGCTAATTAAATGAAATCAGTTATTATCACTGGTTGTGAATCTGGTTGGAACAAAACCCTGCAGCCACAGAGGGTCCCCAGGACTGAGTGAATAACCCTTGTCCTGCATTTAAAGTAGCGGTCTAGTGAATAGTTGAGGTATTTAAACATCACAGAAGGCTTCACAGGACTTTGATCAGAGGGTGGCACAAAACATCACCATAGACAAACCAGAAAAAAAGCAAAGAAAAATAGAGATTAATAATGATTGCAAATTCATTAAGAATAAGATAATTCTGTGCATCTGTAGTCTGTTACGAATACTACTAAAATATAGCTATGAAAAAGCCAAATTTAAAAAGTTTTTTTTTTTTTTTTTTTTTAAATAATCCCAGGTATTAGTATGGCTTATGTCTATTGGTAAAGTATTCCAGTTTTTTGGTGCATAAAACAAAAGGCAGCTTCACCACTCATTTATGTTTTGCTCTTGGAATAATAAATAGACCACCATTAGAAGATCTAAGGTTATGATTTGGAATGTAGGGGGACAGGCACTCCAAATTATAGGAATGAGCAAGTTTATTTAGAGATTTATATACCATTAAATAGTATTTTAAAGTCAATTCTAAAGGGCATGGGGAAACCGATGGAAAAATGCTAAAACTGGTGAGATGTGCTCAAATTTTCTATTTCCGGTGAGATTCTTACTGCTGCTTGTTAATATAACAATATTAACAGAAATGATTTATAAACATGAAAAATAACACTACAAATATAACAAAAACCACAATAAAAGGGAAGGTACACATAAACCCCTCCATTAACTTTTCAAATTAACCTAGCTCTCCCTTTTGACTTTTAACTTTGAAATCTTCTTTTGGTAGTGACAACAGAAAGTACTGAAACACAAGTTTTAACCTCAGGACACAACGGGACTGGATTCTTACCCAGTATAGACAGTGATGTGCTCTCGATGGGACTGACTCTGTGTGACCCTAAGCAAGTCACTGTGGTACAATTGGAAAACCAAAAACTAATGCAACCAGTTGTATTATAAATGTTGTAAGTCAACTTGGATAAAGGCATCAGCCAAATAAGTAAATGTAAAGTCTTTTCCAGAAAGAACTTAAACAATATATTTTTAGCTATGTATATCCCATGTTACTATCTTTATGTTGCTCAGATTTTGCAGATAAATTCATTTTTTTCCGACCACTGTTTCATAGTCAAGGATAATAGACATTTTCTGTCTGGAGATGTTATAAGCTAAGGCACAATAGCAAATCCTGAGGCGGAAAGCTGTTTGTGTGCAGAATTTATGCAACTCTTAAAACTCATTCACACAACCTCTTGCCGTGGGTGTAGAAATTTATGTAAAGTCACCCCAGATCTCGAATATCTCAGCCGGATCTTTGAAGTTAAGAAATGGCTGCAGAACAAGTACAAAGATTTCACGTCATAGATTATAAATCTTGACTTGAATATGGATTGTCAAGGTGTCAACCTTACAATGCTTGCCTTACAATTATCCTTTGCGAATTTGACTTGATTATATGATTTTTTTTTATCCTTTGAAAGTAAAAGCTATAGTAAGCTATAGTTTAGTTACTTTGTGCCTAAATGACTTTGGGGGGAAAAATACAACAAACATGTAAATGGCATGGCTTTAATCAACAACTGCCTTTACATTATTATGGTCAGCACACCTGTAATTTTGCTGTATGGTGCCCTGTCAAATCTAGTAAGGTGATAAATTTGAAATATTCATAGTAATAGAAACTTGCTAACAATTCAACTGTCACTTCATTCCGCACTTCTGAGCATATCAGATAGGACATGCTGATTGAAAATGAAGGAATTGTGACCCAGGCTGGAATATTTAAAAAACAGATTGGCAATTCAGCACATGGCTCCACATGTCACTTGCATAATCATAGAAGGGAAAGATTTACGATTCTTGAAATCTGATTAAATTACCTGCTCTCTTCACTAAAGCAGCAGTTATCTGACTGGTGTGCTTTGAAATGACAAATTGACTCCAACAAGCTCTCTGTTCTGATCTCTGGCAGACAACAGCGCCCCCAGAGAGATTGGGGCTGAGAGTAATATTTGAATGCTACACGGTGTGCCGTGTCCTTCATTATTTTGGATTACAGTGTGTTACCTCGAGGTAATAATTATTGTTTAACATTTGGGAATGGTGCTACGATTACACAATAGTCAGATCCTGTCTATATGGAGTGTTCACATTATTAACATGTTTGCCTGGATTTTTTGCTAAGCATTCTATTATTTTCCTCTCACTCAAAAGACACATAGGCCTTGGTTTTATGGAAAATTTTAAATGGGCTGTCATTAGTGAATATGCCCTATTATGGACTGACACCACATCCAGGATTGGTTCTGTCATTCCCCCAATTCTGAAGGGATAGGCGCTGGCTGCCTCCCACCCTAAATTAGAATACCAGGGTTTGATATATTGATGTACGGGGATGAACTTGGGCTCCTCCTCTCGTTGCTCCAAGATGTGCTTGGTTAAGGTCCTGTAACTACTCTGTCTCTATCTCCAAAACTGTACCTTTACTATCACCAGAACTGTACTCCTTTACTTCTGCTTCATCTCTGTTAATGTCATAGTTTGTTCATTATTGATCTCAAAAAGGCACAAGCATCAATGGCTCCTTTCACCCATGCCTGCTAGCTCAGGAAATTATAAGTAAACTTCCATTCCAAAAGCAAGTATGTTTCAAGCTGAGTAAGCATCCAGGATCCTCTAGTGCTAACATCTCAAGCAGGCACACATGATTGAATAAGTAATGTCACCAGTCTTACCAGTCTGTTGTTCTTTGGGTCTTTAATCCATAGAAAACCCTTTCTAGAAAATTAAAGCATAAAAATATATTGGACTCAATAACTTCTTCAATTTGTTGACCCGTGTATTAGGTTTTGCTTACAGTTTTTCATTAGTTTCCTCAGAAATTCTCCTAGTCATCTTTAAAAGGCTGATATTCTTTCTTCAGCCTGCTACTGTGAAGATTAGAGCTTAAAATGTACATCTTCCCAAGATTCTGTAATTCTAAAAGTCACTTCCAGCACCTCTGTTCAGTTCACATCGGGATTAGCAGCCTACACTGCCTGGATAATCGAGAAAGTCATACTCTTCAGGTTTTCTAAAATTCTCTTCCTTTATCATCTTTTGCTACAGACACATACATCTATCAAGAGACAAACATGTTCAATGCAGTTATCAAAACCTTCCTCTCAAGTATAAGTAAGAAAGTGATGTGATAATAGCTGTAATGATCAATATGAAGTATTCTCATTGGGAGATTTTAGAGTTTTTCTAGTATTTTTCAGACAGCAAGGATAATAGAGTCTGAGGAGTTAAGCAGAGAGGCTTTTTCTCCTTTCAGCAGTAAACCTGCTAATCCTTCTACACAGGATTTTCTGAGTATAAATGGCCCCCTCTTTTGCAATGAACATCTTCGTTCATTACCCATTAGTGTGTATTGTTTCTGGCACAGCCACATTCATATCACCTTCTGGTGGCACTTAAAGAGTAACATTAAACAGTCCACTGAAGTTTAGGACATCTGGCCTTTTATATTCACTTGTTTAAATACTTTAATACTGTGCACAGTGTCTATTACTCTGTATTCGCAATCATGCCTATCAGTAACAATGTATGTGTAAAATGTATCTTTTCACAACCACACCTGTTATGTCATAATTCTGGCAATAAAATTCAAATTGATAGCATCCATCCTGCTTCTTCCAAATTTAACCCATGCAACCCATTAGTAAACAGTTGTCCAGTTGTCAAGAATTTACACATAGCTGGCAAATTTGTCTGTGTTTGTGTGTGTTTCTCTTTCTCTGTCAAACACTGTTTGTTGCCATTCTGGTACATTCACTAACTACATATACAGAGCTAATATTCCCATACTCGTATCTTGCCTTTCACAATCTTTGGCCAATGTAACATTGTCTCTATCCTGGAAGGCTGTTGTGATTCTCTATTCTGTTTTGCACTTTCCTGCTGGCCATTTTGTAAAATATGTGTTCCCATGGCAGTATGTTGTTTTTATTATGGGCGCTGACATTTTTTGTTGTTTGTGAGTTACCAAGATATGGATAGGCAGGAGGACTGGAGTGTGCAGAGCATGACATTATTTTTGTGAAAGTATAAAAGGTCACCAACCTACAATTTGTGGTTGTCTAAGTTTGTGTTATTTTATTGTCAAAAGAATTAAAACATTTTAAAATGTCACAAGAATTAGAAGTGAAAAGGGTTTTCGGGTGCTTCTGTTATTTTCTTGGTTATGAATTACTTACAGTTTCCGAACTATGATTTATGTCTTTAACCCTGTTTCTTGATCCTATTTGTTTTTGAGTCTTACACCATGTTCTTTGATATATAATTTTGATTTGACATCCTAAACTTGTTTGTTACATTTCAGGCTTCCCAGTTATAAGCAATTCTGGCTGATTCAACTCTTTATTCTAGTGATCTCTTAGCATGGTCATCACAATTGTGGGTTGTTTTCACCCATGTTGAGTTTCCCAAACAGAATTTTCATTTGGCCTTTTTTAGTAGAAATGTATAGGTCCAAATGTGTTGCCACCTAGCTCAAACCTGCAAAAACATTTACAGTACTAATTTAAAATAAATTATTTCTGAGTTTTGTGACTGTGAAATCGTTTGTGAGAAAAATTTTAGAGTCTGTTTCGCAAAACTGTATGCAAAAGGAAACTCGGCTGTTTTGCTCTTAACCACCTATTATATTTTGTAATGTTACATTACCTATAAAGTGAGATTCAGGCCAATGAACAATGTTGGAGTGGTCCATGTTGGTGTGCAAATATTAATTTTATTGTACTGTATACACATGACTAAATGTCTGAAATAAACTGGTTAAACAACATTTTTTATTAAAGCAAATGTATTTTTGTCCACCTGTATATCGCTGCTAAGTTTGCAATATTAATCAACATGGAATGCTTTTTATGCAATAGAGCTAAGCCATTATGAACATTATGGCAAATCTTTTTTTCCATAGCACAGGTTGAGTTATCTCTATATATGTAAAATCCAATGTCTTTCTCTCTGTCTGTATGTACCTCTGTCCGCTTTTCACAAGAGAACTACTTAACAGATTTAGATTGGGTTTTTTTCTAACATTTGCTTGAACATTCCAGTTGATTTTGCGACTTCTCTCATCGCACTAAGTATTATAGTTCGGTTATGGCACCAATTTATTCGCGCGAATCCGAGAGACAGGCTGCGGGCCGAGGGGAAGGGGAGGCGGGACCGCAGGAGTAGGGAGCCGGGCGGGGCCATCCTCACTCATGCACCAGCCGCCATTCGAGTCGCTCTACTTCTCACCACGTGATGGAGCATACCTTGCCCCCGCTTAGCTAGCAATACCTGTTTGTTCAGCAGACATTACCATCTAGAGCTTGCTAAAGAGTAACGTTTGACGTTTTTGAGAGAGAGATCACAGCTACATGTGTTTTAGAGGGTACCTGCTCATTAGAAGAGATATCACGGTCATGTGCTCTTCTCCTATCAGAGCTGAACATGATCAGATTCAGTGGCAACGTTTCACATTGGAGCGTACCTACCTTCCGCTTGGCCAGAGATACCTTGCCAACTTTTTACATTTTTGGCAAATAGATCACAGTTCCATTCTTACTCCTGATAGAAAAAACAAAAATATTGTATATCAAGAGGCCCTCGGATACGGAAGCTATCAACATAAATTTTTCTCAATACAAATGAATACTTTTTTTTTTTTGTTGATTTTTAAAGTTTGTCCTGTTTCACTACTACATGGGCAGAGCTGCGGGGGACAGCTAGTTCAGAATATGGTAGAAGGGGAACAATTGAGGACAATGTTTTTAAGTAAGTAAAAGTAATCAGAACTATACCTGTTTCATGTTTGTAGACATTTATTCAAATCTGTTTGTGATGAGACAGTTATAATTTTAGACTTTGATGTGCAAGCAGACTACTGATTTGTAGCAATTTTAGATCAGATCTCAATGAATCACCTTTGTGATTAATACTTTAAAATTAATATGTTAGAATTTAATAACAGACTATTTTATACAATTAATGTATGTTATTAAGTTGATTTTATGTGGACTACTTATACAGTCAAAGTAGTGTGATAAGTAGCCCGGACACAGACAGACGGACACCATTCTTAAGTCCACCACACATTTATTGTGCATAATTTACAGTCCAATAAAGTGCACAAACCCAGTGCCTCCAGCACCAATCTCCCCAAAGTCCAGGCTCTGCCTGCTTGTCAGGCCGCCTCCTCTCTCCTGCCTCCAAACTGTGTCCACTCCTCACCTGACTCCAGTCCTTTTTTGCAGGGAGGCAGCCCTTTTTATAAGTACCCGGATGGGCTCCAGGTGATCCCCGACACTCCCTAGACACTCCCCTGTGTGGCGGAAGTGCCGGCTGTGTTCCCGGAAGCCCCCCGGGTGTTCCCCGTCTTCTTCCCCCCAGCACTTCCTGGTGTGGCGGAAGTGTTGGGGTTCCGGGTCCTTCAGGCATGGAGGCACCCCCTGGCGGAGACCACGGGCCCCTACAGGGTTGGGCTTCCAAGCCCTGCACCCGTGGCCCCCAGAGGAACCAGGGCGGTCGCCCCCCTCGTGGTCTGGAGGAGGCATGAGCCCTCCTCCTGTCTTCCTGGCCGTCCCGGCTGGGTGCCACAGTAGGCAGGGAGTATTACCTTTAAAGTATGACTTTACAAGAGCCCCGGCAAATGATTAAATATAAAATAGCTATCTTCATGCAAAGTTTTCCTGCCATGAATTTAAACAAAAATGAAGGGCAATGTGAGACTTAGATATGGACTTTCACTTTTTATATAAGTTTGTAGAAGCAGAGTCAGTGGGAAATTTTGCAGCAGTGGACTATTGCTAAATGCTCTATGTGTGGGAAACACTGATCTCTTCAGGTACCTGGTCTTCCAACTGAAGAATGAAGATGTGTTCAAACTTTGTTAGATTCAGTTCATCAGCACTACTTATATTTCAGTCAACATACAATATATTTCAGAGATCTTTCAAAAGAATTGTAGATAGAATGTTTATATGCGTCTGGGGGCATGCATGCCTTCTCCCGCCTCTTCCATAGGAAAACTGGCTTTATGAGTGAAGAGTGTAAAACAGACTCTGTTTTCATTTTGTCAGTTCAGAATAAGCAGTTTAATAAACACTTAGCGTTTAGTTAGTGCTTTATGTCAAACTATATCCTAATTCTAATTTGCCCCTTTATGCAATGAAAGGATGATAAATGTGTTTCTTTGGTTTCAAACTGACATATTGGTTTTTACAGATGTTGCCATTTTAGGTGTTTTTTTCCTGGAAGTGACTTCATTGTTGTTAATCTGAGGGCTGTCAAATTGGGTGCGTTATGTGGCATCATTGCTTGATCAGAGTCTAGGTTTGTGGATATTTCACTAAATAATTATATGAAGTGGTTAGAGTAACTATTTTTTGGGAGTTTGGACTTTTAGTAAATGTCTTGCCAGTAGTTAATTTTGTTTTAGTATTGGGCTTTGAAGAAAATATCTGACTGACTTCGCTGGTTTTGGGCTCCTTTTGTTCCTAGTGTGCATTTCTGTTAATCCCCCGGCCCATCCATTTAATTGTCTTTTGGCATGCCACTTTCTTTCAACTTGGCAGAACACTTTCATGCATTACATTTTGTATGTTTATGGTCCTTTGACCAAATTACTGATTTCTGAATTTTGTGATGTTTAGAATAGCAAATTTTGAATTGAAGCATGCTCAGTAACCTTTTGATTACCAAAATCAGTTTAATATATTTTGTTCTTTTGTTTTCCTTTACTGAATTATTCAACTTCTTTATATTCATTTCTTTATTCATTTTTTGTCATTATTGTTAACCTTTCCCCTTAACCAATATGTTTTCCTAACATCTGTTTCTCATTAAAAAATGTCAGCTTTCTTTTTAATAATGAAGGAAGTATGCTTCTTAGATTCTGGGTATTGTCACATTGAGTACATTACCTAATTTCAAATTAGGACAAGTAATTATTAAACTGTTACTATTACAAAATTTCTATACTTCATTGTGTTTAGTCAATATTATTCATATTTAAAAAAAAGGTAATTTTTTTGTGACGGATCCCTCCACTTGCAGTTCCAATGCCAGCTCCTCCTTTAAATTTGAGAGAATGCTATTTTTTTTAAAAAATAAAAGCAGTGGCTGTTTATTTTGCTTCTCTAAACTATTGTTTTTTTTCCTTAAAATTGATAATTGACAGTTCAGGTATTACCTCTTTTTTCTCCAGCAAAATACAGATAAAGGCACATTCTTCCAGCAACCTTAGCAATAATATGAAATAATATTCATGGTGAAGGGGGAAAAAAAGGAAAGAATGGACCTTGAAAGCTGTTCCTCATACAAAAGAAATAAAACGATCAGAGCGTAAAGAATCGTTTTTCACCTGTTTTGCACAGGGTTTGCAAAGAATGACCAAAGATCACCACCTCCTCACTGCTGCAGACCAAAATGCTAGATTTTAATTTATCTCCTTGCTATTTATCATGGAGCTCTCTGTCAGCTAGGGCATACCTCCAGCCAAAGGACCTTCAGAACAGTCATACAAGTAACATTAACCTTTTCTCAACCTTCTCAACAAGCCATCATAATCGATTTTACTGCTTCTCATCAAACATTACCTTGAGAATTTTTTATCTGCCAGATAACCCCAGTACTTGCTTTAGCAAACTCTTGCAGAATTTATAAATCGTGTTCTACACGACTGCCGCATGTTTCAATCTTTCCTACAGCCCGAGGTCTTGCTAAAAAAAAAAGGGGGGAAATGAAGAGAAAATGTTCTTTTTTTAAAACAAGGCATAGACACTGTTTTAATTATGCCACTAACATGTTCAGTGGCAAGGTTCATGAAGAAAAAAGAGATGCCCACAGAATGGCTTCATTCGATGATTTTTCTGTCTTAAATTCCCTGCTCGCAGTTTAACTCACATTTATTCTTCTTATTGTTCTTGCTGCCCCTTATTCTCACAGATTGGGAGAGTCAGTGGCACAGAATCTTACACTTGCTTTAGGATGACCAGCTATCTCTGTTTCTGCAGCTACTGCTTTCAGATAACCACATTTAATACAGGACATCTGAGCCAACAATCACCCTTTAAAACTTATACACAGAAAACATGGTTTCCCTAAAAGAACTGAAATTTTCCTGTGTGATCTGAACACTTATGGTGCTGAGGTTCATCAATCCTAAGTCATACTTCATCTTTGAATCACAGTTTGCACAACAGATGAAACAATGCAGGCTGTCTGAGTCATTTGTTTTGCTGCTAGCTAATTTTTCTGATAATTTCAATATGTGCATTATGCCAATATTTTGAAGATGGTAGGCTTCTCTTAATCAATAACTTGATCCAGAATCTTATTTTCATGAAGAATTATCTATAGTTTTAAGTAATTAATACATTTCACTTAGTTCGTATCTTCCATTAAGTTCTACAGTATGTCACACTTCATGTTTCAAGTGGAGGAATTCTGCCATGGTTTTTCAAATCTGTAATAAAGACACCAAATTATGTTACAGTGTTAGTGTAGGTCATGTTGTTAAGTGACATTCTTTTCAGAACAGCATTGAGCCATCATTCCAGTACTAGTAGAAATCAGCACCCCTTTTCAGGTAGTCTTCTCATACTTTTTCCTTTTGGTTATGTTTCTAAATTTAAATGAAAATGAAGGACTAGACCCAGCAGAGAGTGATGAGATCTATGAGTTGCGTTACTTTGTGACAGGAGAGGTGGCGGTTTTGTTTTCATGGAATTTTTTATTGCAAGAAAACACACTTTCCTATTAAATTAAATCCAAAGCAATGCTCTATCCAGGGTTGCCACAATACTAACAATTTTTTTTCCCCAAGGACAGCTTAAAAATAGGAAATTTGTCCAAAAAATAGCCCAATGACTGAGGTAGGCAAAATAACGCTCTGGAAAGCAAGGGGTGAATGGGTGAGAGGGTTAGGTTTAGGGTTACCATCACACCAAATAACTGGAGGGGGTCCTTCTCAAAGATTTTGCAACAGTATAGAACATATAATAGTGTGAATAGCAGGGGAAGAAATGCCAGATGGATGCAAACCATGGTAAAAATTCATTGGAGGGTGGTTAGAAATAGTCCAAAATATCACATTGTTTTAAAATAATTAGTGCAAAAAAACACAACACACGAAATGCCTTTTTTTATGACTATCATGGACCTTGTAAACACTGACCGTATTGTATGCAACAACAAATTAATTTTGTAACTCTTCTTAATGAAAATATAATTGCCCCTTTTTTAATATAGGAAGTTGTTCCCTGGCTGATGTTCCTCTGCCTTTTACTTGCTTTTTTGCTACAGAATATCTCTAATGAAAATTATCTTTGAATTTAACTGAGTCCAAGAAAACAAGAGTGAACATT